>NC_053123.1:382078-982078 GCF_010015445.1 Perca fluviatilis | reverse complement strand
ACTGAAATTAGCATTGTTGTCAGAAAAGATAGTATTTCAGTTTAACATGTTTCCTTAATATCTGATGAGGCATTGGTGTCATTTTTGGATTTATTACAGTACAAATATTACATATTGGACCTTTAAGTAAAAGTACTAATACCACACTGTAAAAATACTCTGTAAAAGTCCTACATTTAATGTTATTTAACTGAAAGTATGTAGGTATCATCAGGAAAATGTAATGTACTTAAAGTATTAAAAGTAAAAGTACTCAAAGCAGAAAAATCCTCCCATTGTAGAAAGAGTATTTAATGGTGAAATAATTTCAGCTGGACTTGTAGGCCGTCATATTGTTGGCTAGTTTAATTTATAATAAAACATCAGATTTTTTTTGTGTTTTGTGTGCAGAAATCTTAATGTAATGGAACTAGTAGCTAAAGCTGTAACAGATGAATGTAGTGGAGTAAAAAGTACAATATTTCTCTCTGAAATGTAGTGGAGTAGAAGTAGAAAGTGGCATGAAAAGAAAAGTCAAATGTACAAATTTGTACTTCAGTACAATACTTGAGTAAATTGTATATAGTTACATTTCACCACTGCATATTGTTTAGAAGATAAAAGGTGTGGAGTGCTCGCTAGTTCAAATAAATCATAAAGGTGCTCTTTGGAAAGGAACACAAAGATTTAAAAAAGAACAAAAAGGTCCAAGGCACATTATAACCAAGTTATAAAGCCTTTAGATGGCTATTATCTTTTGAAATTGTAACTACATTAAAAATAGAGCTGGGTAACCACCAATGTGTAGCGGCACAAACAACGATTTCAAAATGAAATAGCCATCTAAATAAAGGCTTTTTCACTTTTTCACTTTGGAGCTTTCTTCTTTTTAAAGACCATACTGTGTTGTTCCGTATGTGTCGGTAAAGCTGAGATTTTTGAAGGTTTTTGAAGGATGTTGTCATCCCCGGCCCAGTCTGCCCTCACTTCTTCTCCATGTCCTCTCTGTGCTCTGCCCCGGCTGAACTAAAGCTGTGAATCCTGTCAGCTTTCCAAATTGTACCGTTAAGCGCCCGCTCCGCATTATCACCTTGACACTAATGCCCGCTCAGGGCCTGGTTTCAGCCTGCCCCGCCCTGGGTTTGTTAGCGAGGGGGAGAGTATAAGCCATTGTCCATTCTGTGCTTCTACAGAGGTAACAGGATGTGATGGACAGAATGAGAAATAGATTTAGGGAAATGGGGAATATGAAAGTGAGAAGAGAAGAGGGGCAGAGAGATAAAAGCAGAGTAAAAAAACAAAAAAGAGAGATGAGAGAACAGAAGAGAAAGGTTGTTGAAAGGGAGAAGAGAGACAAAAAGATCAAGAAAGGCTAAGGGAAGGAGAGAGGACACAGAGAATGAAATAGAGAGAGGAAGGGGGGGGGGGGTTATCTGTCATTCAGTTTCAGAAGAGGTCTGATGGTTGCTCTCTGTGCATTTGTCAAACGCAGCATGGATAGAACGGCTGGTTGGATGCTTGGTCTCGGAGGCCCAGCAGACTGCTGCTGCTATAATGTGAGACAGGAAGTCTAGGCCAGGTCTGGGGTCTCTGGTGACCCAATAACATGGAGTATGGACCCAGCAAAATACATCTAAAACAGCCTCATGAGGCTGTGCCCATGTCAGCTAGTGATCATTTCATTTATTTAATAGCACGTGACAAAAAAAAACTGACTTTTGACAGACTGATATCAGTCAAAAAGCCCAAATGCCAGACTTTATTAAGAATACTGCATTTTTATGGGAGCAGCAGCAACAAAACATATAATTTTACAGTAAAGAGTGGTCTTTCTTTGAGAGAGGTCAACCTACTTTGTCATCAGTATAGACGGTAGGTTGTTTAGCCACATGTGAGATACTAAGTCAACATTTTGAGATATTAAGTCAATATATTGAGATACTAAGTCCATATATTGAGATTATATGTCAATATTTTATAGTTTCTCATTACTTTGAGATTCTAAGTTAATATTCTGAGTTACAAAGTCAAAATATTGAGATACTACGTGAACATTTTAAGATATTACGTCAATATATTAAGATTCTAAGACAGTATATTGAGATTCTAAGTCAATATTTTAACATTTCTAATTACTTTGAGATTCTTAGTCAATTTTCTGAGTTACTAAGTGAATATATTGAGATACTAAGTCAATATTTTTGGATATTAAGTCAAGATATTGAGATACGAAGTCAATAGTTTGAGATATTAAGTCAAAACATTGAGAAACTAAGTCAATATTTTAAGATATTAAGTCAGTATATTGAGATACTAAGTCAATATGTTGAGATATTAAGACAATATATTGAGATACGAAGTACATACATTTAGATACTAAGTCAATATATTGATATTCTACGTCAATATATTGAGATATTAAGTCAATATATTGAGATACTCAATATTTTAAAGTTTCTCATTATTATGAGATACTAAGTCAAAATTTTGAGATACTCAGTCAATAGTTGGAGATAATATGTTACTAGTTGGAGATACTAAGTCAATATTTTGAGATACTAAGTCAATATTTTAAAGTGTCTCATTATTTTTGAGATATCTAGTCAATATTTTGTGATACTAAATCAATATTTGGAGATAGTATTTTTTCTTATTATTTGAACATTCTAAGTCAATGTAAACTATCTGACTAGACATGAGATGGACTGTTTCTTTTTTACAGTTCAACATCAAAAGATATTTCTTTGTATCATGCAACATGCTGTTTAATACCTGTGTTGCCAGCAGAACACGTTTAATTGTATGAGAGTTATTTGATCATCATCATGAAGAGAATGCCACTTGCAAATTCAAGTTTGTATCCATTGTGCAAAGAGAGTCACACTCCAAAGTTAACGCTGGTAGCTTACTTTAATGAAAAGTGGTGTTTTTGATACAATCTAAACCACCACATTTGCTCGCTTTTGTAAGATTTTACAGTGGTTTTCAAAAGTCCACATTTTATATGCTGATATATATGTTAAAAAATAAATATGAAATAAATACATATGTTAACCATATTAGTTTAGAGTGTTAATATGCTAATTCGCACAAAGCACAGCTGAGGCTGATGGGAATGTCATAAGGTTTGCAGGTATTTTATCTACATAGTATTACAAAGTAAAGTATTACAATTATGACCTGATGAAAAGTCATGGTACCACCAAAGCTATTACGGTACATCGTGAGGAGATCATGAATGAGGGTAGCAATCCATCCAATAGTTTTTTAGATATTCAGTTTGAAACAAAGTTGTGAATCGACAGACCAACATTGTCATCCCTTTAGCCCAGAGGGTGATGACTGTATAAGTGAAGCCAAAACATCTGTATCGATGTTTGTTCAAGTGTTAATTTTTTCTGATCACTTTGGTTTTTATTAGTTATTTAATGCTATAAAAATGGGGTGAAACTTCATGATTGACAGCTGTGGTTGACTTGTGATTGGTTGGAGAGGGCGTTGGAGGGGCCCCCCCCCCCACCCCCCCCCCTCCCCCCCCCCCTTTCCCCCCAAAAAAAAAAAAAGGGGCGCCCCCCGAAACTTTTACACCCCCCCCCCCCCCCCCCAACAAAAACAACAAAAAAGCTGCCCCCAAAAAAAAAAGCCTATCCGGGATATTTGGCTCCACTTTGTACAGAGGGAGGAAGTGAAGACGAGTCAGTCTATGCTCTAGCCACGTCGCTAGCATAGCTAAAGACCTGGCCCACGGATGACCTAATATTCAACATCTGCACAAAACCAGATATGTGGTGTAAGTAGGGAACCGATACCGGTACCTATAATTCGAGACTTTCCAGTACTTTCCCTCTGTAACAATAATCCCAAACCCATCACTACAACCTATCAAATCAAATAATTATTCATATCTTACACTGCACTGAAACTTTTATTCTTGTATTTGTATCTTATTCTATTTTAGCCTGTTTTTAATTTCTGTCTCTTTTTAATTGCTCTTAAATGTTTCATGTAAATCACTTTGAATTGCCTTGTTACTGAAATGTGCTTTAGAAATAAAGTTGCCTTACAGCCTCCAGCCTGTCAGTTAGTCAGCAGGGCATAAAGAGGCATAAAAGTTTGTTTAACTCGCCATTTTATTTTATCGCAGCGAACGCTGTCTGTGTGAAGTTTTGAAAAGTGTAACGACACTTGCAACCGCTTGCCGCTTGAGCTCTCTGTCAGCATGCAGAGAGGACAGGTAAGCTCACGCTTAAGCCCTCTCAGGGACCGAAATATGGCACTTTTTCATTTAACGTGAATCGTTCCTCTGTAGTACCGACGGAATTCGGTCGGTACCTAAAAAAGCAGACATGAAAACTAAAGTGAAGTGAGTAAGAAAGAGGGATGGAAGAAGGGAAAGAGGGGAGCAAGTGGAGGTCAGTGTTCAGTCTGCTGTCTAATTAGTTGCCTCACAGAGCACTCAGAAACAGAGAGACGGAGGGAGCAGTGGAGGGAGAGGCGACAACTCAAGTAGAATTCTTCGGCAAATTTACTACTGAGCGTCTCACGATGACACAGCTGATAAACTACTTTAATTGCTGCCATCATTACTAAGCATTTGGACACGCGTGACTGTGGCAGTTTTGTGGCCAAAGCAGTCGGGGCAGTTAGGGAAGACATGTGCAGAGCTGACACCAGCAGCCAGAAGAAAAACAGCTAAACATTTCGTTCACATCCTAGTCAGTGATGCATTAAATGCAAAGTTGTAAAATCTCCCCCAATACAGAAGAAGAGGGAAATACTGGAGCAGAAAGAGAGTAAGTGAACAGAGAGGGAGAAATAGAGTGGGGGAAAAAATGGAGGGGAAATAAATTAGGTCTGCTTGGTCATGTATGGTGTAATGTGAAATGAGCTAAATCAGCAGCATTACTTCCCCCTTGGCAATGGAGGTGCTGTAAAGAGATGTAGCCTACTTCTGAGATGAATTTCGCCTTCCTAGGAACAAGACATGGAACCTACTGTTCTGCATGTGTTTGCCAAATCGCACACATGTACACTCACATAAAATTTGACCCGTATATACACACAGATGCACACATGTATTAAAGAATGACAGACAGGTTACACTGTTAAAAAACTATTAAAAAAAAAACGGTCAAGTGACTGGCAGCAGCGATGGTCAAACAAAAACCATAAATTGACTGTAAAACACCCTAATTCAAATAAATGTCAAAAACTATACATTTGCAGTCATATTCATTTAGGTTTTGGAGAAAAACACTGTAATTTGTTTTGGCATGGTACTTAAAATAACAGTTGGATTGTTAATTTACATATAATGTCCATTACTTTACAGACTTTTGTACACAATTTGAAAAAACTACATTTTGAGTTATTTTCCGTTAAATTAGAATTTTTATTCTTTTTAGTGTAATGCATACATGATATACTTACAAGCACACACTGAGAGCAGAATATGGTCTAAAGCTGCTGTCTAAAAAAGTTAATTCAATATCTTTCATGCATTTATAGGCTACCCTGTCACCAGGAAGAGGCATCAATCACATTACAGAAGTACCTAAATGACCTGCTTGATGGCGGATGACGGAAATAAAAATGCTCTCTTTTTGATTTCAAAGAGAATTTGGGAAGAGTATGAGGTAGGCTAATTAATTAAAAATAGAGTGCAAAAGTACAGAGTGTCATCAGGATGGCATCAAAGTGCCATCAAACTGTTACCTTTGGAAAAGTATTTTATTACTTTATTGTGAGGTTATCCTGTCAATATAAATCAAAATGAAGATTGGCAAGAGTTTTGGCTGCATCAATTTCAACAACTACATGAGGTCCTGAGAAAGGGCCGTTTTTCTTTTTTTTATTTAGAAGATTGTGTTATTTATTCATTGAAAAAAGTCTTGTTTTAATTCATCACAAATCTGCACATCAAATACATCACTGTGTTTGTTTCGGCTTTGTGTCAGTCTCCCAGAAACGCTGCAGTTTTACACTGTGATACATAAAAAACATCAATTTATAGTCATCCTCAATTAATGAAGATAACATTAAAAAGTGTGTCTATATTTGCTTCTCAGTTCAGGCGTGTGTGTGTTGTTGTATGCTAGTTGTTTATGCAATTATGGTCACTATCTTGGTGACTAGTAGATATACTGTAAATGGAAACTGTTCAGCCCAACTTAAAGTGATGGTTCGGAGTAATTCACCCTAGGGTCCTTTGCACCACGACCTCGAGCCAAACACCCCCCCAGAAGCTTTTTTCACCTGGGTCTAACATTGAGCGTTAGCCGCTGAATAGCTTAGCGCGGGGCTAATGGACCCACGTTTGTATCTCTTAAATGACTAATAATGCCCGAAATGATACCAAAGGTCTACACTAGTACATATAGGTTATGTACTCATAAAACGATGGATTGTAAAGTTTGTAAGTACACCAGAAGTTTATGTAAATAACACTTGCCTGCTGGCTTCTGCTCTCTGCTGTTGTTGTTGCTGCTGTGAGTCTAACTGCAGGTAGCAGCAGTAGAGAGCAGAAGAGAGCAGGCAAGTGTTCATAAACTTCTGGTGTTCTCAGCGGTGACGTAAAACGCATCACTCGAGCTTCTGCGCGCCAATGTCGCCAGACTACTCCATTTTGTAAACATAAGCCATACTGAGAAATACAGTTGAGAGTTTTGTGGAGCTGATAGGCTTAATTAGATTTTTCTCAACTGATTTGGCAATGGCTTGAATGTAAGGGACGTTCATTGATATAAAATAGTCGGGCCCTTTAGAAACAAAAGAAGGGACATTAGGTACATTATATGCAATAGTCTGAGTCAGTGTAGATGAGTAATATTGCCTCAGAAAGTAGAAAGAGTAACTGTGAAATATCATACAAACTGAACTGACATCAACCCTGCACTGCAGTAATAGCTTAACTTGTAAATGCGTACTGTACGGAGCGCTGCTTCCATCCATAGGGAGGTCAGAGGTCAGCCAGCTGCAGCGCCTGCAGGAAAGCAACTCCGGTGTCAGGAGAGTGCTGACGGACTGTTCAGCAAGGTGGAAGCTGCTTGGTCTGAAGAATATATATAAATAGCAGCATTAGACATCTCCCATAAAGTAGCATATTTTCCATTCCAACAGTATTCTACCACCATGTAAAATGAATAAGTCATAAACAGTGAAAGTCTGTGCTGATGTCAACAAGCAGAGAAAAATTCCCAGATGTCATACAGTCCGATTGCTAATGGATTTGGCTGTCACGTGTTTCTTCAGTATCACTTACAGAACAGCACGGTTTACCGTTTCACTCTGTTACATAAGAAACGCCAACTTACTTTCAGGCAGCATGTGGATGAACGGACGCTGCTTCACAGAATCTCTTGTCGACAGTCAGGTGACAAATATTCAGAGTACGGTTCCCCCCGCTCTGGGTACATATTCACCTGTCATAAAGTCTGGCACAGTCTGGCCCCCCGTGGGGGGGAAACATTTCAGTTGATTACTATACTGTGTCAGATGTTGTCATTAAGCCAAATCAAGAGACACAGACAAGAGAAACCAATAGGGAGCAAAGAGGAGAAGAAAAGGAACCAGGGAAGGAATGGGAGGAAAAAATACAATGCAGATAGTACGAATAGGGAGTGTGTGTCTATGATCAAGAGGAAGAAAAAAAGATTTTTTGAAAAGTTCATTGAGGCAGATTTTTATGACACAAAGTGTTGGTTTTGACGGCAGGGGATCAAAGGGAGCTATGTGTCAGCAAGGCCGACAGCGCCTTTTCAAGGCCTGTCAGCTCGGTAGCATTTTAAGTCATAGTTATTAAGTTTGCTTGGACAGACAGCACTAGAGGAGAGTGGAGGAAGAGACAGAGAAGGCACAACTGGCATGCGGATTGAATGGCACTGAATTACAGCGGGCAGTGGAGATTTATGCTGCCATTTGTGGGCTGTCAAAGACTCAGAGGAGCGAACTGTCACTCAATTAAAGGATCCCTTTGTGGATTATTGGCAGTTGTCTGTCATACTGTTTTTAAGATGAAGCCAATAAGATGAGCCAATAACAGCCAGCGGACATAAACGGAGTTTGAAGTTAAACTCTTCCTGATGTCTTCACCTGATAATTACAGAATAAGACACAAGACTCAAGAAAAAACATGAAATTATTCTTGCTGCATATTAACATTAGTCAAGTAAAAAAAAATAATGTGACAGAATATGATGAAATATGGACGCCAATGGAAAAATACTCAATGTCACTATGTGAATAAACTGCACATGTCTGTCTGGCCGTTGATGTGATTCTCATTTTCCAGTGTGGCCCTTGGAGGAGTTGAGTTTGACACCCCTGTTCTACATTGCATGTTGCCTGTGCTGTAGATGAAAGTACAGTGAAAATTGAATGAAAGAAACAAAGTTTATTACTGATATTGTTTGAGGGCTGCACTGGTGAAGGGTGGTTTTACATTTGTATATCGTTTTGGAAGGGGTTAGAAATGGCAGGACTCATTTGTATGTTGAATAATTGCAAATATTGTTTATGTTTTGTCTCATTTTTTAAATATATTTTGAGTTAATAAAAGTTTCGATCCAAATTTAGCACAAATTCCAAAAGAAAATGCTAATAAATGCACATGTCCATCCACTACTGTTATGTGAATATTAGGAGTTGGTTCATCAAGGTCAAAAACAGTTGTTGGTGCTAATTCCCCGGTCAGGTGCCATTTCACCATTGCCGGCACAGCAAGATGACATAATTCAAGTCAAACCTCAGACGAATACAATCCATTGGAAAACTTAATGGAAATGTAGCATTTCTGTTTGTTTCATGCATTAAGGTGAGGAAGGTTACAGTCTCCTCATCGCTCCACACACATCTGATGTTTTCCTCTGAAGAAAACAGATGAAAACCTTGTATTTCCAAAACCGTTGTTTTTTGGCAAAAAAAACCCTGAAGTCTATTTTGTGCCGATACGCGTGTTCTATTTTTAATGTATGGCCATTTAAATACTTTTTTTTTTTAAATGTCACAAGTAATGTGCCTTGGACCTTTTTCTCTTTTGAAAAAGGGGTACTTTGAAAACATTTGATTAGTCACTTTTAAAATATTTGTTAAACCCAGTGACAGACATAAAGGGTGACCAATAGCATTACATTATGAGAAAATCAACAAAATATGGAAATACAAGTTTTCTGCCTGACAGCGACAATTTGTAAATCTGTAGTTAATGTGTTCTGTGAGATGGACAAAAAGCCATGGAATGCCCTTATCATGACTGTCCAAAATCTCCATTAGGTGTTCAATTGGTTGAAGATCTGCTGACTGAGAAGGCTAATAGGTAATGATTCGCATCCACTTTATAATGGACAAACCAATCAGTGAGCATTCAAACCCCTGGAAGCATCTACATTCATTATGTTTTTATTATGTTTTTATACTTATTGATTCAGCTATAAATCTGTCTGCAACCTCATTCTAACCACTTATTTTCTGCATAAAGCCGTCTTGGCTTCAACAATGTTTCTCTCTCTCTCTCTCTCTCTCTCTCTCTCTCATAAACACACACATACACAGAGTGCTGCTGTTTAAATTTTTTTTTTATTTCCTAGAGATGCTCGGATGCTGCTATTTTTAGGTGGTTCAGACTATACGATGGAGCCTGTTAGCATGGGGTCTGTGCAGCGCAGCAGGGACAGGCTGTTAGGTGAGGAAATGAAGGAAAAAGTCGGGCAGTCACACGATGCATATCACCTTCTCAATGTGAACAGCACCTCACATGGAGTGTGGCAGTGTGGAACCAAGGCTGTCGGCGGCCCCATGGAGATGATGGCTCACACTGTGCCCCACATCTTTATGTCCAGTGTTTCTCTTATTCAAAAAGTGCAGTAGAATTGAATAGGTGTTGGCCAGTTACAGCCAGTGACAGAAGAGCAAATAGTTTCCATTCTGGGCTGTACATGCACTTAACACGCATGGAGCTGGGGAAGATGATGCGGCCAAGTCAGTGTTGTTTATGGTTGCAATGGCACTGTGCTAAGCTAAAAGCTAAAAGCTTTTCAACCCTTCTGAAGCGAGTTATCCAGTGGAGATTTACCGGAGGGTAAATGTAGACCTCCGGGTGCTGCCGCCATTCATCTGCATGTACGCTGTACAGAGCAAATTGGCAAACTTTCCCTTAAGTTACCAGTTAACACTAGCTTTAGATAGCTAGCTTGGTTGGTTGGCCTAACGCTGAACAAGACATTGTAGGGTGACCATGTTCCAGTTAACTTTGATGAAGTGAAAACACACAGTGAGAGGGTCAAAGTTTAAGATGTAAACATGGACAACAAGCAAAAACAAGTTCAGGTCTATTTTAAAGTGATGGTTCGGAGTAATTTCACCCTAGGGTCCTTTGCACCATGACC
The DNA here is from genome assembly GCF_010015445.1 of Perca fluviatilis. Lineage (NCBI taxonomy): Eukaryota > Metazoa > Chordata > Actinopteri > Perciformes > Percidae > Perca > Perca fluviatilis. The sequence goes on along the minus strand of NC_053123.1, from coordinate 971,717 downwards.
TCGAGCCAAACACCCCCCCAGAAGCTTTTTTCACCTGGGTCGAACATTGGGAGAGTTAGCGTAGAGTAGCGTAGAGTAGCGTTAGCCGCTGAATAGCTTAGTGCAGGCACTAATGGATCCGAGAGTGTCTGTTGTACGTTACCCCACTAATAATGCCCGAAATGATACCAAACTTCTACACTAGTACAAATAGGTTATGCATTCATAAAACGATGGATTGTAAAGTTTGTAAGTACACCAGAAGTTTATGCAAATAACACTTGCCTGTTGGCTTCTCATCTCTGCTGCTGCTGAGGTTGGAAAATCCGCTCACCTGGTTTGCTTCAAAACTTTGGTGGCAGTCAGCCAGTCTCTCTCTCTCTCTCTCTCTCTCTCTCTCTCTCCTGGCTTCCACCCTGTTTGGTTTTGTTGTGTATTTAGTTTAATCGTCACGTTAATTTCCCTTTTGGTCGAGCAAAATAAACACATTTTACAACTTGTGTGGTCTCACCTCCTTTGTTTAGCCTTGAGCCGGGATGTGACTGGTCTCTGACAAGGTTACATATGACTGAATTGCATGTGACAGCAATATGTGGCCTTTGTTGTTTTTCATCTAACGCTCTTGTGGTAATAGTGACATTTATTCTGAGGCTGACTTCTTGACAGTTTATTCTCTGAGTTTACATTGTCAAGGTTTCAAATGTTGCATAAAGCTTTGAGTGGCGGTCAAGCCTTCATTGGACAGTGTTATTGTGCGATAAACATCACACAGAAGGGCATCAAAAGGCCAGTGATTTGAGGCAGGAAGTGAGAGGACAGCGGCTCTCAGTGCTGCTGCATGGATGGGGTAATGGAGAACGAAATTACGGTTGTCCGAGGTCATCACAGACGGAATGAGAGCAGATAAAAGAACCAATTCTGAGGCCAGCCATGTGAAGAGACGAGGCTGAGTCACTCAAATTCATATTCACCACGCTGCAGAAATGCTCCTCTTAACAACTCATTCAATAACACCCTTGAAAAAAAAAGCCAATGATATGTTGCAAACAATTCTCAATATTGTGAAGATCGCAGCACCATTGTCTCTCTATTCAAAGACATTCTTGTTAGTTCTCCTTATTTTGTAATGAAGACATGCATTGAAATGGGCAGACTTTGTTATTTGAAACTATGATGACATATCATTTTTAATATATTCCTTTCCTTTCCACTTATATGTTTTTCCTGAGGCCACCATACGTTTGTAATGCTTTGCAACGGGCAAATTCACACAACTTGTAAAATTCTGCACTTGTCACTTTCGCTTTTTACCTAGCTGTTAATTCACAGTGGAGGAGGGGCGGGACAAATAGCACAAAGACCAACCGTCACATCCTACATGTACAAGTGCTGAACAACAACAGAGGAGAAATTTATATTTCTGGACCGTCCTCTCTTCCCTTCATCCAGGGCAAGTACTAAATCTTGTGCTGATCATGGATGTACGGTGCCGACCCATGTGGTGCAGATCGCCAACATAATCAGTAATACTTATAGTAGGCTAGTAATATGTACATGCCTCCCTTTTCTACCAACACGGTCTCACGGCAGTTCGTGCAATGGTCACGTTATTTTTAATCTATTGATACGTGTTCACGGGGACGTATTTTTTATTTTATTTTTTTCGTGGTGGCCAGCAAGAAATGGTCTATACGGAGATTAATGGGGAAAGCAAACACTACACCCCGGGGGAGGATGTCTCACGCGCCGGGAGACGGCCGCGGGTGAAGCACGACAATAACGGGACGGTTAACGGGGAAACAAAACTCCACACGCGGGACGCGATCCCCGGTCTCCGGGGGGAAAGTCCTGAATTGTTTGACCCATCCACCCCCCCAACCAACCTTCTTATGCAGATTTTCGGCATTTCATACTACTCAATTGAGCGTCAGCGTCAGTTCTGGCAGGCCAGGTAGTCAAGACACTGCTAACGCTATTGGCCAACAACACGGTCTCATCAGCTGATCTGCTCCAGCTGAGCTGCATCAGCTGATCTGGAGTAGCGCATCAGCTGGTCAATACCCCTCGCTGCTTAATGGCTACACTCAAACAGGGCGCCCTATTTAAAGCAGATACAGTTTGCTCCTACCTGCTTGCTGCTCGCTTCTCTGCTGCCCGCCACCTCCCCGGCTCCTCCTTGTGTCTAACGTGGCGTCTGCTCTGTTCATGTGGGGGAATAGTTCAGCTCACACAGTCCTAAACTGTGTGAGCGTTCTCTGACTGCTGCTCATGCTGCTGCTCTTTTAACTCTCTGCTATTTCATGGTGCTCATGAAAGGTCAGAGGACTCCCTGAACAGAGCCATACCGCCAAAATGTAATTCCGAATTTATTAGCTGAAATGCAATTATTCAATAAAAATGTCCTAAATCATTTTTATTGTCATGTGTGTTCTTGACTTAAAGGACCTGACAGAACTACCGTAGTCGTGCTGTGACCACGACATATGCTTCCCATTTAAATACATTAGTTTACATTTTCGTGCTGGCCACCACGAAAAAACGACAAAAACGTCCCCGTAAACACGTATCAATAGATTAAATTACGTGACCATTTCACAAACTGCAGTAAGAAACAATGTAACCTGTGGCTTACGCACTCTGTTAAATCTCTTAAATGCAGAAGTGTGTATTTCTGAGAGACACCATGAAGGAAAAACATCAACAGTGAAACTATTGGATGTCTGCTGGCTGTTGCTTTGCTGTGCCGATGTCTTCTATCCTAATGGAGATGGAAATTAAACAAAATTTTCCTGAAATGACTCATGTATCAGCCAAAGAGAATATCAGGGCTGGATAAGGCCATCCCTCTTGTGGGCAGACTCTTGTCAACTACAGAAAAAAAGTTAAACATGCGAGATAAAGGGAAAGACAAATGTACTTCTTAAAATCTGTACAAATCACCTACTGCCTATGAACTTCTATCAGCATTCTCGACAAAGATCCTCAGAGCTTTGATGTCCCCCACTTTTCACCCATGTGTTTGTAAAAAAAAAGGTATTGTATTCATTTGGCTGCCAGATATTCTTTGTGTTTGTCCCCAGTTAGCTCTCTCAAAGTCAGTCTGTGCTTTTTGTTATTTTAATGTTAATCCCCATCACTAGCCTTACCGCTAAATTATACTTGCTTTACCGAAAAGCCTGCGCCTGGTAAATACTGCTCTCAACCCTTTGGAGAGACAAAGAGAGTATCTACAGAAGGAATATATGAGCATTGATCGGCCCTCATGGCCACGTCTGGTCTCCACAATAGCACACTATTGATGTGCTCGAATTGCTTTTGAAGGCAGACAGATTTATATAATGGTGTGGGCCCTTAAGGGGCTGGGCTGCCAGAGCTGAAGTCTGATTCACTGACCTTGGGTCAATCTAGCCATTTGCATCGGCCCCCCTTGGTGTTTGTACTGAGGCCGCTGAGCTAACAGGCACGCAGAGTCCTCTGAGAGGGGGCAGAGTCCTTCTGTGAAACAGCCACAAACAGGAAATGAAGCCTTATTACTCTCACGGTTGATTTTTTACTGCAAACAGGTTAATGCTATTGATTTTGTGCCTGCTGTAACCTGTAAAAACTGACGTGATGGCGCACTTTAAGTTTCTGTTTGCCAGCAGTGGCTCTCCTGCCTGAACACAAGAACTGAAAATGTGTATGTGAACGCTAATTGGATCTCAGGTCTATAACAGTCTTTCTTGTCCCGTATTGCTCATAATCTAATTGCAACTTTTTACATCTATTTTTGTAGGTTTGGACATTGTTTCTATCTGCAATAATTGTATTTAGAACATGGGTTCGGTACGCCCTGTGACATAAAGACTTGAAAATGGTTTCTCTATAGTAGTATCTATACTGTATCTACTACTTGCACACGCAGAAATTCTGGAGCACGAGTTTTACTCGGAAAGCTTTGGCAGCGCACTAGTTGTTGTCTATCAGCTGTCATCATTAGCCCGTTTAGCCGGCTTAGTCAAGCTCAATGGACAACGATTTGTTTCAATCTGTATGCCAACATTGTTCAGATGGGTATGTCTGTGGACACACTTCCAAAATGTAATTTACTACGGCATCACTTGAATGTGTCGATTAGCGTACAAAACAAAAACAGACTGGAAGGTGAGTCCTTCTCCTCACGTTGTTCAGTGAGTAAAAAATTTTATTAAAAAAAATAAATAAATAAATACATTTCTACAAAAAGTCTTTGTTGTACCGAAAACATAACAAACATGACCCCAAAACCAAGGTACATAGAGACCCGTGTACCATGACACCAGGGGTTCATGCATAGAGTGCATAAGTGATTCCAAAAACATCTGTATCACCCCCTAGGGGCTGGCTGCAGTATAGCTCATAAACCTCGCCCCTCCATGTTAGTGGACGGGACATGCCAAATTAAAAAGTCAAATACATTCTTCCCAAAGATGGTTTCTATCATTTTAGGTACTTCTGATCACGCTGATGTTTCTTCAAGTGTTAATGTTTCTGATCAGTTTTTTTTTTTATTAGTTATTTGATGCTATAAAAACGGGGTGAAACTTCATGATTGACAGTTGAGATTGACCCGTGATTGGTTGGGCGAGTGTATGGGCGGGACTTTGATACTGTGGCTCCAACACCCGATCACTACTGCACAGACTCTGGCTCCAAAATTACAAGATGGCAGCGCCCGTATCTGTGATATTTTGGCTTCAATTTTGAACAGTGGGAGGAAGTGGAGACGCGTCGTCCATCTTTTTTTACAGTCTATGCGTTACACCCCTAACAATTACAGTTTGGGGTTTTAGAGGGGTTATGTACAAGACTATTTCTTGGCAGATTTCCACACAATCACTGCTCCCTGCGAAGACAGTCCAACACATAACTCCCTGTCAAAAATCCTCCCATTGTGGAAAGAGTAAAGGATCCAACTAGGTGTGTGTTTAATGGTCTCATCATCTCAGCTGGACTTGTAGCCGTTATATTGTTGACTAGTTTACTTTAGAATAAAACATCAGATTTTATAAACTACATGTGTTTTGTGTGCAGAAATCTTAATGTGTAAAGTAACTAGTAACTAAAGCTGTAACAGATGAATGTAGTGGAGTAACTAAAGTAACTAGTAACTAAAGCTGTAACAGATGAATGTAGCGGAGTAACTAAAGTAACTAGTAACTAAAGCTGTAACAGATGAATGTAGTGGAGTAACTAAAGTAACTAGTAACTAAAGCTGTAACAGATGAATGTAGTGAAGTAACTATATTAACTAGTAACTAAAGCTGTAACAGATGAATGTAGTGGAGTAACTATATTAACTAGTAACTAAAGCTGTAACAGATGAATGTAGTGGAGTAACTATATTAACTAGTAACTAAAGCTGTAACAGATGAATGTAGTGGAGTAACTAAAGTAACTAGTAACTAAAGCTGTAACAGATGAATGTAGTGGAGTAACTAAAGTAACTAGTAACTAAAGCTGTAACAGATGAATGTAGTGGAGTAACTATAGTAACTAGTAACTAAAGCTGTAACAGATGAATGTAGTGGAGTAACTAAAGTAACTAGTAACTAAAGCTGTAACAGATGAATGTAGTGGAGTAAAAAGTACAATATTTCTCTCTGAAATGTAGCGGAGTAGAAGTAGAAAGTGGCATGAAAAGAAAAGACTCAAGTAAAGTACAAGTACCTCAACATTTGGACTGAAGTACAGTATCTGAGTAAATGTACTTAGCTGCATTCCATCACTGCTCCCTGTAATACAACAACTTCAGTTTCTGTACTGGTAAAAATAATGGTTTATCATCACACCTGTTTTGCCTTACCTTGTACGGGCCTCTGTAGTGTCAACCACGTTGAATCTCAACGATGACAACTGTCAAAGTAGCAAACCCTTGAGGCTGACACCAGGGACACAGCCTCACTGCTCATGTCAAGGCATGTGTTTGTGTCTCTGACTGATTGCCGATGTGTTTGTTGCTCTCAGCAACGTTCACTGTTTGTTGTTTCACTTTCCTTTGCCTTTGTTATAAGCCAAGATGTGTCTATCTTCTCAAAACAAGATGGAAAAAAAAAATCACACCAGGCAAGAACTAATATCTCAAGCGGCAAAAAGTCATAGTAGGTGGTCCATTTTTTGCCTTCCAAAATGAAAGGACAGAATGAAAGCTTTGACCTCATGCAGTATGTGGTCCTCGGCGGAACAGAGCTCATGAGATTGTTTTCTGCTTTGGGCACTTTACTTTGTCTCAGTGTATTTCTCAGCTTTTATTTCACTTTATTTACTCCTCTTTGAACTCTCCACATCTTCCTCTCTCTGTCTAAGCAGGGCGCCGCCGCTACGACCAGTGAACAGCAGCCCGTGGCTTGATCCAATTCTGGATTACGTTAGTTCCTCAGGGCTCGTTTTACTCTTGTGATCTTTATTCCTTCCTCTTTATACCTTCTTTTTATCATGGTATACATCTTAAGGAAATCCGTTTTCTTTCAGTCAAGGTATTCTTTGTAAAAATGCTTAATTTTTCCCATCGCATCATAGAATATATTTTACCTTGCATTTGTAGATGTCTTTCCAAGCTTGAAGCACTGGTGTGTGGTGATTTTTTTAAGTGTATGAGGAAATACCTGAGCAATATTCACCAGTTTGATGGTGCAGGCTAATTATAATATCAAGAACAGAGTCTCCTTGAAACAAAGTTTGCACTTTAAGTAAAGGAATAACGGTTTATGGTCTCCTGAGCATGACATGTGAGTGATGGCTTATATTTTATGTTGGTAAGATATCAGTCTGAATGTGTATGCATTCTTAGACAGGATTGCAAAGGCAACATAAATAACATCTGCTCCTGAAGGGATGCCAAGACATGTCTGTGTCAAGCTGTTCAGGTTTCCTCGGTAACAGGAGGTGTGTTCTTCTCTGTACTGAGCTGATGCATAGTTTATTGAGTATGTGTGTTTTGTGTGCATCTGTGATAAAAATGTTTGCTAGTAAGTTCTCCGTCCATCACATAGGAAGAGTTGATGACATGCCATGTAGTTTTGAACCTGAGCTTCCTTTCATTCCCTGAGCCTGAGCAGACGGCAGGCCTATGCTGTATTTCTACTGTGTGTAGGTCTGAAAAATCCAAATGAGCGTATGGTTTGCTTACCACACATTGAGTTGGACAGAAGAAATGTGTCCATTCCAAAAACAGAGATTTGTCATTTATTTCAGGAGCCAGGATCCATGGTTTCACCATATTTTCACCCAGTCAGGAGTAAACACTGAGCACTCTCCATCCAACTTGATGCACATTATAAAATGAGTTCTAAAACTCTGACTTCATGGTAGCCTCAATTTCACCCTGGGGGTTAGGTATCAGTTAGAAATCTTAGTTACAGCTAATATTTGGAATCCTAGTTTTAGATCAATATCATTTTTTTCACACATTATACATTTCTAAGAAACACCTGCTAATAAAAGAGCAAATAACCTAACAGGGGAAGTTTTTAGAACCACCGGGAATTTTCAAACCGATTTTCCTGATGGAGTGCAGATGAAGGTGCCTGGGACTGGACCTAGGTTGCTACTGACTGCATATCGTATTAGTGCCAAGTCAATTCTAGAATCTAAATGTAAAGGAAAGTGAATTTTGAAGAAATATGTCAAGTACCGACTTGTACTTACACTTTTTCGTGGTCACTACTTATTATTTCATGTTTTTTTTAAAACATCTTCATTACAAAATCACATTAGTTGTTTGTAATAATAAGCGACTGATGGCCTCTGGGCAATGCCAGTGTGTTTAATGTCATACACATAGCTTGGAAATAAGTTACTCTGTCTTCTGAGTGAAACTTCCCACACAGCTCAAAACATTGGAAAATGTCAATGTTATGTTGATTAAAGCAAAGAAAAAATATTTATATAATATAAACAAAATATTTCTTTAGTAGTGATAAGTAGCCTAATGCTTTCTATGTGTTCTGTTTTGTTGCAGGTTTAACTTAACATGCTTAATTAAGACAACATGACTCCAGAAAAAAATTATTAATGTTTACTAATGACTTTTAGTAATGACTACTACTTGATTTTTCTACTGCATCAACTTAACGATCTGTGTTAATACAACTTAACATGTTAAGTTTAACCTTGAGTAGAAACTAAAGTGGTTTAAGGCAACGGGTTTCCATGCAAATTTCAACTAATTCGGCGTATAACAGTGTATTTATTTACAATGTCAAATAAAAATTAAGTGGCCCATCACTTTGAACGTTGATGATAGTAGATAGATAGATAGATAGATAGATAGATAGATAGATAGATAGATAGATAGATAGATAGACTTTATTAATCCCAAACTGGGGAATTACTGTTACAGCAGCAGGTAATGTATAAGACACACAACATCCACACAGAATAACAAGAAACAAGGACAGATAAAATAAATATACCAGAACACCTACTCAAACTTGAAAAACAATGAGAATATATAAAAATTATGAAAAAATTAAAGATTTTAATTTCTTAACTTAATAAGGACCAAACCAGGACAAACATTATGTATTAGGGGTAGACAACCCATAAGGGATTGGCATTGTTTTCCCCACACATTCTTCTACCCTGTCAAAAACCTGGTGCCTACATTACCCACAATGCAAGCTCAATCAGACATTTGGGTGTGCTATGCTAGTAAGCGGCTAATGTAGCCTTGAGCAGCTAGCCTCAAGCAGAATTGAGGATCGAGTCACAGAGTTCTGGTAAGGTCACTTCTTTCCAACTCCAAACTTCCAAACTTCAAACGTGTAGTTTTCAGACAAAACTGACACAATTTATTTGATTTTGCACAGCTTCCTTTGGTACAACAAAAAGCCTCTATACTACGTTTTTTATTACATATGCAGAAGTACTCCCCAAGCCCTGTAAACACACTTTGATGTGTAAAATTGGTGCAGTTCCCCTTTATGCATAATATCCATGCAGATATTAGATAGTACAGGATCCCCTTGGAGTCCAGATCCTGGTGGTAGTGGTGGTGGAGTAAAGCCAGCAGGCGGTTGATGGAAACTCTCAGTTGGATCTCCTGGAACATCATGGAGGAAATTATGGTGATGGGAGGTCGTGGGTTGCACAATAGCAGCTCTGAAAGACAGAACGACGGGGATCACAATCATTTTAAAAGTAACAGTTTCATGTACTGATTTGATTTGGGGATTGTGGGCAGTCACCATTGGTCAGATAAAGTGCTGTCAGAATGTGTGAATAAAAAAGACTTTGACAGTGTGGGAGAGTGGAAGTGTCAGGGAAGATTAGGTTGGAAATAGATACTCCAATAGAGGAAGGAAGACAGAGGGTGGGAGGAAATGTCGGTCTCATGTTTTTATACTGCACAAATCATATTTATTTCCTGATACAGCAGCCCCAAGGACAAGTACATCTGCATTATGAAGGAAGACAGTTGCATTTAAATTTAAAAAAAACTGAAATAAAATTGCATTTTTTATATACTACAGCAGAGATCTTAAACAGGGGTCCGTGACCCCTAGGGTGTCCTCAAAGTTAGTGCAGGGGGGCCACCAAGTTATGTTAAAAAAATCTTTTTTTGAAAGTTTCTCTTTTTTAAATTAAAATCTTTTTTAAAACATACATTAATATCAATTTTAATATTAAAAGCAAAGATAAATTGGCCAGTTTGTGAAAAAAATAATTAATTTACACATTGAATATAAGCTTACTATAGGTAAGGTAGCCACTATGGTAGCCATGGAGTTAAGCTTAAGGATTCACTGTATTTTCCACATGTATGTTTAAATCACGTTAAAACATGATGTATAAACAATATTCATTTATTCTCAACCTTTCGGCCCAATTGTATACAGTATACTAGGTATGTAGTTGGTGTTCCCTACTCGGTCTCTCTTTTAGCTTAGGAAGACCCATGTGCTACAGCATTAGGGCTGTCAATGAATGTTCTAAATTTAAATATATATTCCAATTGTAATCTGGCATACGAACAAGTACACACATCTTGTCCTGTTCGTTGAATGAGCCACCAAACAACCATTCACCGGGTAAAAGTGCACTGTTAACATCAGTTTGCAGTTACTGTAGATAGCTAGCTAGCTGCTCAGCTGCAGCAAATGTCACTTGTGTGTGGTCAGATGCTGGTGTGGTCCTAACATTTCAGTACCACTAACAACCAGCTGTCCTCTTCATCTGTCGTTCCTCAACGTTTTTGGCGCTTCATTCAATGTTTTTGTCACTTTGTGACACTTTGTTCATCGTTTTTTTGTGCTTTATTTCTATGATGGCTACGGAACTTTTTTAGGACTTTATGTTGACCAAACTGTAAGTGAGGAGACATTATAAGACATGCAAAAATACAGTCAAAGATATTTTGCTTTTCTCTTAAAGTTCTCATATTATGCTTTTTGGCTTTCCTTTATTGTGGTATATATCTTTTTGTGCATGTTATAGATTTACAAAGTGAAAAGGTCCCCCCCAAAGGGACTTACCATCTTCCAGAGAAAACACTGTTCACAAACTGCTCCAAACAGCTCTATTGTAGTCCAGCCTTTACTCAAGACAAACTTTGTAACACACGTTAGAATGCTCGCCTAGCTGCTAGCATGACACACCCTCATACTCTGCAACTGACTAGCTTGCCGTACACTTACTGCGCATGTGTGACTCCCAACAAAGATGGTACAGAAGTGAGATGTCTCACTCTGTAGCTAAAACAGAGAACTCAACACACCGGATGAAAGGAGGAGCTGCAGCAATGTGTAGTACAACAAAAATATGGTGTTTTGTGAAAATTAAACCACATAAACCTATTCTGGTACAACCTCTAAATACAATTATGAACCTGAAAATGAGCATAATATAAAAAGCATGTTAATAAACTTTAAATGTCTGGCCCTTGATGTGATTCTTATTTTCCAGACTGGCCCTTAGCGAAAGTGAGTTTGACACCCCTGGTTTAAAGAAATGCCAATAAACCAGAGCATGTTTTTCTTCCATCCTGGAATGCTGTGTGGACTAGCCAGACCGTGGAGGAAGGTCTGGCTATGCGAGACTTTCTACGGCGTAACAACACAGACTGTATATAAAAATGGAAAACATGTCTCCACTTCCTCCCACTGTAAAAAAGCCTATTTCCTTTGGCACTACATTTTCTCAACCTTAGAACGTCTGTATTCCTACACCCATTCAGTCTCCCTCTGCGAAAGTTCTTCTGTATACTCTGGCTAATGAAGGTGTCCTCGTCTCCATGGTGAACGGCATTTCCTCATCGCTGTCATAATCACTCATTTTAATTATTTTATATTTGTTTATTCCATAAACCTACAGAATTCAGACCAAAATAGCTGATCTTCTGTGTTATACAGTTTACCAGTGTACTACATTTGGGAAAATGTAGTACCAAGGTAAACAGTGGCAATATTCCAAATACAGCTCTTCACGTTGGTAGACTTAAAAACACCCAAGAAGACAAAAGGTTGTTTGAATTAGGAGAAGTTGAGAATGAATCCAATTTTCTTTTGTATTGTCCTGATGAATGCAGCAATGTTTTGGTGTACTGATGGTGACAAAATTGAGTGGTTGTTTAAATTGAGTTGGCGATCTTTGTCTCTATAGCATGGGAAAAAAAGACGGTTTGTTTAATATAATATATCATTTATGTTGCTACTTAGGTATCTGCTCCTTTTGTTGTATGTAATGGTGTCTTGTAAGCCTGTTTGGGCTGGGCATATTTTTTATGCATGACAATTATAAAAAACAAATATATTCATCCATCCATTCTTATAGCATACACTTAAACTGTCACTTTTAGGTGTCTAAAATCTGTTCAGCTGCGTGCCGACCTAAATCTACTGTAGTTAACAGACTTACTATGGAGAGTAGCTCATACAACCACACTTAAACTCATCCAAACTATCCCTTTAATGCAGCACTATTACTATTGATTGTGGCTTTTCTAGGTTTTTATTGCAACAAACTCATAGGGAAAACAAAGCCACAGGGTCTACCATACCAGTTCTGAAAACCATAATTTCACCATCTGTCTCCCAATCCAATACTGGATCTACTTTAGCTTTCTTATTATATTATTTTGTACCCAGAGGTTGCTTGGATAAAGAGTGGATGATGCTGCCATGGTAACGCGGTGCCACTGGCCATTCGGTCTCCAGATGTCTTTGAAATGGACCATGTGCATCTGCTTCAAACAGCACATCACATGGTGAGCCCTCTGAAGTATCATGGTCTTACCTCATCCTTTCATCTCAGGCTAAATAAGCCTTTCCTTTTACCACACCAGAGGAAGACTAGAGGAGGGAAATAATAATCAGGCGCTGTACATTCAATTGCAAAAGAAAAACTTTGAAATGGGCTTCAGTTGAAGATAAATATGATTTTTTTGATGTTCTTTGATTGCCTCATGAATTCCCTCTTGACAGTCTGAGGAATTGCTCAAGGCTAAAGGTAAGAGTCCATGTCCAAATAAATCAGTGGTTTTAATTGCTAAATACTCAGAAGTGTGTCCTTCAGTCGACTATTTCACACTCAGAGAGGCCTGTGGGACTGAGATGGCAGTGGGCAGCCAGTCCAGAATGAGCATATAAATTGCAAAGCACATTACAACCAGTCCGCCTCATTTGACTCTCAGCTTTGTACATGGCTCACAGGTTATGGTAATGGTTATGGATGCCTGGGCTCGCTGAGTATTTGCAGCTTTGCATTCATGATGGCAGCCGAATACAGTCAGCATTCAGTGCGCTCCAAAAAGGCAGCTAGTTATTTCCCCTTACTGTTCACAATGTCAATGTGTTTCTTCACAGGCAGGGTTCTGTGACAACGCAGCTTTTTGTCATCATGTCTAGTAAAGCTCTCAGGCTTCTTCTCCACCTGTGCCCCAATGCAAAGGCTGTTCAATAGAAAACCGCAGCTAGGAACAGCTCAGGGTGCCTTATCATTAGCTGCCAGCTGGCTCCATGGAGTGCCCACTTCACCTCGTAACACAGGCCTCATTCAGGTACAAATGTCCTGTAATGTGCCCCCCTCCGCACACACATACTTCCACACCATCTGTTCTCAATTATGCTGATTTGTATCTTTTTAACAAGGAGGCTTAACCGGTAGTTTGACTCACATGCATGGATAACAAGAGCAGAGGAAATGAGGTGTGTGTGTGTGTGTGTGTGTGTGTGTGTGTGTGTGTGTGTGTGTGTGTGTGTGTGTGTGTGTGTGTGTGTGTGTGTGTGCGCGCGCGCGCGTGTGTGTGCGACAAACAGGGAATACAGAGGGATGTATTTCCATAGGAAGTCAGTCAGTTGCAAACTTTTGAAGAAATGCCACTTGCTTAGATGGAGATGTTGGAAGGTCAATATGGAAGTCATGAAAGTAGAGACATGACTCAAATAGAGGTAAAACTGAGGGTACTTCACACTTAGGGCTAGGTATTGTATTTAATACTTTTTAGGCACCAACCGAATTGCCTCTAAATATTTCGTATTGAAATATCGAAAAATGCTTCGTCATCCAATAGCCAATTTCAATACCTAAGGAGTAAACCAGATTGGAGACAGTGGGCCAATTAGCATGCAGCATGCTTCTACCACCATCTAATAATGTTTGTGATTGGCTGTCTTACGTTACACAAATGCTACGTCACGCACAGAGACGGGGCTTACGTAGTAGGAGCTGAAACTTTTGTGCCATAATGTGTAGTTATTCTCTTTAATTATATTTATTATTGTGTCTTTATCTGTGTCTTCTACTTTTCCTCTAATCCCTTGCTGCTGCAACAGTGTTAATTTCCCCATTGTGGGATTAATAAATGATTTGAATCTTAATGTTGCCATTTCTTCTTGTGAAAATGGATTTTATAAAACCGGTTTAAAAAAGAATATCGTTCAGGCACCAGTATCTGAGTCACGGTTTTGTATCGGTACCAGTATCGAAACATTTTAAACGATACCCAGCCCTAATCCCACTTCCCTTATTTGATAGCTCCTCATTCCTCGCTTAAACCGGACGTTGTTCTGGCCCTCCTTTGTGAAGGAGCAAGGATGGAGGATTGATCTCTGAAGACCTATGAGCGAGGACACACAAGAGCAGCCTTTCTGGAAGCCGTGCAGCTGAAGGAGTTGCTAACTTCGCCCATACAGCTGACGAATTCACGTGACGCTTCAGAGGAAAGGACGTCTCATCCCTCTATAACACAATTCCTTGTTTCCTCTCTCCTCACATGATTTCCTCCGTATCTCCCATGCTTCCTCGCTGGGACGGACTAAGACACGAGGAAGGGAAGCAAGTGAAGGAACCGTGGATGCAATTTATGGGAACTGAGATCCAGCCTGAGTCTGAAAGATGGTAGAAGCTGACTCAGTGTCGCACTTTTCTATTTATAAACTAATGCACAGATGGCCTGTGTAATGAAACGTTCCTCTGGTGTTAAGAAGCTACCTCTTACACTGCATTTACAGGGCCGAGCAATTCATCATTTTACTACAATTTAAAATGACTACAATAGCTATAAAGAATACTTTTTGATTTCAAGTGATTGGAACAAAAGCTTGTACCTATAAGTTGAAAATCCAATGCATGTCCCAGGAACAGGCTGAATCCCACATTAACATAAACTAAAAGATGAGGAGAGAAAGTTCCACAAAGAAGTTTAAAATGTTGAGAAACTTTCCACTTCCTCTACACCAGAGGATTACTTTCCCTCAGAGACACAGCTACATCATGTTAAATTCAGAAAATGTAAAAGCTTTCATGAACTGAGTAATGTCTTACTAATTAGTTATATTTAAAGAAATATTATTGTTTACAGGATAAGCCCTTTGAGATGCATCATTTCATTTTCTCCAGGGCTCTGATTATGGCTTGTTCCAGGATGTTTCTCTCCTGGTGCTAAGTGGGAGCTTGCCCAATGCGTGGAAGGCTAAGAAAATTGGAAAATTTCATGACTTCAGAGTCTTCTTTGCAGAGACTTCTTTTTTCTTCAATAAAAACAGATATGGCACACAGCACATTCAATATAAAAGTAGTTTTTAAGTGAATTTGGCCAAAGAAGCTAAGTGACCACAAAATATATTTTACTTGCAAAGGTAAAAGACTTCAGCACCGGACAGCGCCCATGCAACTACAACCACACTTAATAACAACAATATTATATATATATATATAGAAGAAGTGCATTTACTCCACATGCATATTCAGACAACTGCATTGGTTATTATGTTACAGATTAAATCACAACATTTGCTTATTGTTTATTTCAAGAGGGTTCTAATCACGGCTGGCACCAGGATTTTTCTCTCCCGGTGTGAAAGGGGACAATGCTTGAGTTGCTAAGAAAATAGTTAATTTTCATGTGTATTTAACATAAATTAATTGCCCTGAAAACCAATTTTCTCAACACTTTCTTAGTATAAGCAAGACAACTAAATGTTCTGCCTGTTACGTTTTAGACAGAATTGAACCCAAATGCAGACAACAACGCAGAGCCGGAGAAGATTTAACAGATTTATTCCAACGTTCAAAGTTCCAGGTTTTAAGAAAAGGGGAGAACAAGTCCAGGTCTACAGAGGGGTACAGGTCCAGGGGTTCTGAGCAGGAATAATACCGTACAGTCCAAGTGTCTGTGTTGAGTCCTTTGTGAGGTCCAGTTGTGGCTAGCAGGATAGGTGGGTGGCAGGAGTGAAGCGGAGGCAGGAGAAACACTTGACATTTGGAACCCAGTTTTTTAGCGGCATTAAAAATATAAATAAATATAGAGGCTTTTTCTGGTATTTAACGACAACAAACTGTTATAGGTAATTGGTAGTGGGAGTGTAATCCCAAAATGTAGGTAACTGTTGGGTGACAGGTTTATCCAGACTTACACAGTTTGGACCTATAAAGCATGCCCAGACCGTGGTTTGCTTTTTTTAATAACAGCATCTATTTGGAGGTTGAAAGAACGCTCTGAATCAATAAGACTGCTTAGGTATTCAATAGAGTCAACTTGTGATAAAAAGGACTCATCCCTGCATGCAATTAAAAGTGTTTTTGAAGATAATTTGGTGCGCTGTTTAATGCAAAGACGCACACCATGAGATGACTGAAAAGTGCAAGGCCAATAAGCCAACAAACAGATAGTGAATGAATGTAGAGTGTTGTGTGAAGTCTGCTGCTTTTTCTATATCCTGGTGACAGCCACGGAAAAAAGAGCCATGATGGTTATTGAGAGGACTTTCTTTCTTTTGAAGGGCCCTATTTTAACAATCTAAGCGCATGGCGTTAAGCGCCTGTCGCAGGTGCGTTTAGGGCGTGTCTGAATCCACTTTTGCTAGTTTGACGGGGGAAAAAAGGGTCCGTGCGCCAGGCGCATGGTTCAAAAGGGTTGTACTTATGCTACGTTTACACGTGGCCGGTTATTTTCATAAACGGGCATTTCAACCTCTCCGTTCTCAGAAAAGTGTTTGTTTATATGTACCCGTGTATATATGCCGTCAATGCAGTCAAGAGCATGCCAGACCTGTAGGTGGCGGTGTAACGAGAAGCTCAAGCCCACGTTAGCCAATCAGAATCCCGACAATAGCAACAACAGCAACCAATCACATCCTCTTTCTCTCTCCCGGCTGCCTAAACCTCCGTTTGTCTCAGTTTACATGCAAACGTGCAAACGAAGTTTTCCAAAATCTCCACTTTGGCCGGAGTTTTTAGAAATAATCGTTTTCTGTGATAAAAACAGGGTTTTCGTATAAAATCGCAGGAAAATATCTGCGTCGTCCCTTCGTGTAAACGGGGCCTTAGTGTCTTCATTAATCATAGGTGTGTTTTGGTCGTAACATGCAATCAACCTATCAGAGTGTCATCTCCCGTTCCCTTTAAAAGCCAGGCGCGTTTGGACCTTGGAGCATTGCTATTATGATGGAAGATTTGCTGAGCAGGAAGGAGAGAAAAAATGATCTGCTCGTGCTTGAGCAGATCATATCATGAAACTATTTCACATTGTAAAATTTTTATTTTTAATCTTTTGCATGTTTGTGTGCTGCTGTATGTGTAACAAGCATAGTGTGCACGTGCTGTGCACGAGTCTAGGCGCAACTGACAACTGCGTCGGTCTTAAACTAGCAAAGACACTTGCGTCAGGCTTTGCTTTGCGCCGATGGGGGCCTAAAGATGGGGCCCTAAAGCAAATTGTATCGACTATGATTACCACACATGCTTAAGGCTCCCCTTTACATTTCGTTGCTTTTTATGCTTACTTTTTTTCAGCTTGAGTCTAATTTAATTTACTTGTTAACAAGTATGTCTATATAGCCATTAAAATGCTGCTGCAATATGAATAAGTAAATATGTGAACAAGAGCACATTAAGACCACTCACTAATGGGTCTACTTACATTTTGATAAAGGCTATAACATTATCCATATGCATTACAGTCTTTTCTTTTCATGCCACTTTCTACTTCTACTCTGCAACATTTCAGAGAGAAATATTATACTTTTACTCCACTACATTCATCTGTTACAGCTTTAGTTACTAGTTACTTTACACATTAGGATTCCTGCACAGAAAACACATGTAGTTTATAAAATCTGATGTTTTATTATAAATGAAACTAGCCAACAATGTAACGGCCTACAAGTCCATCTGAAATGATTAGACCATTAAACACACAACTGTTTAGTACTTTTACTTTTAATACTTTAAGTACATTTTCCAGAAGATACTTACATACTTTAATTTCAATGCAGGCCTTCACTTGTAATAGAGTATTTTTACATTGTGGTATTATTACTTTTACTTAAGTAAAGGATCTAAATACTTCTTCCACCACTGCATATGGATTAGGACAGCGTTGGGGTGAGGATATCAAATCCAATGTTGTAGTTCGAGTCTGCTTTTGAACTCAATTCCAGACTCAAGACGTTCTTTCTATTGTCTTGGGCTCGTTGGTATTTGCACTCGGCCTTGAAGAATGGGAACATGTCAGTTTTTTATTGACACCTGTGTTGCTGTTATTTTTACATTTCAATCGGCAGTCCAGAATGGTCTTGTTACACCAGAATATAAAGACTCAACATCTAAAATGTGAAGCTGCACTTCAGCTTTATGTGACTTTAGTGAAATATGCTCTACTTAAAGTAAATAATATGGCCTTATTTGATCCTCCAGTGTTGTTACTCTGCACTTGCTTTTTGATCATTACCAATAATAATACAAAATGATCATCTTAAAATGGAAGATCTGCTGTCTCTCACATCACATACATAATGAACAGGTAAGTAAGTGGTCTTGAAGAGGATTCTTATTGTTACTGTCTCTGTCATTTAGACTGGGTCTTGACTCGGTCTCGACTAGTCCTAGTCTTGGACTTGACAAAAGTGGTCTTGACTACAGCCCTGATCAGATCTGGAGCTGTCTATGAAAGCCATTATTAAAGTCATTATTAGAGTCATCATTGGCAGTGTAGTGATGTCACGTCCCGCATCAGAAATTCAGTCTTGTATTGTATTGTACAGTATATATTCCCCCCTCTCACTAGCGTTAGTTGCCACATCGTTTTGTACCCCAGTGACAGCGTTCTAGCATTCCCTCCTTGTGTTTCTATAAGTTAAGATCCTTGCCTGTTTTTTGACTCTGCCTTTGTTACAATATATTTTGGATACCACAGACTAGTCCTTTTAACTTTGCCTGTTCTTGGGTATTTATTGTACTTTGTACAATACATCTTGTGTACTGAGTTTTTTGCATTTGAGTCCATCCTGTGACAGACCGGACAAGTGGTTTATAGGAAATCAACAATGTCTCAAATCAAAGCTTTCCGGAATAAATGGACATAATGTAGCTATAGCTTATAGCTACAATATGCATGCTTGTGCTTTATCACTATTGTAACTCTTACTCTCTACGTCCCACATCTTGTTTGAGCTGTTGACATTGAGATGTCAGCATCCATAAAGCATCCAGACGAGCTGGAAAAGCGAATGATGCAATCACAGGAAATCTACAATTTAAAATAGCAATGCTCCAAAGAGTGTGTATGTTAGCAGGTTTCTGTTGTGTTTACCAATGTTGTCTAGCTTTGCATTGTTCTTTTAATTGCATCAGAACAGTTTGGAAGCATTATTTTTAATTTTTAAACGCTGAACTTTTTTTTACCAGTTTTGGCTAAACTTCTGTCTCTTTCAGTAGTGTAGCAGTGAGAAAGGATCACTTAACAGTAATTCCTCATGGGGGAGACAGAAACTATGCACTATAACTTTAATATCTCATCCTGAAATAAGATGTGTATTATTAAGTGTATTATGATGTTATTGTATTCTGTTAGGTATGACTCAGTCAGAGCCAACATCTTTGTTTCTGGACAAATCTTTAGTATTTCTGCCAAGTATTGATATTTTCAATCTCTTTGCATCTGCAGCTTCATTTACTGTTTTCTGATGTGGTAAAGTCTCATTTATGTGAGAGGTTCAGTGGTGAGTTGTAGCAAAGACAGTCTGAGAGAGGAGTATATCTGTTTAGATCACTGCTCGAACAGAGGGGGAAAATTCAAATGGATGTTGAAATCAAACCCGCTCTGATGTGCCAGGTTTTTTTTTGTGTGTTTTTTATTCTGAAACTGCTTATTTTGTAGAAACAATTATAAATTGCAGAATCTACCACAGTGTGTAAAGCATCAAGCTTTGTTTCTGGGTGGAAATTGCAAACCCTGTTTATCAGGATGTTAGCCAACAGTTCAGGAACTTGGTTCAGAGCTCCGATTTCAACTGTGATGGTATAGTAGTGGTTGGAGCCATAGAGAATAAACATTCTCACTCTCACTCTCACTCTCAGCATATCAAGGTGCTTTTGGCATTTGTTGCTGATGCAAAAAGTCTACTTTAGCGTTTAGTCCTTTTGCGTCATATTTAGACACGCTTGGTCGGGACTCTTGGTGTACCTTTTTTACACTCTGGATCGGCACACTCGTTTACCTGACAAGCGGCACAAGAAAGTAACAGTTAGGTTTATGAAAAGATGGTAGGTGAGGTTCCATACAGATGCTAAAGGGGGATTTTTGCATCTGTATCTGATGCTGAGAGACACTGACCAAGCGTCCGTATTCGACGAGTTGGGACTGAGAACTGGTTGGCATGACACAATGCAAATGCCTACATTGAGATGCAAGATTGATCGCTGTGGAGCTTCAACTCTATTTACAGATGATGATGTGTTATCCCCCCAACCAAACCACACAGACTAGAAAGCCTTTACAAATCAACACAACCACTCCAAACACAAATAAAAAGCAATCATAATTTAGTTATTCACCCAGCCCCATCCCTTTCCTTCCTTACCAAGCGGCAGGATTGTAATCTGTCATACATCTATCTAATTGTGCTTGAGTGTTTTGGAGAAAGCTGCCACAATCACGGTCTCTATGAGATCTAGATGAGATGGATCAGTGCATCAATAACAAACACGTCAATGCCACTGTTAATGTGCATTCAGTCGTAAAGCAAGCAGACCAGACAAGAGGTGGTCTGCTTGATACTTTGGAGACGAGTCAGACGACTAAATCAGTCTTTCTTGTCAGAATCAACCGACCTTTTTTGGAAATAGGTGACAAAATGATCTAACTGAAATAAAACATCCACTTACTAGCTTTTCTATAGCATTTGAACTCTATTGGTTTTTACGTGGAGGCTGAAAGAGGAATTTCATCTAAATGCTTAGCCCCTGTATTGTCCTGATTTCCAACAACAAAGAAGTCTGAGGAAAATGGGACATGTTACTGCATGTGCTGTAGCATGAGGACGGTGCTGGCATCTGATAACCCTGAGGGGGTAGCTTATAGTGTGTGTGTGTGTGTGTGTGTGTGTGAGGTAATTTTCTTGGCACTGATGAAATTGAAAAACGGTGCATGGAAACATTTTCACCTTGTTATGTACAGTATTATGCATACAGGGTTGATGAAAAGTGTGTCCCTTGGATATGCATGGCTGACTAAGTGATGAATCAACACAAGAGATCTATAAAGGGATACTTTGATTTTAAACCAGCTTGGTATGATAACAATGCGGGTAGTATGTGTAAATGAACTATGTTAAACTTCCCTCCATCTTGCCGGCACTCAGATCTCTCTCAGCTGTAAAACGAGAGTTTGTGAACAGGAAGTGAGCGCCATACTGTTTCCTGTATCGCACAAATGGAGGCTGACAAACCTCAGATGAAATGATAAAACTAGACAATGCTGATCAAATATAAACCACAAATCTGTTACTGCATTGCCTATTTCTCCCCTAAAAGGTTTTCAGAAAACGTTTAGTTTACGGTTTAACCGTCAAACGACATAGTTTGTTACCAGCTGGCTGCCATGTATTGCATGCATTTCTTTTCTTTTTTTCACGCGCTCACGTATGTGATGATGACAGGATGTACTTATGGTATGTACAGTTATTTTGTGCGCTTGCATAACTGCAGTGTGAAACCAAAACTAACCGGATCAAATGTGTACAATATAGCAAAAACATTAACCTTGGTTCGGACTTTCAGGTGTGAAAAGGCCCATAGTTTTTCCAGTGAGCTGATTGGGCAGTAGATCACGTTTTGAACCTGCTTCGGGGGCCAGGCAGCATAGCAAGCATACTAAGGTGACTGGTTGTGGTTTGATTGGTCCAGCTTTGTGATACTGGAAAGGTTGAGCCCAAAGACATTTCCCTTCATGATTCAGGCCAAAGATAGGCCAAGAAAACTGATGGTTGTGTGCAGAGACAGAAATAGAAGGCAACTTTATGCTTTAATTTGAAGTCTAATGTTCAGGTACCCCGAGGCAAGAGCATATAATGACTAGAATTTAAATGAATGGTCTGAACACTGCTTGGTTGCTCGGTATGCTGTTATATCAATGACCTTTCTGTGGACCAGGTGTGATTAAGAAGTTAAATCACAAGAAGACTTTTGAATCTATAGATCCATCTAACACTATTGGTTACTAATGATCATGGTCACCTAGAACCTGAAACATATTCTCTTGCTATACTCAACAGCAGGGGCGTCAGACTGGGAGGAAAAAGAGGACAGAGTACCCAGGGCCCTTATGTGAGGAGGGCCCAAAAAGATGCTAGAATGAATAGCTGTGGAGGGGCCCATAGAAAATGCCTTTCTACAGGGCCCAGAATTTTGTGCTACGCCCCTGCTCAACAGAAATGTAAGATGTACAGTAATGTCTGAATAGCTTTTTCAGACATTGGGGGATTTTTGGCAACCCCTACTGAGATCTGAAGTGATACCGCAGACAGAAGCTGTGTAGAGAGAGCGGGGGAGGGAAAAACAATAAAAAGATCTGAGTCTTCCATCACCTAAACTTCGCTGCAGCCTCGCTTTCACCATCACACCCCCCTCCATTCTAGCAGGAAAAAACAGAACAAAAAAAGCAATTTCAAATGTAATTTTGCAACAACACCAATAAACCTCAACTTTATTCCCCAGGGACACAACTGTGTGCATCCCGCAGGCAATGGAGGACTCTGTGGTTGTATTACTTGGAAGTCCAAATCGTGTGTTGACATTGACATTGTGAGCCCTTTTTTTCATAGGCTTGAGGTATGCAGACACTTTAGATGACTTTTCATTTGCTTTTTTAGATTGACCATTTAGTTTCCAGACAAATAAAGTTCAACTTTAGGATATTATGGATAGTTGTATCTTTTACAGAAGCAGCTGTATGAATGCCAAGACAAGAGTAAGCACAGAAATTTCTGAAATCCTTAAAACTGAGGACTCATGATTAGACATCAGCTCACCCAAAACAGTAGCTGCACTCACAATGCTTGCAGTTGTAGGAGATGACACATAACATCCATTTTTATTAATCGATCACTGGTCTGGAGACACAACAGGAAAGGCCCTGAAAACATATTTTCTCAATCAGCTTCTCACTCTGAGCAACGCTGCTTCACATAATGTTCTGCCAAAGTGAAAACAGTTTTGGTTTCTCAGTGGTTTGAAGTGGATGGGGCTCAGTCGGAAAACATGATGTCACATACTTCAGTGTACCAATCAGAATTTGGCAATATTTGAATCTGATGACAGCTGTGGGGCTGTTTGCATATACTGCCAGACGGGGAGATCCCATTGTCAATCAAACCATGACAACACTGTGCTGATGAAGAAGATTAGAAATTATGCTGATTCAGAAATCTAATGTGATAAAATATTTGTTTTTCTGGAGAGTTTACGGGTGTTTTACAGAATGACCTGTATTTGGTTTGGGACAGTTAGGTTCAGGGAAAGATCGTGGGTGGGCTTATAAAAGGTACGTTTCCGTGACACATGGGACAAGAAGAGGACAGTTGGGTTTAGGAAAAGAACAACGGGACAGTTGGGTTTAGGAAAAGGTGGGTGGGGTGGGGTTACAAAATGTACGTTTCAGTGACACGTGGTACAAAAACGGGACAGGAACGCCGGACTCTGGGTAAAAGTCCTATGTTGTTTGACCCATCCACCAGCCCGAACCAACCTCCATACGCGGGATTTCTGCCTTTCAAACTACTCACTACTGTTACAGCGCCATGGTCGAGCTGCGCCGCTATCTGACGCTGAGAGACACTGACCAAGTGTCAGTGTTTTACAAGTTGGGAGTGAGAACGGGTTGGAAAAGCACCATAGAACAAAGAAATAAAGAAATGTCTCAGGTGATAACCCAAACTGTTTGACAAAACTTAGGCATAAAGTGGTGTTTTCATGTAGAATCCCATCACTAGTTAACTGAGGAAATAGGTTATCAGGGTCTTTAAGTGAATTGCTGAAGCATAATGTAACAGTAGCTGAGCCAGTAGTGAAAGAATTATTCTGATCCTTTACTTAAGTAAAAGTACTAATACCACACTGTAAAAATACTCTGTTACAAGTAAAAGTCCTGCATTGAAATGTCACTTAAGTGAAAGTATGTATGTAAGTATCATCAGGAAAATGTACTTTAAGTATGAAAAATAAAAGTACTCAATGCAAAACAACCTCCCATTGTAGAAAGTGTAAAGGATCCAACCAGTTGTGTGTTTACTGGTCTGATCATTTCAGCTGGACTCGTATCAGATTTTATAAACTACATGTGTTTTGTGTGGGAAAGTCTTAATTTTATAAAGTAACTAGTAACTAAAGCTGTCAGATGAATGTAGTGGAGTAAAAAGTACAATATTTCTCTCTGAAATGTAGTGGAGTAGAAGTAGAAAGTGGCATGAAAAGAAAAGACTCAACTAAAGTACAATCGTTGAGTAAATGTATATAGTTACATTCCACCACTGAGCTGAGCACAACTCAATCCCCAAAGAAAGGCAGGCTTCTTAACCTGGCAAACATTTACAAGTCATTTACAAATCTTCCTCTCTAAGCAGCATGTATAATTCGACTGTGGTTGTATTTGTAGATTTTCTATGCACATCTGCTGCTCTCAGCTTTACTGGAATCTTAATGACTCACCTTGAGATAGAGTGTCAGTGGTGTGTCTCTACAACCTAAGTCTCCGTGTAAACAGCAGCAGATAAACAGCCGCAAGGGATGCTCAGCATTAAGACTGAGACTGATGGTAACCAGTTATCTGTCTTCCTCAGTGGTGGATTGTAATTCAATTCAATTCAAATTTATTTATATTATCAAATCATAACAATAGTTATCTCAAGACACTTTACAGATAGAGTAGGTCAAGACCACATTCTATAATTTACAAAGACCCAACAATTCCAGTAATTACCCCAAGAGCAAGCATTTAGTGCGACAGTGGCGAGGAAAAACTTCCCTGTAACTAAGTACATTTACTCAAGTACTGTAGTTAAGTACAAATGTTGAGGTACTTGTACTTTACTTGATTCTTTCCTTTAATGCCACTTTCTACTTCTACTCCGCTACCTTTCAGAGAGACATATTGTACATTTTACTCCACTACATTCATCTGACAGCTTTAGTTACTAGTTACTTTAGTTACTCCACTACATTCATCTGTTACAGCTTTAGTTACTAGTTACTTTAGTTACTCCACTACATTCATCTGACAGCTTTAGTTACTAGTTACTTTAGTTACTCCACTACATTCATCTGTTACAGCTTTAGTTACTAGTTACTTTAGTTACTCCACTACATTCATCTGTTACAGCTTTAGTTACTAGTTACTTTAGTTACTCCACTACATTCATCTGTTACAGCTTTAGTTACTTAACAAATTAAGATTGTTGCAAACAAAACACATGTAGTTTATAAAATCTGATGTTTAATTATGATTAAACTACCAAACAAGATATAGGCCTACAAGCAGCCATAATGGTTGACACATTAAACACTTAGTTGATTGACAGAACTCTTTGGATCGTTTCCAGTTTTTACAGTGTGGTATTAGTCCTTTTACTTAAAGGTTCTATGACATGCTGCTTTTTGGATGCTTTTATATAGGCCTATATATATAGGCCCTAATACTCTATATGAAGTCTCTTTTATATAGACCTTAGTGGTCCCCTAATACTGTATCTGAAGTCTCTTTTATATAGACCTTAGTGGTCCCCTAATACTGTATCTGAAGTCTCTTTTATATAGACCTTAGTGGTCCCCTAATACTGTATCTGAAGTCTCTTTTATATAGGCCTTAGTGGTCCCCTAATACTGTATCTGAAGTCTCTTTTATATAGACCTTAATGGTCCCCTAATACTGTATCTGAAGTCTCTTTTATATAGGCCTTAGTGGTCCCCTAACACTGTATCTGAAGTCTCTTTTATATAGACCTTAGTGGTCCCCTAATACTGTATCTGAAGTCTCTTTTATATAGACCTTAGTGGTCCCCTAATACTGTATCTGAAGTCTCTTTTATATAGGCCTTAGTGGTCCCCTAACACTGTATCTGAAGTCTCTTTTATATAGACCTTAGTGGTCCCATAATACTGTATCTGAAGTCTCTTTTATATAGACCTTAGTGGTCCCCTAATACTGTATCTGAAGTCTCTTTCCCGAAATTCAGCCTTGGTGCAGAATTACAGCCACTAGAGCCAGTCCCACAATGAGCTTTCCTTAGGATGTGCCATTTCTGTGTCTGCAGCTATTGAGGAGGAGAGAGGTGGGGCAAGGTGGAGGGTGGGGGTGTGGCCTGCTTGCGGCCACGGTTGTAGCTCTATTTCCTCATGGGTGGGCCAAATTCTCTGGACAGCAGTGGGTGGCGGGCAAAGCAGAGAAAGGGGAGGTAACCTTGCTCCTTATGACCTCATAAGGAGAAGATTCCCGATTGGTCCATCTGAGCTTTCATTTTCTCAAAGGCAGAGCAGGATACCCAGGGCTCGGTTTACACCTATCACCATTTCTAGCCACTGGGGGACCATAGGCAGGCTGGGGGAATGCATATTAATGTTAAAAAACCTCATAAAGTGAAATGTTCATGCCATGGGACCTTTAAGTAAATTAAAAATAATAAATACTTCTTCCATCACTGGTCTTCCTCTTTTTCACTTTGCCTTTTCCTTGTTGTCTTGTGTCTGACAGACAGACAGACTGCATGCCTTTCATCCTCTCTGTCTCTCTCTTTGACAGTGGTATCATTGTTTGAATCCCCTGACAGTGACTGATGTCAGAGAAGGTGCAAACGTTAAACAGATGTTCCTACTGACCTTTTTTTTCTTTTGCTCAAGTGGTTCTATTTGTTTTTCTGGGATAGATATTGATGCTTTGACAGTTTGAGGTTGTGAAAAACTTCATTGTTGGCTTCTATTAACTTACAGAAAAGAGGCGAGGATAGATTATCACATATGAAACCTGTGATGACCCTTATAAGAGATGGTTGCCATTTACAGGCAGACATAATGCAAGTAAGCACCTGACCAAAACAAAAAAGGTCATAAACAGAGAATATTTATGATGCTTTTCTTGTGTGTGTCAGGGGGGAAAAAAGATGCTGCTCTGCTGACAGACAGAGTGAAATTATTAAATGCAACCTGAGCTCAGGAGGCCTTTGGCTGAACAGCAAAATAATTTATCACAAACAGTAATCGCTGGACACGTATAATTTACAATAAAATAAATTGGGCCTTCACTCCACTTTTGGCAAGCCTGTGTTTAGATTTGGTTTAGTGGTTATGGAACCTAAATCGCTTATTACAGCAGAAGTGCCAGTGCTGGTGTTTCTCGACATGCCGAGGAAAGACTGAAAGGAGACATCATTTTGTGTGTGCACGTACTGTATGTGCTCACGCTTGAATGTGTTTGCATATGAGTGTTCGGCCTAGGCATGGTATGACAACCTTCAGCAAAAATATATCAGGGTTTCATGGTATTGCAGTTACAGCTTTGAAATGTTTAACTTTGAAATGTCTGGGTAAAAAAATAACTTTATTCCATTGAACACAATGTATTTTAATAAACACACTGCACACTGGCAAGGACAGGGATTTCTAAACTGCAGTTTCTGTCATTGGCCACTCATAAAAAACAGCTCATACTGCAGGAACTTTATGACGCAAAATGTAAGTGGTTTTGAAACTGTGACTTTTTAAAACCGCTGTAGGCCTATACCTTGAAACCGGTAACAGGCCTGTGCCTAGTTCGGCCCGTCTGTGTCAAAAATCAATTTTCTTTGCAGATGCTGTACCTCACTGTAGTGTTTGAGAAGCAAGGGCAGTCACAGCTTCTTTCTCTGGTGTTCTTTGATCAGTCAGGGCCCATCCGTAGCAGGTCTGAAGCCCCTGTGCAAAGACACGCCCATTTTCTCTCTTCTGAACTCAACTTGACATACGGGCTATCTTTATGTGTCCTGCCTTTCACACAGACACAGACACATTTTAGAAAACGACCGTGGTTTGGATTACAGTTTTTTCCGATTGCTAAACGACAGTGGGCACAACTGGAGTCACATGTGCAAAACTCAAACTACAGTCTGCACTACCACCAGTCACCTGAGCTAAACAGTTCACATCACCTGCAAAACTCATTCAAAGCAACACAACTCTTAAACACACGTCTCAAAACAGGCTCAGTGCAGCCAAACACTATGCACTATCCTCACTGAGATAACACACACTGTCACTCAGAACACACTGAGGGTAAAAACACTAGCATCAAACACCAATACACAAATTACTAACTTTTTCATCTTTACAGTTTGAACAATTTGAGTGACTTGACACAAAAATATAGATTGTATAACATACCAATTTTTACATAAGGTAAAAAAGAAGGAATGAAAATCAGCAGTTTTCTTCAATATAGTATTTTGTCTCTAGTAATTTATGGAATTACTGGGAAAAAAAAAACAAAGGTACATACGTAACAGTACCAAAGAATAGCGTGACTAATCCTGTCTCTCTTCAGCATCATGTGGCAAGTTTTCTTCATCACATTGGATGTCTTCATCATCTCTAAATACAAATGAGTGTGGTGTTTCTATTGCTTTCACCTCCATTACTTTCTGAAAAACAGTAAGAATGCAGTTTTACTATAGTAAAGATATAGTGTTTTTCACTTTTTTTTATAGCTGTGTATATAACCTCAGACATCTTACCTGGACATATTGGTATCTTTGCTCTTTTACCTGTTTCTCTCAAACAGTACAGTGTATAATTGTTTCATTCTTATTTGGTGTTTGTATACAAAAAAGACTTTCTGAGCTTTCTCTGTATAAATACCATATATGTTCACTAACTAGTCTAAAACAAGACACCTGCTTAGGCTTTCAGCTAAAATTGCAATCAGCAGTGTTTGATAGGCACCAGACTGAAATCTATTCTGTTTTGAATGTGTGGTTAACAGTTTTGACAGCAGTGTGTTAGCATTTGAACAAAGTGCTGTAAATCTACAGTGTTGTGCATGTTGTGGTTAAAGTCATGGGATAAGTGTGTAGAGTTTTGAAAACTGTGTTCAAGCAATGAAAAACGAGTCTGGTCCACGTGAACTGCTGCTGTGCAGACTGTAGTTAGCGTTTTGCACATGTGACTCCAGTTGTGCCCACTGTCGTTTAGCAATCGAAAAAAACTGTAAAACAATCCCCGTGAACACACATTTCCTGGGTGAAAGTCTTTTTGTTTCCCCCCTGCCTGTTATACAGTGGCAGACACTGTGGTGCATACAGCAAAAAAATACTTGAAATGTTTTCAAATTACAGTGCACTAATTTACATAGTTTTTTGTAAGAATTGTTCATGAAAACAGCCTGTTTAAAGACAACATAAGGAGGTAAGACACCTGGATGGGAGACCCTCTGCTCATTTGCATTGAAAGGAGCCAGTTAAGTCGGTTTGGGCATCTCATCAGGATGCCCCCTGTTTGCCTCTCTTTAAAGGTATTTCAGGTACGTCCAACTGGGAGAAGACCCCAGGGCAGAGCCAGAACACACTGGAGGTATTATATATCCTATCTGCCCCTGGAGCGCCTCAGAATCTCCCTGGAGGAGCAGGAGGAAGTAGCTAGGGAGAACAGTGTCTGGGCTACTTCCACTGCTGTGGATAAGCAGCAGACAATGGATGGATGGATGGACTGTTTTTAACAGAAGACATCACATTACTCCAATCCTAGCTTCACTTCACTGGCTCCCTGTCTGACTTAGAATTGATTTTAAGATTTTACTGATCACTTTTAAAGCTTGTCAGGGTCTAGCCCCCGACTATATCACAGACATGCTGACTCCATACGAGCCTGTTCGCAGCCTTAGATCCACGGGCAGGGCCCTTGTAACTGCTCCAGAGTCGAGGGTCAAAACCAGAGGTGATCGTCTCCATCAGGGCGCCTCGCCTCGGCTTCCTGAGGAAATAAGGTTCGCTGAATCAGTGACTTCTTTTAAATCACTTCTTAAAAAACATTTTCATAGACTTGGTTTTCATGTAATGTCTTTTTACCCGATCGTCTGTTCATTTTATTTTATTTATTCAATTGTCGTTTTCCTGTCCATTAAAGGTGCCTCATCTTTTATTTTCACTATTACAATGATATATTGATTTATATGTGCTTTTTTCTTCTTCTGTCAAAGCACTTTGTACACTATTGTTTTTAAGGTGCTATACAAATGAAGTTATTATTAATATTATTATTATTATTATTATTATTATTATTGAAATTAATTTTTTTAGACACATCCATCTTCTTCCATGAATAAAAAAATCCCTCTTCTACTTATTTTATTACACCCTCGACCTCCGAATCGCACACCCAGAGGTGTAAATGAAGTACCTTGCCCTCCTACCCTCCTACACACAAACACACACACACACACACACACACACACACATACACGCACACACACATACGGACTCTCAAATCAGGCCTGCAAATCTGAGCCGTCTGTGCAGGTGTTGCTCTCTGCTCTCCGGGTCACAGTGTGTTGTATCAGTGACACAATCAGGAATTCAGCCTTCCCTGACTGGTGCAGGCCTTGGGGATATTTCTTCCACCAACAGAGTCAAGGGTTGTGTGTGTGTGTGTGTGTGTGTGTGTTTTAACAATCTGGAGTTTGTGCTGACATGTGCAAGGACGCCCTCAAGCACATGCACTCGTGTACGAATCCATATAGAGATTAGGCGACATTTGTTTTCCCACAGGGGAATTCTGTTTGAACCTGAAGCATATTTGCAGGCGAGCAACACACACTCTCTCTTTCACACACACACACACACACACACACACACACACACACACACATGAAACACTCAATCGGCAGAGCATAGAATATTCTCCTTGATACCATAATGCAGTTAATACAACAGGGCACCTCTGCAGCAGCACAGCGTGATGGTGAGTAGTAACCTGAGGTAAGAATCTCTCTCCAAGTTTTTGTTTTCCCCGTCTCAGTTCCTCTTCTCCTTGTGTGCCTCTCTCTCTCTCTCTCTCCCTTTTTTTGTCTTTGTCTTGTATACTTTCTCGCTCTGCCTCTCTCTCCCTCTCCCTCCTGTCTCCTCCAGCATGCATCTTTTTGGAATTATTTTGACCAGGACGTCATCGCTGACAAATACCCCTCCCTCCCACAGGGGCCGAATCTACCCATCATTCTATTCACAGAGGTGCCCTTCATCTAAGTGGGAGAATTTAGCATCTCCCTCTCTCTGGCCACACACACACACACACACACACACACACACACACACACAAACAGACACACACACACACCCACACACACACTGACATCAAATTCAACATTCAAACTGCAGTGACAGATTCACAGTAAGAGTTGAGTTATTACATGTTTCAGACCTTTGTCTCCCTGTCAGCTGGAATGATTCATGCCTCTGGGTGCTCCTGTTTCGCCGGCTGGGATTTGTTTTGTTTTTTTCTTCCCTCAGTTTGTCTCTTTCGCACTGTTAAATGCTTATTCGTGAATGTACACAGATATACACCCTGGACTGCCTTAGCTCTACCTTTTGAGAAGATGAAGGCGCCGTGAATCACAGACTTGAGAGTGCACTGAACGACTGGTGAATAGAAAGGTCAGGGTGTAATCGTTAGCTCAGCGGTTGTAATGAATAAAAAGCTGAGAGGTAAACACAAGAGGAAAAGCTGAATCTCAAATAGTCAGCTTGGCTTGAGTTCATATAGTTAAGTTTTTTCTCTACAGGTACAAACAAGCAAGAGTCTGCATGCTGGCAACTCTGAGTCTCATGGTAAAGAAAATGTATATTAGATGGATAAAAGGCAACGTGGGTCAGCGTGGTAGTGGCTGTGCTAACATGCTCTTCATGGCAGTTAGGTATGTAATACTTAAGTAATGTTTACCACCTATGTGTGTTAGCATGGTAGTATTTGCTAATGAGCACATAATCAAAGGTTCTAAAGTTACCATAGACCCCATTCACAATGTTTGTTTACAATAACTTGTGGGTAGAAAACTCCTGCTGTCAGAAATCAACAGACAGGTTTAGCAGTCAGTAACCACAAGTTTCCATCCACTTATCAATTGAATTATCTGAAGTTCCCTTAAAACATTCATGCGAATAAAGCTGGTGAAAGTGGGGCTTGAAGGTACAGTAGTCACCTCATCAGTCGCAATCATTCAATGCCAGGCAAAATACTGAACCCCAAGCTGTCCACCAGGGACGGACTGGGGCTAAAAAACAGCCCTGGACTTTCTCTCAAATAGGCCCATCATCCGGCCATTTGCCCCTAGCCGTGCGCGACAGACACTAGCCAGGAAGTCCTGATACTATGCCACAATACTGTAGCCTATCAGACAAGGTATTCATAGCAATTAACATCTCAAATGATGGTTGTGTTTATTAATGAAGCCTCAGCCTTCAAATAAAAACAAAAAATGTACAATGCCATTACATCTGCATTGAAATTAAAATACAAATAATGAAATGTCACTGGCTACAGAAACCCCAAATTACACAAACTTGTAAACAGTACAGAGTATTACTGACAACACTTTCAGAGATAAAGTAGGCTACTTGCTGTACCTGAACATGGGGATTAGATATATTGTAGGCCTATACCAAAACTACACTGAGTGTTAGTTATTACATACTATAACTATTCAAATATAAATGTACATAACATGTGTTACTTTGTGTTAAAGAATTAGCATTGAATAACCTATTTATTATTTATTACACTTTTGATTCATATTAAGGCTGTGGAATGATGAAAATGACTAGGCCCTATCAATGTTGTCTGTGAAGCTTTCACAACCAACCACCAGGTCTTTGCTAGTTCCACAATAGTAAACCAAATATGAAAGACGAGGAAAAACTGCACTCTGATGGAAGACAGACAGAAAGTGCAAGCTAGGATTTTTTGGTTAAACTTTTGGTTACATTTGGTGAATTATTTAGCCCCCTTCCCTGTTAGTTAGCACGTTTAGAGTGGTACCAATGCATGCCTGATGTCTCATATACAACCAAGTGAAATCGCGGTCAACCCGCGATTAATTTCTAACGCGTTTAATGTTTCAAATTAACCTAACAGAAATGATTAAATACGTTAAGTTTGACAGCACTAAAAGGCACGCTCATTTTCATAATCATGATGCACATGCTCATGTTGAGCTGACAACATGCAATTCGCTAAGATAGGGGTAAAGGCAGCCTATAGTGTTTCCTGCTCCTGGCATTTATCAGTAATTGCTGATGTGAAATTAACTCGCGTCTAATGATGTAGGCCGACTCTTCTTCTTCAGTTTTATTTTTACACATAGCATGTAAGTGATTGTATTTGCGCCCCCTGCTGTTGGCTGTTAATATCACTTTAATAGACTTTTTTTTGTGCCGACGGTCGGTTGGACGGCCGTTCTGGACTTTTCCAGATCGCACAGATTGTCAGTCCGTCCCTGCTGTCCACTAATAGTTTTGTTAAAGTGGCCATATTCTGCTCATTTTCAGGTTCATAATTGTATTTAGAGGTTGTACCAGAATAGGTTTACATGGTTTAATTTTCAAAAAACACCATATTTTTGTTGCACTGTGTTCAGGGCTCTGTTTTAGCTACAGAGTGAGGCATCACACTTCTATCCCATCTTTGTTGGGAGGCGCACATGCTCAGTAGCTAGGTAAGGATCACATCAGCTAGCTGTTTGTTTCTCCAACTTCAGTCAGTACAAGGCTTAGCTGGGAGACTTCTTCTAAACGAGGGTACACTTCCATCTTTGCGCGGAATACATGCAGAACAGGGACATGGAAGTAGTTCTTTTGTAGATTATGGTGAACTAGTGTGTGTTGTAGCAGTGTTTTTTAGCATGCTAGCTCTAGCATGCTACGGTTAGCCACCTCGTTTTGGCTAGTGACGTAGAAAGCCGTGCAGATTTTGACCAGCTCACCAGGAGACTGAAGGCAGGACACATTCAGAAACCGTATCTCACTCAGAACACCATGGATGTTTTTTTTTCCAAAGTTTGTATGCGTGGCTAAGCACCACAGACACAAAATAACACCCCAAATCTCAGAAAAAGTGATTTTTTTCATAATATGGGCACACTGTCAATTTATTTTTTTCAGGATAGTGGTGGGGCCATGTTTTTTTCATCTCACACACACACAAAATATATAAGGCACCAGCTTTTTGTGAATCTCACAAAAACGTGCAGAATAATTCTGCTAAAAGAACGACGTTTGCGTTTTCATTGAGTGACTTACTGCAAATATCCTCCTTTAATACATTTTGATGGAATCTTGGTTTTAAGCTGATAACTAGCGACTGCTAGGTGAAAATGTCTCATGTGTCTATATGCCCTGAGTTAATCAAGAAGAATACACAGCTATATACACAAGCAGTGTTTCTTTTTTACTGTCGCTTCATTCTCCTTTTATCTCCCTCCTGTACAGCGCACGTCTTCCCACCGTCCTGCCAATCACAGCCACACTTCGTCTCTTCACTGTATTGCTTAAGCACGTCGCACCCATTTCCATATCTGATCGGCTCAGTATCCCCCCACCCCCCACCCCCCACCCCCTGGCTTATCTCTGTCCGTACCGCTGCGTACAGATGTGTCTAACCTGTGTTAAATAAGCCCCCGAGCTCAGCGGGATGCTTTCTCTGGCGCTGGAAGAATAGATGTAATCCCTCTGTGTTTGAATATGGCTTACAGAGTCAAAGCTTTCCCCGCACACCTGCCTCACAGATAGCCACGTGCAAACAGCTCGAGCTGCGTTTGTTAAAAGAGCGGACTGCGCTTATCTCCTCGTGCACAAGGTGGACATGGGGGAAATCGAACGCCACAGCCCACGGGGAAGGCATCAAGGTTGGTTGTAATTGGGATTCAAAAGCTTACATAAAGGTACGAGTCATTTGGATCTTATGACCATATTTATCTTTCAACGGTTCTCAGTTTTAATCAGGAGAGAGCTCAATTTGAGTAAACAATTATTTATTGATGTAGGCACAATAAAAAATAATACACAGGAAAGTCTTTGGCGGTTGGGCCCCATCATGACATCATCAAATATATAAAAAATAAAAAAAAACGGCAATGACGGAAATCATGACATTGGCTCGTAGACAACTCTCGGGGTATAGCTATGTCAGTAAATTTGAGTTAAAGCAGGCTTCGCATATCCTGTGCAAATGCGTCATCTATAAACCTTTACAAACATCTGTGTGATTCTTCATGTACAGACCACAGCAGGGACGGACTGACAATCTGTGCTGTCCAACCGACGGCCGTCGGCAAAAAAAAAAAAAAAAGTCTATTAAAGTGATATTAACAGCCAACAGCAGGGGACGCAAATACAATCACTTATATACTACGTGTAAAAATAAAACTGAAGAAGAAGAGTCGGCCTAGACGTGAGCAAAGAATTTCCGTAGACCGGCTTTGACGTGAGTTCATTTCACATCAGCAATACTGGTAAGTGCCAGGAGCAGGAAACATTATAGGCTGCCTTTATCCCTATCTTAGCGAATTGCATAGTCAGCTCAACATGAGTGTGCATCATGATTGTGAAAATGATCGTGCCATTTAGTGCTGTCAAACTTAATGTAGGCTATTTAATCATTTCTGTTAGGTTAATTTGAAACATTAAACACGTTAAAAATGATCGCGGGTTGACCGCGATTTCACTCCGTTGTATATGAGAGATTATTGAGATTGATGAGAGGTATTGAGCTCAGTTTTGCTGCTAGGATGAAGACTATGGTATTAAATTAAACGGGAAAACATCAGGCATGCATTGGTACCACTCTAAACGTGCTAACTAACAGGGAAGGGGGCTAAATAATTCACCAAATGTAACCAAAAGTTTAACCATAAAAATCCTAGCTTGCACTTTCTGTCTGTCTTCCATCAGAGTGCAGTTTTTCCTTGTCTTTCATATTTGGTTTACTATTGTGGAACTAGCAAAGACCTGGTGGTTGGTTGTGAAACCTTCACAGACTAAATTGATAGGGCCTAGTCATTTTTTTATTTTACACCCCTTTTATTATTTTTTAAAAAAAAAATAAAAAAAAAAAAAAAAAGTAAAAAAAAAAAAAAAAAAAAAAAAAAAAAAAAAAAATTATAAAAAAATAAAAAAATAAAAAAAAAAAAAAAAAAAAAAAAAAAAAATTTTGGCCCCTTTTGGTATAGGCCTACATAATATCGAATCCCCATGTTCAGGTACAGCAAGTAGCCTACTTTATCTCTGAAAGTGTTGTCAGTAATGCTCTGTACTGTTTACTGTGTAATTTGGGGTTTCTGTAGCCAGTGACATTTCATTATTTGTATTTTAATTTCAATGCAGATGTAATGGCATTGTACATTTTTTGTTTTTATTTGAAGGCTGAGGCTTCATTAATAAACACAACCCCAGTTATCATCATTGGTTTGTTTGTTTATCATTGAGATGTTAATTGCTATGAATACCTTGTCTGATAGGCTACAGTATTGTGGCATAGTATCAGGACATCCTGACTAGTGTCTGTCGCGCACAGCTACGGGGCGAATGGCCGGAAGATGGGCCTATTTGGGAGAAAGTCCAGGGCTGTTTTTTAGCCCCAGTCCGTCCCTGGACCACAGGGAGTCAAACAGCCTTACATATGTGGTCAGAGAGAGACACCACACTGGGAGAAGAAGAAGCATTTTGATGGAGAGTGTGGAAAAACCAGAGAGATTTTGTCAAAGCTAACAACAACGCTTCAGGCAGACAGTCATTTGGATTTGGAGATAAATGAGTCATGTTAATGATTAGAGTAGACAAATGCAATGTTTGGAGGTACGTCAGTGTTCATCATGAATGTGCTTACTACAGTTGCCAGGCATCATGCTTTCCTCTATCTCCACTCTCTTCTTCTTCTCTACTACTTCTTGCTTATTCACAGATTATTTTGTCTGTACGCCCCCTGGTGTTTCAGAGAATACTGCAACAAACAATGCGTTGAGCATAAAAGTCTGCGTGCATCCCGAGTATATACAAAGGTTGAGGTGAATGAAAAAGAGTGGGTAACGTTAAATTGTCTTCCTGGCTGAATTTACGCTAAGCTTCATTTTTCGTTATTTCTTTATTATTTCTCTGAGCAGGATCGATTTCCGTCCACCAGTTGTCATCCATCACTCCGGGATGCTTTTGTGCGCTTCGCTGACACTCTGTGTATCCGCCTGACGTTTTCCTCTCTCCATCATTTCCCAAAGTTTGCTGCTGAGTTGTTGTTTTTTTCCCAGAAACTGATGGAGCTGCATTTTCTTATTTGTTTGTTCCATTGCAAACTCTAAATGGGACACTTAAAGTTTTATGAATGTGACTTTGTGCTTTCTTTCCAAATGTTTACTTGTTGGCTGTGTTCACTGACCACTCGCAACCTTGGACATCCCATTAAAGAAGATGAAATAGTCATGACGACAAGAAACCAATAAAAACGAGAAGAAGAAAAAGTCAAGTTCAGCTTGAGTGCTGATCTTTGACTCTCAACTGGCAGATGTCAGCTTTATTTCCTACTGCGCATTTCCCATGATGTTTTGAGAAAGATGTATTTTTATATATATATATATATATATATATATATATATATATATATATATATATATATATATATAGTTTGGACAAGTAGAGCTTCATAAAAACGCCCCAAATGAAATTCTCATTTTCCACGAAGATATTTGTGCTGACCTGGAGGTGTTTGGTTTAGTGTGTGTATTCCTTGGAGCCCTCCTCTCCAGCACATTTCATAAGTCCCGCTGCCCTTTTCTTTTTATAATCCACATTTACTCTGCACTCACAGAAATATTAATATTTGATAGGGACCAGTTGGAGAAATGCAAGGATGAGCTCCCCACGTGCGATAGTAGGACTGCTCTGCTCCTGATCTCACTCAAGGATAAATTGGACTTGGTGATGGTAATGGAATAGGCTTTGAGTGCCGAGCCACACAAGGGGACAGGAAGTGCAGAATACTGTGTTGGCTGTAGGACTGAAAAAATGGACAGTTACAGAGGAGAGGACAAGAGTTTTTACTAAGCACAACTTATGATGACCTCTGTCTTTTAGTTTATTTGAGTTTATTTGCACACAGATACAAAGTACATATATTTAAGAAAAACTATTTCAGTGCAGGAGAATAAGGAAGCCTCAAAGGCTTATTTAGAGTCCTCCCCTAATACAAATAGAAAAATAAGAAAATGCTAATTACTCTACAAAATAAAATCAATGCAACAAACAAACAGGGAAACATAATACACACAAACTATATACATATAAAAAATTAAAGCAAGTAAAAAGACAAGGCATACAGAAAAACAAAGCATAGAGTACGTCAATAAATAGAACAGAATGATCCTACATGAGATGAAATGAGAAATTTATTTTACTGTGACCTAAAGGCTGGCAAGGAAGTAAATGTTTTTAGTGTCCCATTCAATGAATAGAATAGCATAGCATAGCAGTGGACCTGTATATCTGCTAAAACATTGATGTACTCATGTTTATATTTCTGTTTAATCTAAGCAAAGTTTAGGGAAGAAAGATTCATACCTTCCCTCATACAAGCTGTAAATTATTAATACAAATATGTGATGCAATCAAGTGCTCAGGCATCAGAGAGGAATATGCTAAATTAGTTTAAGTTGTAAGTGTGTCATGCATCCAAATGTTTTAAGGAAACGGTGTTACTTCATCATGAGAGGAGTCAATGTGTTACACAAGATAAACACATCTAATCGATATATTGGTTGAATTTCTGTGAATTTAGCTTGCTGGTGTCAGTCAAATGGAAAGGTATTCAGTTACTGACTTATCACTTTGACATGAGGGTTTTAGAATATTTTCTCTCTGGAGTCAAAAGCCTACTTAATGGGTGCTTGAAGGTGTCTGTGTCCTGCAGATATGAAGATGATACATGATGGAGACGCAGTGAGCCCCTGACAATCAATGATGACCTTACACTGTCAAATCTGTCACTTAGCTACTGTTACACTTCGTTCCAGCTAAAGGAGACGTTCTGGTATGTCTGTGTGTATGTGTGTGTGTGTGTGTGTGTGTGTGTGTGTGTGTGTGTGTGTGTGTGTGTGTGTGTCTGTGCTTTTGCATCCAATAAATTTGACCCAGCAGCTTCTACTTATACTTATTACGTCCATATGCAGAGGCTCAGTCTTTGATGCAGCAGCCGCTGGTTCGGTTCCAGCCTGCGGGCCTTTGCTGCGTGTCATTCCCCCTCTCTCACCCATGAATAAAGGCCTAAAATAGTGTTAATTTCGTCAGACGAGACGAGACTAAATATGTTTGTCAACGACCTTTTTTTCCATGACTAAGACGAGACGATGACGAGACTGCGCCAATGTCCAAAAACGCTGACTAAGACTAAATTAACATGCATTATTGTTGACGAAAAAAGACGAGACTAAAATGTTTTGCATAAAATAAAAACTAAGATAAAATCTCTCTTCATTTTCGTCTACAATCGTCTACTTTTTCATCATGAGATAGAATATTCAGCTGTTACCGAGACCCGGTGCTACGGCACCGACAGGCGCCCTAACGACCGTTACCTACCGGACCGAATGGCCTGCGCTTCTCTCTGATGCTCCTAAACGGACGTTAGAGTCAACCGAAACATCGCTGCACGGGGCGTTAGTTAACACTACACTTGGCAGCAGGTAACGTTAGCATACCGTTAGCTAGCAGTTGGAATAAACACGGTTACAATCATTGACATATATAAAAGGGTTACAATGCTGACAGCTAAACGGTGTAAAGGTTTGTCTCTATTTCACTGTGGAGGATTCCAACACGAGACGTACGACAGCCTGTAGCTGCCGTTGTCTGAAAAACAACACATATGTTGCGTTCACTTAAAATACGCCTCACCAGTTTCGTGCTGCATTTATTTTATTGTAAAATATCTTTTTCCCATGCAGTGGTTGTTTTTGTTGTTTACTGGTGAAATAAGGAAGAGGCTCAATATTTATATAACTTTATATCATTTATTTATTTTTATAACTATTTGATTGAAATTGTTATCATAAATAATTTATTTAAAAAAAGACTAAAATGTTTTGACTAAAACTTGACTAAAATGGCGAGACTTTTAGTCAACTAAAACTCGACTAAGATTCCTTGAGTTCTCTTTTGACTAAAACTAGACTAAAATGACGAGACTTTTAGTTGACTAAAACTTGACTAACAAAAATGTTTGGCACAAGACTAAGACTAAATTAAAAATAGGTGACAAAATTAACACTAGCCTAAAATGCAGGACCTTTTTTTTTTAAATAAATAAACAACTACCTAAAAACATCTGATACAAAGTCGAAATGAGCAGCAATAAATTCTAAATATGTCTGCTGAAGAAAGGACTGAAATGTGAAATGTTTCAAGTGGACTTGGTTCTGAGCTGGAATGCTGTGGACATTGTGGACATCTGCTGTGGCTCCACGTCCATCAATGAGAGAAAAGTGTCAACATGTTTCTACAATCTTACCTGCACTATGTAACACTTTGCTATTTCCACTCCATTCTTATTAGGAATTTGAATTAATACTAATAAGTGCAAAAGACAACGAGCTAAAACTAATAAAAGCTAATTAAAAACCACTGGGGTGAGTCAGTGATCCTTTTGTCAGTTTAACAACAAGTGACATTAGTTCTGACGCCCTAACTAACTTATTTAAGTTAAATTAAGGCAGACTGTTTTCATGTCATTATTGAAAATTTTCCATTAATACCTAACACTTTGGATCGTGCGCTGCTTTACAACTGCCAATGACAGAAGCAAGGGCGTAGCGGACACAGGGTACGGGACATGTCCCCCACACTTTCCATGTCAGTGCCCTCTGTCCCCTGCACTTACAACACGTCTGAGCATAGAGCTTGTTTTTCCGAGTTGACCGAAGACGCCATAAGTAGGCGAGTGACCACGTTACTAAGGTTGCAGTTGATTGATGGACTCATTCCGATATAGGCTACAGTCTATGGCCGCAAGCTACATGTGCCTCAGAGAGCAGACAAAATCATTAAAATATGCAATGACTAAGATTGGTGTATATGATGGAATAGTGGCATTAGAATGTGACAGAGGCCACCAAATTTGGCCTATTATGGCCATAATTTTCCCCGTGGGGGGGCATGCCCGCGGATCCCCCACCTCATTCTTATCCCATTGGGCAACATGCAGCAGTAAAACAATATTTTCTAGATATGTCTGATTCCTTCAATAATAAATTAAATGTAGGCTTCTTGGAATCTGTGATTTGGAAAGACAAATGGGAGAGGATCTTTCAATAAAAATCATCCTCCTGAACAATCTGTGTCCAGAGGGGGTTATGTTTACCATCAGTCAGACACTTTGATAGAGAACAGTACATTTGATTTGGACGGGACCTGCTATGAGCCATTAATAGCGAGGAAAAATACAAACTCAAGCTGGAGGACACTGAGGAAAA
The DNA here is from genome assembly GCF_010015445.1 of Perca fluviatilis. Lineage (NCBI taxonomy): Eukaryota > Metazoa > Chordata > Actinopteri > Perciformes > Percidae > Perca > Perca fluviatilis. Next base: position 930,487 of record NC_053123.1, on the reverse strand, counting down.
GTAAGTGTTGCTGCTGCTCTTTTGTCTTGTATTGCTGTGGTGCTGAATGGACAGCTCCTATAAAGTGACCTTATGTGCATCTTTTAATTTACCTCAATATTCTTTACCTCGTCAGAAAAGTGTTTCCATTTTCTGAACTATTACTGAAGCCTGACTAAAGTTGCTTCTTTTTTTTTTTTTTTTTTTTTTTTTTCTCTCTCTCTCTTTCTTTTTTTTTTTTTTTTTTTTTTTTTTTTTTTTTTTTTTTTTTTTTTTTTTTTTTTTTTTTCTTTCTCTTTTTTTTTCTTTTTTTTTTTTTTTTTTTTTTTTTTTTTTTTTTTTTTTTCTCTCTCTTTTCTCTCTAAACTGTCTCTCCCTGTGCGTCCAAGCATTATTTCCAGTTGTTATGTTGGCTTCGCACAGATCTGTAAAATGTGGAATGGCCAGTCAAATGTTCATATTGCATTAGCCTGTTCCCATGAACCATTCGTACGTATTGCAACTGAAAGTCATGTACTTTAATCTGTTTCCCACATATTTATTGCTGTAAGCGCCACATTTGACAGTCGTCGTATGAGAGCGCTCTGATCCACGTTGGGAGGAGGTTGCGTCCTAAACAAAGATCTTTCATGCGGGGCAGTGGATTTCCTGGCCCTGGGAGAACACAAGACTTTCACCCAGGAAATGGTGTGACGCCTGCAAGCTAGTTCGTAATGGCAGTCAACTCGAGCTGCACTGCTGTACACACATGTGACATGCCTCACTCTCCGTATCATTTACCAAACGCACCCCCTCAATTTGGCAGCCTATTTAATTAAGCTTAGGGCTGCAACTAACATTTATTTTTATTATTCATTAATCTGTTTGGACTCTAAAATGTCAAATAATGTGGATCGTTTTTTTCCAAAGCCCAAATGTCTTGTTTTGTCCACAACTCAAAGATATTCCATATACTGTCACAGAGGAGAGAATAAACTAGAACATATTCACATTCAACAACCTAAAAGCAGAGAATCTTTTTTTTTTTTTTAAATGACTCAAACTGATCAATCGATTACCAGAATATTTGGCAATTAATGTAATAGTTGACAACTTGATTAATTGTTACAGCTCCACTGTAAACACTGAAATCCAGAATTGTTTCCCTTTAAGTTACACCAGTGATGTCATGTTGAAGTGGGCCCTACTGTAAGAAGAAAAGCTGCCAAGTCATTTTGGAAAGCCACAGCTTTGAAAAGATTAAAAGGATTAAAAACGGAACACAGTTTTGTTCAAACAGCAAAGCTTCAAATGGACAAACCCTGTTCTAACAGTGTTTGGACAATGTCCCTTGGGCCAAAATCAACTGCTGTCTCTCCTCTTTCAAACGAGCAACACAGGCTTTCTAAATTTCCCTCAGACTCATCTCCAAGCTATGGCTCTTTGTTGACGTCACTCAAAATGCAACACCTTGCGGCTGTGTTTGTCATCATGTACTTCAAACCACAGCTAGACACATTCAGACTTCCCCACGCTGCTCTGGGACAGATTTTCCCAAAGTCGCAGGTGTGAGCTATGAGCATCAAGGTATACAGTAGACTCAATCAGACTGCATATCTGAATACAAAGGATACATTTGTGCATGTGAGTTTCATACTGTGTTTACTTTGCACAGATGTGCCTGCACTTAACATATCAGAAGCTTCATGAAATCTATCACCATAGTGACACGGCAGACGTTTTCCCCATGTTGTTGCCATGACAACCTTTCAGACACAGAACATTCATATATGTGCCAAAAGAGCAAAAATTGCCTCCCCATGACTACTGACTCTGTTTGGGAGCTTTACTGTAAATTTCTGTACACACATGGTCAACATAGCTCTACACACACACACACACACACACACACACACACACACACACACACACAAACACACACAAACACGTCTATATTACCAACAGTGGACTATCAGGCTACACCGACCAAGTGTGGACTTTTTAAAGAAATTGCCAAGAGGGGACTTGCAGCCCTAAGCGATGTCTGCATATTACACACACACACACAAACACACACACACACACACACACACACACACACACAGAAAGATATATAATATTAGTTATATTTATAACAATAACAAATATTATTGTATTGTTTTTTAAGAAGTGATACACTAGCAATGCACATGTACTCTGCTTACACAACAGTTTTACACATGAAAATAAAGATTTCTTCAACACAAACTTTTCAAAGCACTCCAGCTTCATTAGGATCACCTCCTCCCTTCTTTTCTCCGTCTCTTCTCCTTTCTGCACCTAACAACTCCAATATGCTGCCATCCGCTGCGGCTAATTGAAGCGTTTGCGTTAAAAGACCTGGGGAAGGTTGTGAGGGGCCCCTCTTTAATGAAGTCTGATCTCATTAAAAGATACAGCTGCCAATGTGAGCGCAGAGGAAAAACATGCCGGGACAAAGAAGGAGAGGCCAGCGAGAGCATCAGCGGGTTGTTCTCCACATAATGAAACGCCACCATTAACGAAGCGCCAATCGCAAGATTAATATGCGCGGAATGGGCATGCCCATTCAAATCTGCATTTTTGAAGCGTCGTTTGTTGATGCGCTCAAGATGGCTGCTTCAGAAGTTCTGATGATGTTTTGATGTAAACAGACGAGACATGAAGCCTACAGGGACCGGTATGTTATCACGGGCTGTTCTCATTTACCATTCATACAAAAAGTTCGTAAAATGAATGCACTGTAATTCATATGTATTACATGTATTTATCAGAGGTGGAAAGTAACGAAATACATTTACTCACGTTACTGTATTGAGTAATTTTGTTGTGTATTTTGTGTTTTTCAAGTAGTTTTTAAAATCTGTATTTTAAAATGTACTTGATTACGTTTTGAGTGAAGCATTGTATTTCGCTACATTACAAATCCTATCCGTTACTGGGTAAAAAATAAAACTTTGACTAACGAAAACCGAAAGGAAGAAAAAAAATCACGCCTGGAACAACTTCACCAGACCCATAGAAAGAAACCAGACCTGGGCATTCTTTTTTTGTGCGAACGTATGCAGCTTCTTTTTCTCTGGTTGCAAGTCGCAATTAAAAAGAAGTAGAAGAAGAACTGCAATGTGTCGGACCCACGGATGTGTCGGCGAGCCGCGAACTGAGCTGGAGACGTTGCATGGACGTGAATGAGCTGTTATTCCTCAAAAATGTCAGCTCATGGGAAAGAAAGAAAGGTCGATACAGAGAGCTGAGTTTTTACCCAAACGTGGACTTTTAAGTAAGTCAAAGGTAAAGCCGTGTGCTTAGTTTGCGGAGAACAGATCGCTGTGTTAAAGGATTATGATTTGAATCGCCACTACAATACTAAACACGCAGAGAGATACAACTTGACTGATGCAGAGCGGCATGGACATCTGAAGCTTTGCAAAAGCAACAAGGCATCCAGGGATGCAGCAGTCAGGACCAGCTTTGTGATATCCCATAAAATCGGCAAAAACAGTAAGCCATTTTCTGATTAAAGAGTGTTTGATGTACTCTGCTGCGCTAATATACCCAGAGAAAAAAGAGACGTTTGAGAACGTGCCGCCTGACATAAAATTAATATTGAGCAGAATTGAATTTAGCCTATTGGTCCGGCCCTCCACAACAGTCCCTGTTCCTCATGTGGCCTGTAAATTCAATTACCAAGTGCTGATACATCTCATGGAACTATGTAGCTGGTGTCATGTGACCAGCCGGCAGGCACCTATTTCAACCCGTTCTCACTCCCAACTCGTCAACTACTGGCGCTTGGTCAGTGTCTCTCAGCATCAGATACAGACCCAAAAATCACCATTTAGTTTCTGTATGGAACGCACCGGGCAGAGTAGTAGATCTACCGCTGACGTAGTATTAAGAGCGACAATGGTAGAGAGTAGTCCGAAAATCTGCGTAGGGAGGTTGGATGGGTCAAACAACACAGGAGACCGGGATTCATGTCACCGTTCTTGTGCCGCATGTCAGTTAAATGTACGTGTCGACCCACCGCGCCAAAAAGGGACGCCAAGAGTCCCGACCAAGTGCCTCTAAATAAGATGCTAAAGGAGACTTTTTGCGTCAATAGTAAACGCCAAAGGCGCTTTTCGATGCAATGGGAGTGAGAATGTGTTACCTATTTCTGTAAGATATCACACGTATCAGTGTGCATACATTTTTGTAAGATATCGTACGAACCCGTTTATGAGAGTGTGTTGGTTACCATGGGCCTGATTGGGAACATGTCCAGGGGTTTAAGATGGGATCTGGCAGGTTTTATTCCCCCCCAAGGTGTACAAATAAATACATCAATTAGAAAGCATATGCAGTCTGGGTAGCATAAAGAGTTTGGCTGGTGGAGACAAACTATATTTGTTCAGGGTCAATGTGAAGTTAATTACTTGTGTCAAAGACAATCTGAGACATTATCCAAAATAGCATCCCATCAGTACAATATGCAGGTGGAAGAAGTACTCAGATCTTTAACTTAAGTAAAAGTACTAATACCACACTGTAGACATACACTGTAAAAGTAAAAGACCTGCATTGAAAATGTTACTTAAGTAAAAGTATGTAAGTATCATCAGGAAAATGTACAAAGTTAAAGTACTCAATGCAGAATACACATATTAGAAACTGGAAACGATCCAAACAGTTCTGTCAAACAACTAAGTGTTCAATGGTCTAATCATTTCAGCTGCTTGTAGGTCTAAATATTGTTGGCTAGTTTAAATAAAACACCATATTTTATAGACTACATGTATTTTGTGTGCACATATTTTAATATGTAAAGTAACTAGTAACTAAAGCTGTCAGATGAATGTAGTGGAGTAAAAAGTACAATATTTCTCTCTGAAATGTAACTGAGTATAAGTAGAAAGTGGCATGAAAAGAAAAGACTCAAGTGAAGCACAAGCAGCTCAAATGTGTACTAGTACATGAGTAAATGTACAACACTGCATGTCAGCCTGTGAATCAACAAATAAAAAAGGGAGGATGAAAAGCAAAGAGAATGAAAGAACAAATAAGACAGAAGAGAAAGACTGAGAAAGCCTGACATTATCCAATCAGCCTGGAAGTGAAGCTTTCCTTCTGGTGGAAGAGTGGCCGGCCATGTGTTTTAAATCCTTCTTCCATGTCTGAGACAAAGCCTGTCATCAGCAACACTACCTCCCTATCCTTGTTTGACCAAACTCTCACACATTCCATCCTTCACGTCAACGGGCCGACACTTGATCCTAATTGGCCACTACTGCAGTGAGGGTGTCTAGATCTCTCAGGCAGAAGTTGTTTAAATTCTGCCTGTGAAACCGGAGCTTGCCCACAGGGTCATTTCTCCTTGGGTGGTGAATCAAAACCTGACAAACACAAACAAGAGTTCCAGTTATGGCCCAGGCCGTCAGGCGTCATGCCCTACGGCGGACACATCAAACAGGATCCTTTTCTCCATTTGGACCGGACCCCATTCCTGACAGGTCACAGAGAAGCTTACTCCACTTCATCATACACACTCATGTTCCAGCCTGTCGACAAATCGAGAGAACGGGGACCGGTTTGTGTTACCACATAAATACTCACACTAACAGGACAAAATGCTAACAGGCTTACCGTATTCCTGCTAATCTGTTGATAGTGAATATGACTGGTCTGGGATAAACAAGTACGCCCTGGCTCTTTGACTGCATGGTATTAAAAGACACCAGCACCAAAACTACAACATATTAGGTTTCAACATTACAAATCCAATTTTCTGTAACCACCTAGAAAAAGCTAAAGCATAAAGTTAGACTGACTAGCTGGCTAGGGCAAAATATCAGTTGATATCAGTTTATTACAGATATATCCCTATCATGAATTACTTTGGCTGATTTATCATTAATGGATTTTTTGAACTACCAAAATCCTGTACCAGTCGAGCTAAACCACGTGTTTATTTATTTATTATTTATTTAGATTAGATTAGATAGATTATTGATCCTAAATTGGGAAATCTCAGTGCTACAACAACAAAATACAGCGCACATACAGAATATACAATAAATAATAAATATGATAGAATACAAGAATAACTATTCAAGAAATAAAGGAAAGGAAAGGAAAGAGTACAAAGGAAAGAATGTACAAAAATGACATTTTAATGATAAGTCCAAATGGTTTCCACTTTACTTGAGGTCAACTGAATTATTCATAACACCATTGTAAAATAATTTGACAGTGTAATCAAACTTTATGACATCTTTATGACAATTCCAAATTGTCTCACTCTACTTGAGATCAAGGAAAGCTATTCATTGCACAATAATAATGGTCTCATTACAGCCAATGTCAAATCCAACCACCTATGACAATTGAATGTAATGCTAACACATAGAAGCTAAGTAGTTTCTTCAAGTTTGGATAATCAGGCCTGCCATGACATATTTATGACAGGTTATGTTGTATGTTATGTTAGGTTAATGTCAATGGTTCATAACAAAAACATCTCAAACAATGCCAGATTTGCATTAAAAGTGTCATAATTTAGTTAATGACACTTCATGACAACCATCATAAACATTCTTAAAGACTTCTTTATGTTCATGACAGATGTCATGTCATGGTTATAACGGTGTCATGTCAGTGTTAGGCACAACCCCTTCAAATAGTGTTACCCTGTTATTCAATTAAATAATCAATCAATAGTTTTTATTTCTTACATTAAATCGTACAAGGTACAATTCAGCTTCTTGAACTTGCATGATTCATCCCATAATGATGAAAATATTTTGAATTACATGTCAATACATAGCAGGATCTACGAGATCTCCCGGACACATTTCAAAAGCGATGAGAAAATAAAAACCTTTGCATAAATTCCAGTCTTACTGATGTAGTTTGCAGGTGAGATGTCACCACAGTAATGGCAGCTTGTTTACTTCTGCCTACAACCTGGTATAGTCTAGAGCGGGGATAGAGTGTCATTCTGAGCCTAAGTGATGTCAAAACATAAAAAAATGAGTAATTAATAGATTGTATTACTCCTACCACAATTCTTTGTCTTACTATTATTTCAGGCACAAGCGTGCTCTAATTTTTGGAATTACAGTTCCCATCCTTTGTTGGGATGTGAGCAGGAACTATAATGTTTGGATTGCCATGGATTCAAGATATCTGTGGGCTACAACTTTTTTAGCTTATATTTGTTTACATTTTGTCAAATTGGTACCATTAAAAGTAGGCTGGATTAGCTATCAGTTGTTCCACTTCTATCACTGGTTTACTTTAATACTGAAGAAAACCTAAAAATGTGAAGATTCTTAGGCAAGTTCTGAAGGTATAAGGGGAATCTTTTGTTTGCAGTGGACATTGAGATGATGATATCCTCAGGAAGTGTAAGGCACCCTAAATGGACACATCTGAGAAGGCCTCATGAAGTCGCCCCACCCTGAAGTACAACACACACCAGCTGTTCCACGTGTTGTCCCATTCAGTTAAGTACCGATGTCACAAGAGACCCAGTCCTCTAAAGACTAAATGGCATCCACTGAATCATCAGCACATGTTACAGTTCAATTGACCAAGTGAATTGCATTGTTTCTTGAAAGCAGAATAACAGCATCAGACACAATAATGTGCAGTAGTCACAGCATAATTCACAGTGTGATAGGAGCTCAGAGAAGAATAGTAAGTGGTACCCCAGGCAGTGCTACTGACCTTGTGGTGGCCTACAATAATGTGGGAGCAAATTGCCATATATTACAGGTGGCAGCTGGTAATTTACAACTCAGAAAAACAGGTTGGATCTGGACATAAAGTGAGGTTGTGGGAATTGCCATTAAGGACAAGATGCCTAACAGCATCCATAGCACTGCTCAGTCTGTACACACTGTTATCATCGGCCAAATCGTCCAAATAAGTATACTTCTTGTCTGTCAGGTCGGAGAAAATCTATCCAAGGAGGTGTAAAATACAGTCTTCCTCTGTTGTGATTTTCTTCTTGTTTACTTATAAATCTGCTGAGCACAGATGTTACCTTTCAGCATTCAGCTTTCTATGCACACAGCGATAATAAATTACACAAACTGTATACGTGCCGTATTTGATAATTATCAATCTTCACAAGAGCAATTTGGGGCTAGTGCTCTTAATTGGTTAACAATCTTGAGAAATTGTAATTGTGATGGCTGTTATCTGCTTGTGTGTTCAATATATAGTTTTGTGTGGTAAAAAATAAAAAAACTCAGTCTCTGCTATCGTTCATGTTTGTATTTTTACACTTCAATCATGTTCTGGCCAACGCTTCCATTATCTTAAATAACTTAACATAATGGCAGCGGCCGCCAGAATAAAATCAGTTGGCACGGCGGCCTGTTGGATTATAAATAACTAAGCCTACCCTATGATGATTGCACTACTTGAAAACGAAGTTCATGTGTAGTTGCTGGAGTAGAAATGGCTGTCAAAATCCTTGGTTTTCTGCACCAAATTAAACTCTGGTGTAGGTCTTACTTTGTCCAACTTTTCGTTAAACGAAAACGACCTTTATAATAACTTTGCCACGATGTCTTCTTCATAGATATGGTCCTCCTCACCAGCGGTAACGTTAATTGCGGCTTTCATCGTGAACCAACCAACTAGCTAGCTAGGCTGTTGCGTGTCCCCCACATCAGGCGTCACTTGTCATAGGCTGTGTCTCAAACCACACACTTCTGTCAGTATACTACTAATGGTCACTGACCACTTCCTGCCGTAGTGCCCACTTTGGATGGTTAGTGTTGTCCCAAACGGAACACTTATGTTAAAACACTTACCGGAAATGACGAGCGGTCGGCTCGCCCCGCCGCCTCTGAAAATCTGACGAAAATCTTTTAAACTGACCTTTGTTGATCTGAAATGAAGACAGATTCAGCAACTGTACAGCCCATTTCTCTCTTAAAATGTTTTCAGAAACACGTTTCGGTGAACTATTGTCGTAAAATACGAGATCGTATTCTGAACGAGCCGCCATTATGCTCTGTTGTGAAATCCGGGAGAAGCCAGACCCATGTGACGCGTTCGTCCAATCAGCTGCCGGTCGACATCCCTGGTCCCTCCCTTTTCCACTGTGTAGTCAAGATGGCGCCCATTTAGTGCGAGTAGTGTCCATCGTTCCACACTGAACCGTTTTTAGGGGGTCATCCGGGTACTTTCAGTGCCCTTCTGCGTTATCTACACTGTATACTTAAAGCTAAGTGTTTGAAGTGTGCAAGTAGGCTGTTTGAGACACAGCCATAGAGTTGGCGATAACAAAGCCCGCCCATTTAGAGTGAAGATATGATTGGTCAATTTGAATTTAATCTCTCATTGAAAATTATTGCTCGGCCCTTTGCAAATTTATAGCTGGACCACCAATCACAGAAATGGACACCAATAACATTTTCTTCCCAGCAACAGCAGAGGCAGCAAAATTCTGATGTAAACACAACATTTAACCCTTCACATGTATTTGAATATTTCAGCATACTGGTGTCCATAAAACAGTCTTGGACTTGCATAAATGCATAAATGGTATGACTGGAAAGCTGAGACTGTTGTGGATTAAATGAGCTCAATTGTATTCATGTTTGATGACGCTAGTCTAATAGCCATTTAATTGTAGTGAGACCATTTTTTAAAACATGTGGCCCTGTATAACATTACCTGTTGTGACCTCTAGGATTAATACAGTCTGATGAAATTTACAAACTCACAAACTAGAGGCAGAGGACATTCAGAGGATGTATGGCTTTGCTAGGTACATTGACGAGAAGGGAGTTTCTGAGCAGTTTCCCGAACAGAAGTGCTCGCCATCCAATCGTTGAAAAACGCAATTCTTGCAGAAATCTCCAACTGTCAAAAGGGTTTGATACCAAATCACAGCATGGATTTTGCTATGGTGTATCCCGAGGTCTTTGTGTCATTATGTGGTATTTCAAAAGGATTTTTTTTTTACCATTTTTAGAAATTCTTGAGTGGTAAAAAATGTAAAATCTGTCTTAACAAATGGTATCAACGCCAGAAAAAACTTATGTGACCTAATTGAGCATGGGAATGACCATCATATACTTCAATCATAATGTCTAAGCACTAAATTGAATAGGCAAAAAACACAATGTTTATTACAGATTTATGACTAGAAAAACTTAAATTGCATCTCAGATTAATCTTCTATGTGGCACCCTCTGTTATAAAAAGCAGATGGAAATTATAAAAAAGCAATCGATTCTATAATCTAGATCGGGAGTTTGCAGTAGTAGCAGCAGCAAACAACTGGAAACTTTTTACAATTTTCATCTGCTTTTTCACCACTAAATTCACTTCTGAGACTTTTTTATGCGATAAATTAACTGTGTAGAGTTTGAATATGGGCAGTTTTACAAACGTTGATGGCCAACTGCACATTTTCTCCGATGTTGTCAGAAGCTTCAGTCTGACGGGACAGCCAGCTGGTGGCGGCCGGGATCGCCTCCCTGCTGGCCGGCCAGTGATGCTTACAGACACCGCTGTTAGCTGGAAGTCTGAAAAAGTACACGGGCTGTACAAAAGGCCGTCAATCAGGAGTGATTGTTGTGAGTAGGCTACATGTTGGAGAATAGCGCGGACACGCACCTCACACCGCGCGCACCACCCGGAGAAAAAAGTGAGAGAAAGAAAAAGGAGAGGTCGCAGTTCGGACGATGACTATCCGGTTGAGATTGTGTGTGTGTGTGTGTGCGTCCTCGAAATCTGACCACACACAAACACACGTCGCAGAGCTACCCACACCCATGTTTCTACTGTTGCTTAATTAAATAAAACATCAAAAGAGAAACGTTGTCAGTCGTGTTTTAAACAGACACACCTGGGGCATACCTGTCAAGTATCCCGTTTTGGCCGGGAAAGTCCCATATTTTACTCTTCTTTCCCGCCGTCCTCCCACATTAGTATTTCGGAGTGTCTATTTGCACCCCCGGTACGAATAGCCTCGGCCACACAGCTGAGCTATTTACACCCTGTGACGTAACAACAAAAAAACGTTGCTCGCGTGCACCGAAATCATGGCTTGAAGAAAACAAGTGGTACATAGTTGCTTAACTTCCAGAAAGAACTGCTAGGTGAGTGGTTAGTGCGCTTGCCTTTGGTATGGGCGTTTGGAGTTCGATTCCCCTGTGGTGATCTTTTTTTTATAAAATTTGGATTGGATAATTTGCATGCAATTAGGACCCGCGAACGCGTATTTTTATTTATTTTTTTGCAGGGTGGTAGGGGAAGACTCATGAATATGCCTGCTCTGGTTGGGTTGGTTAGGTTTAGGCAAGAGGAGTGGGATGGTTATGGTTAGGGTAAGAATGTCAGGGCGATAATATTCCAAAAAGGTGTAATACATGAGTAGTATGGATAACTGTGTGTAAATATATGCCAAGGTACTGTAAATGCACAGGGGTGCAAATAGCATACATTGATATTTGTACCAGGGGTGCAAATAGCATACACTGCTAATTGTACCAGGGGTGCAAATAGCATACACTTCTAATTGTACCAGGGGTGCAAATAGCATACATTGATATTTGTACCAGGGGTGCAAATAGCATACACTTCTAATTGCACCAGGGTACAAATAGCATACTGCTAATTGTACCAGGGGTGCAAATAGCATACACTGCTAATTGTACCAGGGGTGCAAATAACCTCACCCTTAGTATTTTCCCGTAAATCTCCCGTATTTTAACCTGCGTTATTAAAAAAAAAATAATACCCCGGGCCCGAGCGGAGCAAAAAAAAAAAAACATTCCCAATCTGAGCTCTGTGATCTGAATCTGAGCCACCTGCAGTAGCCGACTACAGGTACTGTAGGTGGCAGTTGTCGCGAGGTTAGTGTGTGAGGTCAGATGATGAGTGACAATGCAGGGGGAAAAAAGAAGAAAAAAAACAGAGACAGATGATTTGTGCGCTGCCAAAACTTCTGAAGGCTTTACTATGCATTCCCCATAGCAATGCACGTTGAGAAAGGGTGTTTAGCATGGTACGAAAGATTGTTCCAGAGAATAGGATGACGATAGACAACAGAAGTGTTTGCGCTCTACTCTCATGTAAACCACTCTGGCCCAGCCCACAAATACACTCCTTCCAAAACAGTCTTAAAGAATGCAAAGTCTGCAACAAATTTGTACAATAACTCACTAAAGAAAAGTCATGTGAAATTAAAAGAAAAACGAGCAATGTTATAAATTGTAAATGTTTTCAGCATTCTGCATCAAGTGGTGATTTTAGCTTTCTTGTACACCTGTCTTAAAATGTGAGCCATACTGGAGCTTGGTTGGGGGGGTGGGACTGCTCGCGGTGGGCGCCGGAAAATTTCCCTTATTTTCAAATCCAAAACTTGACAGGTATGACCTGGGGTGAAGTTGGGAACCAGAATCAGCTTTAAATACAGTCCTAATCTAGTCCTCACTAACACGGGCCCAATTATAGTAACTACATGAAAACTTCACTGTTGTTGCATGAAATGTCGTTTGTGTTTAGCCTACATCATCATTTTCTATCATGTGAAATAAGAGGCCATCAAGCCTGAAGCTGCAGACAGATGCTACCCAGCAGTCAGCTCCCCCTGCTGTTCATAAGGTGCCTCTGCACCCCTTTTGTTTCAGACCCTCCCACCAGCCTTTTGGCCACGCCTCCTCATTTACATTGACATGTGTCAAGTCCAAAGGAAAAGGCAATGTTAAATGGAAATTGAAATGCCAAATATTAAATGAAAATTAAAAGCCAAAGTTAAATTGAAATTCAAAAGCCAAATATTAAATGAAAATTAAAAGCCAATGTTAAATTGAAATTCAAAAGCCAAATATTAAATGAAAATTAAAAGCCAATGTTAAATTGAAATTCAAAAGCCAAATATTAAATGAAAATTAAAAGCCAATGTTAAATTGAAATTCAAAAGCCAAATATTAAATGAAAATTAAAAGCCAATGTTAAATTGAAATTCAAAAGCCAAATATTAAATTCAAAAGCCAAAGCCAAATGGAAAATTGAAAAAAAAAAATAATAATATTTTTAATTTGATCTTGCTTTGTTTTCTCTTTGGACTTTCAATTTCTCTTTGGACTTTCAATTTGAATTATGAATAAATATTTCCTCCATCTGTTGACCTGCTATCTCCTCATAAAGATCTCCTGCCCCCCCTAAAAAGGACAAAAATGGGTCTATGTGTGTCTCAGTTTAAGGGAATATACAGGCCGTTGAACAAACAAGTATTCCAACTGCAGATTACTTTGAACTTTACATAATGCAAGCATCCTAGAATTAAGTCTACTTAAAATTCATTGACCTAAACTAAAATGTCTGCACGAGCTTGCACAAGACAGAGCTGTTACCACAACAAGAGAGATGTTGGGGCCCATCCCCTGGACAGATGATGAATAAGATAAAAGTCATTCTCTGCACTTAAGACGACCCTCTGATGACTGTGACTGACGGTACAAGACAGCGCATTGTCTCTTTCCTTTCAAAAACACAATGATGTGAGTTGAGAGTGCCCGCAGTGACAGTCCCTTAGATGTACTGGCAGTGACAAGGACATATAAAACATTTACCCTAATGGAGAAGGAATAAAAACTGGATGATGGGTGATCATAATGTAAGACACATCCAAGTAGATATTAGCCAGTCCTAAAAGAAAGCAACCATAAAAATGATGATTATGGGATGATGAAAGGGAACCAGCTGGGATCTCAGCCTGGATAGAGTTCAGAAAAAAGAAAAGTTCCATCCCACCCTCCTAGGTCATTAGCTCTCCTCTAAAATGATTTGCGTGCCACATGAAATCACTTGAGAACAGCAGTAGTTAAAGTACAAGACAACAGTATCCATTCAAGAAAATCTACCGCTGATGAATAATGTAATAGGATGAATTATTAAATAATGTGTCCTGGTTTTGGGGGCTTTTTGAAAGTGTTTCCTTACATGGTGAAATTGCCTGAAGTCAGAATAACTTTCAAGCACAGCTGGAAGGTACTGGTAAGCACACACGTGTCATATGATTGGCTGCTAATTCATATTTTATTCTTGGGACATTAAAGTGTATTAGCCCGGTGCTTTTCTTCTGGCCTGTGCAAACTTCTGTAAAAAAATTATTCTTACTATCAACTGATTCTCCCCCCTTTCCTCCCTTTCTCTGTACTATGCCTCATACTCTTTAGGGTCGGTATTCAAATTAGTAGTGAGGGAGGGGTTGGAAAAGGGGAGTTAATAGTAATTTTTTATTGACTAGGGAAGGGAAGTATGACTTTTTTATTTGACGTTATTTATATTTTGTTTCAACTTTCCCTTTTGAGAGTTATTGTGTAAAAAACAATTAAATTGTTCCATAGAAATAGAAAAGAGTGCTTTTATGTGTGCCAACAGTTATATCTCTGCATCATGGTCTAACGTTTCCCATCATAATCAAGCTAGAGCTAATGCCAGTAAACATAGAACACATGTACAGGGTGCCCTGGTAATGTAGCTCACCTGGTTGAGCGTGCACCCAATGAACCAAGGCTCAGTCCTTACTGCAGCGGCCTGGGTTTGATTCCAACTCGCGGCTCTTTGCTGCATGTCATCCCCCTCTCTCTCCCCCCTTTCCTGTCTACAACTGTCCTGTCAATTAAAGCTCCAAAAATAAGAACACATGTAATACACATATAAGTCTATAATTTAAAGGTGATAGTTCAGCATCACCTACGGCCAACTTGTTCAACTGCTCTGAAAAGTTGCATTAAATATTGTATTTGCATCGACTGTCAGTTAATGCAGCAGAGTATCTTCCTGTAATCCAAACACACACACACACACACACACACACAGACACACACACACTTTAATCCGTTTATTGGCATTAAAGCATAAAGACTAACATGGCTCTGTCCAAAGGTAAACAAAATCTGCCTAACATCTCTAAATTTTACTAATTGCCGTGTTGTATTTTGTTTGTTTAATTCATACACTAAGAAATGTTAAAAGGAGACGTTATAGTTCTCCAGAGAGTATCATACTGTATCATATTCTTGGCCTGGCATCTTCCTAAACTGAGCCAGACTGAGTGTTTAAACCTCTTTCCAGTTGGGGCGGCTGTGGCTCAGGTGGTAGAGCGGTTGTCTATCAATCGGAAGGTGAGATGTTCGATCCCCTGGCCCCGCAGTCCCATTGGCTCATGTCCAAGTGAACTCTGAATTGCTCCCCATACTGGGCCATCCGTGGTTGAATGTTTACCTGATGAGCAGTGGTAGAACATTTGCACCCAGCAAAAGAAAACGCCACATACGATATTAAATTAAGTGAACTCTTTACAAAAAACAGTAACGTGAACTATATAAATTAGCCGGATACATGGGTAAACATCATTAGTTCTTACTAGTGTATCTCCGTGTGTACTTGGTCCAAAGCAATCCCACCAATCGCTCCCACAACGTCCCAGTTAGAGAAGAAATGCACTAAACATATTCTTTGTAAATCTTTACAATAATTCCTCGAAAAAACCAAGCAGGCCTGTCTTGTTGCACGTTTAAAATGTTGACATGTTCAGCGTGTACCTTGCTAGCTCGAAGGTTGTTGTTGTTTCCCCAAACGAACAAAGTTTTGCAAGTCGAGGGACATACACTGGAGCAGCTGTTATGCAGGAAATGAACTGTTGTTGATCCATACTAGGTGAATAGTACCTGTACTATGTTAAGAGCTTTGAGCAGTCGTTAAGACTAGAAAATGCTATATAGATGCAGTCCATTTACAGTCATGCAAAGCTAATTACCTGCTGGCTCTAGCTTCATAGTTATAATAATGTTATAATGATCATATAGTTAGTGTACAGATGTGAGCATGTTATCGATCTTCTCATCTACCTCGTGGCAAGAAAGCGAATAAGCATACCAAAATGTTTGTGTCTAGTTTACTAATTCAAAAGCAATAATAACCGTTATTACAGAAGCTGGATGGAAATTTAAAAAATTGCACATAATAATAATTGTATGGAAACGCACCTAGTGACCAGTGAGAAGAAATTTGGAGGCCACAGAACTAGAATAGTGAAATGGGTCACCTTCTGCTTGCTCGTCCACCTCATGAGTAATTCAGAAGCTGTGTGTGCTCCACACCCCAGACTGACAAGCAAACAGTTGAAATGTTCTCCTCCAAGCAAGACTTGGATACCCAATCACTAAAAAACATGAATTCAAACATTGCTGCATTCTATAAAGCACCATTATTTTGTTGCCTTCACCCGTGGAAGACATATTAGTATTCGGGCTGGGCTCCATTTGTTGTTAAGGTGATGTGTCGCGCCCATACTAATCCAGCTGGAGGATGTTCAAGTTTCCCAAGTGGGCCTCAGAAATAAAAAAAAAAAAATACATGTGGTGAATTGGCCTTCAATTTATCCCAGGCACATTTGTTCCGCTGTCGTCAAGCATATTATGGGGTGTCTGGGACAGCCTGTGTTTTGACACAGTTGCCGAACATGTTGTAAGGCGCACATCAAAGTCTTCTCTATAGCAACATGGTCAACTGTCACCGTCCTAATTGAAATGCTCTGTTTACTTTGGAGGGAGGGATGCATATATCAAGCAGCAGCAAAAATACCAAGGTGCCAAGCAGCTTTGTAATGGTCTCATATTTGTTCATTTGAATGAGCTCCGCCAAAACAAACTCTCCAAGGCCAACTCTTTTCTCCTTGCATCTTTTTAGCTTTTACTCAGGCTGCTGCAGCTGCATAATGACATCAGATTACTCAAAGAGATGTCTACCAACACTCTCATGTGTTCACACGGCATTTCCTCTCTAACTGGGACGTTTTGGGACTGCTTGGTGGGATTGCTGTGGACAAAGTACACAGGGAGATACACTGGTAAGAGCTAATGAGGTTTAACCATGTATCCAGCTAATTTAAATAGTTCACGTTACTATATTGTGTGAACAGTTAACTTAATTTAATATTGTATTTAGCATTTTCTTTTGCAGGGTGCTAATGTTCCACCAAAACAAGTTCCTATTTTGCAGAGCCACCGTCGCTGCATCCGGAGCTTAACGCCGCTCAAGACGATTGTGATTGGTTTAAATCAATGCAAACAACCTAGAGCTATCCAAGCATGAATGTGTGGAGCCAGACTTTACTCCACAGCGCTGTGGAGATAGTTCTGGCGATGCAAGATTACACTCTTGGCATATCTGCACCGTCATCGCAGCCGGGGAATAACTGTCACAACACTGTAGCTGCTTTTTACAATATTAGACCATGAGGAATTATATTCTGATTTGTTCTACATGGCATGATGGTAGACTCCTCACTTTATTGTCCGAGTGTCAGCTGTCCAAACCAGGGTGATCTATAAGAGTTAATACCATTATTTTCAGGACATAGAATGAAAGTTGTCCACTTCGTGTAAGTAATAAGTGTTAATGTCTATTTTATAGTCGTTAAATCTCAATAATATCAAATGAAAAGTCATACTCTGGACCTCCAGCTTGGACCAAACGCCCACTTTCTTGTGAATGTCATTAGTCTGCCTTTCTTCCTTCCTTGATGTCCTCATTTTATCTTAATGATGCTTGGCACACTGATACCGAAAGTGTGATTGGATTATTAGCCACAATTATAGAAAGGGTAGCAAATGGCTTTCAATGAGGTATTAACTATCAGAGGAGAATCGGCAGTCTGCGTGAGAGGACGATGTCATCTTTTTCGAGGGCGACGACAGATGTGCCAGTCTGAAAAATGGCGACTTTGAGTACTTGGATGTACAGCACATGGCTCTGTACACACCTGGGTGAACACATATACATATAATACATAACAACTGTCAGTACATGCATAGGCGGACGGCACACACACTCAAGCTGTCATAGATCCAAGTGTGAGCTCCAAGAAGGATGTTTAGGCCTCATGATTGATGCAGACTGCAGCAATTCATGGCAACTCTAAGAGAAAAGACAAAAAAGATACAGTCTGCCTGTTTTTACTCCTCTCTTGCATCATAACCTTTTATCCATCTCCTTTTTTTCTGCAGAATAACACAACCATTGCACAACGTTCATGATGTGGCTATTCATTGGCACAGCTTACATTTAATATACAGCGCACGTCTGAGTGACTTACGTGAAGACATAAAATGTTCCAGACCATTACCTAGCTAGCAGGCAACCAGAGTAACTTGATCATTAGGTTACAACCTGTATGGGCTGCTGCAGACTCTTTTTATAGAGCATTAGGGAGGCCCTTAAAGTATACTGTAGGAAGACACTATACTTTCACTTAAAATGAGAAATCATATTTCAGGAGGAGAGGAAAATGGACGGCATAAATACTGGATCAGGGATATGAAATGTGCATGCTGTAAATATGGTCACATAATCATTGACTTACACACACACAGAAAGATATAATTAGATTACTGTATGTCTAATATATTTCTAAAAATATAGTATGTAAACGATGATTACATGTGTACATGTTTCTCCTAATCTGCAGTTTGATGCAATGGGTTTTAGGATTTATTATTCAAACTTATTAGCATGCGGGTCTTAGTTTCATAATTTTGCCTATCATTTCTATTAACTATGTTAACATTGCACTTACCAAGTTACTTTTTCGATCTGGTAACACTGCACATCACTAAAACACAGTGTGATTGGAAAAAAGAAACAGCCAGATGATCAGACAGGTTGTAAACACGCCAACAGTTTAGGGAAAGTATGCAGGATGCAAATTCAAAGATCATTTTCCAGAAAATATGGCCCTGATCTCTCTCTCTCTTTCTGATCTTTCTAAACCACAAATCACAGTCTTGTCTTGGAAAGAGAGAGTGAGAGAGAGAAGGGGCCAAAGTGAAACTAAACAGAAAATTAAACTGAACTTTTTTAGGTCTGTACTTTATTGAGGTTACTAAATATAGAAAATAATCTATAACATTATCATATTATGTATATTGTATTTAGGATGTAACCTCTGCATATATTCTTATATGATACAGACACAGTATACAACACAGTGTACTAACAGTACATAGTTCTCACATTAATTGCACTACCAGACTTCTTTTGCACAAATATTGTTTGAAGAATTCACTTCACAGTCTAGTGTATTGTAATGCAATTTTGTGTATAGCTTTTTTAAAGCTATACACAAAATTGCATTACAATAAGAGATGACATTAAAAAATGCCATCTCTTTAGTCTCTTATTATTTATTTTAGTTCTTTATCTGTTTCCGTACCTCTTATGCCACATTTTCACTGCATGGTACAGCTCGACTCGCTCTTTTTTAGTTTTCAAAAGTTACTAAAAGTACCTGGTACTCTTTTTTGGTACCACCTCGATTAAGGTCCAAGTGAGCTGAGCCGATACTGGAAGGCGGAGTTAAAAAACTGCAGACCTCTGATTGGTCAGAATGAATCGTCACCTTCCATTTTTAAAAAGGCCAAGCTACTGTCAACAGAGACCACAATGTTTTTATTCACTTGAGCCAGATTTTAAAACATGGCATCCCGCAAAACTGCGCTGTACATTACACTGTACATAGTCTCGCTTTGCCAGACAGCTACCACATAGCATTCTTGGATGGGAGAAAAACATGCTCTGGTTTATTGGCATTTCTTTAAACCAATCACAATCTCTAAGTGCCGAGCAGAGCCCCAGTGCCTCTGCAAAATAGCTTCGGAAGGAACTTGTTCTGGTGGAACATGTGTACGTTCAAAAGTTGTTTTAGTCGTGCAACAGAAAACTCAGATGGGACAGATAGTCTAGCTAGTTTACTACACAAAGAAAGAGGAAGAACGGACATCCGGCCGAAAAGGGTGACATCCAGCGGCATTTCTGGCAGCACAGGAGTGGAACATCGTTGATATTGACTTACTCGTACACTACAGCGTACAATTGACCAAGCGCAGACGTTTCTCTGTTTGGTTGCCGATGACAGGATTCAGTGAGCGTCGCCTTGAAGATGATGTCAGAGCAGTTTCATGCGGCATCGCTAAGGCGATCAGAGTCCTACACTGAGGGGGTACTATCCACAGTGAAAAACGTAAAAAGAAAAGTACAGGTACCAAAAAAGTGAGGCGAATCGAGTCGAGTCGAGTGGAGCAGAGCAGTACCATGCAGAGGAAATGAGGCATTATTGTGTCTCTGTGCCGCTGTAACATGTGAACTCTTGCTCAAGGATCACTAAAATCTTATCTTATGTTATCTTATATTACAATCATTGGCATGCCCTTTAAAAACTGAAAAATCTGATTAGTAGACTTTCTATCAATGGACTATCGACGATGTTTCATGACATCCAAACCGATGAAAATAAGCTCTAATTTGAAATAAACTGGAATCACTCTTTAACTGTGATGTACTGTAAGTTATAGTTATGTCATTAACATTAGTGTCACAGATGTCACACATATAAGGGGATGATTTCATATAAACATGTTTTTTTGTTTTTCTAAAAAAATGACTAAAAGTGAATACAGTGATGTCACATTGCTTTTCTCCAAATGTAGCTTTGAGGTTTTCAGCCAGATGCTTTTGAAGATAATCATGAAAAAATAGAAAATAAAACTGTAGGTGTTAGAAGACATAATCAAGCTATACAATGGATGACAGGAAGGTAATGCACTTTGGTTTGATGGTCTATTAAAATGTTAAATATTGCTTTGACAGTACATGTATGGAGAGTTATTATAAGTGAAGTTGCTTTAGTATTGTGCCATGTGTGAGGCAGATTCTCAAGCAGCATCTCAAAATGTAAACCTTATTGTGAGACACACAATGTGATCCTTGTGCTGCAGAGTGTTGTGTCCCCTGGGAGAAGCAGGTATGGAGGGTGATGTGGCGGGTTTGGACGGGCACTGAAACCAACTGATTGACACTTAAAAAAGAGGGTAAAAACAGAGACAGCAGTTGAGTCCGAAAATACCTTAGCAGCTGCATTTGCATCTGACATTTCAGACCTTCGACTGACGCGCTCAGAAACTAAAAATGATTGCATCAGTTGGAAAAGTTAGGCTGCACAAGGCAAGATTTATAAGTATAAAAAGTCCCATATTAACAGCCTAAACCACAAATGAATTGGCGCTGCTGCAGAAAAGGGTATCCCATAACTTCTGACTGAGATGTCACAGATCCATCATCTTTGCCAAAACTAATTTCAGAAGTCAGATATCATCGTTGAAGGGAAATTTCTCTTTGTGCAGAAAGTGACGCATGAAAGCTTAAGAGCAAAATACTAAAACAGTCTCCCTAACAGCAGCGAAGGAATCCAGAGGAAGACAGATGTAACAACAACAACGCCACTACGTGCTGAGGAAGCTTTTTCTACCACCCCCGTTCTCTGCAGCCAGCCACTAACAAGAAAATACTGGAGACCACTAAGTGTGCAGTTTATGTCACAGTACACGAGTGCAGCTAATTAAATCCTTTAATCTTTCAAAAATGAAGTTATCTCTTGCTGACAGTCGGTGCCACCACATTTGCCAAATGCAGCACTGAATTCCTAACTGCCACAATACAAGCCAGAATGAGAAGGATGTTTCAGATCCACTGCAGTCATTTCATCTGCTTGGAGTACAAGATGGAATGGCTGGAAAGGATGCAGTGACAATTTGGAGAGTGATATCAGGTTTAGCATTCAGGATATATTCCTGCATAGCCTGAGCTTAATCTGACTGAATCAGAATTTTATTAAGAAAAACTAACTTCTCTGGCTCTTTGAGGTTACAATATTTTTTAGTATATCAAAGCCCATTTTTGACACTATTTACTGTAGACATTTTTCTTTCAACAATTCCCATTTAGTGTATTTTAGAGCTCAACAGTGTGATTCCGGAATTGAAAATCCCAGAGTATTCTAATAATAAATCAGGCTTTTTGATTATTAGCCATACTTTCACAAACTGTCCAATCCCTGGACAATAAATTGGACTACATTTACTCAATTTTGTTCCTATATGGACTGTATATAGACTCATCACAATAAAGTCTCTTATCTAATGGTTTAGCCTTGAATTAGCTGCAGGCCTAAACAGAACCTTTACCAAAGGGACGTGCACACCCATCTGCATTGGCAGAACAGCCAATAGGAATGCTCTCTTTCTCTGAAATGACCTGTGATTGGCCAAAGTCTCCCAAGACGGGTAGATTTACAGAAGTCGAGTTTTCTCTCACCCCGAAATTCCACCAGGTAGAGATGCGCCGCGTTCTAGTTCTGGTCCGTCGTCCACCATCGTTGTACCACACCGTCTCAGAAGCGGAGCATTTTGCCTGCCCAACATGCAGATTTAGTTGTTTTGGTCATTTTTCCTGGATATTTGTGCTTCTGCCAAAAAGTTAAAGGGATACTTCACCGATTTAGCATTCAGCTTTGTATCAGTAGAAACCTGGTAGTATTTCTGAATGACCGTGCCTCCCTCCCTCATGTCCCCCTGAGACGAGAGATCTCTGCATTTGGGGCCTGGAAAAAATCTTCCGATGACGTAAAATGACGATTTTTGCGGCCCCCGAAGATTTTGGGCCGAGGCGACTACAGCCAGTAGTAGGATCTACTGCCGTATGTTTTCAACACGCCACAGGGGGTTGGACTGCCGAGTCTGGCCGAGGTATTCGAATGAAAACGACTGTCAGCCATCTTGAATCTTCGCTAAACAGGCTTTTCGGTTTTCAGCAGAAAACATTTACAACAATTATCTGCATTCAAACTACCGGACGTGTGTACCACCGGGTATACACGGTACAGATCGGAGAATATGGAGGAAACGTTATTACAGACGCAATACTCGGCACACTACGTGAGCTTCGCACGGAGACCAGCGGTGTCGCTAATGCCATGCCGCTAGCCGGCTAGGGGACATCCTCATTGGCTAGGTGGAAAGCTAACGCTAGCTGTCCACCTGTCCCATCCATCCTGCTTGCAAGTGTCTGCTCATTAAACAACAAACTGGACTACATCCTCCTTCAACAAAAATCCCAACGTGAGTTCAGTGACTGCTGTGTTTTTGTTGTTGTGGAAACATGCCTGAACAACAGTGTACCGGAACCGGGACTATCCAGCTACCAGGCTGCTCTCGCCGGCCCGTGGAGGTGGGCTGTGTTAAACGGACTGGTGTAGAAATAAAATCCAACTAGCTACTGCTAACTGCTGGTGGAGCTTGTGACTGTTAAATGCCGACCATTCGACATTCCACGCTAATTCAGCCTGTGTTTATACTCCCGTGTTTAGCTACACCAATGCTAGTATGCGTTAGCTGAACTTTACGGATCCTGCTTGCAAGTGTCCGCTCATTTAGACCACAAACTGGACTACATCCAACTTCAACGAAACTCCCAACGTGAGTTGAGAGACTGCTGTGTTTTTGTTGTTGTGGAAACCTGCCTGAATAGTGTACCGGACTGTCCAGCTACCAGGCCTGCTAGCCCTCCGAGCTAGAGATGCTCTGTCGCCAGGTAAAAGAGGTGGGCTGTGTTAACACCGAGTGGCGCAGAAATGTGGTGATTTGTATCCATTTAACTGCTAACTGCTGGTGGAGTTTGTGACTGTTAAATGCCGACCATTCTACATTACACACTAATTCACGGCTGTGTTTATGCTCGGTGTTTACAGCCCACCAAGCGCTAATGCTAGTATGCGTTAGCTGAACTTTACGGAGCATATAAAGTGTGTGTACTAAATGTAGCCTGTTTCGTATGTCGTTTTTATATAATGTCGTTGAGTCACGATGAAACGCTGTTTCATGTATATGGTTGAAATAAAACACGCTTGAGTTGAGTTGAATGCCTCGGTCTGTCTGGGAAGCGGTAGGCGTGGCTTGGGAGTGGACTCAAAGCAACGAAGCAGGTGCATTCTGGGATTTGGTGTTTTTCATCCATATAAGACCAAAACACATTTTCTGGCTTTTCTCGGCCTAGAAGGCACCAATTAAAAAAAAAAATTCACATTTCTACTACATAAGTGACCCAATTTAAAGATATATTCAGCTTTCCAGCGGTGAAATATTCCTTTAAGTATTCTGCATAGTTAAAGAGACCCCATTATACTCCTTTTCAGTGTAATATTTGTGTTCTTCGGGTCCACTAGAATAGGTTTATATGCTTTCAAATAAACATATCATGTTTATCATACTGCCCATTGTGATTGGTCAACTACATTAAAACCAGCCACTGGGCGGGCTGTGCTTGCTCAGGCAGCACCAACTGGGCTGGCTTTCTCAATCAATGACATCACTGATTGAGGAATTTCAAAGAGAAATGTGGGCTAGGCGTTTTCAGGCAGTCGAGAAAAAATGCTGTCTGTGGGAGACAAAAGCTGCATTTGGAGTGAAATGTGATTTATGTACATTATACATCTATTACATACACAAAACTATATAACACACTAAAAGATGGGGAAATCCAAAAAAGCATAATAGGGGCTCTTTAAAGGGTTTCTTCAATTTAGTCCAGTTAAGAAAGACGTGTGGCTGTGTTTTAGTTGTTAATATAGAGTTGTGATGTGATATATGATCGGGAGTTTCCACAAGGTGTTTATTTTGAAAATTGACCGGATGCTCTGGCCCTTTCACTTACTTCCACTTCCTGTTGACCGCGGCTCCATCAAAAATACACCTGGCGCGTATGTTTTAGAAGAGTGAAGAGCCGCTTCTCGGACACAGCGCAGATCCGTCTGGTGGAATCTAAAGCAGACACGGAGCAACATTAACATTCATACGGAGTCCTGTTTCTGTGTGATTTATAAGGCTTTTAGTTTGGTCTGGTCTCCACTAGTCTTGCATTGCCAGACCACTCCACAGCACTGCGGCAAGTCCACACAGCATTCCGGGATGGGAGAAAAACCTTCTCTAGTTTATTGCCATTTCTTTAAACCAATCACAATTGTCTTGGGCGGCGCTAAGCCCCGGGCACAATGACGCTGCAAAATAGTCCCGGAAAGGAACTTGTTTTGGTTGAACATGTGTACGTTCAAAAGTAGTTTTAGTCGTGCAACAGAAAACTCCGATTGGACAGATAGTCTAGCTAGCTGTCTGGATTTACCCTGCAGAGATCTGAGGAGCAGTTAACCATAGTCCTCACAAATCCACCGGAGTTTAAAATAACAGCACAAAGAAAGTAGAAGGTGACGGACATCCATATAGACTAGGTCTCTACTAACTCCTGGGGGGAAATATCTAGTAGCTAAATGCTCCACTATCTTCACCAGAGCAGTGAGACTAAACCAGAACAGCAACATTGTGGATCCTAACCATCCAGATCCGTTGTTGTTCCCAAAACAATGAACTGAAAGATGTTATTAACGTCTGTATAGAACTGTGATTCATTTCTGCTGGTTCGTCACTATGAGCAACATCTTTCACATTACACATAGTCATTTGATCGATTTTTAACAGGCAAACATTGATTTGTGTGGCTTTATGCTAACGTTAAGTGGACAGAACAAGCTATAGAATATAATGAACCAATATGTGGTATTAAATAAGGAATCAATATTCATTTGTCAATGAAGCATGCGGTTTATTGAATAGAATTGTCACTGCATTGCCTTCACTAGTGCCAAGCCGCACAATATATCATTGATTGTCTGTGCTAATGTAGCTAACATTGCAGATGTGGCTATAATAAGCCTTTTAATTTACCACCTTATAATATATCTGTACGTGCATGTAAAAACTATTTTCTAGTCAAGAAACAGCAGTCATTTTAATGTTTCTTTTCTCTAAAAAAAGAGGGACTTTTGTTCTGAAAGATAGACAGAGAGAGGAGAGAGAGAGAAAGCGTGAGAGAGAGAGAGAGAGAGAGAGAGAGAGAGAGAGAGAGAGAGAGAGAGAGAGAGAGAGAGAGACAGATTGAATGTCTGTTGAGTTTTCTTTTCTCCTCCTGGCTCTTGGTTGTTCTCCAGCCGTGTGTTGGCAGGAGGATGTGGCAGGAACCATTAGGATGAGAAATGACAGTGAAGTCTGGGCCAACCTTCAGGGCTTGCACAGAGGAGAGTCCTAACAACCGCATGCACTCAAACAGCACACACACACACACACACATACATACACACACACACACACACGGTGCAGAGTAGCATACATGCATATGCATACAACGCCAAACGTCATGTCCCTCCTCGCTTCACCAACATTCTCACTGTGCCGGTGCTCTTTCAACACTGGTCAAACAATACGGAACAAGCGACCACCCAAAAAAGAAAAAAAAAAAGGGGACAGGGCCTCACCTCAGGGGGCGTGGGAGCCAAAAAAAAGGAGGAGGGGAAAGAAAAAAAAAAGAAAAGAAGAAAGAAAAAAAAACAACAGAAACCCCCCCACCACAGCCCTCCACCCCAACAAAAAAAAAAAAAAAAAAAACAAACAACCACACCCCTGAATTCAAGTCTGTGTACTGTAAGGCTTTATGCTGGCGACTGGAACTCCCGCACTCATTACTGAAATTGAAAGCATCACTGCAGATCAATGCAAATGGGTTCCCTGGAAAGAATCGTTTGGAATCTGGGTAAGAGTTAACCCAACATTACATCTTGTATGTTCATTTAAATGTACAGAAAATATGTATGCAGCCAAAGATGGAATATGCATGTGTGGATGTCACAGATGAGAAGAGTTCATGTTATATTCGTATAAACCTACATTTTGTTCCAGTTGGAAGAACGTCATCAAATGGATGAAGGATTTTTCTTTTAGGAGTGGCTCACAGAGATAGACAACCAACTCAGTTAATATCTATGGCAGAACAGGAATATCAATGGGGCCATGAGGGTCTCGGGGGCCGTGCCTCCACAGTTTGGACTTTTGCCCCTCAAAAAATCACATGGCCTTGATGCCCTGCCTGAACTGACCCAGCTAATTTTGCCTTTTTCTCCTCTACACTTTCCTAACTCTACAATTTTGGATACAATTGTCTTTTGTTGAGATTCCAAATTGTTATTTCGCAACATCAAGTTGCGTACATAACCAGTGGTGGGTTCCATTTCCAGCGTGGTATAAACCACTTGATATTGACAGTTTTACACAAATCTAGTAGCACGGTCAACCAGTAGACTCATCCTGATTTGCCAATGCCGCAAAACTGTGACTGAGTGAACTTCTGAGAAGAGTAGCTCAATTGAGCTAAGGTTATTTGATGGCCTTGCTGTCATGGCATTTGGCTTTTGAGCCACCAAAATCTTGATAACACCAAAGGCCAAGTGGTGTTGCCCCAAAATTATGAAATTCCAGGCCTGACCTATGAATTGTTACACTTTTTCAATGCAATATCCATCATGACTTACAAGCACTCTAACAGTAGCGTCAAGTGTCAATGCAGATACAACAATCATGGTATCCTGCCCCCTTCTAGTGAATGTGGTCCAACTGGCTGTGTGTGGCATGCAGGACTTTCACACAGAAATTTTAAAGCTCACTCATCCTCACATCATGAATATAGGCCTCAGCCCAGAGGCAGAGCACGGTTCTGCTCTTTCAGCCGTGATCGTGTTATGGCCTCTCCAAGGAATCTCTGAAGGCCACAGGTGCAGGTAGAGGCAAGGGTCTCGGGGAGTTCATCCCCACACATGGTGCTGTCGTCTCTGGGACTCAAGATACGGGATCAAAGGGCCTTGGCAGCTGTGGTTGAGGGACATTATGAGGGTGTGTTGGAGCTAGTTAAGTTCCAGTGGCTCCGCGCCGACATTGTCCAGGTGGAGTCACGCACCAGTTCACAAGGACACACAGACAAACACAACACAGTGCCACCACCTGCAGGCTCTGGGTCCATCATCTCACTTTCTCTACTGGAGACATGCGGGCAAGGGGAGGAAGTTGGCCATACATGAACATTTGCATATTATACAAACAATGACTTAAGTTAAATAGCCAAGTTTTATTAAACCACAGAGCTACTTACATGAAAGTGGTTGGTAACTACATTGTTTTACTTTTATTTGATATTTTTATTTTATATTGCTCTTTTTCAATTTGTTGAAAATTTGTTTGGTGTTGCCTAACTTTTGCACTAATTAGAAGGTTTTTATTGTATTGTATTGTCCTTAGCGTTTTTATTGGATATATATGATCTTTTATCTTTTTACTTGTACTTTTACTTATTGCACCGTGGGTCTGAGAGAAACTTATTTTCATTTCCTCTATATGGCTGGCACATATTACAGTAAAGTTGACTTGACTTGATAATAAACCACTGATGTGCAATATAGTGTGAATGAGGAAAGCAAACATTTGTGGTTTTTACTAAGTCAAATTTCAGACACAGTGGAAGACATAATGATTGCAGCCAAGTCCCCAACAAATGTTCAGTGAGTAAGCATGCTACACACACATTCAGTTAATAGTTTGCTGTTGTATGCTCTTCGTTTTGGTAAATGGGCTTTCATAATGAAGGAAAACTGTTATGAGGGACACCTCATACTAAGCAGGTGTAGACAGGGGGACACGGGGTGGCACTAGCCCCCCCTTGGTACAAAATACAAATTAGGTAACACGCATGGTCTGGGAATGATTAACAGACAAGACCCAGCCTCCCATCTTTCTCTCTCTCTCTCTCTCTCTCTCTCTCTCTCTCTCTATGGCTCATCTGTGTCCCACACTTGACCTCTCCTCCCCTTGACCCTGTCTTGAGACCCAGGCCTCATGTCTTTTCACAGTCCAGAACAGGAAGTCAGAATGATCTATGTTTCTGTGTGTGTGTGTGTGTGTGTGTGTGTGTGTGTGTGTGTGTGTGTGTGTGTGTGTGTGTGTGTGTGTGTGTGTGTGTGTGTGTGTGTGTGTGTGTGTGGGGAGTTGTGTGTGTGTGTGTGTGTTTTTTTTTTTTTTTTTTTTTTCACCATGAAGAGTTGTGTCTGGGGATAACTCTTGCTGAATTGCAGCCTCTTTCAGAAAGCCAGCATGACGCTAACTGGAGCAT
The DNA here is from genome assembly GCF_010015445.1 of Perca fluviatilis. NCBI lineage: Eukaryota > Metazoa > Chordata > Actinopteri > Perciformes > Percidae > Perca > Perca fluviatilis. The sequence continues at coordinate 901,618 of NC_053123.1, read as the reverse complement.
AGAAAGCTAAAAAAGAAAAAACTAAAAAAGTTTTCAGTGGTGCTTGTACCCAGCTGCTGCACTCCTTGAAAAAGTGACGGATTGAGCCATTACAAGCAGGAGACACTTTGCAACGGCTGTTGTCAAAATAATTTTAAGGAATGACACATCGATATGTTTGATGTACCAAAAAAGTGCCACTATTGGGTCTTACTTGAAGACACTGCTTCAATATAGCTGACAGTGAAGTGGTCCTTAGTAGTCACGTTTTCAAAAAAATCTAATAAGAATGAATACAAACCAGCATGTAATTTGTTCATTACATTCTGGTTAATTTGAACCCAAGCCACATAGCCTAATCCTAAACTTGAATAATCAGCGTTTTGTTCAGCTGCAGCACCCCCCTCCTCACTTGGCTGATTATTGTAGGAGTTACAACAAATCAGGAAACAGTTTTACCGGGATCCATTTTTCCAAAAAGCCTCAACAGACTATTTCAAAGATGATTAATCATTTAGCACAGCTCACCAGTTTTCTCTATTTTGCGTTAGCTAAAGAATTACCAAATTGCACCGAACATAAGACAACCCTGACTGTAAGAAGATCCCTTTTTCAAGACTCATTTTTTTTTAAATCAAGGTCACAAAAAGTGATATAAGGCCTTTAATTCATTAGGCAAAAAAATGAAAGTAAACCTAGTACACCAAAAATGTTATGTATAAGGACATTCTTTTTAATCTTGAATATTTTTTAGATGGAATTGTCACATTTTAATGAAATACAATGTAATAACAATTGTAATACATTTGTAAATGAACAAGTAATTTTATTAAAATACAATAAAAATGAAAATAAACCAATGTCTATTGGTATTGGTATCCATCTTATAGTAAAAAAAAAGAAAATGTAGCCGATCAAAAGACTTTATTAACCATCCATCACCATGATCTTAAAATTGGCATAATCTAGGACTGTGAAGCTATGGATTTTTTCTTTTGCGGTTAAAAGCATTGTATCCCCAGAGTTTGGCAGGCCTCACATACATAAAAATAAAACTGAACACTGCACAGAAAGTTTGGCTGCTCCATTGCTGCTCAACGCTTTTGAATTCGCAGGCAAGACGGGATGGGTGACAGTTGCTTAACCGGGGATTTCCACTGGATGCGGAACGTCTGCGGACCGGCTCCGCTGCGGAACGGCTGCGTGCTCCGCCGTCCGTCAATACCCACCAGGTCCGGAATTGTTGCGTAACGGCTGCGGCTAGCCGACCACGAGATCTCGCGAATTCACGTATGTTCGCGCGATATAACAGGATGTCGTTTCTATAAACAGAACCACAAAACCAACAACAGTTTGTTTCCATCCAGAGGAGTAGAGGGGAACAACTCTGTGCAGACCTGCTTAGCTCTCTTTTTTGTCGACATTATTGGGATTCTACCATGGGTAAGTACAATATTTATAATTATATATTCAACTTCAAATGACATCTGTTAATTTTGGGTTCCTTTTTGATTGTATTTGGAAAGTAGTAGGCTGTATAAATGAAGTTCTTGTTGTTTGTCAATGGAATAAATGTATAAAACAAAATTGCTGTTATTTACATTTTACTTTTGAGTGACAATAATGTTTTGGTTTTGTTTCTTTTTTAACCCAGTAATGCTATAGTAATTCACTGAATTATTCTGTGCATTTCCGTGCCCATTGCTAGGAGGAGAACAATTGCTTTTTTACTTCTGCTTGCAAGACTGCGGAGGAGGGGTAGAAGGAGAAGGAGCCAGCACTGGGTCCATCCACTGAACCAGAACAGGCCTCAACAAGGAGATTTTTACCATCTTGTGGCTGAACTGCGTTTGGACAATCAACGCCATCACCAGTACTTTAGGATGAGTGCAGAAAAAATGGATGAGCTTCTCTCAATCATTGGCCCTGAACTTACCACACAAAACACCAACTACAGGTCTGCCATAGAACCAAAGCAGAGACTGGCTGTTGGACTGAGGTGAGCTTAACATTACATACACAATGAACACAGATCACAATAGGTTTTACCTTTTTATTTTCAAAATTAAAGTTAAAACAGATAGCAAAATTTCCAAACAGAATATAAAAAAAAATACAAATTATCTTATATATATAAATATAAATATAAAAAGCACAGCAAAACAACGATTTACAGAAAGATTCTAGTGTAGGGGGTGTTGCCCTACTCCCACTGTGTGTCTTGATCAGAGGCCAGCATCTCTGTAAATGGCCCTATTGGGTTTATTGATTGGGTTAATGGCCTGAAAGTACCTGGCCTAGGTAAAGTAGTAGGGGTGTGGAACGTAGGGGGAGGGTATGTTTAATGTGCTGCTGGTTGTTGACTTGAGGCTGTGCTGCTCTCAATATTTTGCAGCAGGTTCAAAATGGCAATTTTGGCCTGCTGCCTTCTGTTGTGGTCCAGTCTATTGAGGAGTGGAACCAGGCTCATTGCAAAATGGTAGCTTTCATCAAGCTCTGTTTCCGGTTTGGGAAGCGGCTCCTGTAATATGGACAGAAGCCGTTCTTCCACATCAGATGTCCTTGCTCTGTGGCTTCCCCTTGCATCGGTCACACTCCGGCCTTGAGGCACCCTCTCCCTTGGGCTCCGGGACCTGTGGGGCATGTCTCTCACGGCAAATGTAGTGGGCCCCGATGGTGATGGAGATACAGTCTGTGGTCCCTGGCTGTCTAGTGGCACTGATGCTGTCGAAGGACCCGGATCATCAGATCCACACCCTGACAGTGGCGTTGAAGATCTTTCTTCTGCCAACAGACCACTTAAACTGCTTTTTGAACTACAAAAAAAAAGAAAAATACACACATTTTAGACCTTCTAAAACATTTATCTCATACAGACAATAATTATCTATCATTTTAGTTGATAGACCTGTCATCAATATTGTTACATAATTTCATACAGACCTTCTCTGTTGTAGGTGGGGCAAAATAAAGGACATGATGTCTTTGTATTTCCACTCCTTTTGTGGTCCTCCTGCTGAACCACTGGCAACACTTTTTTTCTGTTTTTTACGAAACAGTCCCTGAGTGACCGCCATTTTGCCTTGCAAACCTCAACTGAAAAAAAGAGACAGATTAAAATAATATTCACACATTTAACTAATCTTTTTTGGTTTATTCACTTCACAGATACTTGGCTTCTGGTGACTCATTGGTCTTGCATTTAACTTCCGCCTTGGCCACACAACAGTGATGAACTCTGTGCATATGGTGTGTGCTGCCATTGAAAAGGGCATGATGCAGACATTTTTGCCCCGGCCGACTGCAGACTCGTGGAAGGAGGTAGCTCAACGCTTCTGGGATAAATGGAACTTCCCAAATTGCCTGGCAGCACTTGATGGGAAACACATTGTGATTCAAACACCACCCCTGTTCAGTAGTCAGTACTTTAATTACAAAAAGACTTTCTCCATCGTGCTTTTGGCACTCGTGGATGCAGACTACCGGTTCAGGTGCATTCAGGTGGGGGACTTTGGAAGAACCTCTGATGGTGGGGTGTATGCAGGTTCAGATTTGGAGAGGGGAATGGAGAACAACTCTAGATGTTCCTCCTAGTACCTCTCTGCCTGGTGCTGCTCACCTCGGGGATGTCCCACATGTCATGGTGGGTGACGCAGCATTCCCTCTGAAGCCATACCTAATGAGACCCTACCCAGGACAGAACCTCATCCACAGGAAGAGGATTTTCAACTACAGACTCTCAAGAGCAAGGATGGTAGTTGAAAATGCCTTTGGCATTCAGGATTAACCTGCACCCCAAAAATGTGGACACACTTGTGGTGGAAGCATGCATCCTGCACAATTTCCTCCTTGCCCCAAGTGAAAATGTACGGTTGCTGGAAGAGGCAGAGGAACTGGGGAGACACATGGCACCAGTGAGAAACATGGGGGGAAATAGGGCATCAAGAGAAGCCTGTGCTGTTAGGGAAACTTTTGCCACTTTCTTCACCTCCCCCGAGGGCAGTGTGTCCTGGCAGGACAGAATGGTGTGACCTGTCATAAACCCTGTATATTTATGTGTATGTGTTTATTGTGTGTTTTTTTTGTGGTGTGAAGTATTGTACTATAATAATGTTAACTGAGAATATTGGTTGATTTTTATTGCAAATAAAAGTTTGAAAAAAACATTGGTTTGGCCACTTCTTGTCAGCCCCCTCACAAGTGTGAAAATAACACCTACATGGTCATGTGGTCAGTACACCAACAGTGAGGTAGTCTCTATAGCACATCCCCTCACAATAGACTTAACTTAAACAGTATTGTTGTAACACAGAAAACATGTAGCTGTTATTTTAATTTTAACTTACTTCATTACATAACCTAATACCTGTTAATAAAGTTATTCATGCAAATCATTAAACCCTGCAATGGCTGCTTAATTCAAAGTTGTGTTTTCAACTTGTATAGCTTGAGAATTCCTAAACTATTTGTTTTCTATCTGCATTTCTTGGACAAAATTATGAACTTAACCTCCACACCCATTACTCCTGCAATTGTTTTCAATGCCATTTCCTTTTTCAGGTTGTCCTTATAAAAAGGATGTGACGGGGCATAAATAATTTCGTGTTTTTGGACTTCCAAAATCAGCATCTCTTCATCCATGGTGTCAACAGGGTGAACTGGTGCATGAAAACTTACCTCTGTTGACTTGTTGGCCTGTCTCCGCCCATTATGACGTTTTCAAGGTGTAGTGCAGGGAACTATGACCTGCCGTGAGCACGTGTATTTTTTTTTTTGAAAATTAACCGGATGTTTCATTTTGTTTCTGTGCTTGACTTCCTGTCCCGCACTATCTGCCGTGTGCTGAATTGCTGCGGAGCTCTCCGTCGTCCGTCAAAAATAGAAGCTCTGCGTATCTGCTCCGGAGGGCTGCAGACTGACGGAACTGGGACGGAGTCGGGACGCAGACGTTCCGCAGTCTGTGGAAATACACACACTGACTTTAATGGAAACCTAATGACTCCGTCGACGTTCCGGAGACGTTCCGCAGACATTCCGCATCCAGTGGAAATGGCCGGTCAGTGTCGCACAAAAGTGGTCATCGATGCTGATGTGAGCAACCCTTATTGGCATCATAACTCCTCCAATGATGGTTAACTTGGCCGACTTTTGAGCCACTTCAAGGCGATCACTGTGTCTCTCCATCTTAGCACTGTAGTCCTGGTGTAAGGGACGGTGGCTTGCTTTAGTCAGGAGAGAACCGCTTGTTTTACAGATATTTGGCATCATCTGTTACTGTGAATGTGTATTACTGACCCCGATGTTGAGACCCCGATTATAAGACAACCCTAATTTTTCAGACGCAGTTCCAGTATTCTGACCAATACTCTTGGCCTATAGCCTAGTTTTATTACAAGGCATCTAGTGGCTTACACAGACATTACTCACTTATTTCTCCCAGCTTCTGAACTGGTTGCAGTTCCACTCTGGTTCCATATCGGGGGTGCGCACAGGCGAGTGCAGAATGAATGGTGGTCTATGGAGCTATACCCTGTACCCTGTCAATGATGTCATACACGTTGTAGGGCCAGAGATACTGCTTTACAGCAAGCTCTGAGTCACTTTTTTCTCTCGAGGCATCGACAACACAGCTGACAGGTTAGGCTCTCCCTGTCAATACACATGCTATAAAGAGGTTTGCTAATGTTTCAAAGCGCTCATATTATGCTCATTTTCAGGTTCATAATTGTATTTAGAGGTTGTACCAGAATAGGTTTATGTGGTTTAATTTTAATCTGCAGCTCAGAGTACAGACTACAGAGTGAGGTATCTCATTTCTGTACCATCTTTGTTGGGAGTCACACATGCGCAGTAAGTAGGCTACTGCTAGCTAGTCAGTTGCGGAGTATGAGGGCGTGTTATGCTAGCAGCTAGGCGAGCATTATAACGTGTGTTCCAAAGTGACCACGTTTGTCTCTGAAGTAAAGGCTGGACTACAATAGAGCTGTTTGGAGCAGTTGGTGAACAGTGTTTTCTGTTGGAGATGGTAAGTCCCTTTGGGGGGGACTTTGGGCTTTTTCACTTTGTAAACCTATAACATGCACAAAAAAGATATATAACACAATAAAGGAAAGGGAAAAATCCAAAAAGCATAATATGACCACTTTAAAGACCACTCTGAAATATTCACTATGACATTCTGGTTCCACTTTGGATGCCATCAAGTGGGATCTCTGGTCGTAATCAGTCCTTCACTGACCAATCAGCATTCATTAGCAGAATGCTAGTGTGTTATGGGCAACGACTCAACCTGTAAGAAATTGAAAAGATATTAAGTACTCGTTCATTCAACTTTCGACCTATAATCCATGTTGAACTTGCAAAAACTACAATCAAATCTGAGATTTGTCAATGGCAATCAGGCGAAAGAGAAAATTTAGCCGTCTAGCTCCATAGACTCCCATTCATTTAGCCGTCTAGCTCCATAGACTCCCATTCATTTAGCCGTCTAGCTCCATAGACTCCCATTCATTTAGCCGTCTAGCTCCATAGACTCCCATTCAATTTGCACTCGCCTGCGGGGGAACCGTAGACCGGCTCTGATGAAAGTGACGTACAAATGAGTTACTGTAGATCAAGGAGAAGCAACACCCAGTTTTAAATTCTGCCTCACACAAATGCCACTAAGTTGCATATTCATAAAGTAAGACATAAATGCAGGAACTGTTTCTTTTTTTACTTTTTCCTAAATTTCTCCCTTTTTTCAATACAAATTCTGTCCTTCTTTAAAAGAACACACGTGTCAAAGCATGGGTCATTCTGCTTATACATTAGTTCATGCATAAAAGACAAATAATGTGAACAAAAACAGCTGTCTCAATGTTTCTTGAGCCGCTGGAGCCTGGGGAAGTAAGAAGTCTCCTGTTACTTCATCTGTGGCATAGAAATGTCAATTTTGTCAAAGCCTGTTAGACTTGATTTCCAGTGATGCTTAGCATCCATTTGTACTTCAGAATAATGTCTTTTTTTATATATATGCCTTGCCGGGAAGCATAAGAAGAGAAAGTACAACGGTAAGTTAATTAAATCTGGAACATTCCAGATTTTAATCATTGACTTGAGAGGTTACAGAATGGAGAGAAAAGCTAAACAGTGATTTTGTGCCCATGCCCACCTAAATAGAATGAGAGAAATGCATGTGTTTCATTTACAAGAAAGGTCCGTCTTCCAGAGGTTCAAAGGAAAAGCTGAGGCATTTTAAATTAGACATGGGGCCTTGTACTTCTTCACTAGTTTTATCAGTAATTGCATTACTCATCTCTAAATCACAGTCTCATCATGCTTAATCGAACAAAAATTGGACATATAAGAAAAAATAATTAAGGTGCCCTTTTCCATCAAAGAAATTCATTTATAAATACAGGAGACATGTACTTGGACTTTTTTCTTTCTTCACACTGAGAACACAGAGCAGACTGAGCACTGCTCATTTCAAGCAATTTGGGACATTTTTCTTTCAAGGACACTCACTCATTAAGACCCACCTTTTGTTAAAATGTAAGAGGCTTGTTGGTGACCACCCACAGACAGGGGTGGAAGTAATAAATTTAATTTATTCTCATTACTGTAACAAAGTCGTTTTTGTGTGCACTTTTCAAAGTATTTTTTTTAAAAATGTTGTTGTAATTTCAATTTTTAAGACATAGCAGATGAAAAAAAGAAGCGTTATTGTCATTACACCACCATCTGACAGCCCATCCATCCATCTTCGTCCGCTTATCCGGTGTATTGTCGCGGGGGCAGCAGCTCCAGCAGCGGACCCCAAACTTCCCTTTCCCGAGCCACATTAACCAGCTCTGACTGGGGCATCCCAAGTCGTTCCCAGGCCAGGTTGGAGATATAATCCCTCCACCTAGTCCTGGGTCTTCCCCGAGGCCTCCTCCCAGCTGGGCGTGCCTGGAACACCTCCCTAGGGAGGTGCCCAGGGGGCATCCTTACCAGATGTCCGAACAACCTCAACCGGCTCTTTTCATTGCAAAGGAGCAGCAGCTCTACTCCGAGTTCCTCACAGATGACTGAGCTTCTCACCCTATCTCTAAGGGTGTCTACACACCAACCAGACGGTCGACCCTCGGCAGAAAAGCCAGTCGAAATGATCAGTCTCCCCGTGTTGGTCCAAAAAGTGCCACAGAACTCACCAAAAAGACGAGACGAGACGAGACGTAATACATATCTATAACAGCAGGCGGCGCTAATCTATATTGTTGCCCAAGAAATGAAAACCGGCAGCTGATTGGACGAACGCGTCACATGGGTTTGTTTTCTCTGGAAATTCAAAGCCAGACTGTCATGGCAGCCGTTCAGAATACGATCTCATATTGTACTAAAATAGTTCACTGAAACATGTTTCTGAAAACATTTTAAGAGAGAAATAGGCCATGCAGTTGCTGAATCTGTCTTCATTTCAGCTCAACAAAGGTCAGTTTAAAAGATTTTCATCAGATTTTGAGAGACTGTAGTCACCTCATTCCGCTCGTCATTTCCGGGTGAGTCCCGACTTCTCTGCCAAACATGTCGGGTCGGCCAAAATGAACGCCGACAGCCCCTCAAACGGACGACGGCACGGGACACACCGAACAGATTTGAGTCACTGACCTCGCCAGACTGTCCCACGGCTGATAATCGGCCTGATGTGTCCCGGCCTTAAAGAGATACTTTGCCAATTTCGCTCAGTGTCATTGCAGTGTGGGTTGTATATGCAGACGAACAGTGTTTGACTTCCCTTCAGGTTGCCAGCACCCGGAGCACACAGACAGAGGGTTTGAAAAGATTGTTTTTACTAACGGCTTTCTGAGTTACCAAGGAAGTACACACAATATTTTCCTTGATGATTTCAAATGAGCTCCAACAAGCATGCCAACATTGTGGTAAGACAAACTGAGTAATAAAAGTGCAGAGTATTACTTTTTTTCTTGTGTCATCAGGACATTTTGAAACACTGTATCACCCCATTCTATAATTAATAACAATTTTCCTGTATGGCATTCAATCCTTGTGGTTTGATGTTTATTCACGTGTGATAGTGATGTGATTCAGGTTTTAAAATTAGATTAATAGTGGCTAAGTATGAATGCATGGGAGATTTTAGCTCACAAAAACAGCCTATAGCTATATAATTAGCTAGCTAGGCCTCTTTGCACCCTATCCAGAGTCACATGCCTGAAGTTGTTAGCTATTGTAGACACATCCTAATTTTACATTTTTAGTAACCCCTCACCAATTTCCCTCCTATGTGGATTCATCAGATTTAAAGAGGTACATGATAATCCTGTCACAAATTAGAAGTGAGTGTATGGGCTACAAGTGATTTGATTTTGTGTCTACCAAGTGTGCACAGACAACACTTGCTTTGACAGGTAGAGTACAAAACTGTTGCTTTAACAGTGAAAGTACAGTATGAGCTACTGATTTCATTGACTTCTTCTAGTTTCTGAATATCAAGACTTTAAAAAGTAGGAGAGAAAACCCACTCTTTCTTGTTTCAAGAAGTGGATGAAGTGCTGATCCCTGGAGCTGGCTGGGCTGAATAGTTTTTTATCCCCTCCTTGTCCTGCTTGGATCTTGCATTAAACTTGTTCTTTCAAACATATTCCCTTAGAACGTGGGCGTCAACCCCCGCGGCCCATTCTAACTTCCTTCCACATCCAACAACACTAACTTAGACCAGTTGTTTGACAGCTTTTTTCAAAAATGTACCCCCTTTGAAATGTTTTTTTCATCCAAGTACCCGCTGACCAGCACAAAACCTTTTGTAGAAAAACAATGACCTATAAAGAGGCACAATACAGCGCTGCACCTTCATGTCTGATAACTGAAAAACACTTATGCCACATATCCAATTTTTAGAATCACTAAATGCTTTCATTAATATATTGTGTTATTATTTTAGGAATTATGCATGATTGATATTATTATTTATTTATTTTTTAAATCTCACTTACCCCCTGCAGTACTCCAAAAGACCCCCATTTGAGAAATACTGAATAAGACGATTATCTGATGTCACTGTTTAATTTGAACTGTGGTTAGTGAGCTGAAATTGGTTTTCCTTTTGGGTCATTGAAAAATGACTGAAGTATTTGTGTGTGTGTGTGTGTGTGTGTGTGTGTGTGTGTGTGTGTGTGTGTGTGTGTGTGTGTGTGTGTGTGTGTGTGTGTGTTTGTGTGTGCGTGCACGTGCATGCATGCATATCCATCTACAGAATGCACTTATTAGAAAGTTTAGTTATTCTTCTAACTATATGCTCTGGATACAATTTATTAAATTTCTCTATTTGTTTTCTGACTGTTAAAGTGAGTTTTTCCATTTCCAGTGATTATTCTATTGTCTTGTACCATGCTTGAAGATCTGGGGATTTGGCTTGTTTCCAAAGCCTGGTCACTTGCTTCAGTGCCGTTAAGATCCATTGATCTTGAGGTTTGTATTAATAACCAAAAGATTTCCAGGTGTGAGTGGAACTATAATGTCAAGTATATGTTCAATATCGCTCATTACCTTTTGCCAGAACACCTGAATTACTGAGCAATTCAAAAAAAATGTGCATCTGATTTGCTTTTCTCTCACCGCATCCTCTCCAGCAGCTTTTTCCCTCTGTTGCTGTGTTTGTTTTACATCTATCTGGAGTAATGAAATATCTTTGACTTAATTTCCATTCTGTCGTTTTGTAGAAAAGGTGACTTATACATTATGATAAATATAATACATTCATCAGGGTTATCTTTTCAATTGACACATTTTAAAGCAACAGGACTATAATTATCTTTGGGTCTGGCACACTTATTAAGCATATTTGCAGGGTTGGGCCCTGCAGCTGCAGAACCAGACTCCCTGTTGAGACACATTGAGGAAGTTGAAAGAATGGGCAGGGTGGCACCAAGACCTCCTGAAATATGATTCCCACCCCCCAGTGCCCCCCCATCAAATCCACTGGGCTTGAGTGCTGTCAATCTGACAGATTTGATTTCCATTGGATCAGACTACTCTCACTTTGCTGCCTGTTCTCCCAATCGCTGCCTTTCCATTTGTTAAATGGATATATACTTTAAACACACATTGTATTGCACCTGTGTACTTTGTTGAAATGTTGAGGCCAGTTTAGAAGTAAAAACATGTTGATATTGTACAGCACTTGTGCTAGCGAAAAGGCTAACTCTAGCATAAGGCTAACTTCAAACTTCATTCATTTCTAAAGCAGTGTTAGAACTTTTTTGACAGCATGGTACACATTAACGATGGTATTACTATATTTGTCCTATGTAATTTGTTATCATATCGAAGGGTTCACGGGGGGACTTGTGAAATATTTTGCAGCCAAACGCACAACAGTTGGGCATTTTTTCCGTGATTTATGCCATTTTTAAAATGATTTATTAAACTTTTCCACTGTTCCCTGCACTATGTCAATAGGAATCAGATGAATGTTGGAATCCAACATGGAGTCCACGAAACACGTGACCACCTAGGAACCAATCGCATAACGGGATAGCTCAGAACATTCGATTCCCTAGTTGGCCACACTCTGTATATAAAGGGCGCTAGTCATGACCAATTACTGTTTGCATGATAACGATCCAAATTTTTGTCTTAAGAGCCCATAGAAAATGTGTATTGAATTTGGATACACAATTTGTTCAAAATATAAACAAGTGAAATTAATAATCAATGTGATGTGTTTTATTACGACTTTGGAGGTAGCTAATTGCATTTTAGCAAAATGCAATTTTGCTAAAATGCAATTAGCTACCTGCAAAGCCGTGCAATTAGCACCACCTAGTGGAAAGGTCCCGCCACGCCACTGGTTACTAATGCCCATGAATCTGCCCCGTGATTCAGATCCAAAATGTAAAGGGTTCTTTCTTCGCCAATGCTACCCCAAGCCACCAAGTTTCAAGAAAATCCAGACAGTAGTTTTTCTTTTTTTTTTTAGATCAATTTTATTTATCTTTTTAATGTGCAGACATACAGAAGAGAGAAACACAAACTGAACAAGAACAAAAACAACAAACAAAAATAAAACAAACAGAAATCCCACCTTGCCTAATCACTCTCCTCTAGTTCTTGTGGCCCTGAGGTCATTAGGTCTGATATTTGTGCTGCTGTGCTTTTCCATAGGTCTATAGTCGATGACTTGGCTTTGTTAATCCTTGCTGTAGAGAGCTCAAGCATAACTATGTCTAGAAAATACGCTAACCACTGTTTTATACAAAGCAAGTGAGGGGGAGCCAGCGCTGAGCTATCATTTTCTTGGTTGCAGTTGAAATGGCTAGCCAAATGTTCCTCTGTCTCCTAAGGTGTCATTTAGAGTTGTCATTAACGGGATACTTCACCGATTAGCATTCAGCTTTGTGTCAGCAGAAACCCGGTAGTATTTTCGAATGGCCGTGCTTCCCTCCCTCATGTCCCCCTGAGACAAGAGATCTCTGTATTGTGGGTCTGGAAAAAAAAGTTTTTTCCCAGAGGCAATGGACTACAGCCAGCAGTAGGAGCTACTCCGCATGTTTTCAACCCGCCCATAGAGGGTTGGACTGTCGTCTTTACCCGAAGCTTTCCGAAGCAAAACGAGTGTCAGCCATCTTGAAGCTTCGCTAAACTGGCTCCATCTTTTCAGCAGAAAACTTTTACAGCAATTATGTGCATTCAAACTACCGCACATGTGTACAACCGGGATACATTGGTACAGATCGGAAAATATGCAGGAAACTTTATTACAGACGGAATACTCAACACACTACGCGAGCTTTGCCTGCTACGGAGAACAGCACCTCAGTCTGCAGTGTCGCCCGATGCCGCTAACCGGGGAAAGGGACATCGACAGTGGTGTGCAGGAGTTCGAGGCGAGCTAGGTGGAAAGCTAACGCTAGCCGGCCACCTGTTCCATACTCCCAGACCATGTGTAGGAAGGTTCCAGTTTGTTCAGGTTGACAGAATGTGCAATGGGGAGTTGGAATGGCTTTAGAGATGTATCTCTTCTGAGGAGTCCAATATGTCCTATGGCATATGTTGAAGTGGATATAGCCTACTGGGGATTTGGATTCTTGGAACAGTGGAAAATGTTGTCCCAAACTGTCTCCCAATTAATTACGTTCCCCTCAGGGCTCAGCTCTCGCTCCCTTTTCTTTACTATTGGGAGTTGGCCAGTAGCTTTTCTGTAATCCTGCTGACAGACACAACAAGGAAGGGTATGTGTTCGTGCCAAAAACATACCCTCCTTTGTTTGCGTTGATAGCAGCGTTAAACAGGTTGCCTTTACAGCATGGCACGCATCTCCCAAAGAGCTATCCATCAATGTATGTATCTGAGCATTTTCCGATTACAGGTATCCATCTCTGTCTGTAAAATTCAGCAGGCAATGTGTTTAGGATTGCCTGTCTGTAAATAAACCAGAGGACAAGAGTGCAATGCTGTTTCCATGGCAATGATGAGCAAACTAAAGTCAGTCAAGTGACAGTTGGAGCACACTTCCTGGGCAGAGCGACAATTACAGTGGCTGTCAGAGCATCAAAGACCATTATAAAACGTAGCTACAGTTGGGACCTATGGTTTGGTCTTCTTTTCTCTTGAAGAAAAAGGTAGGAGGGAAAATAAAACAATTTCAATTTAACAGTGTTTTATCCATCTAATTGTCTGTCTTTTACCAAGCAGCATTAGTGTCTTTAATCTCAGGAACAAAGCTTCAATACCAGGTTTTTTTAGCATCTTTTCTTTGTTCTGCTATTAATTAGCAGAACTTTATCCTCATACACTGAGGTTGGAAGAGCACAGTAGTCTATTAATTCAACCCTGACATTAATTCTTTCACTCGCCTCTGCCCTCAAAGCCACCGAATCCACTTCATTATTCACTTCTCACTTTGAGTAGCAGTGGGTCCCACATCGCTCCAAAGCCAGCAGGAACAGTAACTTCTCTTAAAGATAGGGGTTGACATGTTTCATAATCTGAGTCTGGTAAATTCACATATATTCACATTTATTTAAGTAACTTGGCAGTTTATTTATTTCTTCTATGTGTTAAGGACATCAGAGGCGTTGACAAAAGGTGTTGGTGATGTAATGTAATTGATGCTGATGTTGTTGGTGATGATCGTTGTTGATTATATTGTGTCAACTTTGTAAGGCTACTTTGACGCTACTACCCATGCACCTTGCTTAGTACTTGTATAAGTCTTTATCCACGATGTTCCACTTCCACGATTGCTCCGGATCTCCCTCTTTCAGCCAGATGTCCGTTACCTTCTTGGCATTCTAAACTCCGGTAGATTTGTGAGGACTATGGGTAACTGCTCCTCAGATCTCTGCAGGGTAAATCCAGACAGCTAGCTAGACTATCTGTCCAATCTGAGTTTTCTGTTGCACGACTAAAACTACTTTTGAACGTACACGTTCCACCAAAACAAGTTACATTTTTGCAGCGGCACCATGGCTCCATCCGGCGCTTTGCACCGCTCATGACGATTGTGATTGGTTTAAAGAAAAGTCAACAAACCAGAGCATGTTTTTATCCCATCCCAGAATGCTGTGTGGACTAGCCAGACCCTCCTTTGCAGCACTGTGGAGGAAGGTCTGGCAAAGTGCGACTCTACTTATATATTTCTACCTGCCGCACACCAATCGCGCTTCGGGGACACAAATAAAGTTGAAGTTAAATGAATTTCACCTTCCTTCATAAAAATGTTGTTACCATGATCCTCTGTCACAATTTCTTTTTTTTTTCAAACTGTGACTGTATGTTCAGATGTAGCCTTACATTTTATCTGATTGTCCGGAAGCTCCACACAGATTCTAATAACTGATGTGTGAGAGACCCAAGCAAGAGCTGGCCATAACAAAAGAACAATTTGACTAGTCACCTCTCTAAGCCCCAGGTAAGACGACAGGTAATTTTGTGAAGTATTTGCCAGATTAACCTGTGTTGTTTTACCGGGGCACTTTATCAACACGCCCCACTGCTGCAATCTTCTCCCTCGATAAATTACATCTTCCTATCGTTCTGTATCAGCATTCATCTGAGTGGGGGGGTCTTTGGGCTGTGATGGGAGCATGGAAAAACTACCTTTCCGGTTTGAAGGCATTCGTCCTTCTCAACTTTGTGTGCATGTTGAAGCCCAACTAAAATTGAATGCAGTCATCTTGTTTTGTTGTCAAATATATATATATATATATATTCTTTTTTTAATTAAGATATTTAAATATATATATTTCACTCCTTTCTCAAAACCGCCATATACATGCATACTATACACATTATTCACCAAAATCAAACACTGGCACCCACAGTTCATAAGAGGTTTATGTTTTCGGTTTGATTCCGGAGGATATATTATATTACAATCTGTTTCATACGCTTTTATAAGGCGAACATCAATGTTAGCTTCTCCAACAGGCTACCATCACCTGCTCTTTATGTACAACCATAGACAGTATATAATGGACCAATAGACCCCGTTGCTCTGGACGGAGACCAGTGAAGGATATTAGAAGCACTTTTCCGGTGATGGCCAGCTTTACTGCGCAGCCTCCAACTGACAGAGACAATGTAAATGTGACGTGAGCAACATGTCTGAAAGTGTGAAGTCTTCTGGTAGCTGTGCCAAGAGAAATCTTAATCATTCCCAATCTTACAGAGAAGGAGAGTGTAGGTATATGTAAGGAGATAACATAGGCACAGGCTAATTATTGCTAACTAAAATGCTAGTTAACATTAGTAATTAAACCTAAACAGCTCACGTAAGTCGAAACTGCCTGCAAGCTTATCCTGTACTATACGGTAATTCCTCTACTGTGTGACACAATCGTTAGCCTATTTTTATAAAAGCGTCTGCTACGGAGCCATAACGTGAGGTACAAGGTAATGGAGCCTTTTATACATTGTCGTGTTTCTTTAGAAATAATCAATGGACAAATTGAGTCTTTAAACACTTCAGATGTAAAGTTATTCGCTGTCAAGTGGCGCCAAAATGAATGCTAGTCAGTGGAATGCTAACGGGAGGTGATGGCCAGGTAGCAACAAAATGGCGCCATAGGAGGTTCGAGTTCTGAACCGAAGCTTACCCCCTTGTGTACAACCAGGATGTTTTGTTAAGCATAGAGTACTACAAAAAAGTTTTTTTTTTACCTAACATTACCGCTATTTTTTTTTCCCGCGCAGCCAGTTCGCTCAAGTGGTAGCGTAGCGATCTACTGCACATGTGTGGGACGCGTCCTCCAAGGGGATACTATAAACTACTGTGGGGTCCGCATTCGTTCATTCAGTATAATCGAGCCTTTACTCTCTCTCTCTCTCTGTGTGTGTGTGTGTGTGTTTGTGTGTGTGTGTGTGTGTGTGTGTGTGTAGTTCTTGAAATTCAGGCTTTATATTTCTGATCAAGAACTGCTTCATTCCTTCATTTTAGAACAAACTAGAGAGGAATCCTGGTTATTTGCAGGGTGGGAAAAGTCACGTAAATATTTAATCAAAAAAGAAAAGTATTTGCCTGATTATTAAGGGTATTTTTTTTTCACTGTAATTTAGATTTTTCTTTTGAGCCTCTGTACATTTTTGACATGGGTATGATTACACATATATTTTCACTGACCTTCTTACTAAATATCTTGACGTTGATAGCATAGTGCCACATGGTGGTCTTACTCTCTTGTAGCCACACACACCATAGTCTATCCCTGTTAACTGCAGCCTTTCATTGATACAGGCCGTGTAAAAGCATGCAATCTGCCAGACGTTCGCCGACACCTGCGCTGTTCCCAGTTGTCGATGCCTGCAGCCTCCTGTCAGCATCACCATTACCATGAAACTCAGTTTGGCGCTGGGGGGAAACGAGTGACGAGTGAAAGAACTAGAGGCGGCTGGGGTAGGAGATGACGACAAAGTCCCAAACCACATTCTGAATCAGACCCCCCCCCCCTCCTCTGGGAACTAACTTCTTGTGGACTCAGCACTGCACCTCATGAGGCCCGGGACCCCGGTGCTGACGGATACCCAGGTGGTTGAAGGAGGAAGGGCCCATTAGCAGATGGACGAAGGACCCTGAAGCCGACAGGGTTAGTGTGAGACACAGCACAGCTGAAGGGGGGCAACAGGGCTGTCATCATCACCGCGACGGCCCAAAATGGAACCCCATCCCAATGCTAATTACCAAGAAACCATAGGCAGAATTATAATGAAAAGATGCTGATGACACTCCATTTTGTACTGGCCATTTGTCTGTGTCAATTTGCATTTTGCAAGTTTTATTACAGACATAAAAAGGATACTCAAAATATGAATAGTGCATCCATTTATTTGTATATGTTTCTAGCCAACATGGTCTCATCAGTGCACTACACAGCAGTTCTGCTACAATAATGCCTAAACAAATCTCTTCTATTTTTGCAGCTTTATGCGTGAAAATAAACATTATCTCCAAGAAAATATAAATCCATTTAAATACAGTTGTTTAAACCTAACTTCACAGACACTGCAAGTAAATAGAGCAAAGTGAACTGTGTACCTTCCCAGCTGAAATCCCGGAACAGTAAAGAAGAGTAAATAAAGCTAGTAGTGCAACACACACACACACACACACACACACACACACACACACTCAAAAGAAAAAGTCAATAACATTGCTTTGAAAATAACAAATCTTTACAGGAAATTGTAACAAAATCTACATAGAAAGATACAGAAGATGTGTTTTGATAAACCCTTCAAAATAGCTACCTCCACATATGATTTTACATTAATTTATATAGTTCATAATTTATCGCAACAACATAAACACTACTATACAAGCACAAATGTTCCTCACTGTCATTGCCATGCTTATATGTCACCAGATGTGACAGACTTAGGCCTGTCGTACAAACGTCTTCAGTACTTCTTGAAAGCAGATAACAAGGGCCGCCAATGTGCTCCACAGTGCTTTTGCATACAGTGTCTAAAACTTTAAAAAAATATATCTTCTCTAAATAGGCCAAAATATTCAGATATTTCCTCAGACCGACCCACACACAGTTGCAGTATTTCTCTTTATACTGACTCCTAAATGCTGTTTAGCATTAACAGGTCACCGAGCCTTGACTGAATGTAAACATGTTTGACAGCAGCACCTCCCATCAGGAACATGATAGCAGTAACAAGGAATGTCCCCAAAGCCCTTAAATCCCTCTATGGAGAGTGTCTTTTCACACCTGCAGGCCATGAGCACCAGCACCATGGCCTCAATCCATCCGCCAGTCTCCCAGGCCAAGGTCCACCATCTGAGGGGGCGGGGGAAGCCATCACTCAGCCCAGGTCAGCTCTCCTGGGATGGGATAACTTGGGCTAGTTGGTCCCCCACCCCCCCACCCCTGGCTCCTCCAGTTTGGCTAATGCTTTAAACACCTGCCTCTATACTTTCAGGAGAGATGAGCTAGTTTTAGACAGTGAATCACAAGGGTTGCTATGATACAGACCTGTGCCAGGCAGCGTTTGCTAACCACTGTTAGTGTGTGGTATGATCGGCTCAGTGAAGATTCACTGCCTATGAATGATTCAGATGGTGATAATCTAATAACAAAAAACTAATTTAGATGCTTACCATGGAAACACAATGTCCATGGTTCAAATACAGACAGGGACCTTTGTTAGTTACATGTCCCTTTCTCCACATTTCTGGTCTGTCTTCAGTGCTAAATAATGGGAAAATGACAAATAATAAGGATTTACTACTACTTCCATGTGACTGTGTCAATGGTGTACGTTTGTGCATATATGTGCCCATATTATGAAAAAAAATCACTTTTTCTGGGATTTGGGGTGTTATTTTGTGTCTCTGGTGCTTCCACACGCATACAGAAAAAAACATCCATGCTGTTCTGAGTGAGATACGGTTTCTGAATGTGTCCTGCCTTCAGTCTCCGGGTGAGCTGGTCAAAATCTGCACGGCTTTCTACGTCATCGGCCGAAACATTTGGTGTGTGCTAACCACTTTAGCTAATGCCACATCAGCTAGCTGTTTGTTTCTCCAACTTCGGTCAGTACAAGGCAGGATTAGCCAGGAGACTTCTTCTAAACGAGGGCGCACTTCCAAACTTTGCGTGGAATACCTGCAAGACGAGGGGCATGTAAGTAGTTCTATACAATTTCTTTTGTAGATTAGGGTGAACTTGTGTGTGTTGTAGCAGTGTTTTGCCATTGAAAATGAGGTGGCTAACCGCTAGCAATGTAGCTTCTAGCTAGTAGCGCAGTACCTAGCGCATGTGTGACTCCCAACAAAGATGGGATAGAAGTGTGATGCCTCATTCTGTAGCTAAAACAGAGAGCTCAACACACAGGGTGAAAAGAGGAGCTGCAGCAATGTGCAGTACAACAAATATATGGTGTTTTCTGAAAATGAAACCATGTAAACCTATTCTGGTACAACCTCTAAATACAATTATAAACCTGAAAATGAGAATAATATGGGCACTTTAATGTAGTACTTTGTGTCTGTTAATATTTGTGTCTCATTGTCTCATTATGGGTCCTTATTTGCCAATACTGTTTAACCCAGTTTGGGGTATATACTCTTTTCATAAAAAAAAAATATTACTTCCTGAGACACAATTCGAGCAGTATTATGCTTAATTTCTTACTTTACATGAATACCTGATTTACCATGCCATTGTTGACAAATTAAAGAGTGAAAAGATGACTTCTTTTAGCCATGATTGTTGGTGGTGTTTGTACCTTGCTGCACAGCTACAAAACCAAAAACATGTTGCTTTGCTGATGAAGTCTTTGTTTTCGAAAGAAACAATATATTTATAGTTCATTTAAAGAGCAAATATTGACTCAGATAGGAGTGTTTTGTCTCAGCTCAGATGGTTGTAGTAAAATATATATCCGAGCTAAGGCCAGCATCTTATTCCCAGAGTGGGTAAAAGGCTTCATGTGAAATAGCCAGGATTTTAATTTTATTATTGTAGAAAGGATCTGCTGTTAAGGTGCAGGACATTTTTAAGATACAATCTTTCCTCGCAAATTACCCCCTAAGCTGGTTGCCATGGGAATAAGATGAACTTATTTTCTTTAAGCATCAGTACAAAAAGAAAACAAACAGTAAAAGAGCCTTCATCAGATATGGCTCCCCCAGTTTGGGCTATGTTTCATTATCGCCCAAGTGCTCAACAAAAGCTAAAAGAATCCAGAGGTCCCTCTATCGCATAAAAAGGACAGACAAAAAAACCTGCCAAACAACTTAGTGCAGATACAGAACAAAACTGCACTTCATTTTGCCTCTAATTACACTAATGGAAGTCCCTTTGTAGGCCTCAGTGCTCCCAAACCGTGGAGCTAACAGAGGATAGGCACTCTGCTAAAGGCCCCATTGTGCTGGGTAAGCCCCTGGCTTAGACAGAGAGGGAGACAGGACCAGCTGTAATTAGTTTAGCTCCCTCGCTGCTTCACATCTTGCCAGGAGAGAGCTTTGCCCAGTGAAAGGTGTCTCCACAGGGCTCTATGTCTGAACTGAGGGTGGATCATCCACCAAAGGTCCTGTGGAAAGGGGCAGGGGATCCCTTATGTCCGATCTGACATGCTGTGACTAAATTGGACGAGGGAGAGTCACACAATATACATGGTTGGATGAGTGAAGGGACCTAATTATGAAGTGGTAAGGGAGGATAGCGAGGTATTCACTCAGCCTCTGGGACCAGCAACCTACTCGTATAACTCTTGAAATAAAGGTCAAAAATCCATTAAACAGAAACCTGGCTGTACTGTACTTAGGACTCACGGTGCATATGGAATTTGAAAATAATTCCATGAGCACAGAGGAAGATATGAATGGCATTAACCACATTAGGACAATTCAGTGTACATTTTCAATCAAGAATGGTACACAAAATCACCTTTAAATACTTCAATGTGACACACATTGCATTATTCCATGAGACAACTCCCACTCATCTGGTGCTTAAATAGGCTTATACAAACCATAAACATATTTGTAATTACTGTTACAATACACAATGCTGACTGCAGTCCATATGGAATGGACGAGGCATTCATGGAAAACATGAAAAAAAAACAGTGTATATCATGGGAAATATATAAAGTCCTGCCACAGTTTCCCTGAATAGACTGGCATTTCCCAATGTTTGTCTAAATCCTGCCTACCAGAGTTGTTTTCCATTTTCATTGAGGATTTTTTTTTTCCCACTGTGGATGTTGTTTTTGGGAGGTGGGTTGTTCACACCTCAGTGAGCAGCCTCAATGGTACCCAACTCAAAGTCGGCCATTTTACTCTGTTTGAATGGATGCCCTCTCCCCCCATTTACCCTCTCCATGAAAGAAAAGGGCCTAAATAATCTCCCCTTGCTTTAATCAGGGAAGCTCAGGAGGATTGTACAGAACCAGGGGGTTTGTGCCTTTGTGCTGGCCTTGACTGTCTTGATTCCGTTGGCATTTTCTGGCAAGGTCCACCACCCGGGGCCTTTTTAATTTGCTCTCTATTGACTCTGTGTTAATTGGGTTGGGGAGACATGCATCCACATTTCAACCCCAAGTTCAGTCATCTTAAACCTTTGTTGTGTTTTTCACACATTTCACAAAAGATGAACAGCCTGCTGCGATGCAAGCAGTGTGAGGGAAGTGGAGGAGCCGGACAGCGAGGGGGGGGTATTGGAAGAAAAGGATTCAGGATTTCGGTTGTATGTCTGAGAAAGGGTGAGATGACAGCCTGTTGGATTTCTAAGATGTTCAACACTGTCTTCTTTTTGGTAGTATTGTGACTGGGTGATCTCATAGGTTAATAGGGCCACAAGTAACTATCTATCTATCTGACCCCTAATCCCCCAGGTATTAACATGCAATATGTATTGCATAACCTGGATATGGAAAAATGTTAATTGCAATTGCAATCGATTGTTGATGACGTAAGACTCGCAATAACCAAAGTGCATTTTAGATCTATGTGCTATGGTCAAAGCCTTTGTTCCCTCTCTTTATTTGTAAAAATGGCACGCTCATGCTGTGTGAAAAAGCAGCAATAACTTATTGCAACTTTTCACAACTCACAATGAAAAAGGTTGGACCACAGGTCAAGGTTTTTTAGGTTTTCCACCAGGGAAAAAGGCCATGGACGAAGCTATTCTATCTAAGAGTAATGCTGGCCATAGCTGCCTATTACAATGGCTTTGTCTCTCGGTAGGTGGTGTGTAAGGTTAGGGGGGAGTTGGGGTTGGGGGGGGGGGCTGACTGATACAAATGAAGTGTCCTTGTAAGAGCACCGTGGTGTTTAAGTGTGTAATCATTTGTTGCATCCCTGTGGACCCACTAGCCAGACGGAAAGAAGTCAACGCTAAAAGAATCATGAAATCCCAGCAAATTTCAGAATGCACCCCAAGGAATCTCATTAAGGAGCTCCACACGTCGATGGCGCAGCCTCACACTGCTGTTTTTCTTAGCAGTCCATGGAGGATTTAACTGGATAATGGTATTGGTTTCACATCAGCGCAGGAGCAGGAAGACCACAGTGGATAAGCTGTGAGGACAGACTCTCTCTCTCTCTCTCCTGTTTCCCACTTCTTGACTGAGTAATTATTCCTTAAGCCCACCTACCCAGGCAACAAAAATAGAATTGATTTCCCATTATGCGAAGCATCACTCCTGCTGGGGAGGTCCTGTCAGGGTGACCAGGCAGCGAGCTGTCGTCTAACCCGAGAGCCTGTGACTGGCTGTGAGCTGCTGCATAGGGCTATCGATGTGATCCTGTGCTTCATTTCCTAAAACAAAGTAGACAGACATGCTGTTGTTACACCTTTCTGCCCCAGATGAGTCGCTTGGCCGCGGTCAGAAAAGGCTGAGATAAAGGGAGCCAGACTCACACAAACACACACTGCTGGGTTTATTGACTTTAAAGTGTGTGAGTTTTAAAAGGTCTCTGCACTCTGTATACTATCAAGTTATGTTTGACTGTGGTGGGGCTAAATCAAAGTCAGTCCCATGGCATAGGTTAAGGATGATGCCAAGCTATTTCTTGAGTTGATATTACTTAAAATTGTAAAGATATGGGAAAGAATCACATGAGGGACCAAACCACATGGTAATAAAATTGTGTTTTTTCAAGCAAAAAAAGCAATAGGTAAGCTTCCCCATATATAATTTCCACTAATATCTGTGGAGCTTTTTTTTTGCATTAGCCCGGCACAGCCAGCTTACACCGTGCCAAGTACATAGAAACTCATTTGCACGCCAATATTCACTATTGTATGGTTATCTAAATGTTATTACTTATATAAGTAGGTGTGGATCAGATGGCGAGTTGTGTGTTGACTGTTGAACTGAAAGATGCACTTTGCATTGGAGAGATGGAGAGACAATAATAATATAAAATGTTTCAAAGTCACAAA
Source organism: Perca fluviatilis (assembly GCF_010015445.1). Classification (NCBI taxonomy): domain Eukaryota; kingdom Metazoa; phylum Chordata; class Actinopteri; order Perciformes; family Percidae; genus Perca; species Perca fluviatilis. Next base: position 878,252 of record NC_053123.1, on the reverse strand, counting down.
GTGCTTCATGGGAGTATTTTTTGGTGTGTTAAACACACCAAAAAAACATTAAAAAGAACAAGCAATAAAAAAGAATAAAATAAAAATAAAAACAGTAAAATAAAATGTAAAGACGAGACAAAAATGAGACAAGAGAACATATGACAGAAGGAAGGGTATTCCACATTGTCGGAACCACTCACTTTATACAGGCACAGTCACCTTTTGCTTTTAAGTCGAGTGCGAGGGACAACCAGTAAGCCAGTAAGAGTGACCTACTGGTAATATAAGGATGGAGCAGAACAGAGATGTGCATAGGTGCCTTACCATGCCACACTCTATATGTCTGAATCCTAAACTTGATAGGGATCCAAAGTAAAGAGGATAAGATGGGGAGTGATGTAAGTTGTCCGTCGTGCTTGTGTTTTTGCTACGTCACAACTTATTCGGCAAAGGCGTTTCCATATCCAAGTTAGCAAATCAACTCTTTTTACATGAAGGCAAAAACCACCTTAAGCAAGTGTAAAAACCTTTTTGCGCAATTGAGGAAGTTTTATCAAATTTGGCTGTTTTCATTCAGCTATTTTAATGCAATACGTGCATGAATCATACCTGTCAAGTATCCCGTTTTGGCCGGGAAAGTCCCGTATTTTACTCTTCTTTCCCGCCATCCTCCCACATTAGTATTTTCCCGTAAATCTCCCGTATTTTAACCTGCGTTATTAAAAAATAATAATACCCCGAGCCCGAGCGGAGCAAAAAAAAAAAAAACATTCCCAATCTGAGCTCTGTGATCTGAATCTGAGCCACCTGCAGTAGCCGACTACAGGTACTGTAGGTGGCAGTTGTCGCGAGGTTAGTGTGTGAGGTCAGATGTTGAGTGACAATGCAGGGGAAAAAAAAAAAAACAGAGACAGATGATTTGTGCGCTGCCAAAACTTCTGAAGGCTTTACTATGCATTCCCCATAGCAATGCACGTTGAGAAAGGGTATTTAGCATGGTACGAAAGATTGTTACAGAGAATAGGATGACGTTAGACAACAGAACTGTTTGCGCTCTACTCTCATGTAAAATGAACCACTCTGGCCCAGCCCACAAATACACTCCTTCCAAAACAGTCTTAAAGAATGCAAAGTCTGCAACAAATTTGTACAATAACTCACTAAAGAAAAGTCATGTGAAATTAAAAGAAAAACTGTAAAAGAAAAGCAATATGAAATGAAAAGAATGTGTGGAATGAAAATAAAATGTAAATGTAAAGACAAGCAATGTTATAAATTGTAAATGTTTTCAGCATTCTGCATCAAGTGGTGATTTTAGCTTTCTTGTACACCTGTCTTAAAATGTGAGCCATACTGGAGCTTGGTTGGGGTTGTGGGACTGCTCGCGGTGGACACCGGAAAATTTCCCTTATTTTCAAATCCAAAACTTGACAGGTATGGCATGAATGGAATCATTTTTGGACAGCAATGGAGCTCTATGGCACAGAGAATCAGGCTTTAGATACACACACAATACTTGTTAGAAGAATCAAGTCATTGTTGGTTTTGGTCTTTTTATGGGATGACAATAAGAAAAATATAGAACTTCATCAGCCTCTATTGTTCTGCATATTAAATGATACCAAATTCTGGGCAAACCGGTACACACAAAAAGCAGGTAAAATACAGATGACTACCTCCAATACCACTTCTGTGTGTTGGTACATCAAGCAGCTTTAATCACTGAAACATTTGCAAAATCAAAGTTTACCGTTCATGTTCAGTCTGTCAAATACGACCTCGCTCTCTCATTGCTGATTGCTGTGGGATGGATTCAATGTTCCCTCAGCAAAGCTCTGCTTTCATCCCATTTCACAGCCACACTGTCCTCCTAAGCAGGTGCCAATCACAGCAGGCTAACTCGCCCAAAGCCCTGAGCGGCTGGAACTCATTAGAAAAAGCTCGGCTTGTTTTGGTCCAGCCCGCATTCATCCAGAACCCAATGTGAGACATTCCTTGGGGCGGGGAGAGGTTAATCAGCAGGGCAAAAACAATGAGCTCAGATCCTGCAGGTAGCGAGGAGGAGAAAGAGGAGGAGAAAAAGGAAGAGGAGGGTGGATGATAGTCTGTGTCCGAGGGTGTACGAAGGACGGCGTGGTGGGTCGACTGTGAAATGAGGAAATGCATCAGGAAATGCACAAGGACATCCAGGATGCTACACGTTTCTGTGTGTGCGGCACTTTTTGCAATGCATACTAAATCGCAGCGAATGAAGTGTGTTATAGACATGGAAGTGGTCGAAATGCAACATCTGTTACAAGTGAAAGGTCTCGTGTTTTAGTAAGACGGCACAGCTCTACACTGGCCTCTGATCACTTGGTATGCATCTGTCACTGTTCCGTTGCATTCCTCCCTTTGTGTTACAAGGCTATCATTAGGCAAGGGAATGTGTTCAGAGCAGCACGCTGCTGAATGTTTGGCTACAGTAGCATGAAACAGAAATGCACAGACTAAGCTGCCTTTGCAGGTAGATTTCAATATGCCCTTAACAAAGAATTCAGAAATCGAATAGAGTGCAAACCTGAGGAAATTCGAGGAAACATGTTTTAGTTACGCTTTTTCTTATTCTCTTTGAAATGGTTTTTGGGAGGCTTCGTCTCCGTAACGTGGGAGCAGATCTAAAATATAATGGATTGTGGATAGCTTGCACAGTTTGATATGTACACCACGGCCCATTTTAAGCGCTAATGATGCAGGCCGAGTGTCGATTCAAGGCCAGTCCAGCTGTAAGACTCGCTGCGGTTAACTTTTTATGAGACACTCAGCGGACAAGCCCTTGGCCCTGGCCCATGCCAGGCAACACACAGTTCCCTAACACCGCCACACATACACATATAGGACAGAAATACTGACCAGTAAACAAAGTTATGAAAAAGAATGATTCAAATAAGACACCAAGGACTGATCTACATTTTCTTTGGTGACTCTAGGGAAGATTATTTACAGCGATACTGTTGGCAAAAGAAGTGAAATGCCATTACACTCTTGCTCACACTCCACCCTCAAGGATTTTGAAACTCCTCTGTCTTCCCTTGCTGCAGCTACTGGACACATTCATTAGCATATCTGGTCATTTTCCCTTGTTAACATGCACCAGCCTTATTAGTTTGTGCCTCAGTTATCAGCCTGTACCATATGCTGTGTAGGTGGTAGCACAGAGTCTAGACAGATCCTTTGACAACTCTATCTACCGCACCCCCCTCTCCTCTCTGTGGTTTAAAGTTAATTTGACATAGGGACACACACACAAACTCTTTTCATCTGACTGTGCGTCCCCCTGGATCAACTTATTTATTCTGTTCATCTACAGTAGGCCTACAGTGCAGGCAGAGGCATATTTCCCCCAACCTCCGCAGTCACTGGTGTGCTGCATTTTGAGCTTTACAGTCCAGTATGCAGTTTACAGAGATAATGGTGGCAGATTGTATGATATTGTTTGAGGCAATAGGTCCTTTCCTTCAGACAAAACAAGACAAAAAGGCTTAAATTATGGTGTGTTTTTTTCTGTATGAAAATAAGAAACCTGCAAAAGGGTGCTAAACATGCATTTAATGGCTACATACATGTTATGACTTGCAATGATACAGAAAAGACTGAGGAAAGCTAATAGAGCCCAGGAAGAAAACTCCAGCTGATGATCCATATAGAAGAAATGCGGAAATAAAGAATCTGTTTTGTTGGTGTTCCAGGTGAGATCTAGTTAGCCCTAATGCTTAAGTAAAGCATTATTGACTACGTTGGTCTTTCAGTTGGTCGGTTGATCCCCCACTTTGGGCCAGACTGAAATATCTCAAAAACTATAAGATGTATGTGCCATTTTAAGGACATGCATGTTCCCCAGAGGATGAATTCTACCGACTCCCCTAGCGCCACGATGTGGTTGACATTTGTGTTTTTTTAAGTGAACAAGAATTGAATGGATTGCCATTAAATTTGGTATGTTCCCCACAGTATGAATTATAATAATTTCAGTAATACCTTAATGTTTCTTTTGTAACTCCATCAGTTAAAAAGTGTTATTTGTTTAATATTGGTTTATGGCCAAATACCTGCAAAGCTTACCACATTTCCACCAGCCTCAGCTCTATGTTTATTTCTATTAAGGTGATGTTAGCATGCTAACACACTGAACTAATATGTTGACTGTGCTGAACGCCAGTTAGCGTTGTCATTATGAGCAAGTTAGCATGTTGATGTTGCATTTAACTCAAAGCACTAATGTGTTCGCATGTATCCTGATTATGCGTGCAAAAAGGTTTTGAGGATTTAACAATAAAGCTGCAAAAGTCTTTATGGGTAAAATCCCTCCTAACATATCCTAAAATCTGATACGTACCCTAGATCTGTCACATTGCCTCCACACGTGTAACGGCTAAATGGGGCTTCTTCTAACATAGTGCGTACAGATAGGTAAAATAAAATAGGCTAACTCTACTCCATTCCTTTCATGTTTGCTCTATTTTGGGTTTTCGGAAGGCGATAATGAGACAGAACCTCCAGACTCTTTGGATGCAAAGAATCACCATGCACACTGCTTTGGCATGTTGAGAAATTCAAAGCATGCCTGCTGTGTCTAGTTACAGTTGCTTGGGTAATGATCAGTTAGCAAATGTCAGTTATGTCGTCATAATTGACAGTTTTGGCCTCGCAGGTCATTTTCCCCTTCATGTTTTTATAGTATAGTTTAGAGGAATAGAAAAGAAAGAAAAGTTCTGTCAATCATCCTAATGTCAGTTGGTTCACAGTTCCAATGTAACCCCTTCATAAATCTTTGAATTTAACACAGATATTATTTTACAGCTAATAAATATGTATCCAATGAGAATTGGATTTCTCCAACCGTTTTTGTTGCCAAATGACCACCTTGCTATTTGGGTTCCCACAGTGACCTCATTATGTTCTAAATTTATCGACCTCCATGGAGCTTTGACTAGCATGGGAATCAATAGTTAATGACTGAATGACAGAGCTGTTTTTTTAAGCATACGTCAAAAAACACCAGATGGAGCCCATTTGTGGTCGGATCAATGTTCCCATTAATTTGTCAAAATGTTGTCCTACAGCTAGTACAAGACTGATTATTTCATTGCAAAGAGTTGATGGGATTTTCCTCAGTGTAATTACACGACCACCCCTTCCCAGTCTGTAGGGGGGAGCAGTTGGACCTCACCCACCATCAGCAGCAGAGTTACCAACGTAACATCGGATCTCACCTGCAGGGGCTCCATGATCTCAGCTGAAGCCAGATTTCAGATAGAGGGGACGGGTTGTCCAGACAGGCTGCTTGGACGTGGGCCAGCCGTACAAGCTGTGAAAAGGTCCTGCGGCCTCCCTCACATAAGCCAGCGTTAGATTTGTTCTAGCTCCTCTTTACTTCCCCCGCCATCTGTGGTCTTAATGAAGCTGTCAAGAAGCTGTCATTCACTCATGAGTGGCTGTGCCTCACAGCGCGACGGCTAACATTTAGCCAACAGGGACTCAGCAAAGCCCTGAGCCGTGGCATAAAGTTTCAGAATTGCTGCGTAAATGACTTTTTAGTGCACCAGACATCATCGGTTGTCAGCAACTTTTTACCTGTGATGATACAAGCTGGTTGAATCAGAGACCAAAGGCACACCATTGCTTTTATTCGTTCTCGGGAGAATAAACTCACAGGGTGTGTGAAATGAATGGGTAACGGCAAATCACAGCATGCCATAAAGTCTTGGACCAGAGCGAGATGGTAGTCGTGAGGAACAAAAGAGAAAGTCCTACTGTTGGTGGCGAAGGAGTCATGGCAACGGCAGACCGCTGGGTAGTTGGTGAATGACAGAAGGGATTTTGATTCTTGTTCGCATGGTGTCACACATGGCTACAACAGGGACCGGAGGCTTTGTGGCGCTCTGTGTATCCACGCCCTCCTGTTTATCGACTGCCAATGTCCATTGTTTTTTTGGGCAAAGTGGACCCTCCCTCTGTCTCAAGGTAATTCACCAAAGACAATCTGGAGCTCGTGGGTAGGGGAGGGTATGGGATCTGGGTTTATTGGACACACATTTGCTTCTTTGGTGTTCTTTTAAAATATCCACAATGCTGTGGTTGTTTTAAAAGAGACTGCACTGCAGTGTAATAAGTTAAAATAACACCATTACTTCACTAAGTGAACTGGAATTACATTGATTTTCGAGCAAGTTTCAATCTTTATATATAATTGAAGTGGTGTCTAAAGATGACATCAAAATAATTGGACCTGATTCGAAATTGACCATGGAAAACCTACCTAAAGCAGATGTGCATAAGTGTTTTTTGTTTTTTTAAAGAGAGAGACAATCCAAAAGAGCCTGGGGACTAACAGACTCTATCCAAAAAGACCCCAGGATATTAGATGCCATTCAAAATGATTTGGACCCAGCCCAAATTGGGTTCCTTGGAAATCAATGCATTGACCGGTAAAGACTTAGTTGTAGTCCAAAGCGTGTGTCATATAAGAACACCAGTCGACTGAGCAGAAATGGCAAGCTGTGTGTACAGTAAAGCCTCATGTATCATGAGTCCAACAGCCTGCATTGTATGTGTGTGCATGTCCTTTGAAAAAAAACCTTCACTCTTAATTACTGTTCTAATCCAGTTTTATCTCTCATGACCATAATTTCCACACTAATGTCATAATTACCCTCAGGCTGCAGCTCTCGTATGATGGTGAGTTGAGGAGGAAAAAGACAAATTGACATAGATTTGGACACAAGTTCAATGTCTTTGAGGGGAGACTTTTTTTAACCATGAGAAAGTGTTGCGGGCGGGTGTCGCTTTTTCCGCTGGAGCTTGTCGGGCTTGTGAGAGGTGGAGGGGTTGGAGGCTTTTTGCGAGATGTGCGGTGCCAAATGGGGATGAGTAAGCAGTCCCAAGAGCCAGAGGTTGTTCTGGGCCTATGAGGAGTGTGGCCACACTGACGTTAGCCAGCGCTCTTTTATAGAGGAGATGTAGCGCCGAGCCAAAAGAGGCAGTATAGAGGGAGCCAGCCAAAGCTAGCAGGACATCTTAGCGGCTGTGGCCCATTCTCATCCGCAGGCTGCTAAGCCTGGACAGACACCCACAACCACAGAGCTTGGAGCGGACCGCTGCTCAGTCCCTTTCATTTAACCAATCCCTCTTTCATTTCTCCGACTCCAGCCTCTCTCTTTCGCTCATACACATCTGTCTCTGTCAGTTTCTCACTCCACCTTTGGCTCCCTCTCTATCTGTCTTTTTCCTTCACGCTTTTTTTGGCTCCCCCACTTGTCAATCTGCTAAACCTATTAGGTATTACTAAGAGGACAAAAATGTCGCTTAATGAAATAACACGGGGAGTAACACCCTGCCGTGGGTGAAGATGAAACCGGTCTATTTATGAGTGCAGAACAAATAAACCAGCTTTGAGGGTGTGCCTGGCCTGTGTCTGCCACAGAGTAGTGGCAGGGCCCCAGAAAGCAGCACTTTTCTGTTCAATAAAGCTAGAGGAAAATCCATTTCACTCCCATAACTGAGGTCTTTATGAACAAAGAACATTATGGTTGGCTTTAGCTTAGAGATGTTTCTGCCCACTGTGCCCAAGGCACAACATTTTAAATTGTATGTATCCAGGGTTGACTTTTAGTCCAAATGTCTGGTCTTGTTGTTTGTTGCTTTATGATTTAAAGTAGCAGGTTTATGCTGCTGAGTGCAAAAATAATGATCCACCGTCAGCCATTAAAGGAAATATCTATCCTCAAAACCTTTATCCCTGGAAAAACAGCTTTGTACAGTACCTTGTGTTTCCAGCCACGGTTTGACTAGTGTATTTATTTCTTTTCACAGATAGCTGGCATACTGTTATAGCCTGGGTATACCCTGACGAACTTCCGGCAAATTTGAGATTTGCGCTGCAAGTCAGTCTGGCGAAGAGCCCATTCAAACCCATTTCCACTGTCCCCAAAATCGAGGCACCAATCACAACCGTTGAGACGGGCTTTACACCAATCACAACCGTTGAAGCGGGCTTTACACCAATCACAACCGTTGAGACGGGCTTTACACCAATCACAACCGTTGAGGCGGGCTTTACACCAATCACAACCGTTGAGGCGGGCTTTACACCAATCACAACCGTTGAGGCGGGCTTTACACCAATCACAACCGTTGAGGCGGGCTTTACACCAATCACAACCGTTGAGGCGGGCTTTACGCGACGACAATAGCGCAGCGACAGTCGATAGCTGAAAGGAACATCGCGACTGTTGTGTGGAATAAGGTTGGCTTTTCCTTGTCTATTATTTTGTGAAGAGGAAACTCAATAAAAAGTAATTTGCCAACACTAAATAGTATTAAGTTGCTGTGAGCTGTAGCCTACATTCACCTCTTCTAAACAGAGGCAGAACATAACGTAATCTCTGAGATTATTCCTTCACAGCGTTTTGCAGTGTGAGAAAATCTCAGAGTTGAACTGGGCAGACACATCAGTTTTCATCAGACTCACCCTGGGTCAGGTTAATTAAGTCTACTGTGAACTTACAACTAATACAACTAATAACATTACGGTCGCCAAAATACCCCCACGAATCAAATCCCCTACTTCACCGTTAACCGTTAAGCCACTAAACCTGTATAGAAATTAACATCTCTCTATCTCTCTCTCTCTCTTTCTCTCTCTCTCTCTGTGCATACACACACAAACTGTCCGGTTCTGGTGGTTGATGAGCGCAGATATGTGCTGATTAGCTCTCATAACGGGCCGGTGGCAAATTTATGAATCCAACTAGGGCCACGCCAAGTCCCGCCCTTCAGTAGCATTTAATGACCCGGCGTCCATGCTTACTCAAGGTAATGTAACCCCATTTGTACAGGTCCTATCCCCTGACCAATCGGCTATCCTAACCTTAACCACTTGGGGTCAAATACCTAACCCCAACCAATCAAGCTGCTTTGTAGGGCGGGTCTTGGCGTGGCCATAGTAGGATTTGTAAATTTGCGGGCCGGGGGGTAGCACACCGCCATGACTCCATGAGGCTAATGTCTGATTACTCCACATTTTCATTGTGATATTTTGTGTTTACATTCTGAGTCTGCAATTTTTTCTTTCAGTAAGTCACTAGTAGGCTATACAGTGGAGTCTCATATTAAGTGGTTTGGGGTCCTTCTGTAAGTTATTTTGGGATACAATTTGGTTTTGAAGAATACTAGCAGCAATAACAAAGGCCAAGCAATCGGCCCTTTCCAAACAGGCACATTTTCAACGGGCACTGTACTAATAATAACAATAACTGGAAATGTAGCATGAAGCAAAAGCCATGCTGCTATGGTTACCTGTAAATACTGGTAAAGAGCAGTGGTTATTTTGAAGCGTCCTGAAAAAACAAGGAAGGGGTCAAAGACGTTGACCATGAGTCATCGCTGACCGGTGTCCAGTCTTTATGCTAAGTTAGGGTAAACACAGTCTCGCATTGCCAAACCTTCCTCCACAGTGCTGGGGAGGAGGGTCTGGCTAGTCCACACAGCATTCCGGGATGGGAGAAAAACGTGCTCTGGTTTATTGGCATTTCTTAAAACCAATCACAATCGTCATGGGCGGTGCTAAACTCCGGACGGAGCCACGGTGTCTCTGCAAAATAGCCTCTGGAAGGAACTTGTTTTGGTGGAACATGTGTACGTTCAAAAGTAGTTTTAGTCGTGCAACAGAAAACTCTGATTGGACAGATAGTCTAGCTAGCTGTCTGGATTTACCCTGCAGAGATCTGAGGAGCAGTTAACCATAGTCCTCACAAATCCACCGGAGGTTAGAACGCCAACACAAAGGAAGAGGAAGGGGACGGACATCCGGCTGAAATGAGGGACATGCGGCTGATCTTCCGGCGGCACCGGAGCAATTAATGAATCGTTGTAGACTAGGCCAAACATGTCCTGACTCCAGCTCTGTTCTTAACCCACAGACACAAGATTAGTATCAATCCTCTCACATACTTTCAGAAGCATAGCACATAGGCAAAACAACCTATTCCCTTACTATAATTCAGTCCTGTTCAGTTTACCCTGCTATTCCTCCACCCTTTCCTCTACCTTTCCGTTCTTCTCTCCCATGTGCATGGCATCGGCGCCGCCTGAGTGGTAGCTCAGTGTGCCAGCACGGAGCTCAGGAGATAATGCGCACAGCTACAGGACAGATTTATTCCAACATGGCTGGCCGTGTACATGGCCAAAAGGATCCCCATCGCCTCCTGGAGCATGCTGTCCTTTGGAGCCATGAGGACAAAGAAGGGGAACGAGCCACGGGGGCCTCAGCAGCACCAAAGTGTGCTCTCAGTGGCTTGCCCATAGACCCTTTCCACAGGCTCCTTCTTTCTCATTATACGCCTCCATCACTTTGCTCTGAGGACTCTCTCTCTCTCTCTCTCTCTCTCACACACACGCACGCACGCACCACGCACGCACGCACTCACACACACATGCGCACACATACACGCACACACAGAGACACACGCACGCACTCACAAACACATGCGCACACATACACGCACACACAGAGACACACACACACACACACACACACACACACACATACAGAGATCAGTCATCGATACAGATTACAACACCCACTCAGGGGGTTGTGGATGGGTTCTTGTTTAACTCATTCATAAAACAAAAATAAGCCAGTAAAATACTTGCAACATTCAATAGGAAATCTAATAGTTTTTGTGGGAACTTATTGTTTTTCAAAGCAGTAACAAGTTGAATTTTTAACAGGTTAAGAATATGTGAAGTAGCTCTGCTGACAAATCTGAAGAATCCCTCTTCAGATTTGAAGAGGGATTCTTAGTTTGACAGGCAACCACAAATTGAGGTCAGAAAATTCTTGTGGCCACCACATTTGAAATACATTCATGTTGTTTAACCTTGTCCCTTTAACTCGTGCTACTGTATTTTTCCCCCTTCATTTTTCAGGTGAGAAACCAAGCTGATTTTGCTACAGCAGCTTCCTAACCATGACCCGTTGGCAGGCGGGTCGCTTTGGCTTGAATGCAACTAATAAGCTGTTGAGTTGGGTTTTTTTATTTGAAAAAAATGCTACTCTATCATTAAAATCAAATATGTGTGGTGAAGTGGATTTATTTTATGCCACTTCACTCTTGAACCAAATGTTGGAAATGCGTGCAAACCTCAGCCTGCCTCGGGCTCAGTTATTCAATCTGGACTTTAAAAAAGTGACCAGGAAAAACCAAGCTGAGAACAGTGGAGATAAATAATAATAATAATAAAAGTGGGATGAGCCTGAGTAACAAGCATTAGGCCTATACCTCCCGTGTCTGGCAATCTCCTGGGAACTCTTGCAGAGCAACAGATGGTAAACTCTGAATGACTCAGCCACAGCTCCTCCATGCGTGGTCCTCTACTGTCACCTGCTGGCCACATGCAGGACGGATAACTGCATTCAGAAATACAAATAATAGAAATAAGGTTGCCTTAATAGACCTTTGTGTTGCCATCATGTGAAATGCTTAAAAACAAGTAGTAAAATCTTAAAATCGATTCTAAAACTCACAGGTTTAGAATTGGAATGGCTTAATGAACCCATTTGGTTCAATAATTGAACTTCAGACACCCATTGTGAGTGATGATGAAGAGATATCCATGCAGACTCACACTCTAATGATAAACACATGTGAGTCTTCCCACTATCTGGGCCAATTATAGACAGCCGACACTAAACAATCTATCACAGGCGTATAGAAAAATGACCTCCCCTGATACAAAAGGAGGATGAAAAATGACATGGAATGTGAAGAGGTGAGAGCAGATGGATTATGAACTATAAATGTATAACAAATGAACCGAGCAGGGGGGCTCAGGACTGCCAGACCCTCTCAATCAATCAGCGCTCTAACAAGACACGGGGCAGCATGTTGTCGACTCGCGGGCGGCAAATCTCCTCGCTCAGAGGACCCACTGTCCTCACACACAGTCACACACGTCCACGCAGAAAGAGATACACTACTTGCAAAGTAAGCCTCTCTGTTGTTGTGCGGCTTTGTGATGTTATAAAAGATAAGAGAGAGATAAGATGAAGATAAAATAAAATGTTATTGTCTGTTTACACAGAATCTTTTCTTGCATCATGAGCCAGCCCTCTAACATGTTTTATTTTCTCCATCTCATATCTCTCTCCTGTCCTCTTAGTAGCCCCACTGGTATGACTAAGGGGATGGCAGTGGTGGCAGTTGTCCACCACACCTGTTTTATATCTAGCCCCCAGCAGCAGGTTGATGTTTTTGGTTCCGAGTGTAATGTCTTCATAACACTTTAATTGGTTTCTATGAAATTCGGTCCAAGCATTGACGTTCCTCGCAGGATGGGTTGTAATACTTTGGTTGTCCGCTGACTTTTCCTATAGCGGCCCCATCAGGACAAAATGCATCCTTTACTTTTGTTTATGACAACAACAAAAAAAACTACAAAACTGATTCTGATCATGCAAATTAGCCTGGTTAGTGCTGATGTGCATGAACGGAAACCTCCATGGTAAATGTTACAAGTTAAATAATAACATGTTACATCTTAACAGATTAAACTTACCTCAACTTTTATCCATTTTACAATTTTTCTTTTTTTAGCATGGCGGTAGACTAAATATCAGGATCAAGGGAAGTACATTTCCAGGATAATTGCCTAACTTCGAGTTAGCAAGCTACATGCTGAAAATGGCAAGTTTTGAAAAAAATTTGGATTGTGCAACAAGGCAGGTTTGGTTCTTTGGGTGAATGATTGTAAAGTTTTATAAAGAATATGTTTACAGCATTTGCTCTTTAACTGGGACGTTTCGGGACCGATTGGTGGGATTGCTGTGGACGAAGATACACTGGTAAGAGCTAGTGAGGTTTAACCATGTATCAGCTAATTGAAATAAATATATAATAAAAATAAGTTAACTGTTGACACAATACAGTAATCTGTACTGTGTCAACAGTTAACTTCATTTATGTAGTGTTTTCTTTTCAAGGTGTAAATGTTCCACCAAAACAAGTTCCTTCCCGAGACTATTTAGCAGAGCCATGTTTCTGCGTCCGTAGCAATTGTGATTGTCTTAAAGAAATGCAAACAACCCAGAACTTGTCTTTCTCCTATCCCAGAATGCATCTGTGGTGTAGCCAGACCTGACTCCACAGCGCTGTGGAGATAGAGCTGGCAAAACGAGACTCACCTCATTCAGACTGGATTTATTTCTCCACAGAAGGTATGGTAATTTAAATATTAAATGTCTTGGGTGGTCTGCCTTCGTATGACTGATTTTGTAATTTTTTATACGAACCTCACAGACACCCTTCCCTCTAAGCTATAATAGGAATTCAGAACAATTCCAGATATTGATAATATAGTTTGTATATGCATGCTAATACTATTAATAGTATTAACTACAAGAATGTTTGTTTTCTCATGGAATACTGATGTCTATCACAGAACCATTTCCATGTTATTAGACAATGGCTCTAATGCCATGTGGAGTGGACTGATGAAGTTAGTGAGGTAAGAACAGAGCTGATATTTACTGCACCTCCCCCTGGAACCTGAAGCTCTCGTTCTGTGTTTACCTTCCTTCACCTCTCCCTCTCTTCACACCCCTCTCATCCTAATCCTCTTTGCTCCCGCAGAGAGACTCTACTCGCTCTGTTTTACTCAACGTGCAAACACAGACGATGTCTTTTAGCCTCTCTCTCAAGTTACTGTAATTGAGTCGTTTTTTTGTGTAGTTTTACTTTTTAAAGTAGTTTTTATAACCTGTAATTTTACTTTTACTTAAGTATGTTTTCTTTGAAGTGTTGTACTTTGCTACAATTTAAATCACATCTGTTACTGAGTAAATAAAAATGGTCTCTAATGTTGTTTTGTATCCGTCAGCGAAGTCAAATGGAAAGCTTTGGCTTTGTGCCCTTATCAAATCACAAAAGACTGCGATTTAATTTAATAAGTATAAATAAGATAGATCATTATGCAGGAGAATATGTCCACCCGCCGTTAAAAAGTAACTAAGTAACTAGCAATACCAGTTGTTAGCAACGCATTACGCTGTTTTTTATATATAACTTATAATAACTGTATGTTACTACAGCTTTCACAACTGTTGATGCACGGCGCAGCCATGTTGGATTTTGAGCTGGGGGTACTGCCATGGTGTCCAAGTTCTGAGTTCGGAAATCCGAGTGAGGGGGGGCGTGGTTCTGACTTTGACCTCGGAAAATCCGACTTTCGAGTACAAATGGAACGCACTATTAGATGACCTCACCGTCCAGCCGGGCCCCCCACCTGCCACACAGACGGAGCTCAGGGGCCCAGGGGACTCAAGGAGGGGTGGGGGGGGTGAGCGTCCGTCTCCAATAAACACATTGTGAGTGCAGGCTGTGCTGTCAGAGTCCAGCAAGTCACAATGAGCCAGCAGCGTGGATACCGGCTGCCCTGAAGCCATGGGAGAGGGATGTCCCGCTGTCTGAGACTTTCTTTAGGGCCATGGGTGGGGGTGTGGGGGGGATGGTGATTTGGAGGACACTGCACCCCTCCTTACCATACCTCCCTTCCCCACCCCCCACCCATGCACCCTACTGTCCTTTCAAAGAGTCACAAAGGTGTGGAAGAGGGATCAATGAGCCTGTAAGGACGAGCCCACACTCAGATGGAAACTATTTCTTTCTTTCTTTCTTTCTTTCTTTCTTTCTTTCTTTCTTTCTTTCTTTCTTTCTTTCTTTCTTTCTTTCTTTCTTTCTTTAACTCCTTCCTGCTCAGGGTGAGAAGGTTACGGTACCGTCATTTCTATGATATATTAAGTGACAGAAACTATTTCCGGTGTTAACGGAATTAAAAGCCAAATGTTCCATGACTCACATTTGGCTCACTTCTACAGCTTAGATGAGCATAAACATTTTCATGGTTGAATAATCAGTACAAAAGATGAACAAATGTCTATCTGATTCTTTGATAAAAAGTCCAAACCTGTGTAGATAAAAACTTCGGGGGAGGTTAACTACAACTCCCAAGGAGCGTTTTGAGCAGAAACATCCAATCACAGGCTTAACATTATGTTAAGTATGCAAAGCTGGTGAAAGCTAAAAATGATAGTGTTCAGAAAACTAATAAATCTGAGTCAGGGTCAATTACAGCTCAGATTCACATCTCTGACTGGCCTCTTCTCCATAGCAACAGCAGCCAAGGCTCATGGGTATTACAGTATAGAGCTGTCCGCCAGTATAAACTGACTTCTCATGATTTCTCAGAAAGGAGGTTAAAACAACTATATACAACAGCTGCACATTAGTTGACCTGGACATTTATGAGTGAAAATGTGTGAGTCTATTCTATAATGACAGGATAGACTCACATATGTTCAGGTCTGACTTGAAACAGTTGTCACGTGTGCCTAAGTATGTTGGTCGAGTCCTGTAACTAGTCTCTGTACAGGCCAAGAAGAAATCCCTTCCTAACATCATTTCAATCATAATCTCGTTCTGTGCAAAAATTAATACCAAAGTTCAGCTGAATTTGTCAAATCAACAGGGTTTTTTCTAAAAGTTACAGTCAATATACATGTGGACATGTCACTATTTTTTGAAGAAAGACAGATAATATGTGAACCGTTAATGTTTAACTGCTAATGCCAAAGGTAAATTTGCCTGGTAGCACCTTCCACTTTCTTTTTCTTCACTTTTTCTTTTGTGTCAAAAAAGGAAACAATGCACCTCAATGTGTCAGGGTCAGCACACGTATGTGAAAAACTGTACATTGGCAAAAGAGCGAGCTAAACCCCACATGCACTCAAGGGTATGAAAACCTGCATGGATAGACTCTCGTGCACACATCCACACATGCACTTGCATTCCCCTTTCCCCTCTCAGCTTCCTCCTGGCTCAGCTTTTATGAGGAGAGCAGTGTGAAACTGACACGGCCATTATCTCTCCTGTAGCTGCCCCCCCCCTGTCCATCTCTCACATAACCGTGACAGGAGTCAACCATTGGAATGAAAGGACTGCAACCGCTTTGTTAAAGTTCACTGGTTGGGTTGTGAAGCTATGCTAATAGCAGCATGAGTTCATAGGGATCTGGTCTCAGACATAGACTGTAAAAAAAAAAATCGCTTGCAAAAGCTTCTGGAACTGAAAGTGAAGCCAATGCTTTAGCTTCTTAAACCTGCGTTCTAATTAATTTCCAGTAGGGGGCGACTCCACTGGCTCCAAAGAGAAGTCTGTTTCTATAGAAGCCTATGAGAAAATGACCCTACTTCTCGTTGATTTATTACCTCAGTAAACATTTTCATAATGAATTTATGGTCTCAATCGCTAGTTTCAAGTCTTCTTAAAAACAGAATGATGCTCATTTTGTAAATTATGGTCCCTTTTATTTGAATGCTTTAGGACATGACATGTCAATCAGGACAGAAGCTTAGCAATGCTTACACTTTGGTCACCTAAAAATGTCTTGTTCAGGGTTCAGCCTACTGAGCTAGCTAGACCCCGCTAGCATTAGCTGGTAACTTAAGGGAAAGTTTGCCAATTTTCTTTGTAATGCTGCACATGCAAAGTACATGTTTACCTGCCGGTAAATCTCCGCTGGATGACTCGGTTCACGAGTGTTAAAAATCTGCAACTTTCCCCGCGTCTAGCGTTTAGCTTAGCACAGAGCCAATGCTACCATAACTCGCTTGGCGTCATCCCAGCTTCACCCTCTCATCAAAAACCATAGCAAAAAAACAAGATGGAGACGGCAGTATCACCGAACCGTTAATATAATGCATCCATGCGCCGCTCAGATCAGTGATTTGGCATGTTCTTCTGGGAGTTTTTGTGGATATGACCTGCAGAGTCTACGCATTTTCTTGCAGTTTGACAGTTTTTTTTAACATTAACTGTTCTTATTTTTAGATTCTTTATAATAAGATCCCTTGGATTAACTGTCTCCATTAACCACGACAACCCATCGTCCATCCATTCACTTGGGAGCCAGAGCTGGCAATGGCCTACCTATAGGTGAAAGAGCCATTATTTTTGGTTATGTGAAAATGGAGCCTCAGGTTTCATTATTTTTATGTTCTGCTACTTATATTTTTGTCTGGGGTCAACCATGTATCTTCCTTAGACAATTGCAGCCAAGTGGAAACCTCTCCCGCCTGCAGTCATGTCACCTCCCAAGGCCCCGGTGTTATAACTCAGAGAGTCTCTGCAGAGGGCCTTGCCTTGCTGCATCACCTTCATTAACCACCGTGCTAGAAGCTTCTTTGTCATCCCTGGTTCGATGACTTGCCTCTCAACTCCGGCTTAGCTTCCCCCAAGTTTATTTTTCCACTTATCTGTTGTGAGGACAGAGGGAGGCAGAGACAGAAGGAGAGAAAGGGGAGATACTCGGAGCTCGGGCTGTGCTTTTTTAATCTGTGATTCTCCTGTATTGGCACGGGCGTCTCCAGTGTGGGGATTAAGAATCCAGACAGAGTGATGGAGCTCGGCGCTGACCCCGAGGGCGGCTGAGGACTGGAGGAGGAAAGGGTAGAAACTAAATAAATCATCTCTGTGGAATGAAAGAGAGGAAGACAGAGACACAAAGAGGTGTGGAGGATTGTGTGTGTGTGTGTGTGTGCGTGCGCGTGCGTGCGTGCGTGCGTGCGTGCGTGCGTGTGTGTGTGTTTTTTGTGTGTGAAAGACAAAGAGAAGCAACAGAAAGCAGAGGAAAGAAGCGAAGAAGCGATAGAGGGAAGAGAAAGTGAGGTGCTGGCAGCGGTAATGGGCTTGCTGAGGGAGGGAGCAGTCTAAATCCTGAAACATGACCAAAGCAATCTGAAGGTTACCTCACAGAGTTGCAGTGTGTGCTGATAACCAGCCGAGGGGTTGCCGTGTAGGAGTACCGCCGTGCCTTCACACCTCATTTCCACATGGATGATTTCATCAGATGAATAAACAAGTCCAAGGTTTCGTAGATCCGGGCCTATCAGCTCAGAGTGATGGCGTATTCTTCAGCATTTTACGGCAGCAGAGAGGTTACAGTGTTGCTTCTGAGGGAATGGTGTCCTGTGGTTTTTAATTGGTCTCGGATACATTTTCATTTTCATTTTGACCCAGCAGGAGAGAGTTCATGAATGTGCTTGTTGTTGCAGGTGTTATTTATTGTTGGAGCATTTACACATCATTTAGACTACATTTCCCTTTGACCTGTAATAGACTGTATTATCAACAAACCCTCTAAAATAAGCACATTGCATATAATGTGCCAGGAATCTAATCATAGGGTCAACTCTAAGACAACTATTATATCCCATATTGTAAAAAGTGAGATTTCGTACGTATACAGCCTAGTAAATACTATGAAAGTACCAAAACAGTCAATCCACAGAGAAATGCACACAGCCCGTATTCAGAAACTGTGCCTTTAAATGTTGTTTGTTGGTTGTGATGTCACAACTACCGGTATACTATATATAGGTAGAAAGTGCCGCTACAATCATTCCCCGACTGCAATGAGCGTGCAGAGAAGCAAAGAGCGCAGATGCAGAAGACCCGGAAACTCTGACCAATCAGAGCAGACTGGGCTTTTTCGTGAGAGGGTACTAAAGAGACAGGCGCTTAATCTGAGCTATTTAGACAGAGGGTGAATAAAGATATATTTAGACAGACAATATGAGAAAAATAATGTGTTTTTGTCAACATTAAAGCATGTAAACATGTTCTAGTAGAAACCCAAAAGACAGGTACAATATGAACCTGAAAATGAGCATTAAAAAGGACCCTGTCTAACCCTTAAAGCATAGGTTTGGATTTTTCCACAACTCTTGTATTTCTCAGTATGACTATGTTCAGAAGATTGTGGAGTCTGGTGACTTTCCAGTGAAGATAATGACCTCTTCTGAAGAGTCCATCATGTTTTTTTAATCCTCCGTGTCCTCCTTGGCTACTAGCAACTGCGTGGAGAAGATTGGGATCATGGAAGGCTTGTATCATGTGGAAGCGGCAACATTTTTGGGGTCATTACTAAGAATTCCTCATGGGAGAGACAGAAACAATGAGGTATAGCTTTAAGAACAGATATAAACACTTTTGCCAACCAACGAGTTCAGACATGTTGTACCAAGTGATTTTTTTCAAGCAAACCCCGACCCTTATTGTTGCTATTGTGCTCAGAAACAAACCTACATGTGACTACTGAACATACAGCATCCCTCCACCACATCTCAGCGAGGTAATACTGATGTTGGTATTTTGTACAAAAAAGGAAGATACCCTCTTGATTTGGCTAACACAGACTGCAGAAGCCTCGTATTAGCTTAGAGACTGTGGGATTTATCCCATATCTCTTAGCTTGCATTCAAATCAAATAACAGCACTGCTTTAAAACCAAATGTAATCAGATGTGTCCATGGGAGATTGTTGCTTCAGGTGAGACCATGAAGTAGAATCCAGGAGTCTGAAGGCTTACCCGACAATGTTCATTGGTTTTTCTCAATATGAGGAAGAGTTTTACAACTCTGGAAAGTTATCACAGCAGCAATTCTTTTTTTGTGTGTATCGGCCAAAAAGTGTCTTGCCAGACAATACATGTGATGTTACATTTTGTTGTGGCTAAAGTAGGGCCGGTTTCGTTATTGCATTAACTGAGTGTTCCCATTCAAATAAATGAGGCGGCTGTTTTTTCATGCAGTGCTGTTATAGTGCTGTGCTGGAATAATTACGGTCAGTACAGTAAATCTTTCATCGTACATGTAAGTCATGGTTTTCAATCCAAATCCAAATTAAAATGCTAATTGATGTAGAAGGTAGAAGTTGCTAATTCTACAGTCTGGTGCCATTAAACCAT
Organism: Perca fluviatilis; assembly: GCF_010015445.1. NCBI lineage: Eukaryota > Metazoa > Chordata > Actinopteri > Perciformes > Percidae > Perca > Perca fluviatilis. The sequence goes on along the minus strand of NC_053123.1, from coordinate 858,428 downwards.
TGCAGGAGAAAGATGACATGATTACAAGAGTCAAATGGCAAATATTTCTATTTGTTTCATTAATTGACATTCATTTGAGGAAGGTTACAGTTCCCTCATGGCTCCACACAGGTCCGATGTTTTTGTCTCTTCAGTGAAGCTGAGCCACACGCCTCATCTTTTCACTAAGTCTCTTTCCATTGCATAGTTTCTTTTTATCGGTACACAAAATTTTCCACCTCAGCCAAGTGTTTTTTTTCTTTGTGTTTTGAATCAGTTGTTTTATTAATGATGATGATGTTGATAATTTACACATACAAACAGCCTCCTTTTCTTTAAAAATGTGAAAAAATCTAATTTTAAATTTCCACTGAACACTGGAACATGGGCTGCTGCTGTTGTTTGTGTGGCTCTTTCTTTTATACCTAAACAACGTGAACATACTTTTTACCCTGCTGAGATTTGGGAGGTGTTGGCATTGACTCCTCTGCCATCCTCCATCAACCTCAGAATGCCCGTTTCAATTTCTCCACACAGATGCACATAAACATTTACATGCATGTTCGTAGCACTATAATTCCAGCCTGAACAGATCACTTGTCTTCCCCAAATGGAAAACTCCTACTAAATCAATAGAAATCGGAAAAAAAAGAGATTGCTTTAAACATCAAATACTCCAAATTCTTGCTCTGTGTCTTTTCCCTCATAGTCTGTCTTCTGTAGAGCTCACAGTGTTACCCCTGAGTCTCTGCACTCTGACATCTTCAGTGTTTTGTTTTCCTGCGTTTTTTTTTCTTGTTTTTTTTTTTGTATTTTTTTTTTGTTTTTAGTTTTTTTTTTTTTTTTTTTTTTCCTTTTTCTTTTTTTTTTTTTTCCAAACTTTTTTTTTTTTTTTTTTATTAAATTTTATTTATTTTTTTGTTCCTCCTGGTGGCCGTTCTCTTGCGTTTTTAACTACTATATTTTACCAAACACCACCTGCCAAAATATTTATGCTGTATTCATGAGAGATGCTTAGAGACAGACACAGAAGAACAAGGAAACACATAGCCGGCGGCTTGATCTTAAATAGAACACTGGGCAGCACACATCATTTATAGATTATTGCAATTCTTATTAAATGTTGAGTCAGAACTCTTTCAAAATTGGATATCTGAAGAGGACACTCACTCACCCAAATTGGAATTTCATGATATTACATTTGGTACTATAATGAAGGACAAAAAAAAGAAGAAATTATGTATAATTGTCTAATCCAGATGGCCACATAATTTATAGTTTCACTGGTCTAAACCTTTATTTTTAACATTCTATTAAAAAAAAAAAACTTGAACTAACACTAACTTGGACTTGGACTCTAGCTCAGAAACCTGAGACTTGACTTGGACTCTAGCTCAGATACCTGAGACTTAACTTGGACTGTAGCTCAGATACCTGAGACTTAACTTGGACTCTAGCTCAGAGACCTGAGACTTGACTTGGACTCTAGCTCAGAGACCTAAGACGTGACTTGGACTCTAGTTCAGAGACCTGAGACTTGACTTGGACTCTAGCTCAGAGACCTGAGACGTGACTTGGACTCTAGCTCAGAGACCTAAGACGTGACTTGGACTCTAGCTCAGAGACCTGAAACTTGACTTGGACTCTAGCTCAGAGACCTGAGACTTGACTTGGACTCTAGCTCAGAGACCTGAGACTTGACTTGGACTCTAGCTCAGAGACTTAAGACGTGACTTGGACTCTAGCTCAGAGACCTGTGACTTGACTTGGACTCTAGCTCAGAGACCTGAGACTTGACTTGGACTCTAGCTCAGAGACTTTGCATCTCTGATATTCGCTTGTTTTTTTGTACCACGGATAAGTGAAAAGATTGTATAAGCCTGTTTCGGTTGGTACACAATAAAGTTATGAAGAAAAAAAAAAGTTGAGTCTGTACAGCTAACAGCTCAGTTTTTTTAGTCTTAGCTTATTTTGACGACGTTTCATTTCCGGGATTGCCGGATGTCCATCACCTTCCTCTTTCTTTGTGTTGGCATTCTAGTCCAATCTGAGTTTTCTGTTGCACAACTAAAACAACTTTTGACCGTACACATGTTCCACAAAAACAAGTTCCTTCCCGAGGCTATTTTGCAGAGGCACCGTTGCTCTGTCTGGCGCTTAGCACCGCCCCAAGACGATTGTGATTGGTTTAAAGAAATGCCAATAAACCAGAGCATGTTTTTCTCCCATCCCGGAATGCTGTGTGGACTATTCAGACCCTCCACCGCAGCACTGTGAAGGAAGGTCTGGCAACGCAAGACAATCCACACGCTGACCACTGACGCTGACAGCTTTCAGCGGGACCAGATGGGCAGACAGAACAAATACAGCCCTCTGTTAATCTGTAGTTGTCTTTTTGCCCTGGAGGCAAGTGCATGTGACAGCTGTATGTGTTTGTATGAGGCGTATTGATGACTTGACCTCTTGACTTGATCAACTCCTCTGTACTTCATCCTCCTGGATAAACAAAAGCTTTGGTATTTGGCTTTGGTTGTTCTGGCGGCACACGACCCATTGTGCCCCTGTCAGAGGGTGGCGGGAGGTATCGGAGGCTGAGCAGGGGGACGGCCTTGGTGCTTAACATGCAAATGAGCGCTTTAATGGGTCTGAAAAGGTCCCTTAGGTCAAGCTCTGTGAAAATTCAGTGTCCAATTAAAGCAGCGTCAGTGTGTGTGTGGGTGTTTGTGGGTGGCTGGTCTGCAGCGTTGCAGCTGGAATTGTTCCTCGCGCTACATTGTCAAAAAAAGACCACAAGGCCTCTTGGTGGCTGCTGCTTTGTGCCTCCAATCGCAGCCGGCGTGCTGGCAGTCCAAATGAGTAAAGAAAAGTTCAGGACGAAAAAACGTCAAAAAAAGTTGCCAACATTGTTTGAAAAAGCATCAAAAAGGGAAAAAAAAAACCCAGTAAAATAAGCGACAAAAATGTTGGAAAAAGCGCAAAAAATGTCGGAAAGCATCAAAAAGGGAAAAAAACAAACAAACAAACAACAGATGTTTAAAACTACAAAAATGCAGGAAAGAGCAACAAAAACAGCTGAAATCTTGCCTATGGCACCCAATTGGTTAGTTCCATCTCTGATTATCTGTTGTACATCAATCAAACCAAATGAAAGGATTGCAACAGACAGAGAGGCCCAAAACACTGAGGGATTGGAGAGAGATGGACAGCAGACAGGGACAGACAGCGAATGAGGAGCAGATCATAGAACAGATGATGATGATGAGAGGCTGGCTTGATGGTGTAGGTGGGCAGGTTGTTTGGGGGGGGCAATCAATTTTGTATAATATCTTTTATTTTATTGATATGCACCCTGGGGAGGTAAATGCCATCATGGCCTGTGCTATAGATGTCTGCTTGGCGGACGATTGATTGGTCTGGCATTTGATCCTCTGGCTCACAGTGAAGGATGTGGGGGTGTGTGTGTGTGTAGGGGCGTGTGTGTGTGGGGGGGGTGGAGTCATGAGAGCACCCATGGCCGCCCCCCTTCACTTCCCCACCCCTGTCGATCCCTCTTATCCCTTCCTCTCTGCACCTTCCTTCATCAGCTGCCATATATCCCTCACTGTCTTGCTTCCCACACAAGACTGTCTCTTAAAAACCCCGGTGAGGTGTGGTTTTGTGAGGTTTTAAAGGCTTTTGTCTTGAGTTGTATTGTGCTAAAAGCTATATAAAAGGCAGAGGGCTAAAAATGTACCTATTAAGCACCCCATCAGCTGTCCGTGGCAGTGATTCCTTCTTGTTTCATTTTCCTGCATTATAATGAAATGCAGGGGCGATTGTAGCCCTTTTTTTTATGATCCCGGCACCCCTAAAAAATAATTGCAAAAAAAAAAAAAAATCTATCTGTTAATCTATTGTGAGCTAAGGAGTTCTGCTCTAGGAATAGCCCAACATCGTGAAACTAAACCCAGAATATACAGTAGATGATGCCGAGATCATTCAGAAAACATTTCGAGCCATTTTCAGCCATTGGTCAAAATTGCATAAATCTCTAATTTTTAAAAGTTATTGATACTTCATTTTGGAAATGTCTGCTTATCCATAGATACATAAACTATTCCATTTGTAAAACCACCTCACCTTTGTAGTAATGGCCCTGTGGATCAGCATTGAAGGAAGTTTTCTCACAACTGTTGGTCTCTTTCTAGTTACATAGTTCAGTGTTTCCCCTCCCATGATGGTCCAAAATGATACAATGCACAGTTAGCACTGTAGAATAATGTTTAAAATAATGACGTTAAAAGGGTTCCAGGCACCCGTGAGGAAAAAAGTAATGCAGCTACCAGCCTTTAATTTGCTAAGTAATTCAAGGAGCACAGAACTACTCTTCTTTTTATTCTTATTTCAGTTGAAGCCATTTAATGAACTGCCGAACACACGTGTGACACCCATTTAACGATGCACAAGACACACACATGCAATAAAGGAAAGGAGAAAGACAGACGGAGACGAAGAGAATAAATCAGTTACATATTTAATTGTCTAGTTTAATAAGGCACTTGGTTCATGTGAGATCTATATTCTTTTAAATGGGCGATGAATGAAAAAAGGCGCAGGCATTACCACACGGCACATGAGAATAAAAGAGTCCACTGCAAAAAGGACAGGGAAAATATGAGAGCTGTAATTGGATATGTGTGAATTAATTTGTTCAGTGAACATACTATGAATCACATCGGGTCATAAAAGCCAGATGGAGCACAGAGAGGATTGGCACAAGGTGGCGAAGGCAGCTACGTAACATGTCAGCGAGAGTGCAGGGGGATGCTTTCATGAGTCTGCACTGCCCCCATGTGGAAAGAAAAGGGTCAACAAAACCAGTGGTGGAATGTAACTGAGTACATTTACTCAAGTACTGTACTTAAATACAAATGTTGTGGTACTTGTACTAGTCTTTTCTTTTCATGCCACTTTCTACTTCTACTCCACTACATTTCAGAGAGAAATATTGTACTTTTTACTCCACTAATTCATCTGACAGCTTTAGTTACTAGTTACTTTACATATGTTGCACAGAAAACACATGTAGTTTATAAAATCTGACGTTTTATTGTAAAGTAAACTAGCCGACAATGTAACGACCTACAAGTCCAGCTGAAATGATTAGACCATTAAACACACAACTGGTTGGATCCTTTACACTTTCTAAAATGGGAGGAGAGTTCTGCATTGAGTACTTTTACCTATATTACTGTATGTACATTTTCTGACTTACATACTTTTACTTAAGTAATTTTTCAATACAGGACTTTTACTTGTAACAGAGTATTTTTAAAGTGTGGTATTATTAGTAAGTAAAGGATGTGAATACTTCCTCCACCCCTGCAACAAACTGTGGGAGAGCAATGATTAGATAACTGTGATTCACTTTGAAGTGCTTAGCAAAAAGCGAGATCCCCCAAAAGTGTGCCAAATATTCTACCTTTCAAATAGAAATTGTGTTTTCAAACTATTAATCAAAGCTGCGATTCTTATTAGAACTGATGTCTTCTCCCCATAGGAAGGAATGTGGAGAATGACTACTCTGAGAAGAAGACTAACCACTTTGTGTTCACGAACCTGTGTAACCTGACCACCGCTTGAACATGACTATTGATGGAAGTCCATTTCCTACTGGGAGACTCAGAGTTAAAGAATGCAGAGTGGGAGAGAAGCCTGGAGTCGCTCTTATCACAGCCACCTCCTGTAACTAAATATATGGAGACATTTCTTTGGCGTACTCCTCATAAACGTCAGCATTATAATCCTCAACAATCCCCACCAAGAGGGTGATGGAGGATGTATGTGACAGCTAGATGTGTACCTTTTTTTTCCTATGGATAGGAGACCTTTTTTCCCCCCAAAGAGAAGGAATGTTTCTGTATGTTTCGCCAGCCATGCATCAACGTGAAGAATGTAGCGGGGATCTAAAAGAGGAGTCATGCTCATTAGTTATGTCCCAATGCCCTATGCAATATTAGAATAGCATAGGGATAGAGATGTAATCGCAACGCCCTTGTTTTAGCCTCCTCAGGGTCTCACTTCAATGTCTGTCTCAAGGTCTCACTGCTGTTCATAATTTGACTTCAATAACTGCTTACATGAAAACAGAGTTTACATGGTTAACATCCCAATAGTTCTGCATGTTATTGCTATACTCTTTTAAATATGTGAATTTTAAATGTAAGCACAGGCAGAGGGGGATACTATGAATCTCTAATAGCAATATTAGCTGCAATTATTGTGCAAACCAACAATTTGTTCTCATATACACAAGACTTAAACACAGAAGAAACTGCTGCAGCTACTACTTATACTACTACTACTACTATGACTACTATTAGTATACTAAATAAATAAAAAGCCTTATAAAAGCCATCATTTGTTTCTGGCAAGTTATGGCGACGTGTGCATTACAAATGAATATACTTCTGTTGGTTTATTAAATAAAGTAAGTCAAATAAGTAACCGAATGCTTTATTTATTAAAATAACAAAAACAACGGAACCCTTAGCTTAAATAAGTTGTTTCAGTCGGCCTCATTTGAGCGCTGCACACAACATGGAGGATAGTGAAAGGAGCAGCAAAGAACTTCTAATATATCCGTAGACCGGCTTTGGGAGCAGTCATGATATCAGAGAATAACGCTCAGTTTTAGCCAAAACAGGCTTTATTATTTCAATATTAATGAATGAATATATTGGAATTTAGGTAAGTCGTAAAATTAACTCGCATTTTGAAATGTCGGTAATTACAATGTAACGTTATTACATATTGTAACGGTCACTGCTACATTCATGTTTTGCTAACTTGCTGCCCATACCGTTACCTGTCCACTTGACCCATAGTTACGTAACGTTATATGTACGTCATACGTAATACGTCTGTCTTAGGTAGGCACCAAATACTTGGTTGTGGTAAGTCGGCGTGGTATTTTAGAAACATGGAATTTAACATTAACGTTAGCTCTTCAGTGTGTCCCGTGTCCTTTTACATTTCATGTCCTCGTGTTATCTTTTTTTATTCATTTAAAGAACAATAGTACATCGCCACTATGTACACACACAAAAAGTTAATACTAGAGGTGCTTATACACAGGGTTCGAAATGACTTAGGACTCTTGGGGGGTCCCCTAAAATGTAATTATAAAAAATACTGAAGACTACCTTGCTACACTATATACTGCAGACAAAATTATATTGACATATTTTGAAGGTGGGATAATGGTCTTGGGATGTTTTTCATGGTTTGGGCTAGTCCCAGTATTGTAGTGGTGTCTGGAGAAGTGGATTGGCTATAATCTAACAGGTAAACCTCTAATTCTGGTGCAACAAAGTTACAGCACCTTATATAAATCCCTGACATGACAAAGTGGATAACAGGTCATTCTTTCCTTGAGCAAGGAAGTTAACTAAGTTACCTAAATCCACCAGGTGTACTCATTATGGCAGCACCATGCACCTTCAAAGGGTTTGATCAAATACAAATGGCATTTCTCATCCCTTATGTTAATGGAATTTGTAAAACAACTAGCCGCTGGATTGAATAATAATGATGTCTATAAAGACTGTACCTACATTATATGGTTTACTTTGTTTCAAAGTAGTCAATCTATAACCTGAACTAAAATCTTTAGGGACACGTTTAAAAAAAAAAAAGAAGTAAGATATTTTAACATGACTGAAAGCCATTAAAATGACAATAATCCAATAGTAACCTCATTATTCAAAATCACTGACTGGACAATACGGTTTGGTATCGTTTTTTTTTTTTTTCGATTCCGGTGCTAAATCGATACTTTTAAAACGGTGCCGGTGCCTAAACGGTGCCTGAACCGGTACTTTTCAATAAAGTTAAAAAAAAGAAGAAGAAAAAAAATAAGGGTAGTAAACAACAGTCAGTGACTTGTTTATTGCTAAGGCCATGGTCAAAATTAAAGATTTAATAATAATGTAATAACTATAACAATAACAATAACTTATTTCACCAGTAAATTGCTGTTGAACCCCAGATGGGAAAAGGGTATTTTACAAATACTGTGAATGCACCACGAGGCTACCTGTTTTAAGTGAATGCACCGTCTTTGTTGTTTAATTCCGACAACGGCAGCTGCGAGTGAACTGTGTTGTTTAATTCCGACAACGGCAGTTGCAAGTGAACGCACCGTCTGTGTTGTTTAATTCCGACCATATAAACATACTGTATATCTATGAATTGCGACAACGGCTGCTGCTGCTGCGCTGCAGAGCAGACTGTTACATCCCGCTGTTGAAGTCCTCCACAGTGAAATACAGTCACACTTTACACTGTTTAACGTTAGCTGTCAGCATTTTAACCCTGTTTAATCCAGCTGCTAGCTAAAGGTAGGCTAACGTTACATGCTGTCAGGTGTAGTGTAAAGTCAAGCACCGAAATGAGGCACCAAAACTTTCGTTCTTATTCGGTCTCGTTACTACCGTTTACGTCGGCACCGGTTCCCTATTGGCACCGAGTTTCGGTACCCAACCCTACTGGATTAGGTTGTTATGCTAGCTTTGAATAACTAGTCTAACTGCTATATGTCTGCTGTTAGCTGTTTGTGAGGCTTCGTTTTTGCCGCGTTCAACAATAACATACGTGTCTGCGCCATAGACTGTACTGTATGCGCCGGAGGACCACAACAACAATATGTGATGCTATTAGCTGCCCTGATTGCTGCCCAATCGCGCTAGGAAATAAATAAATTATTGTTATAAATATAAAACGTCACTAAAGACCTATAATTTTCACAATCATTTTTAATGTTAAAAATCTTTGTCGGGGACCCCCCAAAATCTAAAAATAAATTCTTATAGGGGGTCCCTAATGACTTATGGGGGGTCCGGGACCCCCCCAGACCCCCCTCATTTCGAACCCTGCTTATACAGAGAAAATATATGTAAAGGTAATAGAAAATGTGATACACATTTAAATCAAATGTATCCTTGGTACATGAGAAATTTATCCAACACAAAATCGGTCTAAATTGCCTTGTTATTCTTAATGTCTCTTATAGTGTTGCCGTTTTGGTGCAGTTCTTTAAAAAGTGTTCTAAGTTTGGTTTGGAGTCTGCCCATTTGTTCTTGTTAATCTGGAATTTTCCCAATAACAAAATTAACTGTACAAAAAAGACAATATCTTTATCCATCTCATTGCCCATTGCCCCCTCTCTCTTTATCCTGAAATTGAATTGATTGCCCAGTATTCCTTCTTATGTGATGATAAACATCAACCCAAATAATATAATATAATACAAGCACATCATCAATTCAAATTTAGCTGAATGCAATTTTTAGAGGAGGCTGCACTTAAATGAAAAGTCGAGAGTGATAATCACACCTTCCTTTTCTCAGCTGCAGGCAGGTCCGAAATCTGCAGAGGAAGATGTTTGGTCTCCGTCTGTCCCTGTGGCTTCAGCCTGGGACACAACTGTGTTCCGTCTACCGGCACAGTGTCCATAAACTTGCTTCGCTTCAGAAAGCCACGTTGCTTCCCCCAAAGAAAGTCCAAGGCTTACTCTACCCCTTTAATGAGCTGGAGGCTTACCTGGACAGGTACTGCATTTTGTTTCTACATCTGAAATGTTTGACTTAGAGCTGGGTGATCTGGAGAATATCAAACATCACAATATTTTTGACCAAATACATCAGTATCGATATTGTAGGCTTGACTATTTGTGCTTTCACAAAATATTATTAACCCAATGAGATTTGAGATGAATAATCACTAGTAATGTGGATATATTGACTAAGTGGGTAAAGGCAAATAACAGAACAGCTAGAATTCGCTGAACCATTATGTTCTAGGTCTTAAATAATTAAACAGGTCTTAACTACGTCCAAGCAACGCTACCTCCAATGCTTCCGCAGCGCTTTCTAATGTGTTTTTTTACTCTGGGGTGTTGTAGTTCTTTCTTTTGCTAGTCCAAATATAATTTGCTGTATATTTACCAACTATTTTTAATCCGTTTCGCTTTTATTAAATTTGAATACATTTATTTACTTTGCAAGTAATTTTGTGACTGCATTTCGTTATACTTTTATGTCGTGATAAAGATCTTATATTTCATTCATAATAGTCTTAAAAAGTCTTAAAGCTACATTGTGTAAGAATTTCTCCCATCTAGTGGTGAAATTATATATGACAACCAACTGAATATTACTTTCTAGCCCTTCCTCCTACGGTGGCCAAACCCAAAATTGGCTCTCTCCATCATTTCCATGCGGCTGTTCTAGCCACTCCAATATAAATTTTGGTCTTGCCTGTCGCGTTGTCGTTTTAATTCTCTTTATCGCTTCCCTGGCGAGTAATCTCCCCCTGGCATTCGTCACGGTGCCAATAGGTGTAAGAGGGCGAAATGCGGAGGTATGTCCCTCTTTGGCTAATGTATTTTAAAGATGGAGGCGCTACATGGCTGCCATCATTCAAGCGAGTCGCTTGTATGTATTCTGAATGAATTTGAATGTCAGATTCTACGCTTACTAGAATACTTTGATTAGTTGGTGGAAATAATTACACATGAATGAGAGTACATATTTGTGAAAGAACAAAGGGTTTTTTGCTAAAAATCTACTCAAAACATATGTACAATGTAGGTTTAAATTTGATTTGGTGAAACCTGCAGAAACCCTGGTTAAATTCAGAAAACTACATCCCTTTACTGTAATGTAGCCTGTAAAACCAGGAAAAGACTACAATTGTGTCATATTACGATATTTTTGAGTAAGGGTTTACCTTGTGTTACATGAGCAAAGGAGGCATGTGGCTTTTGATTAAAAAACGGCAGCAACAAAACAAACCGCATCCCACATGTGTATTGGACACAATACACACAATACACCTACAGTCTGTGCCAGGACTGGCTTTGTAAGGGTCATTTGATTGGACCAACTGTAATTGTAATTGTGTATTGCAGTAATCCAAAAGTATTCCGATTATATTACATTTTTTTTATAATCCAATGGATTACGTAACTACTTACAAAATGGCCATGCCATCTGTTTTCAGTAACTAACTACATTTTTAAGTTAATCTGACCCAACCCTGTGTATTCTCTGGTAGCCTGAACTGTTGATTGGAATCATTCTCAGGTCTGTAGACAGGACACAGTTCCAGCTCTTTCATCCCAGTTTGGAGGACATGGTTAAAGCAGAAAAGCTCTTCTACTCTTCACCGTCTCATAAGATTGATTACTACATCTCTGCTGAGAGGCTGGACCATGTACCTGCGCTGAAACCGCCGGAGGTTAGTGGGCGGCCTCAGTCACACTGTCTCTACCAGGTTCATGTACAAGTACTACCAACATGTCATCTCCTGAAGTTACCTCATGTTTTTGCTTTGTTTCTCTTTTAAAGTGCTCATATTATGCTTTTTGGCTTTTGCCCTTTCCTTTATTGTGTTATATATCTTTTTTGTGCATGTAATAGGTTTACAAAGTGAAAAAGCCCAAAGTCCACCCAAAGGGACTTACCATCTCCAACAGAAAACACTGTTCACAAACTGCTCCAAACAGCTTCAGAGACCAACGTGGTCACTTTGGAACACACGTTATAATGCTCGCCTAGCTGCTAGCGTGGCACGCCCTCATATTCTGCTTCTGACTGGCTAGTAGTCCTTACCTAGGTACTGTAAGGACACGCCCTCATACTCTACTTCTGACTGGCTAGTAGTCCTTACCTAGGTACTGTCAGGGCACGCCCTCATACTCTGCTTCTGACTGGCTAGTAGTCCATACTAGAGGTGTGAATCTTCACTGATCATTCGATTCGATTACGATTATCAGGTCTTCGATTCGATATCTCGTTGCATCACAATGCTTCAAAATATATTTTTCTATTAAAGCCATATAGGATATTTGACTTTACAAACTTGCATTGTCAAGTGCAATGCCCAAGCTGCAATACGTAACTTCAGACTGGAATGATGAAGTGTTTAAGATTTGTATTTCTTTAAGGTAGCTACCACGAAGGTTTACATATTTTGGATTAGTCATATACCACTCTACTTTTAACCAGCCAATCTATTGTGCTATATTGGAATAACTGACCCCAGACAACTCTCTAGCAAAAAAGGTATTGTTTACTGAACTTATTATTTATACTTAAATGTATAAATAATATTTAGCCGTTAGATTGAATTACAAAAAAACACAACACAAATCACACCCTCACAGAAGTGAGATGTCTCACTCTGTAGCTAAAACAGAGAGCTCAACACACAGGGTGAAAAGAGGAGCTGCAGCAATGTGCAGTACAACAAAAATATGGTGCTTTTTGAAAATTAAACCATGTAAACCTATTCCGATACAACCTCTAAATACAATTATGAACCTGAAAATGAGCATAATATGAGCACTTTAAGTATGTGAACTTACAAATTTGTTATCGAAAAAAGTATCGTTTAGGAACGGGTATCAAGGTCACGGTATTACGACAGGTACCGGTATCAAAAATGTTTGAACAATACCCAGGCCTACTCCTCTTTTAAACCTCTGGCTGTTCACATTGCCCTTCCTCGGCCCAGAACGTAGACACTCTGTCTGTGAAACATGTAGCGTCATGTCTCTTTACCCTCCTGCTGCCTTTTACATAATTAAGCATGAGTTGACACTTGATGATAAATGAGCAGATTTGTAACCTTATAGACAGTAGTGTTCAGCAGAGGGTTCAGGACGGAACATTGTCTCTGGCACCCCACGGTAGCTCCCACTCTGCCTCTGTGCTCTGTCCGAGGATGATGTATTCGTAGCTTACTGGCAGCATGAGCCTCCATCCATCTGTCTGGTGTCTGAGAGATGGATGAGCTGGAGTCGTGTCCTGTGGGACTCGGCGGTCGAAGGTACCGCAGTAGCAAAATGGTAGCAGCCAATCAGAGCGGCCTGTGAGTCAGAGGGTAGGTGTGCTGGCTAATCTGTTCACTGAATGAGGAAAACCTTAAAGACCTTTTTAAAGAAAATATTCCAGCAAAAGCTCCCACAGATCGTTGAATTACTATTAAAATGTTTGATCACTGACACAGGAGGGCTGGGTATCACCAAGGGTTTTCAGAATCAGTTTAATTCACAAGGTCCGATTCCATTACATTTCAATTGGATGTCAATTGGGTTAGGGATATACCAATACAGCTTGGATATAAAAGAGATTCTAAGAGAACTTGTGCTGTCAATTGTACAAGCAAGAAGCAACCCTCAAATATTTTTATAATACACCAGTTGAATGTTTACATTCAGAATTGACACCCAAAAAGTGTGTTTAAAGTACATTTTATTAATAGAACTAACACAAAGTCATTGAAAAGGCATATATTAAAGCTTTAGTGTGTAACTTTTTGATATTAATGAACGTCCCTTACATTCAAGCCATTGACAAATGAGTTGCTACAAAGCTAATTAAGACTATCCGCTCCACACAACTCTCTCTGGATTTCTCAGTATGGATTATGTTTACAAAATGGAGTAATCCGGCAACATTGGCGTGCAGAAACTCAAGTGAAATCCCCATAGAATTCTCCAGAAATCCAACAAAACTAAATGAAACTAAATACTTGAGTACAATCCTAGTAATTTCACATTTTAATCAGATAACTTCATAACCCTTAATTATTTTAGATTTAAAAGCTGTTTTGAAAGCTCGATATTAATTGGAGACTTAATTATTTTAACCCAGCCCTATAACACAGTCAATTGCAATTTCAGCACAGTATTTCAGAAGAAAAGGACTTAGAGCAACGTGTGGGGGTGGGGGGGGGGGTGTGTGTGTGTGTGTGTGTGTGTGTGTGTGTGTGTGTGTGTGTGTGTGTGTGTGTGTGTGTGTGTGTGTGTGTGTGTGTGTGTGTGTGTGTGTGTGTGTGTGTGTGTGTGTTTTCCCAGGTGTGTTTCATCGGCAGGAGCAACGTGGGCAAGTCCTCTCTCATCAAAGGGCTGTTCTCCCTGACTCCTGAGGTAGACGTCAGAGTCTCCAAAACTCCAGTGAGTAGTCTTAGCCGACATACTGTCTGTCTGTTTCAGTTTCATGGTCCAGAATGTATTGTTTATGTAAGATGACATTATGTAGAGTTAGATTGATCTTTAGCTTTTCTTTTTTTTAAAGTAAAACATGTTTTATACACATAGTTGGGTGTCGAACCTCAACACCTTAGAAATGGGTCCTTAGCATCAAGTCTCAAAGTAGCAAATGCATTTCCTGCAGAAAATGCTTGTGAATGCTGAAAAGCTAAACTGGATGGCTGGCTTTGATGCGTAAGAAGAAGGTGAAGTAGTGGGAATAGTTGGAAAAATGGAAATGGTTTAAGTATCAATTTCATTGAAATGTTAAATAACACCAAAAATGAATAAAACAAAAGAATATTTTAAGCTTTTCGGAAAAGCTGTCACTACACTGATTTGCTCGCTTCAATGTAAGAAGAAGGTGAAGTTGTAGGAAAATGTGCAGAAGTGGAAATGGTTCAAATGAATACGAATGTCTTTAAAAAGTTGAATAATACCAACGTATGAACGTTTTTGTAAAAGCTGATGTTTAACTGAATTGCCGGATTTAATTTTTATTGAATATATATTCAATATTTTCAAAAAGTATAAAACATTTAATGAATGAATGATGTGGAACCTTTGAAGGTTTAAATGCTGCATTCACACAAATATTAAATATATATTAAGCTAATATAAGAATATCAAGAGGAAAAAAAGGTCTGAGTGCTCGGAAGTTAAAAAAAATGAAGATGCTCTAAACACAAAAGTTCCAAAACAGAAGTAAAGTCAAACACTCTTCTGGCAAAAAGTAAAAAAACGCCTTTATTTAGATGGCTATTTCATGTCAAAATTACTAGTACATGTTACAGTAGAGCTGAGTAACGACTCACGCGCAACGGCATAAACAGCCTTCTTCAGGGTGTCTCACCTTTAGTAGATACAAGATGACAGGAGCCAGGTCTCACATGCAAAGTATGACCACTAGATGGCTCTACAAAATATATAGAAGAAGAAAAGGATAATAAGAAAAGATCTAATGAAAAACATGGGCGTGCAAACAGAAAATGATCATTGACTACGTTTACATGCACATAATGTTCAGTTTTTTACCCTTATTCTGAAAAAGAGGCTATTCCAACTAAGCTGTTTACTGTTATGTTTAATGAAAGAGAATATTCCACTATATTACTGTTTACATGTACTGTAGCTTCAAAGTTAACCAGCGGTGTTAGACTTGTTGGAGCGTGCAAACACAGCGTCCCTCTGCTATGACATGAACTTCCATGATGACCATCGAAGTCACTGTTCCATTATCTTTAATGTGACTATTATTTGCCACTGTTCATCACACCCCCAACCGTCCCCGTCAGACACCATCTACCAAGAGTCTGGGTCTGCCGAGGTTTCTTCCTTCTGAGTTTCTCCTCGCCACTGTCCCAATAGCCACTGCTAATGCTTGCTCTTAAGGGAATTACTGTAATTGTTGGGGTTTTGGAATTTATAGAGTGTGATCTAGACCTACTCTATCTGTAAAGTGTCTCGAGATAACTCTGTTATGATTTGATACTATAAATAAAATTGAATTGAAAATTGAATTTCATTCCTTCAACTAGCTTCTTGAAAAGGTCGTCGTAGCGATGTGTGCACATATCCAAAAACCTGTTGATATCCAAGTCTTTGATGATGTTTAAAAGTAGCTGTGTTTCTCCTTCTTATTGGGTCTGCAGCCTGGCAAACTGTCGGCTGGTTGGTTTGTGTATAGTCACCATAGCAACGCACAAAGCTGACCATAAGCCGAAAAACAGGCAAGAGAGCGTAAACTGGGGTAAAAACCCTGACTGAGACGCATATTCTGAATGTGCTGTATACATGTTCAAAGAATACCTCTAAAACCAGAATAATACCAGAATATCCCACATATGTTAATCAGAAAGTGCTATATTCAGAAAAAGGCCTTATTCGGAATATCCAACCGGAATATGCTGTTTACGTGACCTGTATCCTATTCGGAATATTGGCATATTTGGAATAATAGTGGAATATTGGTGTGCATGTAAACGTACTCAGTGATCAGGTAATTGGTCTCTATGTAAATAGATAAAGACATCAGCATATGATTTGTCTGGTTCAGAGTTGAATTAATTGTTTTTCCTTCCCTCTTCACTCCCTTGGGATTCCTGGTCAGGGTCACACGAAGAAGATGAACTTCTTCAGAGTGGGCAAAGCTTTCACGGTGGTAGACATGCCAGGCTATGGTCACCGAGCACCCAAAGACTTTGTGGATATGGTGGAGCCGTATCTCTACACAAGGAAGAAGTAAGACATTTGCTTTAGTTAGCTGCCTGAGGGAAGCAAGTGCTGTGTGCTTATTAGAGTCAAACAAACCGATATATGGACCGATACGAATCAGACTACTACTACTAGGTTGGGAGGAGATTTTTCTAGAAGACCATCACAGAACTCTCTTCATTATTATGGGAGGTGACATTCAACCATGATGCCAAGAAACGGTGTCATTTTAAGATCACTCTGTCAGAAAGATACAGATTACCGAATGTTTGGGTGTGGTATAGTGTTCATGACTAGTGGTTCATGAAATAAAACAAACATTGTATTTAACTATTTACAGAGACAAAGATGCAGAATTACAAATGATTCCTTATACCAAACCACTCAGTAGAAACACTGTACTCAGAGCTAGTGGCTGTGGCAGGATTTAAATTTTTTCTGCACTTACCTTAACGATAAAACACCAGCATAAAACACTGCTTATGAGGTCAGCTGTTGTTTCAGCCATGGCTCTGTAATATTAGGCCATGCTACAAAGAAAGTCAATGGTATGGACTGCATTTTCCGTCTTTTAATATGCAAAATACCTTCGGATGATGTTTAGCATTCCAAGATTCAAGTCACCTTTCTCCTGTACTGCTTTGACTACTTTAACTTTTTGAACGTGGGAGTCAGTCAGTCTTCACTTTAATGTCTGCAGTTTGCAGGGCTCCGGACTAACTTTTTGCCTTGGTTGGATTGGTGCGCCTGACTTTTTTTATTTAGGTGCACCAGCACAAAATGTAGGTGCACCCAAATTTTTCCTTGCGTCACCGTTAATGCTGAATGGCGATACACGATATATAGCTCTGTATTTTTATACAAAGTGGACTAAATGTTCAGTTTTAAGTCAAAGCCACTTTTCACAAGCTCTTTTATTAAACAGATTGTGATTAAAATATATTGCAAAACAGGGTTTCCTTTACCAGTTTGAAAATATACAGCTGCACATGTAAACACATGTAAATGAAAGTTATCTGAAATAAATAGCCTAGGATATATATATAAAAAGAATCTCTGAGAAAGCTCCTTTACAACAATAACAGACTGATTAAAAGAGAAAGAGGACGCCCAGATAGCTCAGTTGGTATATATATAGAGGTTTGACTCCGACCTGCAGCCCTTTCCTGCATGTCATTCCCCCCTCTCTCTCCCCTTTCATGTCTTCAGCTTTCCTATCAAAATAAAGGCCGAAATCTTTAAAAGAAACAAAAAAAAAAAACAGAAAGACAGAGGGGGAGTGTGATGGACTGAAGCGTATGCTATTCACAGAGTGACGGCTGACTCATTATGAATGGGTCCAGCACGGGTCGAATGCGCTTTGGCGGGTCAGCGGCGTTACACACGTCTTGTGTAGGCTATGAAATGTCTGTAGGCTATCGTCACTGATTCATTTTTATGAACTATGATATTCTGGCCATGGGTCACATCTTTCGCCCAGGTCCAGCAGGCTCCGTCTTACACGCTATTACTCAATGAATTGAAGTTAGTTGCATTTAATAACTTCTAATGTGTTTTTCGCCATGGCTGCCGCCATAACAGAGAGTTACCAGCGGAAACACTGGTTCCAATACAGGTTCCCTCTCATACTTAACAATATACAGCTGTGTTAATAACAATTAAAGCTGCATTAGGTAAGATTGTGAAGAGCCAGGACTTTGCTAACAAATTTGAACATCGACAACTTCTCAGTCCCTCCTCCCTTTCTGCTGCAGCCCAAACCGTCTCCTAAGCCCCTCCCACACAACGGAGTTTGACAGAACTGCCGGCATGTCAGACAGACAACATGTTCAATAACTAAACACTAACACAACGTAAACTTTACTCACAAACAGTAAAACGATGCTAACTAGCAGGCTACCGTTAGCCATTTCAGCATCATATCAGACCGACCACTGTGCTAACGTTACTATCATCCTCACCAACGTAGCTTTGTGGACTTTTGACTACTAATAACCAAGTGAAAGATAAATCACTCATGGTAATTATGTTACCTGTTGAGAGGAAATGTGGCTACGTCTGCATCGTTCTTCAGATCTTTAAAATCCTGCAGCCACGCCACCTCTGAAAAGCCACTCCATTATTCACGGAGTTTTGGAAAACTTTTCTTCAGCTCGTGCGCGGGGTGGGGGGAGGGGAGAACGCTATATATGCGTGTGCCTGAGCAGTGATTGACAGGCAGATGGACCACCCCTGTGGCCCTGATTGGAGAAAATCGACCGGGAGCGGTGGAATTTTGCCAATGGCACTACAGGCTGTAGGAGGTGCCAGAGGTTAACATCGTGTGTGTGTGTGTGTGTGTGTGTGTGTGTGTGTGTGTGTATATACATATGTATATACATATATATACATATATATATATATACATATATACATACATACATACATACATACATACATACATACATACATACATATACATATGCATATAACCATTGCATGGCATGCAATGGTTTCTGTATATTATGCATTTAATATTGTTGTTGTCACCTCCCTCCAAAAAAACACAAATATGGTTTGGAAATATAAACCACGTCATTATAATTGAAAACCGCAGTGTTATTGTTGGAGTTGTATTGCAATATCATATACATGTAAAAACACAGCACATTGACCTCAGGATAATTGATAACTGTCATAGTTTCTGTGAAAATGTTTGAGTATTTAGGTGATAGTATGAGGTTTTGTAGTGTTGAAATTTAAAAATAAATAAAAAAAAAACAATTCTAGAAGACTTAGTTCTTAAAGAGAAGACTTCTAAAAAGTCAATTCCAGTGACTCAATCAGAATCATTCTTAAGACAAGATCAAGTTTATACGTTACCATGGCAATGGTTTTGATTTTGTAGTGTTGACATTTAAAAACAAGTCAATTCCAGTGATTCAATCAGAATCATTCTTAATACACTCTTCAGCCTGAACACGTACTGTTCATTTGTGCTTGTTGAATTAGCCTTTCGCCAAGCCCCGCCCCCCTTAGTTACTGTTGCTACGTCCGACAAACAAATGGTCAAACACGACCAGCGCGACAGATTGCCATGACGGGAGGAGGTATACCCTTGCGTGTCAGTGACCTTTTTTAGAGCAATACCTCCGCGATATCCTCCAGATCGAGGCAAAAGGGGTTACAGTATGCAGTGGAGGGATATATTCAAATGTTTTACTTTGTTGTAAACTGACGAAAAATAAAGTTGGGGAGCTCAAAGACCCAACACAACAGCAGCTAATGTAGCTAGCATTAGCTAACATGTTAACTAATGTTGGCTAAAGCTAAAGGGCTCGTTAAACTTAGCTTAGAGAGTAGGTTAACTTTGGTCCAATTTGTGTTCTTGCCTCTAGTTAGTAGATCTAGACAACACGGTAACTAGTTAGCTGTTAGCCTTACCTTTGAGCAGACGTATTTATGCTTCGTAATGTGCAACACATTTGTCCACACGGTTTTATCCATTGTAGGCACCGCTCACGTTGGCCCTCATTTATGAAACGTTTTCTCTTGAACGTGAACGATTTATTTGTACCATTGACCGAGTTATTTCGGCTTGTTTTTCCAGCCCCTCTGCTGAGACCGGGTCCAGCACGGGGGGCGGAGGACACGCACTCTCCCGCAGCTGTTGCCTCGTTCTGACTCATGAAAAAAACGAGTAAAATAAAAGACACTGCATAAACTCAGCTACTGTGTGTTTATTTAAATATAAGTACACCTACATGTAGGCCTAAGAGATTGCAATATAAGCCTTTATATTACTATTAGGACTATAGAATACATGTGTCAAGGATGTAGGCTATAAACTTCAGCTGGAGTCCGATTTACTACGGCAACACTGTTGACCGCATGATCTCTTTTCATTCCGCATTCTTTCTACAGCCTTTAAAACCAGTTTTCAGGCTGCCAAATAGGAAACACGTGCAAATGAATCCTCCAGACAATCTCTCGGGGTATCTAGTGTCCGATTTACAAACGCCGTGGACGCACCGCTTCACCATCTTGCTTGTTTGTCGGACCTGCTCACATAGTAACGGTTGCTATGATGTGTGATTGGACAATGGCCGTTTTGGGGGAGGGGCCGGCGAGAGGTCAATTAACTGTGTTTGAGTACTCTCTACTCTCCAGTCTATTGTTAGACCCGAGTTCTCTGCTAGTTCATTGGCTAGAGAGGTCAACCCCTCCAAGGCTCTAGTGATGCTACCATCTGGGGCAGTATTATTGGGAATAAATGTACAACAAGCATCTCCAAACATGTGGCACACACCCCCTTTTTCTGCCAACAACATGTCTAGTGCCATACGATTAAACCTCGGCTGTGTGACATTGGGTGCGAACAAAGATGTGTTGTAGGTGTACATACAAAACTTCTTAGGTAGGTGTCCCACATTCATGGTAGAGCTGTTGGATTGTGTGATGCAAGTATAGTTACCAGGGTAGGCGACCACTCCTGGAGGCGGTTGTCTTGCACGCACTCTGGGATACAGGGGAGACAGGGTCCTGCAGACATCACTTTCCATGGTCACATCACTGTAAAGACTTAACATACAATTATAACCAATAGGGTCGTCCACCGGTGAGAGTGGGAATGGTACTGTCCCCAAATCAGGTCTTGCTTTAGCACAGATAACACAGTCAGACATTTTATGTGTTCTAGCAGTATATTTCATAATTTTGAGCCACGTGTTACCTGAGGGTGTGAAACCAGTTTCCATCTCCAACCTTTCCTCAATGGTAAAGTCCTTTTAGGTTCAAATATTTTACTAATCGCCCTTTAGAGTCTTTCAGGACACCCATACCTGTGTTCATTGCATCAACCTGGACAGTAATGGATGTGGACAGTGTACTATTACTCCATGGGTCTGTAACTCGAATGATGAACTGTCCTAACGGATCTTTCCCTTCAGCATACAATCCCATAACATAAGTCCCTGCATCATCTGGTTTTGGATCCTTCAACGTCACATATAGTATTACATTTCTGTTCCTGGCATCGTCCTTCCTGCTTTCTACCAACACTCAGTCTGGATTTCAGGTCCCTACGTGGTATCGTAAGGTGCATTGTATCATATGGTTCACATCCCACATTTCCCCAATCTGAGCCTGTGTTAGCTATGGCACACTTCCAACTGCCACACCACTTGTCTGAGTTGGTCGTGACGCATATGTATATGACTTCCTCTCTCCTGTCTTTGGTGGTGCATGGCACTATGTCGCATAGGTCTAATAGGGATGTGCCTGTGTGTCCCCTAATAAATGACAATGTGATCTGTCCCTTCGTTCTAGTCACCTGAACCTCCCTTCTTCCTCCTAAAATAACAACATAACGAGTATGGCTGTAGATATTAGCATACCTATCCAGACCTTCCATGTACTATAGTAGTATTTTGGTCTGGGTTCACTCCCTTGGCCTGATTGCCTAAGTTTGAACGGGAGTGGCATTGTTGATCAAATCAGCTCTAACTTCCCTCAAATCACGGGAAGGCGTAGGTGCTGGGGCACAATATGTCAGGTGGTACCAAGCAGCTCCTGCCTTGCCTTTTACTTGGACAGAGTGTGAGGTAACCTCCCTCACTTCGTACGGTCCAAGCCACCTGGGCTCGGTCCACTTTCTCTTGTGGACTTTCACTCGCACCCAGTCACCTACCTTGACACTGCTCCGGGGCTCCTCTTCTCCCGGGGTCTGTGCTCTGGCAACCTGTTCAGATAAAACTGAAGAAAGACTGGTCAATGCCTTCATGTAGTCATCATATTCTTGTTTACACACATCCAGGGATGGCATATGACCTCCATCCCTGGGTGGGCCTGGCATTTTTCTTCCAGTCAGTAACTCATGAGGAGATAAGTGTGTGTGTCGGATCCTGGGGAACTGCGCATGGACATAAGAGCTAATGGCAGTGCTTCTACCCATGTTAGTTTTGTACCTTCACACGCTTTAGCGATTTTTCTTTTCAGTGTCTGGTTGGTCCTCTCCACTAATCCCTGTGATTGTGGATGATAAACTGACCCATATCTGTGTATGATCCCTAATGCCTCTTCTACTTTCTGTAGATGTTTGTTAGCAAAATGAGATCCATTGTCTGATCTGATTGTGCGTGGTACGCCATATCTGGGTACTAGTTCATTTTTCAGCCATTTTACAACTGTCTGTGCTGTTTCATCTTTACTTGGTATCGCTTCAACCCATTTTGTGAATCTGTCTACCATTACAAGGACATACCGTTCTCCCCCTCCTCTGTTCTCTGGCCCCATATCTGTGAAATCTATGGTGATGTCTTGAAAGGGGGCTGTAGGCACAGGGAATTTTCCTGCTGGTGCCTTGAATGGTTTCTTGTTATTGTGTTTGTTGCATGTGTCACATTCTTCCACACAGTTGGTGATGATGTCTGACATCCATGGGTGCCACCATAGTTCTTTCATTTTGTCAGGGTTCTTCTGGTTCCCTCATGGGTGGGGCCGTGCATGGTTGGGAACAATAGTCGACATAGCTTTGCCGGAGCCACTATGTGTCCAGTGTGTGACCTCCAAATGCCGTCTTTATCCTTGCATGCTCCTTTTCTCTGCCATTCTGAATGTTCATATGGTCCGGCCTCTTCTTGGATGTCTTTTATGTTTTCTGTGGTTAGTTCTGTTGGTCCTCCCTCTGGTTGCAGTGTCATTTGTCTGGGAGTGTACCCTCCAACTTCTTTGGCTCTTTGGTCTGCTGATTCATTTCCTTTTGCCACTCTTGTGTCTTCTTTGTCATGTCCTTTGCACTTCATTATTGCCACTGCTGCTGGCGCTTCTACTGCTTCCAGTAGGGTTACCACTTGATCCTTGTGCTTGACAGGAGTCTTGCTGGTGGTCAGGAAATTCCTCTTCTGCCATTGTGGTCCATCTATACGCACCGCTCCATGTGCGTATGCTGAGTCTGTGTAGATATTGACCCTTTTCCCTTTTGACCACTGCAGTGCTTTTGTGAGTGCCAATATTTCATCCATTTGTGCTGATGCAGGTTGTGGTATTATTCCTGAGTCCACTTCGGTGTGTGTACCATCTGCGTGTTGTTCCATCACCGCATAAGCAGCCACATTTCCATTTTCTCCTTTGTAGCAGCATCCATCTGTGTACAGCCAATGTTGTGCATCTGGCAGAGGTTAATTTTTCAGGTCTGGCCTGAGTTTCAGTTCTTGTGCTGCTACTTCTTCACAGCTGTGGGGTTTTCCGTGTCCAATTTTGTCTGCCAAATTGATGGCTGAGGTTACAGCTCCTTGTGTATTTTCAGTTTTCGTTCAGTACTGAACGTGAATGCATTGCTCTGCAGGAATGCGGTCACTCCGTGGTCCGTGTGGATCTGCAATGGGTGATGCATGACCAGGTGGGTAGTTTTTTGGACAGCTTTCGATAGTGCCGCCAGATGTTGAGCACAGGATGTTTGTCCTTGTTCAATAGTGTCCAATTTTGAGCTGTGGTAGGTTAGCACTAACTTGTCTCCCCCTTTTTTTCTGGAAAAGAGCGGCATGAACATGTCCGTTCTTGACAGAAACATCAAGATGAAATGGAATGGTGTAGTCAGGTGCAGTCAATATGGTGGCCTGGGAGAGTGCTTCCTTAGTGAGGGAAAAGGCAGTTTCAGCTTCAGGAGACCATTGGAGGAGGGCATTTAGGTTTCTGTTTCCAGCTTCAGCCACTAGGTCTCTGAGTGGTTGGATGAGGAGGGTGTAATCAGGGATATATTCTGTACTCAATAAATACCAGCAAAGACAACATGTCCTGCACTGTTTCTGGACGAGGATGCTGGAGAATGGATTCTCGATGTTGGCTGGATAGGGTTTGACCTGTGGCAGAGACTTCTCTTCCCAGGAAGGCAACTTTCCTCCTGCAACACTGGACTTTTTCCTTCACCACCCATGGCTCTGGTGAGGAGGGCTCTCATATCTCCTAGGGCCAGAGTTTTGCCCTGGCAAAGTTCTTCCAACTTTTATATCCATGGTCCAGCTCCCTGGGTGATTGGCGGGAGGTCATCCAGTAACCCCTCTAGATCTCGATGTTTAGATGGCACATACACTCCAAAGTTGGTTGAGGGGTGTTCCATAATAGGGAAAGCTCCTGCCACCCCTTTTTTGGATCTGTCTCTAAGGTCATATACTCTTCTTGCTTCATCCATGACCTTCGCTTCTCCTTCAAACACACCTTGCAGCTGCAGTTTCTGCATGCCTCCATCGTGTGGGGGACCCTTTTTGGTGAAGTGTTTTGTAATTCTGTGCTGCTGTTCATCTTCATCGTCAGTAGAGGATACGTCAGTTCCTGATTCCTTCAAGCTAACCGCTGAGGTGTGGCTGGAGAAGGTGTAGTCAGAGTGTTGGGAGACTTTATCTGAGGGGGCATACTCATTTGCAAATCGATTAAAAGGAGGTGGTCTCACTTGCAGACCCCCTCTAGGAGTGCTCTGGGACTGAGGTTGGGGTAGGAGCTGAGGCGTTGATTGTGATGGTGGCAGTTGGAGTGATGCAGCGGATGGTCCTGGGGGTCATTGGCCTGATGGTGACTGTGTCCCGACCATGGATTCCCCCTTGAGCTGGCTCATTTCTGCTCTGGTGTTGTGCATTTGATTTTCTAGTTTGTCAACTGTGTCAGTCAGGTCGGCTGTGCATTTCACCATATTCGCCAGAACGTTATGTTGGGGGATGTCCAGATCCAGAACTCCTCCATTCACTTACAGTACACCTCCAGGGTGTCCGCGGGGTTTTAAAAAGTATTAAAAGGTAGTAAATCAAATTAGTAAAAATTAAGGCCATTAAAAGGTATTAAATGGTATTAATCGCCATTTTACGAGGTATTAATTTTTGAATGACTTTTTTGCAAACTATGAGTTGTCCATTTGTTTTATTATGTCTATTTAAGTTAATCTTGTAAAGTTTGTGTGATATTATATCCTATCCCGCATCGGGTGATAGCTTATTTTAGCCCGACAATCTAGACCCACATCAAGGTGTTTGGTCTGGGTTCACACCATTGGCAGGGCTCAATCCGAGGGGCGGGATAAACTGTTGTCTTTCAAATTCCCTCTGCACGCTACAACCAAGCAGAGCAATGAAGAAGATAGCGGAGCTAGTTGATAGATTACAACTTTTGCGTATCGGGTCGGCAAAACTCCGAACACATCTTCCTTTTTTAATAATGATTTCTGTGCCGTTCTTTTCACAAAGAAAAGCTTAACTCCAAGTCTTCCAGAGTCGCGGCCAAAGCCGATTCCAAAGACCGCTGTTAGCCAACAGCAGAAGCTCTGCTTTGTTTTCAAGTTGTTTGTATCCCACAAAGATGAACCGAGATCCTGAGTGGTGCATCACACAGATTAAGAGTATAGTGCAAACATTCCTCCAGGGCAAGCAGTTGGCATCTCCACTGGTAAGAAAATATTGTATAGGGACAGTAGAAGTGGATAGGTTATTCAGATTGATTAAGGACATAGTGGTCTCAGTGTGCAAGGTGGTTTTGTGCGTTCTCTTAACAGTGTGGAAGTGTCATTGCTTTTACATAAATAATTTATTTGAACAAGTTCTGAAAAGCTCTACTATGTCCTCCTAGCTCTCGATGAAGATGCTGTGATGGCTGACAGTGTTTCCTCTAGAATGGTTTTCAGTAGCGGGGGTGTTGAACGTCAAAAAGTAACCTAACCTGAAAACAGCGTGTAGATTCTTTTTAGCATCTCACATTAGCTACACTTTCAGTCACTATGACCTCTACTACTACGGTCAGAAACATTGATTGTGCCAAAATATGAACAATAACGTCGCTGTCAACGGGCTTATCTGCTAATGTTAGCTACCGACCGTTAGCTTAACCATCCAGCAAATAGACTGTGCCGTTACTTGAAACCGGTGATTAACGTCACCACTCATTTTACACACAGTTTAACAACAAAACAAAACGCTGAGTGGACATTACTAGCTACGTTTTTCATGTTGGTTTGAGCAGTATGCACCCCTAGTGGGGAATAAAAAGCAATTCAATTGAAGCACTTACCATGAGATCACAGGTTCACTTAGTTTCAAATGGTTAGAATGACATGCTTGTCTGTGTATGTCTGTTTTCTTGTATTTCACTTGCCTCATGGAATATTTTCTATGTGTACTCATTTGCGTGTCTGTACATACAGAAGAAGGTTCACTTAGTTTGAAGTGGTTATAATGGCATCAGTGAATGCTTGTTTCTTTGAACTGCTTTAATTTATCATTTTATTTAATCTTTTAATTTTATTCTAAAGGTGAAATGAATGCAAGATGGGTTAGGGTTGCAAGATGTATACAAAGTCAGTGAGTCTAATCTATTGTGTTGACTTTCCCTATCTGCGTTGTTCTATTGGCCTAGAGGGTGTATTTTATTTTTTTTATAAATCTCAAACTCTGTTTAATGGTTAGAAAACGTGTTGCCGTATAAACCTGCAACTTAATGGCGTGTTGGTTTTAAAAAATATTGAGAAGGTATTAAAAATGGTATTAAAAGGTATTGAATTTGTCTCTAGGATTTCTGTATATACCCTGACCTCTCTTTACTGGCACCACAGGAGCTTGAACCACTGTTACAGCCTCGTAGGATGGAGGTGCTGTTGGTTGTGGCAGGGAAGGGTACATGCTGGCAGTGGCTGTGGTTGGGTTATTATTAGTCTTTTCTGGTATTACTTCAGTTGTGCCACCAGATGTTGCCAACTTATCATTTTTCCTTTTCAGTTTACCCAGCAGTTCAGTCAGCCCCCTTGTGACATCTTTCTCTACAGCTTTCTTTTGTTTACGCCCCCATGCAGGTCCCCACTCCCTATTGCTTTTTCTTTCCATTCTGTGTCTGCCACTTGTGCCTGACTCTCTGCTCTGATATTCAAAGTTCTCAATACACTCTCATCTCTCCCTATGTCTGTCAACAGTCCTTCCTCTTCCCACTTACAGAGTATCTTTTTCCCTGTCTCAACCCATTGTTTCTGCTGCCCCCCCCGCCGCCGGTGCTTTCTTCCCAGAAATCAACAGAAAAGCTTTCAGTTCTTCCATTTCAGCACTGTATGCACAATCTTTCACTTCTTTATGCCATGATACAGTCCCCAACAGCACCCGAAACACACTATATATAAGAAACCGTATATTATTTATTTAATTATTTATTATTATTATAACAATTGTCTCTGCTTTTCAAAGTGTCAATTTGACTCTGTAACGTCAGTCTGTCTCTTGTCCTGTTGCTCTCAAAATCTGAGTCTAGCTCTAAACTCACTTCGTCACCACTACCTGTTACTGTTTCACTCTTTTCCTAAAGTATTCTCCTCTGTCTTTTCTGACACTTCACACAATGAACCCTCACTAGTAATTGTTTTTGCTTCAATCTGTGCCTTATTCATTTTATCCTCTTCACAGTATACCTCAAAATCAAACAGCGCTCGGGTAATTTTATTCTCTTCACAATATACTTCAAAATCTGCCTCCGTATCGAAATGTAAAACGTTTTCTGTCATTGCATTGAATTCACAATCATTGGCTTTTTACAGTTTCTACCAACCAACCGACTGCGATTCCTCTAATTAAGTCAAATTAAACCAACTCTCCGATTTTTCTAACCAAGAGCTTTTTACAGTGAATTCACAATCATTGGCTTTTTACAGTATCTTACCAACCAACCGACTGCGATTCCTCTAATTAATTCAAATTAAACCAACTCTCCGATTTTTCTAACCAAGAGCTTTTTACGGTTTTATTTCATCCAATGTACTCAACTTTCCGACCAGTTGTAGATCAAAAGCTTTTTACGAGTCTCTTATAGCCAATTTATAGGTCTCGTCAGACCATTGAACCTTCGAAGGTTTACCTCTTTGATTTTAGTTTTGCCCAACTCTCCGGTCTTAATGAACCAAGAGCTTTTTACAGGTCTAATTTAGATTTAATTTTTATTGCCCGAATCACGGCGGACCAGGAGCTTTTTACAGGCTAATTTAGATTTATTTTTTGTTGCCTAACTCCCCGAATCACGGTGGACCAGGAGCTTTTTACAGGCTAATTTAGATTTATTTTTTGTTGCCCAACTCCCCGAATCACAATGGACCAGGAGCTTTTTACAGGCTTTCTTTTCACTCTGTTAACAGTTCTTATTTTGCAATTTCGTTTTACTATTTCGTTTTCTTTTATACTCTTAAGATTTCATTCAATTTACCAACGGCACTTTTGTTCTTCTTCACTAAAAAATTTGGTTATGCTCAATGTGCAGAAGTTAGATATTAACAGGTCTCTGCTTACCTTATTTTGACAGCGCGCTGTTTTGAGTGAAGGAAAAACTGGAGTCCGTCCTGTCTGCTCAATTCAGGGGAAAGTCCTCTGGCGCCTCTTAGTGGATCACGTCGGGGTCACCACTTTGTGCGTGTTAAAAATCCACTAAGTAGACAAAGAGAGGACTTCAAAGTTTAACAAGTATTTATTTAAGTAAAATCATAAGAGCATAAACCTGTACACTCAGCCTGTGTGCCTGCTCAAGGCACACAGGCTTGTTGGAGGAGTACCGTGGTTTAGACTTGGCGTCCCCTGGTTGGTGCACAGACTGGTCCCAGTCTTTTGGCCCACGCCCTCTTCATCAGTTGTTAGACTTTAGCTATGCTGATGGTCAGAGAGAACAATGCGCCGCTGTTGCCTGTCACAGGTTGAGAAGTAACTTATTTCATTATTTCATGGTCAAACTGATATCAAACTGATATTAACTTCGTTGCTGCACACTTGTTGCTCTCTGACCACCGTCATACAGTTCTGCTTTCTGCACGTACAACAATATCCTTTTCTCATTTTGCCTGAATAAGCTGTCACAGTGCTCTTTCACTAAACACACTAAACACACTATTCAACTATAATTTGTATCCTCATAAAGCATAGCCAGCTTGACTGATTATTTTTATTTCTTACAAAGTCGCCAGAAGACATCACTCCTTGTTTTCAACATCCAAAGCTTGTTAATTTGGCTCAGGAGTACGGCAGGAGCCTGACACAGCAGCTGCAGTCGGCCCTCCAGCTCCAAACTGCTTGGCCCAAAAGTCTTGCAGGGCTTCTGGTTACCTCCTACAAGCACCTTCCTCAACATGCCCTCCCAGCAGCTCAGTGAAATGGCTGTTGGTATCACAAAATTTGTTTTGGACCGGGTCTCCACTGCTTTGTCCACTGTGCACAATCGGGTCAACTTCTCCCAGTCCATCAGAGACCGCATGGTCCTGTCTATCCAGGAAACGGTTAGGCAGATGTACCCTCAAGACGTCCTGAGGAGAGGGCTAAACTGCTTTGCAGCAGAGGTGCTGAACACTATTGTTGATGCTGCAGTGAAAGAGGTCCTTGTGCTGTTTCAGCCTCAGACTGATACTCATGTGCCTGCAAATTCAAGCACCAAAAACAATTGCACCCAGCACACCCAGGCTGGAGATTTGAATGAGGAGCCTGGTCTGGAGGAAGATGGTGAACCAATCCAAGATCAAGAAACTTCTGTTTTGTCCGCCCACTCCTCTGACTCCCAATGCTGAACCTTCTGCCAATATTTTCTTGGATGAAACCGTATCCTCTGCCTCTATGCCCCGCCTAGAAGCTGACTCTGCTGTGGTTCCAGCTCTGCCATCTTTTGTTCCCCCTACTGATGAACCTCTTGCCATCACTGTCATTCAGGATGGTTTGACAATCAGCCAGATTGAACCAGCGGAGCAGTTTACCCCAGAGACAGATGTTGCCGAGGTGTCATCACCACCACTTCCTCTGACCCCTGCCACTGAACATCCAGTCATGACATCAGTCCTGGATAGTAACAATATGAATGAAAAGACCACCAGAAAACCTGACTCTTCTGTCTTGTCTCCTCCACATGCTTCTCTGACTCGTTCTAAATCTTCTGCAAACATTGACTTGGATGAAACAGAGGATTCTTCCTCTGCGCCCAGCCTAAAAGCTCCTGTGGCTACAGCTCATCCATCACCTCCGACTCCTCCTGCTGAACCCACAGTGACTACATCAGCCCAGAATAGTGAGGACTTGAATGAGAAGATGAACAGAGAACCAGACTCTGTTGTGGCTTCAGCTCCAACACCTACCGTGACCCCTGCTGATGAACCTCCTACCATCACTATTGTCCCGGATGGTTTGACAATCAACCAGATCGAACCAGCTGAGCAGCCTGCACCAAAGACCGACTTTGCTACATCATCTCTGAAAAGTGAGGACTTGAGCAAGCAGGTCACAAGAGAACCAGACTCTGTTCTGGCTTCAGCTCCAACACCTACCGTGACCCCTGCTGATGAACCTCCTACCATCACTGTTTTCCAGGATGGTTTGACAATCAGCCAGATTGAACCAGCTGAGCAGCCTGCACCAAAGGCCGACTTTGCTAAGAGGACATCTCCACCACTTCCCATGACTCCCCCTGCTGAAACCCTAGTCAATTACTTTAGTCCTGAATGGTGAGGATGTGATCAAGGAGCTCAGAAGAGAACCAGACTCAGCTGTGACTGCGGATCTACAGGCTCTTCCAATCACCCATCATGCAGCGCAGGATGACCTGACGAGTCCAGCGCTTCTTCAGTTGGTTCAGGAAAACACTATGCTGCTGTTGCCTGCCTGAAGACGCAGACTAAGGGCCAGATGTACTATCGCAAGGGGAAAGTGGGTGTTTCCCATAAAGAGATGGGAGGGGAAGCATAAAGTGTGCCTGTGATGCCCTTCGGTGTCATTTAAAGGAACACGCCGACTTATTGGGACTTTAGCTTATTCACCGTAACCCCCAGAGTTAGACAAGTCGATACATACATCTCCGTGCGTGCTGTAACGCTGTCTGACGGCTCCAACATTAGCTTAGCCCAGCACAGATCCTGCAGGTAACTGGTTCCAACTAGCCTACTGCTCCGAATTGTGACAAAAGTGCCAAAATAACGCCAACATGTTCCTGTTTACATGTTGTGATTTGGAGAGTCACAGCGTGTACAAAAAACAACGTAACATGAGACACAGCCATCTTCTATCCATAAACAAACCGGGAGCTATATTCTCAGACAGGCTTGCGCGGGGAGCACATCCTCACTCCAAGTACTATATTCTTCTTCGCCTGCGGAATATAGTTCCGGTTTGTTTACGGTTAGAAGATGGCTGTGTCTCATGTTACGTTGTTTTTTGTACACGCTGTGACTCTACAAATCACAACATGTAAATAGGAACATGTTGGCGTTATTTTGTCACTTATTCGGAGCCGTAGGATTACTGGAACCAGTCACCTGCATGTTCTGTGATGGGCTGATGATGCTGGAGATGTCAGACAGCTTTACAGCACGCACGGAGATGAAAAGGGTATGTATCGACTTGTCTAACTCTGGGGGTTACGGTGAATAAGCTAAATTCCCAATAAGTCAGCGTGTTCCTTTAAGCGTTAACTTGTGCTTCCTGTGTGCAGG
Organism: Perca fluviatilis; assembly: GCF_010015445.1. Lineage (NCBI taxonomy): Eukaryota > Metazoa > Chordata > Actinopteri > Perciformes > Percidae > Perca > Perca fluviatilis. The sequence goes on along the minus strand of NC_053123.1, from coordinate 826,716 downwards.
TTACTAATTAGCTCAGCAGGGTCTGTTGTGCTGAGGCCACTTAAGCTGCAGTATCCTCTGTCTCTTCTCTCTGCTCTGGCTGTACTCACAGGCACACCAAGGTTTGGTTATGTTTGGTTAGGTTGTCCTGGGTTTGCTTTTTGCTGAGTTTACACTTTACAACACCAACACACGCACCTATTTCACTCATGCACACCCTACACCACTGACTCTACTGATTTCCACATCCCATTCTGTATATAGTTAATTTGGTCTAATTTGTTTCAATTTGGTAAAGTATTGTTTAAACATGTAACATGGTATTGTCTCCCTCTTCGTTATGACCACCTGAGCCAGGTCATGAAAAGTGGGTGCTCGTTAAATTAAGTTATATTAGTAGTGGTGTGTTTAGTGTTAATTGGTTGGTCCAGATAAAGGTTGATTTTAGCTGTGCTTCGCAGGGTTTGTTTTTCTTTGTTGGGAGATGCACTGATGTGTTTTGTTGGAAGCCTCTGTTTGTGAGGTGATTTGTCTGCGGTTAATTCAGAGAATGACTGTTACTGTCTGTTGCCCTGTGGAAAGAAGTTTCTCCGTCAGGTTGTAGGGTGCTTTTATCCAGGGATGTTTTTTTTTTTTTCTATCAGTGTGGTGGAAAAGTGACTAGAACGATTGTCTCGGGGGCACATCCGCTGCAGCTGGAGGGTTGCCAATTTTTGGTTGCTCTTTCGGGCTGCCGGGCTAATATCATTGAATGCATATAATGGTTATTATTGCAGTCAATGCCGTGTATAACTACCAACTGCAAGTACCACACAAAGCCTAGGATTGAGCTTTAGCTAGCTTTTGGCTAGGCAGTTAGGGGGAAATTCGTTGGGCTGACAATTGCTAAAGTTCAACTGTGATGGTTGATGTATAGTTTTCTGTATTGTCCTTTGTGATGATGGCTTCCATGTCTGATTTTTTTTTCGGAGTGTCTATTTGCACCCCCGGTACGAATAGCCTCGGCCACACAGCTGAGCTATTTACACCCTGTGACGTAACAACAAAAAAACGTTGCTCGCGTGCACCGAAATCATGGCGGACGTTCATCTTCCATGACTGCAGAAACTGGCATATTAGGGAAGTTTTGTCTCTAAAGTTTATAACAATTGAATTTCTAGCGGAAAATGGATACTACAGTTGCGCTTTCTGTCTTCAGTGAAAGCATACAACCGTTAGTTTGTTAGTTAGTACCTATTTTTTGTATACAGTATGGTTACCTAGCAACCGAGGCTTGAAGAAACCAAGTGGTAAAGAGTTGTTCAACTTCCAGAAAGAACTGCTAGGTGAGTGGTTAGTGCGCTTGCCTTTGGTATGGGAGTTTGGAGTTCGATTCCCCTGTGTGGTGATCTTATTTTTTTAAATTTGGATTGGATAATTTGCATGCAATTGCGCAAGTCAGGACCCGCGAACGCGAATTTTTTTTTTGCAGGGTGGTAGGGGAAGACTCATGAATATGCCTGCTCTGGTTGGGTTGGTTAGGTTTAGGCAAGAGGAGTGGGATGGTTATGGTTAGGGTAAGAATGTCAGGGCGATAATATTCCAAAAAGGTGTAATACATGAGTAGTATGGATAACTGTGTGTAAATATATGCCAAGGTACTGTAAATGCACAGGGGTGCAAATAGCATACACTGCTAATTGTACCAGGGGTGCAAATAGCATACACTTCTAATTGTACCAGGGGTGCAAATAGCATACACTTCTAATTGCACCAGGGTACAAATAGAATACTGCTAATTGTACCAGGGGTGCAAATAGCATACACTTCTAATTGTACCAGGGGTGCAAATAGCATACACTGCTAATTGTACCAGGGGTGCAAATAGCATACACTTCTAATTGCACCAGGGTACAAATAGCATACTGCTAATTGTACCAGGGGTGCAAATAGCATACACTGCTAATTGTACCAGGGGTGCAAATAGCCTCACCCTTTTTTTTTTTCTTTTTTTTTGAGGAGCCCACAATAGATTTTGTAAATGGTTGTAAAAAGGATCAGTTGTTGGAGATAGATGATCATTATGACATTGCTGTTGCAGGGAAAAGTCGTAAGGATAAGATTAAAAGGAGAGTTTTGTTGTCTTTATTTGAATGTGGTGTGTTAAATAAAACTGAGACTGAGTCTGTGCCCATGTCCGCATCATGTCCCAACTTCCTCCTGAGAGGAGGAAGTTGGACTTGGAGCAGTCTAGGTTGGAGTTAATAAGAGAGGGCAAGCTTGTCCTGGGGGTCATGATGATGCCTCCATGGGCTCTGCACAGGGTGGTTTGGAAACTGGCGTTTAGTGTCGCAAGTTTAATGAACGGGACCCTGATTCTTTTTTCACTCTCTTCGAAGATGTTGCCGATGCAAAAAAAAATAAAAAGGCTAGATTTAGACAGGGTGCTGATGCTTCAGTGTGTCCTGACTGGTCGGGCCCAGGAGGCCTATTGTAGGGTGGAAGACAAACATGTCAATATGACTGAACCATTACAAGTTTGTACAGCATGTCCTAGATTTGGAAAAAAAGTGTGAAAAGACTGAAATTAAGGGTAGCATAAACTTTGAGCAAAATCTAAGAGGGTGCACCACCTTTTTTCCTAGGTCGCACCGGTGCACCTAACGTCCTCGCATCCGCTGCCTCTCCACTAACGAAGCAATGTTGTTTATAGCGATATGGTTTAATGTTGCGTTACATGACTCATTCCTTCTGGAAAGCCGTGCCTGTGTTTGGATTTGGATCTCTCCTCCGCGCAGCCCCGCCCCCATTCACTCACACACCGGCCGGCTCACCTGCAACATGGAGAGACACAGCGCCGCTGGTCCAAACTCCCGACATTTGTCTACAGTTTTAATTGTTATTAACACAGCTGTATATTGTTAAGTATGAGAGGGAAATCTGTATTGGTACCAGTGTTTCCGCTGGTAACTCTGTTACTGCGGCCGCCATGGCGAAAAACACATTATTAAACTAACTTCAGTTGGTTGAGTAATAGCTTGTAAGACGGAGCATGCTGGATCATAGTTAATTAAAATGCAGCGCAGTGACGATACATTTCATAGCCTACACAAGACTGGTGTAACGCCGCTAATGAGTCAGCCGTCACTCTCTGAGTAGCCTAGCATACGCTTCAGTCCATCGCACTCCCCCTGTCTTTCGGTCGTTCTTTTTTTTTTTAAGATTTCGGCCTTTATTTTGATAGGAAAGCTGAAGACATGAAAGGGGAGAGAGAGTGGATGACATGTACAGACATGAAAATCACTCACCTTTCGGCGAAATTCTCCGTTTTGAAACCAAAATAGGTGACCTACGTGAATCGTGTAGATTTGATGAGAAAATGTTTAAGGGGGAGAGGGGGGGTGTAAGTACTCGGGCCTGGTGCCGTATGACTATTTTAGAAAAATAAATAAATTAAAAAGTCCACATGGATTTAACCATACTGTCTATGGATTTGACCAATCATCGAACTTCCACCAACCTTCTGGCGCGCCATGTTGCAGGGGGAGACGGGGGGCTTGCGAAGAATATCTACAGGCCACCTAAATACTGTGCATCCTTCTTTGACGATTTTAATAACTGCTGTCTATAATCTGTATTAACTTTGACCGTGTAGTTATTGCTGGTGATTTTAACATTCATGTTGACAACCCCCAGGACCGAGGGACCAAAGAACTGTGTTGTGTTTTTGAGAGCTATGGACTGACTCAGCATGTGACACAGCCCACGCACAATAAGGGGCACACACTGGACTTGATTATCTCCAAGGGTCTGAACATTTCCAAGGTTGTGGTGACTGATGTTGCTCTCTCTGATCATTCCTGTGTTTTCTTTAACGGCACTATCTCGGTGCCCAAAAGTGTTCAAACAAAGTTAATCAGAAAACGGTATATCACTGAAAACACCAGTGAATCATTCATTCAGCTTTTCTCCTCTACACCCACTCTCACTGGGGCCTCAGTCACTGAGCTGGTAGATAATTTCAACTGTAAAATTACGAATGTTATTGATGCTATTGCTCCCACTAAGGTCAAAGTTGTCTCTGGTAAAAAAAGATCTCCATGGAGAAATTTTATAGGTGTGAGAACAGAAAAAAGAGAGTGTCGAAAAGCTGAACGCAGTTGGCGAAAATCTAATCTCCAGGTCCATTATAACACTTATAAAGAGAGACTTCGCATTTATAATCTGGAACTAAGAAATGCAAGGCGGTCCTTTTTCTCTGACATTATCGCCAGAAACAATAATAATTCACATGCTTTGTTTGCTACTGTTGATAGATTAACTAACCCTCCAGTACCAGTAGCATCTGAACTGTTGTCTACCGAGGCTTGCAACGACTTTGCCTCCATATCAAGTACAGGATTCAAATTCCAACATGACACAATTTCATACGATCAACCTTAAAAACCTGGAGGACATTATACAACATCTGAAAACCTCCTCCTGTTGCCTTGGGATTCTACCAACGGGTGTTTTCAAAAATGTTTTGAATTGTTTGGCTTCTGATCTTCTACAGATTGTAAACACATATCTGCTCTCAGGTATCTTCCCACAGGCCCTGAAAACTGCAGTCATCAAGCCACTCCTAAAAAAGAACAATCTAGACACGACACTAATGAGCAACTATAGGCCAATATCAAACCTTCCATTTTTAAGTAAAATCATAGAAAAAGTGGTTTTTCAACAACTCAACCTTTTCTTATCGCTAAACAACATTTTTGATGCCTTCCAGTCAGGTTTTCGACCACACCACAGCACTGAGACAGCTCTTGTTAAAGTCTTTAATGACATCCACTTAAACACAGATAGTGGCAAAATTTCAGTCTTGGTATTACTTGATCTCAGTGCTGCATTTGATACAGTAGACCATGACATATTGCTTGACCGATTGGAAAACTGGGTTGGTCTTTCTGGCTCAGTACTAAAGTGGTTTGAATCCTATTTAAAGAATAGGGAATACTTTGTGTCTATAGGTAATTATACATCTGAGCATACAAATATGACGTGCAGAGTTCCCCAAGGCTCTGTTCTGGGGCCTCTTCTGTTCAACATCTACATGCTTCCACTGGCTCAGATTATGGAAAACAACAAAATAAGTTACCATAGTTATGCAGATGACACACAAATTTACATAACCTTATCGCCAGGGAACTATAGCCCAATACAACAATTAAATATGTGCATTGAACAAATTAATGATTGGATGTGCCAGAACTTTCTTAAACTAAATGAAGAAAAAACGGAGATGGTTGTTTTTGGAGCAAAAGAGGAACGATTGAAAGTCAGAGCTCAGCTTCAAACGACAATGTTAAAAACAACAGACAAAGCCAGAAATCTTGGTGTAGTCATGGACTCAGACCTGAATTTTAACAGCCACATTAACATAATTAAAAAATGTGCCTATCACCTTAAAAATATATCAAGGGTTAGAGGACTTATGTCTCAGCAGGATCTGGAAAACTTGTCCATGCTTTTATCTTCAGTAGACTTGACTACTGTAACGGTGTCTTTACAGGTCTCCCTAAAAAATCAATCAGACAGCTGCAGCTGATTCAGACTAAATACTTTTACTGGTTTATAAATCACTAAACGGTTTAGGGCCAAAATACATTTCTGATCTACTACTACACTATGACCCACCCAGACCTCTCAGGTCGTCTGGGACAGGTCTACTTGTTGTTCCCAGAGTCAGAACTAAACAGGGGGATCAGCGTTCAGTTTTTATGCTCCACATATCTGGAACAAACTCCCAGAAACCTGCAGGTCCGCTGCAACTCTCAGTTCTTTTAAATCTAAGCTAAAGACCTATCTTTTTGATGTTGCTTTTCTTTAAATAATCTATTTTATTAACTTTAATTTCTTATACTGCACTGTAACTTTTATTCTTATACTGCACTATCAATTTTATTCTTGTTTTAATTTGTTTATTATTCTTGACTTTGATTGTTTTTAAATTGTTTTTAATTGTGTTTTAACTGCTCTTTAATGTTTTATGTAAAGCACTTTGAATTGCCTTGTTGCTGAAATGTGCTATATAAATAAAGCTGCCTTGCCTTGCCTTGCTAGTCATTAGATGCTAGTCACAAAGCTTCGGTCCGTGCACTCTGTAATACGAGTACGTTACCGGTGTTGTGCCGAAAAAAGACTGCCTGCCGAAATACGACTGCACGCCGCTAGAGCGTGTCTGCCGCTCATAACATGCAAGTATAGCAAATTGTGTGATTGTCAGACGTTGCTGACCTGAGTTAGGGGGGGGGGGGCAGTCACATTTCGGCAGGCAGTCTTTTTTCGGCACAACACCGGCAACGACCGCTACCGTTAAGACTGCGACTGTTCCTTTACTGACCGACCGTGATACAAACAATACGTGTGTGCACGTTCATAGCGGATCATCATTTGTAAAAGCTATCTGAAGCCCAAACTGCCTTGATAAAGCTGTCTGTTTGGAATCAGCATGGCAGGTATTTAAACATAACGGCCTTGTCCCAGAGTTTAGACCTCTAGCTATATGAAAAGATAAACAATGCCACGTTTTTAATAATTGTAAATAAAGCAGCTAATATCAGCATGGAGAAAATCATGAATGTACTAATTTGCTTTTTTGATGATGACCTGGCCAAAGTAGTAAATTTTAGTTTTCACAATGATTCATTTTAGGATTATGATATTATTGCAATATGTAAATCCACATTGACTCTTGATTTAATATATGGTTGGAAGAAGTACAAATGTATCCAAAACTTTTTAGTCTTTAAAAATTATGACTTTTATTATTGTGTAATGTCAGAAGGACTTTAACTGTTTTGCCAGTCAAATTAACTTTAATGAGTGCATATTGAAATATTACACTGTTGGTTGGCAAAAAATGCATCTCAAAATGCATCAGATTGATGCTTTAAAATATGGAATATTTAAAATTTTCTTCCGGACCCCCCTAGAGGGGTAATATCCTTCTCACCTTTTTCACCCCTGACCCGTTTTCATGCCTGTCATATAGGAAAGGGCTGCAGGTCGGAGTCAAACCTCTATATGTACCAACTGAGCTATCCGGGCGTCCTCTCTCTCTTTTAATCAGTCTGTTATTGTTGTTGAAAGCTTATGAAGGAGCTTTCTCAGGCTATTTATTTTAGATAACTTTCATTTACATGTGTTGCAGCTGTATATTTTCAAACTGGTAAAGAAAAAACTGTCTTTGCATTTTATTTTAATCACAATCTGTTTTAATAAAAGAGCTTTGACTTAAAACTGAACATTTAGCCCACTTTGTAAAAAAATACAGAGCTATATATCGTGTATCGCCATTCAGCGTTACGGCGATGCGAGGAAAAATTTGGGTGCACCTAAATTTTGTGCTGGTGCACCTAAATAAAAAAAGTTAGGCACACCAGTGCAACCAAGGCAAAAAGTTAGTGTGGAGCCTTGAAAAAGCTTTAAAATGGACCTTGAAAGTGCTTGAAAAGTGCTTGAATTTGACCTTGGAAAAGGTGTACGAACCCTGAGAAGGAATGGGTCATGTAACGCAACATTAAACATATCGATATAAACGACATCGCTTCGTTCGTGGAGAGGCAGCGGATGCGAGGACGTTAGGTGCACTGGTGCGACCTAGGAAAAATCGTAGTCGCACCCTTACAAATTTTGGTCGCACTCTAGAGCCCTGAGTTTGTGCAGATCGCTGCTGCAAGCTTTTTAAGGGGTTCTGTAAACATGAGCATATTACCCCTGTATTTTCTCCCTCCACTGGCTCCCTGTCAGTTTTAGAGTTAAGGCTGATTCATGCTTCTGCGTTAAATCTACGCCGTGGCTACGTATGTAGGTACGAGGAGATACCGGGACCCTACGCCGTAGACTGGCGTGCACCTCTCAAATAATGTAACTACACGTCGCGGCAACACACCTCGCTCGGCCGTGGCTTGTAGCGTTGCATTTCCCCCAACTCATTTCCTGGTTCTCCTTCTCCATAAACAACACTTTGTTTCTCTCACTATGACTCTAGAGTCGGGACTCGCTGTCACTCTCTCACTCACTCTACCACACACTCCCCAGCATACACACATGCCGGCCCTGCTATTCTCTTAAAGAGATCGACGCACGCACCAATGCACAAGTATTGAACTTCAGGCCACTTACGTAGGCTACGGCGAAAGCTCTGCATGGAGCCTCAGCAGAACCATAAATCAGCCTTTAATTTCTTAAGGCTTTACTATTTTTTTATAAATCACTTCACCGATTGGCTCTCTCTTACCTATCTGACCTTTTAATTCCCTATATCCTACCTGTGTCACTCAGGTCGTCGTTAGTTTAGTTAGTTAGGCTTGTGCCTGCCTGGGTATATGCATGATTCTGTTGTGTGCTGTTGACCTGTTTTATTCTGCCTATGTTTGTAAAGCACTTTGGTCAGCTGGTATTGTTTTAAATGAGCTATAGAAATATTTGACTTGACTTCTGGATTGCACTGCCTGTGGATTGTGACCTGCCCCACAAGGTGACGCTGTGTAATCACTGCACGGTCACTGTTTACTACTAACTACTTTAGCCATGCTGAACAAAAACCCACAGAAAATAAATGGTCTGCGGGTGACCGCAGAAGGAAGCTATAGGTACCGGTTTGGTTTGAAGTTTACTGACCCTGTCTTCTGCACCTGAAGAGCTGTGCTGCTAAATGCCTGTGTTCTTATTTTTATAAAAACTCTGATTGGTCACATCCATTAACCCGCTCTATGCGAATGTATCTTCCTGTTCCCTCAGTCTGGTGAGGACGTTCCTGTTGGTCGACGGCAGTGTTGGTCTCCAGAAGGCTGACCTGATCGCCCTGGAGATGTGTGAGGAGATCAGACGTCCATATGTGGTAGGACACACACACACACACACACACACACACACAATCTTCATAAATAGTAACATCATGTCTACTTAGTTAGAAAAAAAAATTAAGAATTCTATAAGATCTTAGCTTGAAAGCAAAATACATGGACAAATCTAAAGGTAACTATTACCCATATGCCAAATAGACATTATGTTCCTTACATCCATGTAATTACAGTCATGATTATTATGGTGCTGGAAATTATAGTCAGGCAGCAACAAGTTATCTGGTCATTTGATCACCAACCTGTAACTTGTACTTTGAGTCACTGTCTCATATGCTCAAATTACTTTTCTGGTCAATAATTTCTGTAAACATTTTAGAGCTGCAGGGATGATTCCACTAATCGATAAGGCAAGCCAAGGCAGATTTATTTGTATAGCACATTTCAGCTACAAGGCAATTCAAAGTGCCTTACGTTAAAAATGAAAGAGCAGTTAAAGAAAATATAAAAACAGTTAAATTACAATAATACAGGTATGAAATACAAAAATAAAAGTAACAGTGCAGTATGAGAAATGAACAATTACTTAAAAAAGGCAGCATCGAACAGAAAAGTCTTCAGCTTTGATTTAAGAAGTGAAAGTTGCAGCAGTTTTCTGGGAGTTTGTTCCAGATATGTGGTGCATAAAAAGTGAACGCTGCTTCTCCGTGTTTAGTTCTGACTCTGGGGACAGAAAGCAGAGCTGACCTAGATGATCTGTGAGGTCTGGGTGGTTCATAATGTAGCAGCAGATCAGAAATAAAGCGTTCAGTGCTTTATAAACCAACAGTAGGCTTTTGAAACCAATTCTTTGAGAGACAGGACGCCTGTGTAAAGGCCTGAGAACTGGAGGGATGTGATCCACTTTCTAGGTCTCAGTGAGGACTCGAGCAGCAACACTCTGAATCAGCTGCAGCTAGCTAATCAAGTCGATCAATAGAAAATTAGTCTGCAACTATTTTGATAATCGATGAATTGATTTGAGTTAGGGATGGGCGATATGGCCTAAAATCCATATTGCGATATACATTGCAGCCTCTTGCGATAACAATATATATCACGATATATAAATTATAATAGAACCATTTCAGACCAAACTGCTAAATATATATATATATATATATATATATATATATTTTTTTTTTTTTTTAAAGAGAAAGAAACATAGTATGTAGTTTTGAGAACATTTATTGTGCAAAACTGTAATTATACAACATAATGTTGCAGATTAATAAAATTCAAGTACACTAGTTGCACAGACTTTGACAAAGAAAAAGGTTAAAGTATTGGGTGTCTTCTCTTTAGTGCAAACCATTCTAAAAGGTTAGTTAGTTGAAGTCCTTGGTTCTTAAATGCCACCCAAGATGCAGAGAACAGGAAAAACTGGTGTCTGTTTAGTTAAGGAACAGACACTGTACTGGAAATACTTTCATTATTAGGCAAAGATGCACAGATACTTTAAATAACAACATTTCAAACATAAAGTTTCTTACCTGCTGCCTAATGTAACGCATTTGAGCACACTTGTACACACACACACACACGGCAATTTGGTGTGTGTGTTTGTGGCATGTTGCGACATGTTCTCCAGCACGCAGTGTGAGTGAGAACACACAGTGTGAGGCCTGGAACCTGAACAAACTGCTTTTTGAATTTAAAACAAATTAAAGGAAATCATTTCCAACATTCTTTTATTGAACAAATTGAACATTGAACTGAATATAAAAGGTAGCACTAAAAAGAGAATGATAGTTACATTTTAATGTGAAGTTTTCTCCTGATATTTTCTTTCAACTAACACAAAAAATCTCTGTGTCTTTCACTATACGTTGCAGCCTTTCATGATGTGTTTATTACGCTAGCTGATATTGTGATGATGATTTTTTTTTTTTTAAACCGATATATTGTGCAGTCCTACTGGAAAGGCAGGGTGTCTGATATTTGGTGGAGGCTTTCTCTCCTTTTTCACATTTTACTCATCCTTAAAAGATCTACATCATTATGTCCACAGTGAATTAATGCTGAACGCTCTCACTCAGCTATTTAAAAACTGCTGTCCCCTCTGAAACGCCACCGCTGAGGCGTTATAATAAAGCACCCCCACTCTCTATGCAGTCAATTATTCATGCTCCCAGGATATTAAACACTTTGACCATTATTAAGGCTGTGACAGTACAGCTTATAACAAAGATGAAGTATCGCTGCTCAAAGGCAATGGAAGCATGAAGACCAGGGCTCCAGACTAACTTTTTTCACTAGGAGCACAGTGGCCCCCAACTGAATATTTTAGGGGCGCAACCACAAAATTTAGGGGCACACACCGTAAATCAACATGCTAACCAAATATTCACATTTATACTAATTTCCACTGTATTACTAATAAACACTTTGATAATAGATGCAGAAATTACAATGTGCTGTTTCAAATTTAGTTTCACATTTTATTTTGCACTTTTGAAGATGCAATATAGAAGGTAAACCGACAGCACCATCGCTGTCATGACAGTACAAATAACTCTAGAACAAATAACTCAAACAGCTCTAGTCTCCAGTCTACAATTACAATGAATTCAACTTAAAATTAAACATGCATTGTTTAGGCTACTAAACTAAAATAAAAATATACCCCTCCCTCTCTCCTCCCAAACCTGCCCTACAACCTTGAATTGAATAATTATTAATTTCTTACTCACTGTAACTTTTATTCTTGTATTTATATTATTCTTTTTTAGCCTGTTTTATTTTCATCATGACCCCTTTTAATTGCTCTTTAATTAATGTACCGTATTTTCCGCACTATAAGGCGCACAGGATTATAAGGCGCACCTTCAATGAACGGCCTATTTTAGAACTTTTTTCATATATAGGGCACACCGGATTATAAGGCGCATAGAATAGAAGATACTGCAGTCAAACGTTTGACTGGGGTTGCGTTATGCATCCACTAGATGGAGCTGTGCTAAAGGGAATGTCAACAAAACAGTCAGATAAAGTCAAACTTTATGAAGCGTTCTGACAACTCCGTTCACTCCCATGGTAACGTTGTTAATGTTAATGAATGTCATGCCCATGTTGCATATCAATCGAATTGTCTGCTCATTGGCTAAAAAGATAGACAGGTCTTAAAGCATTTAAATCTAAGTGGTCCGAGAAAATGTCGATTCTCTCAACGTGGTCCCTGACATGTTGTCATCGGCTTGTCCGCTTCCATTGGCCATATCAGAGGCAAACCTGAACGATTGGCTAATATGAGCTACCAATCAAAAGCTTAGAAGCTAGGGAATACAATGACGCCCACATCGATCATGTAGCAAGCTGGGCAGAGAAGCTAGCGGCGATGACAAGTGCGGGAATGGAAAACTGTTTCGCGTTTTTCCGTTGTCATTCGGCCAGAAACTTCAACATTGTGAGGCGAACAGATCGTTTTGGAATATAAAGCTTGGATATTACATTTCCTTGGACTCTTGTGGATTTATGAAAATCAAGTTTTGGGCAAAATACCACTTTGTTGCTGAAAGGACAACGAAAACAGGTATGGATGCACTCTCGACACGTGCGCAGATTACGGCTGAATTATTTTATTTTCTGTTACTATGTAACAGTTGTGTAACTGCTATAAATCATCTTATGCTTTGTATGTGGGCTTACATTAATCATTAGAGGCTAAGCTTTCAATTGGTGTGTCGCATGGCTGTATATTTTGAAGATTTAATGCTTTAAAGTTCTAAAAACGCGAATGAGTGGAAGTTTTATTGAGGTTACAGCGACGCAGTGTCCCGTCAACGTGACAGTGATCCTTGAGAGGTTGATCCATATATAAGGCGCTCCGTCGTTTTTTGAGAAAATTAAAGGCTTTTAAGTGCGCCTTATAGTGCGGAAAATACGGTAAAGCACTTTGAATTGCCTTGTTGCTGAGAGGTGCTGTAGAAATCAAGCTGACCCGCGACCTCTTTCATCGCATATAAACAAATATGCAAACGTTCTTTTTTGTTGTGTGAAGTTAAAAAATTAACCACACTTGCAATCCTTACTTTAAACGTTTCGGACAACAAAACTGCAGAGCCGACGAGTCTGCTCCGTCCACACCTCTGCGCGCGCGTGTGTGTGCGCGCCGGAGCTCCGCTCTCTGTCACTATGCAGAGAGGACCATGGATATATTAGGAGAGGATAGATAAGCTTTGTGCTTACACGCTCTCAGGTACCGAAATTTCCACGTTTAACGTTTTAAAAAGGGGGCAAATTTACTGGTCGCACATGTGCGACTGGATGTAAAATTTAGTCGTACACTAAAATTTTGGTCGCAAAATGCGACCATTTGGTCGCAGTCTGGAGCCCTGAAGACATGAACTGAAAGGGCCGCTTTCAAACTGAAACAGGACTTGTTTCTTTGCTGTGCTGTTATGATGATGGGATAAGATACAGTTCTTTTTACCAGATTAACAGCAGCTCAGGAAGTTGTAATGTAGGGACTGTTGAATTTAGGGAACCATTTAGATCTATTCATTGATTTTCAGCATTCAGTAATATCTTGTGACAGAAGAGTTCAGAGTCCCTACACTGCAACTTAACTTAAATTAATGTTGGAGTTGGAATAGAAATGAAATGGGGAATTTGCAGCCCTGGAAACAGAGACTGCATAGTGCAGCGTTCTTAGCTGTGGATTCATTGATTAACAAATGAGAGAAAAATGAGGACCATAATGTAATGTTGTAATTTTGTAGAGCAACTATTATGATTATCGGTTTGAGTCATTTAATTTAAAAACAATTTTCTAGTTTCTTCTCTCCTCTGTGACAGTAAACTGAATATCTTTGAGTTGTGGACAAAACAAGACATTTGAGGATGTCGTCTTGGACTTTGGGAAACACTGATCCACATTTTTCACAATTTTTCACATTTTTCACCATGTGACATTTTTGAGACCGAAAACACTAATCCATCCATCAGTAAAATAATCCACGGATTAATCCATGATGAAAACAATCTTTAGTTGCAGACCCATCATTTTTGAATGATTTGCTGAAAGCTCTGTGTTCTTTAACTTGTGTAAGTCTGAATATACGTATGGTACATGAAGGTAGAACTGTAATGTGCCAAACATTTTGTTGTGCAGATGGTGGTGACTAAGATTGACAAATGTGGCTCGGGAACACTGCTGACCAATTTACTGGATGTTCAGGATGTGGTGAAAACACACACCACGAGCTGCTTCCCTCAGCCGTTCCTGGTCAGGTAAGAGTCCCACTTTGTATCGGACTGCTTAAATAATAAGGCTGGTGTAGGGCTGCACAATATGTCGTTTTCTAACATCCTCCCGATATCAACTGGCGTAGTAAACACAGCGCGAAAGGCTGCGACACATTGCGAAAGAAAATGTAGTAGATAGTTTGTAGCGTGTGTAGCTTCTTGTTTTCGTCTAGTTCCAGTTATTGACGGAGTAAATGAGTTGATGATGTTTGTAGTATTCCCACTGGTGTAGCCTATTCTCGTGTAGCAGATATGACATACTGTTGTTGTTTTTATCCACCACTCTCTTGACATCACCCTCATAACTTACAGGGAAACCAAAGTAGCTCCAAACGCCAGACCTGTTGGTTATTGGAGGATCTTCTAATTCTGGTCTGGTAATAGTCGCATTAACGTTACTAGCCATCATAGGCACCGATTTATGTTTTCCTCCGTGGGTGCTCACCGGCTCATGCCCTTTAAAAAAAAAAAGTAGTTTGAAAAAAACCTTAAGAACTTTAGGAAACAGACAGCGGCCGACACGAACACACGATTAACTTGATAATGAAGTTGTAAAGTTGGCTATCTTTCAACTCAGGACAGGGCCACTTCTCACAAATACAGATAGGATTGGAGATGAGAAGTTTAACTGACCACCAACTACCGCTGACCTGACGGAGCACCACGACCGGCCGCTCGTGGTGCTCAGTATCTAGCGCGCTGTAACCGATTCTGGGGTATCAACCGCGATCAGCTTCGTGGGAAATTAAGAACTCTCTGCACTAGTGGTGGATGTCGTTGATGCACTTGCATCATTAGCTTTGCTTTTTTAATAACAAATCTGTCCATTTAATTCTCACTCTGATTACCTAACGCGTTTTCATCCAAGAGACGCTGTGATTGGTGGAGGATATGGAGCAGGGGACTGACAGCGACATAACCAATCACATTATGACAGACGCTCCACTTAGCACCAATTGCAATGTTTAATTTTAAATGAATGTAGCCTACTGGCAGTCTGGCACACGTGGGTGCTCAGTGGGTGCTTGGTATTTTACATGGGTGCTCGAGCTCCGGCGCACCCACGGTATCGGCGCCTATGAGAGCCATATTGCAACAAGCTAGTTCAGCATAGCATGCCTGACTGGAGTAGTTTCTTGAGTGTGTGTAAGTAAGTAAGTAAAATGTATTTTTATAGCACATTTAAAAACAGCTCGCACTGACCAAAAGGCCTTAGCCACAGAATAATAACAATAAAATAAATACATTGACAGATTTAAGCTAAGACGACATCAATAGACAAACACTTAATTAAAGACATAGCATGGTAAGACAATTAGAACACAAGCCTGGTTTTGAATATTGTAATTTAAGGGGCATTTCTGATGTCAGGTGGCAGTTGGTTCCACAGCTGATGGCCAGCAACAGAAAAAGCTCTGTCACCTTTTTGCTTAAACCGGGACCGTGGGACATGGAGGAGACCTTGACTGGAGGATCTGAGGGACCTGGGGGCTACATGGAGATGAATTATACCAGCTATGTAGCTGGGGGCCAGGGTTTGAAGAGCTTTAAAAACTATCACGCTTTTTTGTGTTCGTCAGCAGCCTAGCCGCTGCATTTTGGACCATCTGAAGCCGTGCCACCAGTGTCAGAGGGAGACCAAAGTAGAGAGAGTTACAATAGTCTAGGCGGGAGGTTATGAAAGCATGGATGACTTTTTCCAGATCATTGTATGACAGAGCAGACTTGAGTTTGGAAATGATTCTTAATTGATAAAAACTGGTCTTTACAACAGATGCTATTTGTTTGTCCAGGTTAAGATGGTAGTCCAAAATAACACCCAGGTTACGTGCATGGGATTTAACATAGGGGGCAAAGCGACCAAGATTGGCAGGGATGGAATTTTTGGATTTTGAAGGGCCAAAGACAATAACTTCAGAAATTGTTAGCCATCCAGATTTTTATTTCTTTCAAACAGTCTAAAAGAGGCTGCATGGAGTTGCCGGATTTAAGTGGAATGTACAGTTGGGAGTCATCTGCATAGAAATGGAATGAAATATAACATTTTCTGATGATGTTACCTAGAGGGACCATGTAAAGGCTGAAAAGTAGTGGACCCAGAATGGATCCCTGGGGGACACCATAAGACACAGGGGCAGGGGATGAAAAGTATTGACCTATGGATACTGAAAAAGATCTTTGGTGGAGGTAGGAGTGAAACGTGGTAGGACATTTTGCATCCAGATTATGTTTCTTTAGCATAGGCTGGACAACGGCATGCTTGAAACATGTAGGAATGGTGCTGGTGGCAAGGCAGGAGTTAAGAATAAATTGAATGGAGGAACCAATAGCATCAAAAGCATTGATAATCTGTGAAGGGGTAGGATCGTGTGGGGCTGTTAATGGTTTCATGTGCTTTACAATGTCCCATAGTTCAGTGTAGGACACTGCTTGGAATTGGACAAAAGTAGCTGTAGCAATGGGGAAAAGAGGTGGGTTGTCAGATACAACAGGAGTGAACTGTGCTCTGATGTGGTCAATTTTCTCAGTAAAAAACTTCAAGAACTCTTCACAGCTATTGGTGGATGCCTCGACCTCTGAAGAGACCTGGGGGTTAACAATTGAGTTTATGGTATTAAATAAAATTCTAGGGCGATGGGAATGTTTGCGTATAATGTCAGAGAAATGCTTAGCCCTGGCTTTTTTAGCTGCAGCTTGGAAATTTGCTAGGGAATTTCTGAATATTTCTAAAGAGACTAGGAGGTGATCTTTTTTCCACTTACGCTCAGCTCTTCGACAAACCTGCCTGAGATGGTGGGTGGAATCATCAAGCCACTGTTGAGATTTAAAATTAGGGCGTCTGAGTTTAAGAGGGGCCACAGTTTCAAGGATAGCTGTGCAAGATGTGTTGAATAAGGATATTAGCTCATCAGGGCTCAAAAGTTGATCATGGGCAGTGATAGAGTCAGTGATAGCATTTCCCAAGTAGCATTCAGAGAACTTAGTTGCAGTAAAAGGGTTAATATGACGAGAGTAGTGGCCAGAAGATCTGGCTGTATACGGTGAGTAGCTTAACATTGAACACAATAGGCATATGGTCAGAGAAGGATGCATCCTCAATGCTTATGTTATCAATGGAAAACCCATGGGATAAAATCAGATCAAGAGTGTGCCCCTGAACATGGGTCGTCTGATTTATGTGCTGGAGGAGGCCGAATGATTCCATTACATGGCAAAACTCACTAACCAAGGGTTTTCCTGGGCAACAGACATGAATATTAAAATCACCCAAAATCAACAAACGGTCATAGGATGTTGCATAATGAGACAGAAAGTCCGAAAATTCTTTTATGAAATGTTTATCTGATTTGGGAGGCCTGTAAACAAGTGCGCACATCAATGGTGTAGTAGCAGATTCTACTTTTACGCATTGTACTTCAAAGGAAGAAAAGCTCCCAGCAGAGAGTGTTTGATTTTTAAAGATCAAAGCCACTCCGCCTCTTCTTCCTGAACTCCTCAAAGTGCTTATGAATGAACAGTTTGTGGGGCAAAGTTCGCCAAAAACAGATGTCTCACTAGCACCGCAGCCAATCCATGTCCAGATCTCGCTGGGTAAAAAAGTTGTTTAAAATGAAGGTCTTGTTTGACACGGACCTGCAGTTCAGTAATCCAAAGGCTGTGGAAGTTGAGAGCGTTGCAATGGGCGAATTATCAGGAGGTTCACCCCGCCGCTTTGGACGGGCAGTCTTGATGGAGCTGCAACAGTGTTGTAATGTAACGGAGTACAAATACTTCGTTACTGTACTTAAGTAGAAATTTCACGTATCTGTACTTTACTTCGCTATTTAAATTTATGTCAACTTTCACTTTTACTCCACTACATTTCCTAGATAAAATGTATACTTTTACTCCGTTATATTTCCACTAAGCATCTTCGTTACTCGTTACTAAAAAATTAAATTAGAAGAAATGTGTGCGACTGCAATAAGGGACGTTTGGCGAATCACTGCTCCTAGATTGCATTACGCACGCTCCGCACACCGCGCGCTCTATTTCAGCGCTTGTTTGTTGCAAACCGCCATGGAAGCATGAGCACCTACTGGAGTACCTACTGGAGGACCTCCCGTTATCGTAGACCACCAGGCTCGACATAAGCAATGGCCCGATGGCCCGGGGCCAGTAAAAACGTATGTCGGGCTGGTTCAGCCACAGTCACTGGTGTGTGCGTTACTTGACGCAGCACATGTAGCCTACTGACTGGAAACGTTACCGAGGATTATTTACCGCCGATGGCGCAGATGAACGCTACACTCGTTACTAAGTAGGTAGCCTACAATAAAACCTCCATGATTAAAGAGTCAATAATTATCAATAACCCACGTACCTGTTCTACAGGCAGAAACACGTAGAAACCCATATCTCAGTCTGATCTGTCTGCACTGTCCACTCTTGTCCACCGCGCTGTGCAAACACAGCTCTACTCTGCAAACAGCGACTTTACAAACGAGCTAAAATTAAAGATGTCAGTTTGTAGTCTAACTGTTTGTCTTAATTTGCAACCAATCTTGAACTTTGGACAAACTATTGTAAACGTAGCTGATTTCTAAACGAGCCATCCTCTCGCTGGAGCGGTAAACCTATGGATGTATTTTAAGACCAAAACAAATACATGTGGCTACTTAATATGCACGTGAATGACGCGTTCTTCATTGTTGATGATGTTGCCAGTTGTATTATTTAGCAACAGAATCGTCTTATTTCAAATTAGGCATACAGGACTAATCTGAGATAATTTTCTAGTTAAGTAGCCTATCTAGTTATCATTATGGATTTTCCATGTTTTTAGGGGTTTGCTTACTAATGTAAAAAATATAGCATTAATTTAGTAAGAAAGTGAAAATATCAAGATGACAAGATGATGTGTATTAGGTATAATTTTATTTTCTTTATTTGAATGTAGTTGATGACCCCTGGTCTAGCTTTGCTGCTAATGGCACAACATCCAGTGGCAGTGGCTAGCTTTTTTCCTGCTTTTTTGTCCTTTTCCAATCACACCTATGATATTCCTTTCAGGGCCAGTAAAAATGTAGAAGGGGCCAGCAAAACTCTGATCTACTGGCCCCTGGGGCCAGTGGGGATTTTTTTTTATGTTGAGCCCTGCGACCACCCAGACAATAGTGGTGAACTCGGTGAACAGGGTAGTGGTGAAGATAACGTCATACACCCGTGTTGCAAGAAATGTTTCTGTACATTGATGTCAGCTCTAAACATATGCTGTTTGTTCTTTGAACTTAAGAGAATTGTGTCTGAAAAGTCCCTGAATATGCTTTATGCTTTACTATAAGAAAGCCACAATAAAAGTTCTAACCGCTTGCTTTTAAAAAAAACAACTTTTACTTTTACTTTTGATACTTAAGTACATTAAATATCAGAAAATTACTTTTGATACTTAAGTACAGTATATATCAGATACTTTAAGACTTTTACTTAAGTAATATTCTAAAAGGTAACTTTCACTTCTACCGAAGTCTTTTTCTAGTACGATACTTGTACTTTTACTCAAGTATTGCTTTCTAGTACTTTATACAACACTGAGCTGCAATGCAGTCAGCTGGAGAGATGACAGGAGTATCTCAGGTCCCATGATCGACGAGCCTAGTAGAGGCCTCTGCTCCCTGCAAAGTCGTTGGAGAGCCAGCGAGGTGATAGTTGCACACAGTGCACACTCGCAAATCCCCTGATCCGCACTCGAACACCGCCACCATTTCCTCGCTTCCTGCGCCACTTCTTGCGGTGGGAAATGCAGCAGGAGAGCCGGCGAATGCAGTCTGCGGGAGAGTAGATGAATGTTGGGTGACATCTGGAGTGTGGGTCAAGCCGCCCAGTGGATTGTAGCTCTAAAGAGTTTTTGATTTGTAGCAGTACAGAGCGATCATATGTCCTTAGGGCATCGGCGCAGTGCCAGAGCGACAACAGGAGGAACACAGACAGACACAACAGCACTCGGACAGGTAGGAGGTGACGATCTTGCCCCTCCGGAGAGCGCAGGTGTGTAGCGAGAAACCGAGAAGGGAAGGTCACACACTGTGGGAGGGGCAGACGGCACTTTGTTTGTTACGTCGTTTGGGCTGCTTTGCTGAGTGCAGCGGCACTGAGAACAATGTAACCTCTTTTTCTCTAAATGAAATGGGATTAGTCCAACGAATCGTTCGGTTTGTAATGCGTACCTAATTGAAAGCCTCGTAGCGATCGGTTCAATACGAATAAATGTATCGTTACACCCCCCTAATGCATACATACATTTTTGTTTTCCCAGCTAACTAATAAAAGTGTCATGAAATCCTGAATTACAGCTTCAGATTTCTGTTAAAAATGTTTATTATTAAGCATATTGTCGAGAATAAAAGGAGTGGATGGATACATTTAGCAGTTTGATAGCTTCCATTCTTTATTTGTCTCTCTCTCTCTCTCTCTCCCTATCTCTCTCTCTTTCTCTCTCTCTCTCTCCTCTCTCTCTCTCTTTCTCTCTCTCTCTCTAACAGCTCCCTCCACTTCTGGGGGATCTACCTCCTGAGATGCTTCATTACCCACGTAACAGGGAGCCTCAGGTTAACGGACACTGCTCCCAGTTGACCAGAGCCTGACTGGGTGGAGCTGGGACTTTCTAAGCTCCACGTACATCCACAATGCTAGGTTCACATGCATCTAAACAACTTCTTCAGAGGCTTTTATTTTCTAATAAAACATAAAATACTCCTTTGTTGGTTTGGCTGGTTGTCCTTTTACTTTATAGTTACACATTAAATAAACTATGTCGACAACGTTTCATTTCTGGGATTGCTCCTGTGCCGCCGGAGGTTTTGCTTTGATGTCTCTCACCTTCCGCTTTCTTTGTGTTGGCTTTCTAAACTCCGGTCTATTCAGGAAACAAACTCCAAGCTAGAACCGACAACCAACTTAAGTTTTTTTTAAGTAAAATTCTCATCACACATTCTACAGCCATTTTAATTCCAGAGCTGGCCTCCCTACGTACACATGTTCAACCAAAACCTTGGAACCTGGCTGCTGGGATTTGCTCCCATTCAGCCTCAAGAAAATTAGTGAGGTGTGACAATAAAAAAAGTTTGGCTGGTCACAGGAAGTTTAGTCTATATCCTTGACGTTCCACTTCCGGGATTGCTCCGTTGCAGACAGAAATTCTGCCGGATTTCACTCATTTAGGCCGGATGTCCGTTGCCTTGGGCTTCCTTTGTGTTGGTGTTCTAACTTCCGGTGGATTTCTGAGGACTATGGTTAACTGCTCCTCAGATCTCTGCAGGGTAAATCCAGACAGCTAGCTAGACTATCTGTCCAATCTGAGTTTTCTGTTGCACGACTAAAACTACTTTTGAACGTACACGTTCCACCAAAAAAGTTCCTTCCTGACGCTATTTTGCAGAGGCACCGTGGCTTTTTATGACGATTGTGATTGGTTTAAAGAAATGCCAATAAACCAGAACACACAGGAAAAACTTCCTTTTAGGCAGAAACCTCGGACAGACCCAGGCTCTTTGTGGGTGGCATCTGCTGCTGCCAATTTGGACACAGACACTGATACAGATATACAGAAATATGATTCATGATAATTATAGCAGTTGGTATGATGAACAGTGGTCGTTATAGTAACAATAAAGATAAGCAATAATCTGCTTGAAGCAGGCGGGAGAGGAGAAAGCTTAACAATTGTTACACAAAAGTATTTAGGATAAATAGCTAACAATTTTTGGTTCCCAGAACGTTCTGGGAACGTTTGTTTTTGGTTGCGCGAACGTTCCCTGAAGGTTAGGTTTGGTTGTGTTTTGGTTATTATGGAAAGTTGGTTGAATGTTCTGGGAACGTTCGTTTTTGGTTACATCGAACATTCTCCGAACTTTGTAACCTTTATGGAACAATCTCCTAACGTTCCCCTATCGTTGTAACCTTTTTTTCGTTGTAAACAATTTCCCCCTGGGATTATTAAAGTATTTCTGATTCTGATGGAACGTTCCCCTATCGTTGTAACCTTTATGGAACGTTCCCCTAAGGTTGTAACCTTTATGGAACGTTCCCCTAACTTCGTAACCTTTATGGAACGTTCCCCTAACGTTGCAACCTTCAGGGAACGTTCCCCTAACGTTCTTTTTTACATTCCCCTAACCTTTAACAAACTTTAACAACAATGATACTAATTTTATTATTACTTTAAACTGTCTGCATGAGCAGGAATGAATTATTATATATTAGCAGGAATGAATGAACAGGCAAACTTTGGGGATTTAAAACTTTAATTTACAATATACAATGAAGAATAAACAAAATACAAAATAGATAAGGATGTAGAGTGCAAATTAATAGTGCAAATGTATTGTGCAAGATGCATATTGGAATGATAAAGTATGTAATGTGTAGGTGAATGGCCAAAGTGGGGATGAGCCCACTTCTCAGCAGTTCAGGAGAGTGATGGCAGAGGGAAAGAAGCTGTTCTTGTGTCTGGTTGTTTGTGTGTGCAGGGATCTGTAGCGCCCGCCAGAGGGGAGGAGGCAGGAGGATGGCAGCAGTGTAGAAGATGGCCAACAGCTCTTGCTTCCGCAAAAGAAATAAAAAAAATGGAGCTCCATGGTTTTGAAGGCTCAGTCCTTCTCAGCTGACCTAAAAAGAAAGAAACAAAAGTTTGATATGCCATACTAAGAATAAACACATTAACAAAAGCAAGACAAATTGCCTGACTAACAACCCTGTTTTTATTCTGATCACAAATATTGATAGTTTTTGATTATTATGATTATTATTAACATCACAGAAGAATTTCAATTTACCGTCTGTGTGGGGCAAACTTCAGCACTTGCCCAGTCAAGTCCTCCGTGTCTGCTGCAGTCAGCGCGGGGAAGTTTTTCTGGGAGACCGCTAGAGTAGAAGTCAAAATGAAGCAACGTTACAAGTCAAATTAAAACCTTTTATTAGCCAAGCTAAGCATAATACTGATGTGAACAATAAAATAACACCTGCCTGTTATAACCCTGCAGATCGTCAGGTCCTGGAAGGCCTTCTTTGTCTTTCTGCCCTGCAGGCTATACAGTTTTAGAACATCATTGGTTGCCACTCGCCGTAGCATGCGACAGATGGCAGTACCTCCGGTCCAACCTCCGGGCTTGTCAGGAAAAGTTGCTGTAAAACATATAGAAACACAAATTATACACGTGGAACAAAGTGGAGAGCTTGTACAATCTCATTTTGTAAGAGAAGTCAGTTCTGTTATAATTTAAGTTATGCAAAAGCCACTGTACCTTCAACTGGTCCCAAGATGAAGTGGCAGGCCGAGCTCGCGTTAGAATACACCCATCCAGCTCTGGGCGACCGGCTGGTTTCTTGTGTGGGTTTGACTCATCTAAAAAGAAAGTAGATATGAATATTGGTCAGTTCATTTATGGTAGGTTTCTTGCAAATGCCAGTGCATAACTACTCTGTTACATTAGACAATTGCAAAAAAAAAAAAAAAAAAAAAAACTTACATGCAGGTGGTGGAGGAAGTGATGTCTACTGACCTGAAAAAAGGCAGGAAGAGACAAACCCATCAGAACAGTCACATGATAAGCACCAGGTTGAGGGTCAGTAGTTCCATGGTAGGTATAGGACTCTGGTTTCTTAAATGCATGTATAAAGGTTAACTTCCAGACAGGGCTTCCACACACACGCTCCGTCCTGGAATGCTTTCTTGCTTGTGGACCGGAGTCATCTGAAATAAAAGACCATACAATTTGTACTGATTGCAAAAAGAATATTTGAATGTATACAGTGTAAACAAACATTACAACATAAACATTGTATGTGACGGTATTTCTCAGGACTTTTGCATTGTAGCCCAGAGACTTTCTAATGGGGAGACACAGCATCCATAAAAATGCATGGGGTTAGTTTGTAAAGCCAGTATGGCAGCTGTGTAGCCTACACATATTGCCTCTCTTCCTGTATGCTTCCCCATTCACTTAAATAGGAAAATAGCTTGCCGATAACTGCCCAAAGTACGTTGCAAGGTGGCTGCCGAGTGACTTGCCTAAAATGACTGATTGTACTGGCTATCATGTATGTACTGTACACTAAAAGTAATTGAAAGAACTGGTATGTCTTATTTGTAACAACAAAAACGCAAGCAGGTTAACACGATGACACAAAACATACAATCCGGCAAAGCATACACGTCCTGCAGCAGCAAACAAAGCGCAATATATATGCAAAGCGCAATATATATGCAGTCCATTTAAAACGTAACTCTCGCCACAATACAACCTAGGATCTTTTTGTGAATGTACCCGAGTCTAACTTTCATTTAAAAGCATAATTAGGACGGAAACGCCACTTTTAAGATTGATCGTATTGTCGTTTTCTGGTCAAACGGCCTTTTGAATGGGAGAACTAGAGGCTACTTTTATCATCAAAATCACTATATGTAAAACACTAAGAAGGCTCGACACAACATGAAACTTTGCACGAAGTCTCACCAGGGGATTTACACATGAACTCGAGCATTGAGAACATTGTTTGTGCACAAAGAGTTTACCAAAAAGAAAAAGTTTTGAACAAGTCGCTGCTTGACTGGCAAGATGGCGACAAGGGGAAAAACAAATGCTGAAGTGAGTTGTTGAACCTTTTTTGGTCAACTTGATAAAAACCGGAATATAACAAAGCACTACGAGGGAAAGGGCTTACGGTTAGACCCCAAACCGTTGCATTACAACCATAACATCATGAAACTGTAACGTATTTCACGTACTTTTTCGTGAGATCGTTTGGCGAAGCAAATTGAATCTTCTTTCTTTGTCCGTGTATCGCATGGATGTATTAAGAGAAGAAGGTGTATCGTATCAAACGCAAACGGAAGTCCGGAGGACAGGACTTGAATCGGTCACCTGAGAGCAGAGGCACGGTCTTCCCCTACTGGCGGGGGGGTGTAACGGTTGGATTTAAACTCTGAACTGATTGAGCCACTTGTTAGAAGTGAAATGAACGAACTGAATTGTCTTAGTTGTGAAAATCGATAGATTCTTGTTTTAAGTATTTTCACCTAATAAAGTTAAAAAAACGAAATCAAGCACAACATTTTAGTTTTTAGCAAAATTGATATCAGCCTAAAAGTAAATATATTATCTTGCTATGTTGTTTATCTTACTTAGATTTTATAAGACCAATCATTTTTGAGTGAATCGAAATCAAGTGACTGCAAACCTTTTATATGCTACTTCAAAAACTTAAATGGAGCTGGTTTAAATAAACATTTCAAAACCGCACTCAGAACAACCAAAAACAACCAAACGGGAACGTTGTGTGGAGGTAACAGTGCAACCACAGGAGAACGTTTCAGTTGGTTGGTTCCCCTAACGTTTAGGGAATGTTATAACCAAGAGGGAATGTTCCCTAAACGTTAGTTTTTGGTTTGGTTTGAACTAACCTTTAGAGAACCAAAAACTAACGTTCCCCAACGTTCCCTAAACGTTCTGTGTTTGTGGGGGTAGCTCCTTAACACTTCTGGACCTAAGCTCCACTTGGTGCAGAATACTCGTTAACTTTGGACAATGAGTCTTCCTCTTACTGTCATGATTATGATGCTGTAGTTTACTTTTAAGAGGCCAACAATTAATGAATAAAAGATGAACCTTGGAGTAATATTTAATAAGATACACGAGGAGTGTTGTTATCCATTGAAGAGTAGTATCTTGGAATTCAAGGTTTACCACATACTGTATGAGGAAGCTCACTTAGTGTTCTCTCATGCTTACTTTCCCATTACATTGTCTACTCTAAATTCACAACTAAACCTGATTTCTGGTTCTGCACTGAATCTACGGCGTAGGCGTCGAGTGTGGTAAGAGTCCCGTGTGGGGAAAAAAGCTGTTTCCTGCAACAACCTCCAGCACAAAGCACAGTCCCTCTGTCTCTTTTCTTTCACTCTTGCTCCATGAAATGATGCAGCAATCAAGTGAAGAAGCAGTTAGATGTAAGTATTACAAGTAAATCTATCTGTCCATCAGGAAACTGTAAATCACTGAGAGTCGAGGCAGAGCAGCCGGAGGACATAAAATCTCCGTAAAATATGATCCAACTTCACCAAAATCACTGAAAATGTTTAAATGCACACTAATATCCTGAATATGACATAATTCTGAATTCTGTAAATGTGTAAAAGAGTCTCTCAATGCGTACTGAGATTTGTGAATGTGTATAGGAATCTGTTAACGTGTATTCAGAATCTGTGTGTGTGTAATCAGATTTGTAAATGTGTAAAAAACAAACATCTGCAGGCATAAAAGAAGTCTTGAAGTGGTTCGTGTGCGGCCATAAAGTTTTTATAGAAGTAAGTAGATAAGGTGTCAAGGTTACATACTTAAAATCTCATATTTCTTTTTTTTTTTTTTTTTGCCAGTTTCCCAAAGGTGTCTTCATTTCCTTATTTCACAGTGAAGCAGCTTTGTTCAGATTAAAGTATGGACCTATCGGATCAGATTGTTATCTGCAATCAGATCACCTTAGTTAATGGCCTTTGCGTGACACAGACCTTCACTTATTCACACATCAGGAGCAGAGAGATACTTAAAATTTAATGTGTTTAAACTCAACCAAGGACAAGTCAGATGGAGAGAAAAAGATAAAAGCTGATGGGACAGATAAAGACTGATAAGAGTTCCTCTGAAGGGCTACCATAAGTATGAACTGATCTTTCCTCATAGCCCAGCGCTGAGTTAGACATACAGGAAGAACTCTGCACACACCTTCACTGTTTATGAGAAACAAAGAGGAATGTCAATCGCTGCACAAATCTTTTCAAGGTCTAGCTTTTTATATATCAGTTTAAAATCACAATCTCTTTTGGAGATATCACTCTAGTATTATAAGTGAATAAGAGCAGGGTGTGAGCTACAAATGCCAAGAATTAATTTGTTTTAATTTTGTCATGACAACCCTTCAGTATGTATGGAATTTTAAAATGAATTTTTCAGGACTAAAAAATAATTCTGAATATTTTTAAGTTTAACTATACTATATATAGGCAGAGTGCCGCTACAGTGCTGTTACAGTCATTCCCAAACTGCAAGGACGTGCAGAGACTCACAGATGCAGAAGACTCAGAAGAACCAATCAGAGTAGAGTTTTTTTTTTTTTTTGTGAGACAGGCGCTAAAACAGCATTTCAGACAGAGGGTGAATACAGGTATATTCAGATGGACAGTATGAAAAAAAATAATGCGTTTTTCGAACATGTAAATTGTAAACGTGTTCTAGTAGAAACCCAAAATACATAATATAGGACCTTTAAACATGTCTGGAGAAGATCTACTGTATGTGCTTAATGTCAAGCACCAGACACACAATAGAGACTGTCCATTGGTCGTTTGACTGTCCCAAGCAGCATATTACAAGTCATGTTAACGTTTATAGTGACATCATCCTCTACTGGCCGTAGTAGTTATGATGGATGCAAAGCAGGAAGTAATGGTTGAAGAGAGCCAAATTCTGCATAAGTAGGCAGGTTGGGGTGGTGGATGGGTCAAACAAACACACCAAGGTCTGTTAAAAAATCAAAGTAATCAGCGATTAAACTTTTTTTTTTTACTTTGTCACATTTTGTATCACGTGCGTAACTGGAAGTTAAGTAAAGTAACAGGTGATTGTCACCCAAGCCACAATGTTTTTCTAAACCATGACCCTAACGTTCTCTGGTTTAGATATGAGGACTGGAAATGCTCCTGTGGGTCGTGTTAGAGGGTAGGAATAAATTACCCATATCATTGTACGGTATGGTTTGGAGGACTTACCATATTGCATCAAGAATTGGTCAACAAAATGCATTATTCACATCAGTGGTGTCCTAACCTTTTCCTGCTGTGCACACTTTTGGAGGCTGTGCTTTGCCTAGAATGCCAGTGTTTTTACACACAAAATGGACCCAATAATGATGAATTGTTAGGGGTTAGAAAAGCACAGGTGGAACAAACAACATTAATGGTGCAGCATTAAAAAGGTTATTATTTTGACTGAAACATATTTGAAATGATTGAATATCAGTTCGTATGTCAGTCTAATGAAAAATAGTTATTTGAAAAAAAATTCAGCTACAGGGCCCCAGTCATAATTAGTGCCAGGGTTACATGACTTTAACAGAACCATAAACTGCAGGTTTCAAAATCCTCATCTTACCAAACCTTTTCTGGCACAGTCTCAACAAAAAACATTTTGTATGTGTCATAAAGGTTGTGTAAATTGCAGGTTCTAATGTTAGTGCTGCAGTAAATTATACAGATCACATCATTGCTTTTATCATGACCATATCATTTTATGGCATATACAGTAAGTCTAAAAATGTATCCATAAAATGTGACTGATGAATGGAGAGCCTAATGCTCTTCCTAGTTTAATCTGCAGACACGCCGTTGTTTCATTGTGCAGCTACATTGTTATAATACATAACACAAATTAGTTAGTAACTGCTTTTCCTTGGTTGCTCTTTAACTTTACAGTTAAGCTTTACCCCTTCCTCAGGTGGCAGACACAAACTCTTCAAGAGGACTATGAGAAGGTAAGAACAACCCAATTGTTTTATTATTTTGTTGAAAAATCGGGGGGGTCTGTTCAGAGTTATTTGTAGCACATGATGCACCTGAATCAAGATGTCTTTTATCACACTTCAACTTTGTTATTCTTTCCACTCTAAAGTGCCTTTGAAACCTATTCACTCCCACTTCCCCATCCCCATTGTTTAATGTTTTATAGCTTTACAACATTGAATCAGTTTTTAATTTAAAAAATTAAAAGCAAACATAAAATACAAAATAACTGACTGCTAAGATGTTCACACCCTCCAAATCAATATTTATCAGAAACCCTTTCATGAGACATTACCGTGAGGCTATGTGCTAGGTCTAGCCTGTATCTGTTTTGCACACTAAGGTCCCTATTTTAACGATCTAAGCGAACGGCGTAAAGCGCATGACGCAGGTGCGTTTAGGGTGTGTCCAAATCCACTTTTGCTAGTTTGACAGCGGAAAAAAGGGTCCGTGCGCCGGGCGCATGGTGTAATGGGAAAATTACATTTCAGCCTAATTCCTTATATTTTTATGTTTAATTCGTACTTTACTTCTCTCACAAATGCTGAAAGAGTTGATCTCATTTCCCACATGCAGATTTTGATTCTAACTGCTGAGACATCCAGTCTGGAACATAATGTGAGCACTGTTTGTCTGAACAGATAGGGGCTACAAGGTCACCGTACAGTGAGGAGGAGGCGAAATGGCTCCGAGATGTCTCTTGTGTTTTTTCTGATTGTCTTCATGTGTATCAGATTGCCTGTAAGAACTGTAGCGTCATAATAATCCAAGTGTGTATGTGCTGTCACTCTGAAGATGCATATAAGCCTGGTGTTTCTGTTCACTCATTTGAGAAACTGACTCCACACTGGGCTGCGGCCTTTTGTGAAATCATGTTGCTCCTATATTTGCAAATATATCTTTTTTAATAAAATACAAAAACCCAACTTGGTTTTAGTCTCAGTCTGTCTTATTGGTTTCAATTTACTAAACTCTGAAAATCCCCCCCCCCTGCTGCAAAGGAAACTTCCACTACAATGGTTCAAAAGGGTTGCATTTAGTGTCTTCATTAATTCATAGGTGTGTTTTGGGCGTAACATGCAATAAACCAATCAGAGTGTCATCTCCCATTCCCTTTAAAAGCCAGGCGCGTTTGGACCTTGGAGCATTGGTATTATGATGGCGGATTTGCACCGTAATATTTTTATTTGTAATTATTATTGGTATTTGTAATCTTCTGTGTGTGTAACAAGCATAGTGTTCGTACGGTGTGCATAAGCCTAGGAGCATTTTACTAATTTGCTGTTAAAATAACAATGAAATGCTGCGTTATTGACTTTAGACCAGATTTTTGTTGGTCAATGGCACGAGTACTTCTCAATGCCTCAAAATAGCAATACGCCAAGAATTCACCTGAACACACCTCCCTGTAAGACCAGCACGGCCATGGGCGCAGAGATGGGCGCAGGTGCATTTGCTATTTAAACGATGCAGGCGCTGGACAGGAAACTGACAACGGCATCGGTCTTAAACTAGCAAAGACACTTGGGTTGGGCTTTGCGCTGTGCTGTGCTGGGTGCAAGATAGGGCCCAAAGACTGTAGATTTGACCTATTCTTCCCAAAACTAAAGTTAACAGAAAATCTTAACACACATTATGGATTGAACTGAAGTCTGACTTTGCCCATTCCTGGACATTATTAGTATTGTTTTTCAGTAAGACTTGTGATTTCTTAGGTTGTGAATCACCTGGGCAACAGTTGCTGTGTACAGTTGTGTTTTTCTTTTCTTTTTTAATAGGCCTACATTTTAAGATTTAGACATACAATTATCTTCACATAAAACACAAGTAGCGTATGCGTGCTCTGCAGTGTCTTCCATCTCAGCCATTTAACCCTGTGACTCAGTGTTTTATGTATTTACAGCTTAGCCCTGATTGGCCTTTCTCTATGAGGGATATGTAATGTAATCTTTTCAGAACTTTTCTTTAACCATGTTGCAAATGTAACTAAGTAAAGTTTATTTCTAGAGCACATTAAAACACAGCTTAAGCTGACCAAAGTGCTGTACAAAAAAGCACTGAGTTGCCGGCACCTGCAGATGCTCACCCACCAAGAGTCTGGGTCTGTCCGAGGTTTTTCCTCGCCACTGTCGCAGTAAATGCTTGCTCGTGATATTGGTTGTTTTTTCATTATTATTTCAAGCGTCCTGAAAAAAAACGGAAGGGGTCAAAGGCTCCAGTCTTTATGCTAAGTTAGGCTAAACATAGTCTCGCATTGTCAGATCTTCCTCCACAGCGCTGCGGAGGAAGGTCTGGCTAGTCCACACAGCATTCCGGGATGGGAGAAAAACGTGCTCTGGTTTATTGGCATTTCTTTAAACCAATCACAATCGTATTGCTGAGTGCCGGACGTAGCAACAGTGCCTCTGCAAAATAGTCTCAGGAAGGAACTTGTTTTGGTGGAACATGTGTACGTTCAAAAGTTGTTATAGTGGGGCAACAGAAAACTCAGATTGGACAGATAGTCTAGTTAGCTGTCTAGATTTACCCTGCAGAGATCTGAGGAGCAGTTAACCATAGTCCTCACAAATCCACCGGAGGTTAGAACGCCAACACAAAGGAAGCGGTAGGAAACGGATATCCGGCCGAAAAAGAGAGACATAATTTCCGGCGGCAACGGAGCAATTGTGTATATTTCACTGAATTTAGATAAATTGTAGAGACTTGGATTTGGACTTTCTTCTGTTGAACAGTGTCAGAAAGTCTTTATTACATCGCCTGCGTGATTTAGTGGTTTAAAAAAATTAATTAAAGAATACACGAGGCCAAGGAACATTTATGGGACCTTTGGCATAAAAGACGTTGTCCGTAGGGTGTGTGCCCTAGCTGTCTGTGAGAACTACAAGCATCTTCCCTCCTTACTGGCATTGCAGGATGATGATGCTGCATAGCATAGCTGTCCAATAAAGTTTTAAGAGGCCAAAGGGCAGAAAATGTTGGAGCTGTGGCGCTTTCACAATTCACATTTCAGAATGATTCTGTTTTTATATGCATGCGCTTCTGAACACTGACCCCATAAAAACATTAAGTATTGGTTAATTTTTGATTTTTTTTTCCAGCTGATTTTTCCCCTCCCAATTGTATCCGGCTGTAGCAGGGTGGACATAAAGAGCGGTGAGCTGGGCAGTTCTTGCCACTGTTGGCCATCATCTTCTTGGATATCGGAGAAGGAGAAACTGGAGAAGTTTCGTGGAATCTTAAGAACTACCAAGCCCTGAGGGAAACTCTCATCTAGTCTTCTCTTTTCTAATTGGCAGCCACCGATTATCCTCTTCTTCTACCGTTGCATTGTCCAAAATGCCCATGTTAAAGGCCACAACTGTGCCTGCTGCCTGCGCCCCTCTCTCCACAGTGTGCTCGGGCGAAAACTGTCTCGTTCCTCCCGGCAACTTCAACGAGACACTGGGCCTGGTACTGAGCACTGTACTCACTGTGATGCTCGCTATGGTCATGTTCTCCATGGGCTGCACCGTGGAGGTCAAAAAGCTGTGGGGCCACATCAAGAGACCCTGGGGCATCCTCATTGGCTTCCTGTGCCAGTTTGGAATCATGCCTTTCACAGCCTTCGCCCTGTCGCTGGCCTTCGGTGTGCTGCCAGTGCAGGCTGTTGTCATTATCATTATGGGCTGCTGTCCTGGAGGCACCGGCTCCAACATCATCTGCTACTGGCTGGATGGAGACATGGACCTAAGGTAAGAAACGTGCTGGGCCTGACTGTAGAGCTGCAAAGATGAATGGATCGGTTGTCAACTATTTAATGAATCGCCAACTATTAGTATTTATGAAAAATACAAGTGACAAATCAGCACAAAAACACACGCAGCTTCTCTTGATTATTCAATTTGTTGATGTTGGAACTAGAGCTACAAAGATAAATCAATGACTTGATTAGTTGTCAACTATTTAATTAATCACCATCTGTTTTAATAATCAGTCAGTTTGAGTCATTTTGTTGAAAAGAAAAGACTTCTCTGATTCCAGCTTGTTGTGAATATGTTCTAGTTTCTTCTCTCCTCTGTGACAGTAAACTGAATATCTTTGAGTTGGGGACAAAACAAGACATTTGAGGACATCATCTTGGGCTTTGGGAAACACTGATTCACATATTTCTCCATTTTCTGACATTTTAGAAACCAAACAACTAATCGAATAATCGAGAAAATAATCAAAAGACGAATCGACTATGAATGAAAATGATATGAAAATATGATATACTAATTACTTAGTTAGTTGTTAGTTGCAGGCTCATAGGATTATCTAATGTAAGTTAATGAATGTTGTTTGGATGACTGAATGCTGTCAAGCTATTTGAAAAACCTGCCAACCTGACCACACTGGATGATTTAATGGTTAATAACACATATGCTGTGCTAAACTATATCTCAATCTGTGTGTGATAAACAAGATTTTGTAAATGTGTAATATAATCTCTAAATGCGTACTTAGATGTGTGAATATGTACAGGGATCTGCAAATGTGTATTCAGAATCTGTGAATGCGTAATCAGATTTATGAAGGTGTAAAAACAAACCTCCAAATCTGTATTCAAATTTGTACATGCATAGACAAATCTGTAAATGTGAATATTGATATTAAAAGTCAAAGTATTTTGCTCCAAGAGCTGGAAATACAGATAAGTCATCAGTCACAACTCAGTCTTTTAACACGTGACTTTTGCTACACTTGACAGAGATCTGCAAATGTGTGCGGAGATGTGTTTGTTCTGCTCGCACTGTACACACTGGCTGAGTGGCGTGAGCGTGTCAGCTGCGTGGTGTGTCAGTTTTTATTTCGGCTCCCATGTTAACAGGTTAGAGCTTACACACTGCCTGCGTGACACGCACGTCTCAGAAAACGCATGCATGCTAGAAATAGGACCGACGCCTATTTTTCACGCGACGTTGGAAGCGTTTCTAAGCAAAATGGAATAGGAAAAGATGTTTATATGTCATTTTGACACAGATACATATTAATAAATGACATTTTGAAAAATCTCTAGGTTTTTACATAAATGCAGATATAAATGTAATTAAAAAAATATATATTGATTTTCAAATCATTGCACCTGTAAATACAGAATGAAATATTCTGTAGCCTATTTTCACATCAATACTGCCGACGATGTCTTTGCTGTAATCAAATAAGTATATATTTATGTTGAACATGAAGTGTACTACTGCTTGAGTGCAGTAAATCAATGGGAAAAATACACGTGTACAGCCACGCAGATGACACGCAACAGAAATGCCACGCTCACGCCACGCAGCCAGTGTGTAGCCGGCCTAACGGTTACATTTCTCAACCCATTTCAGTCGTTTTTAGGGTTAATGATGTACGTGGAGTAGAAACAAAGTGTTGTCTCTAATTGGAATCTCGATAGTTAGGCTATAATCGCTGCTAGGCCCAACACTACTCTTCTCAGAAGCATCAGCAGTGGCCATGAAGCCAAAACAACTTGGTATAATATGTCTACATAGCCCAGCAATGTCACACGTAACATCTCTGGGCACCGTGACACAAAATGCAGGACAGGCGAGATACGTAGCGGCACTGTTACACCCCACCTCTTGGGAACACCCAGTCAATGTGTCCTTCTACACCCAACATGGGTTAGTAATAGGATAAAATGTAGGATGATATGTGTCAAAGGGTTCTGTATTTGACCCAATGCAGGTTGGTAATGAGGCTAACATGGGGTCAGGCACACCATTAGGAAATTATGGACAGGGAGGAACACATATTCCAATTTGGGCCCTTCATTCACTACCCCGCCAGCACATAGACTTTTTCCTACATGTGGTACAAGTATAAAAAATCAGCGTCAGGACCCACATCCCCTTTTTGTGTCTCATAAGGTAGTGTACTGTGTAAGGTATGATCGGCCAGCAAGGACATCAGTTGATACTTACTTATAGGAAAATATAAAGTCTCATTGAAAAACTACAATTCTTGAAAGAAATATGTTATTAAAAGAAGCTTGCTTGACATAATCTCCCCTCCTCAGTATCAGTATGACAGCCTGCTCCTCTATCCTGGCCTTGGGGATGATGCCTCTCTGCCTGCTCATTTACACCACCACCTGGACTTCCTCCGACACCATCGAGATCCCATATGACAGCATTGGTAAGTAAGAAGCAAGACAAATCTGTAAGAATTGTACAAAAACTTTGTACTTTAAAGGGATGATAAAATGCAAAACCAATTTTACCTTGTCATAGTTGAATAACAACAGTTTGGTGGGTAAATAGGACATACATAGAAGCTCAAAATTCCATTGACACCCCTTTACTACTACTTTTGAAACTGCCGCTGAAAACGGGTGAATCTCAACAAATCTGGAAGCTTACGTAAGCATCCCAAGACCTGTACCTTTGTCATGCCCATGAATGTATTAAGAGAATGGTCACGCCCCAACATTTACATAGGCTACACAACTGACCTGAGATCAGGTAGTCTTCTGAATCTAGGTCGCACAGATCTCTGCTATTCCATTACAAAATTCACTTCTGAAACTTTTTTATGCGAGAAACGAGAGAGAGAGAGACCAAACGCCGGTGCCCTGACAGAGCTCCAGGGCCTGCAGCTCGCTGTTCTCCCTCCCCTCTTCCTGCTAAATGGCCGGTGTGTGACTGAGAGCGCGGTCAGCAGCTTGTTACACACACAATCTCTTACTGCAGGTTCCAATAATCTTATAATGGATATGTGTGTTGAGTTATTTAAACAAACGATTGGGGAAATAAACGCCTCTTGTCTGCGAGTCTCATTGATAGAGCCCTCGGTGAGCTGGAGTCCATCAATGAGAGCTAGCTAGCCTCCTCCTAACGAGACCTCTGAAATTCACAAAAATGCAGTAAATCCGAAATCGGAGAAGTTTTAGCTAAGCTTTTTAAGACCTTGGGGAACCTGTAATATACATGCAGTGACGAAATTCAAACTGTAAATATACTATAGTTATGCCGAAAGTGTAGCTATTTAGCCGCGATATTTTTCCATTGTATTGAATGGGACATATAGCTAGCTAGCTAGCTGCTCCTTCTAACAAGACCCCTCACCTTCATAAAAATGCCTTAAATTCAAATCGGACTGTTAGCTTTTGTTAACTTTGTAAGACCTTGGGGTAGCTGTGATATAAGTGCCGTGACGAAATTCAAACTGTAAATATATTATAGTTATGCCGGCAGCCGGCCGTGGAGCCCAGTAATCAACAAAGGGTGACTTTGCCCTGGGTATGGAGCCCAGCAGGCTGCCACTTTCTCGTCAGACTGTGTGGAGCTAAAGTCCAACACGTCTTACCAAATTTGCAATTAGCCATACATTTTCATAAAATGGCCCATATTTGAGCTTTATATAGTTGATTTCTCGCATAAAAAAGTCTCAGAAGTGAATTTGGTAACGAAACATTGCAGTGTTTGGAATATGAGATTCTGTCGCTTCTTAATGTGTGTGTATTGGGATTCGCTCAACCAATCAGCGCGCGTCTCCAATGTGTGTGTATGGGGATTCGCTCAACCAATCAGCGCGCGTCTCTAAAGTGTGTGTATGGGGATAATAGGGAACTAATCAGCGGGCAGCTCATCTAAATATTCATGAACATACCATATTTGGAAGAAAAGCTCTTGTTACAAATAGGGCCAAAACACAGGGATGCATAAGGGCCAATAAAATATCAACCAGGCCATTTTCAGCCCAACCAATGTTACATACCCCATTAGGAGACCATAAGGAACAGTGTGAAATACCTTATATAATCATTCTATCACCCCTTTAAGGTCTTACACGCCTATTGTTTTATCGGGTTGTTTGATCACTTTGTAGTTCTTGTAGTAGCACTGTACAGGGTTATTATTATCCTATAATCGTGTGCTGAAATGAAATCTGTGTATATTCAGGTATCACTCTGGTGGCCCTTCTTATCCCAATTGGTGCTGGGATTTTGGTTAAACGCAGGTGGCCCCACCTAGCAAAAAAGATCCTCAAGGTAAGAATCTAAATATGACTCAATTTATTTTGTGAATATGATGTTTGATCAAGGTTTTTTTTTACATTTTCACACGTGGCTTTATCCAATGAAACAGGTAGGGTCCATTGCAGGCTTCGCTCTCATTGTCATCATAGCTGTGGTTGGAGGAATTCTCTACCAGTCCTCCTGGAACATTGCTCCCTCCCTGTGGATTATTGGAACTGTCTTCCCCTTCATTGGTTTCGGCCTGGGGTTCTTCTCAGCCCGCTTTGCGGGTCAACCCTGGTACAGGTATGGTGACAG
Organism: Perca fluviatilis; assembly: GCF_010015445.1. Taxonomy (NCBI): domain Eukaryota; kingdom Metazoa; phylum Chordata; class Actinopteri; order Perciformes; family Percidae; genus Perca; species Perca fluviatilis. The sequence continues at coordinate 789,731 of NC_053123.1, read as the reverse complement.
CATTGTAGTGATGTTGGCATATACCAATTTTGTCAAATAAATCCTGTATTTGCATTTATTACATAATTTATATTTGCTTCATAACTTGTTTTTAAGATGTTGATCCTGCCAAAGGGATATAGTTTCAAGGTTAATTTTTAGTGCTGTCAAACTATTAAAATATTTAATCGCGATTAATCGCAATAATGTCATTGTTAACTCACAATTAATCGCAATTAATCGCACATTTTTATCTATTCTGAATGTCCCTTGATTTCTTTTTGTCCCATTATTTTTCTCATTTTAATGCTCCTATCAACATGGAAAAGTGGATTGGCTTGCTTTGTGCTTTTGACGCTTGGCTTTGACTGGGGGGCGGAGAATTGGCATCAGCTGTGTGCTCGGCCATCAAGTGGTATTTCAGACTGGACGTGCTGTGATAATAGCTCAGTTCACAACGACAATGACAAGTTTGGTCTTGTCAATGGAACCATTTGGCAACTTTTTAAAAGTAAACTTACCATTCAGAATCTTATTGGCATCCATTTCGGCGTCTCGCACTCGCCATCCACTCAAAACGTAACATTAGCCTGCTACTCTTTGGCCGGCATGCAAGCCCAAACAAGTGTGCGCGGCGTGCCTGTTGTGTTGTTTCTGGTCTAGCTAGATCCAGTGTGGTGTTGTAGTTTTCTAACATTACTAGTTGTTGCAACAGCATGTGAAAAAAACTACAAAGTTTGCTAGGCCAAAAAGAACGTTAATCTCGTGATAAAAAAATTTATGAGTTAATAACGCGTTTAACTGACAGCACAAATAATTTTCTTTTTTTCCCTCTTTTCCCATGCATTGTTGTCTAAGTTACTAATCAACAAACATCAAACCAGAGAGGTGATTGTTGGAACAGTGTTTAGGCGAAACTAGACGGTTTTTGACTTTGATTGAAGTGTGTTTTACAATGATAAAATGACTGTTTAGGATAGCGATTTCGTCTTCAACAAAAATGTCTATCTCAGATTCAGATTCAGATAACTTTATTAGTCCCCAAGGGGCAATTCAGTTTACAGCCAGCCCATCCATTAAGGGTTAAACAACTTAGAATGCATTAAAAAGTGCATTAGCACACAATCTGTATAGGTTAATAACTCATGAATCAAAATAAAATAAAATAAACAAACAATAACAAACAATCAATAGACAACAAATAGTATAAGTAGTACAAATAGTACTACAGCAGTCATACATCCTCCTGTATACAGAAGCTTGTTGTTCTCTCCTGTAACATCCACACATTTACACATTTACCCAACTCAATCGTTACAACCTCCCACATATTCACACACCTGCTAGTGGCGGAACAGAGCAACGGTGTAGGGATCCTTTCCATAATCTTGTCAGACACTTAGAATAATAATCTGAGTCAGTGGCAAAACAAGCACTTTTAGTGGATGGAAATTGAAGGTGCGCAATTGCCCATTGTGTGGCGGTCTTGCTCAATACCGGACCAATTTCAAAGATTGTTGTCCCCACGATTCACTTAGACACAAAAACATGAGAAAACAGGGTCCAGGTCTAAAAAACAAAATCAAGTTTCCCTTTAATTAAATTGTATAAATGCTGAAACCACTTCTGCATCAACAAACCCCAAATCCCTCCTTTGTTCAGATGTCGAACCATCGCATTGGAGACGGGTTTCCAGAACTCGCAGCTGTGCAGTACCATTGTCCAGCTGTCCTTCAGCCCTGCTGAGTTGGAAGTCATGTTCGCATTCCCGCTCATCTACAGCATCTTCCAGCTGGTGGTGGCAGTCATATCTGTGGGAGGTGAGTTTAGCAGGCAGACGCATACACACTTAAGGACGGCATTTTTTAAACGGTGGTAGCATTTTAGTCAAAACTGGATGTTGTCATCTACCACCAAAAGAATATATAGGTAGTAGGGCTGTCAACCGGTTAAAATATTTAATCATGATTAATCACATAATTTTCCATAGTTAACTGGCGATTAATCACAAATTAGTCGCACATTTTTTATCTTTTCTAAATGTACTTTTAAAGGGACCATTTTCAAGTTTTTTAATGCTCTTACCAACATGGGAGCGGAGAAATATGATTGCTTTATGCAAATGTTTATTATTATTACGTCAATCTAAAACAAAGACAAATACTGTCTAAAATATTCTCAAGAGTAACCTCAAAGGTAGTGTTTGCTCAAAAATATACTGAAACCATAATATGGCAAGATGGCTGATTATGTTTCTGAATCCATATGTTTTTTCCTCTGCAGCCTACCAGATGTATAAAAAGAGATGTGGCGGTGGTTCAGCTGATGCAGACAGTGAGGCTCCATCCCTGGAAGCTGGCGACAGTGACTCAGCAAAAAAGAACGGACACGCTGTGGACAACAGTGCCTTTGAGTTTGATAACGATGGCCACAGCGGAGAGAAGGACGTCAAAAAGATCACCCAGCTGTGAGATCACAGACCTGCAAATCACAGACTCTGGACTGATCAGTATGTCAGCACTACTGCAGACAGCAGCCGAACACACACACTGTGAACACACACTGCACTCTGCAGGCCGGAGCTGTACACCACAGCGCCTGTTCCAAAACATTTTGCAAGAACCGGGAAGCCCAAGTGTCTTCCCTAGTGTGGCCCACAATTAACTTCAAGGGGGAGCAATGACTGATACACTGTATTATATTGTGTTGAATTGCATTGTATGAATATACAAGACCCTCCTTTGACTTAATTTATTCATATATTATCTATATTTCTGTCAGAAAGCCTGTTGTGTCTTTACATGTCTGATTCAAACTTGGGGCTGGGTATCATTCGGGAAAATTCCGATACCTAATTCTGTCCTGGGTTTTAACTTAATAATCCAAAGTTAAAAAAGACTTAAAGGTCATAAAAATCCATTTAGATTTAGCAATTTGATGATGCATCCACCTTAATTACTAAAAAGTATCGGTATCGTATCGGCGATACTGGCCCTGTATTTACTTGGTATTGGATCGATACCAAATATTGCAGTATTGCACACCACCACTAAGCGGGCATATGGTAACTTAAGAAGTAATATGACCTTGTGTGCTCTGAGGAATTTGGCATGCAGTTAACACACCAGTCCTAATTTAACTCCTGGTGTTCTTCACCACTGTTTTGGAAGAAGGCAAAATATGGCTATTAAAGTTATTTATTTAAAATTTTTCTTTAAAAGTGGATAGAGACTTTAAAGTAGTACACAACTTCTTTAAAGTGTTAAATGAATCATCATTCATGTAACATTCATCATTTATCTGGTAAGGCTCAGAGCTGTGTCACATGAGAGACGATGTTTCGCAGTCATGAAAGCCACTAACAGAGCATAATGCTTCTATGTTTAAAAGAAAAGGTTATTCTGATGTAGCAGATGAAATCAGTGGTTACTACGGACCACCTTTGGCCCTTGGGCCCAGATGCAAACTTCTGCTCTGTGTTCTCTGCTCATTCAGTTCCTTTCACTTCTTCTATGCCTCTTTTAGACTACAGTAGTCAATACATAGAGTGGGAGGGTGGGATCGGGCGCAGGTGATTCTTGGCTTTTTGAAATGCATGAGCTTGTGGTTTTACATGTCCGTCCAAACTGAAGAAACAGGGATAGACAGTATATCCCAGTATATTTATGAAACATATTCACAGCTAATATGTTAGTCCTCTGTATTGTGCAAATGTAAAAAAATCACAAAATTAAAGATTTCATGGATATATTGTATGTACATCAACAAAATATTTTACAAAACTCTTTGCTTTCCTATTTACCAGTATGTGTAAGTCAAGAAACGTGCCTTCTGAAATGATGTTTTTATCAAAACACTTTTACATTGTTGTTGTCTATTTTGTTGTAATGATTCATGTTTTTATGTAAATATGTGAACTATTCAGCTCAATAAACTTATTCATATTTGTTAACTTAGCCTTTATGTTGTATGTGTATTTAATGTAGAAGTGATAATTGGTAAGTGGTAATATATATATATATATATATATATATATATATATATATAATACATTTTATTTAAAGGCGCCTTTCTCGGCACTCAAGGACACCGTACAGGGATACATAAGACATTTAAAAGCAGCAAAAAATATATATGAATATTTTAATTATTCAAATGACAATGACCCCTATGCAGGGGTGTAGTGGTAATTGGTGAGATGTGTGTACTATAAGATAGATGGGTGTGTTGCCGAGGAGGAAGTGGGTAAACTCTCCTATATATTCCACTGGCTCTTTGGCTGATAGGCGTTAGGTGTTGGGATGGTTACTGTTAAAACGTATTCCACTACTATACATGCCCTAAAATTTAATTTGTAACATACACATGTATGCGCAAAATTTGGCTAGCTGGATCAACCAAGAAAATGATAGCTCAGCGCTGGCTCCTCCCCTCCCCACTCGCTTTGTATAAAACAGTGGTTAGTATATTTTCGGGACATAGTTATGCAGAAGCTCTCTACAGCAAGGATTAACAAAGCCAAGTCATCGACTATAGACCTGTGGAGAAACACAGCAGCACAGGTATCAGTCCTAATGACCTCAGGGCCACAAGAACTAGAGGAGAGCGACTAGGCAAGGTGGGATTTCTGTTTTTGTTTCGGTTTCCTTGAGACCGCAGAGGGTGGGGGGTGGGAGAGGGTTGTTGTTCTTGTTCAGTTGTGTTTGTCTGTTATGTATGTTCAAAAAATATATAAAATAATCAAAAAGAAAAGAAAATGTATGCAAAAATACATGCATCAAAATTGAAGGACAGAAAAAAAAGGAAACAGAAATGCAAGGGAAGAATGGTACACTGCACAATCCTGTAAACTAACAACGGCAGCACAAAGAGACGAGCCCCACCCAACCCCTGCATTTGGTTTGGTTCGTCACGAGAGAATCATAAAAAATAGTGTAGAGTACTGGCTAGAAAGAATGTTAGGATTTAAAATAAAATAAGGTCCAGATGAAAGTAAAACAACAATTGAGTATCAGCCATCACATTTTCTTTTTATCTCGGCTGTGTGTTGGACCAGTTGTGGCCTCGCCGTCGTCCATTCATTCATTCATTCCTGATAATGAAACACCTCGTCAGCCTTTAACCCGCTTGGTCACTTGCCAAATAAAATTTTTTAAGACCATTCATTTACATTTAAATGCATTTTACAATCAAAATCTAGTTTTTTCAAACAATAACTGCTTTCCTGGTAACACCTGAGGGGTTGACTAATACCTGGCAATCATAGCAACCATCCCATAAGGTTCTTATGCAATGCAAACATTGTTCACTGCTCCAGGAAATAGGACGGGCCCTTAGATACGACTTGCCTTCCTTAGCAACGGGAGATATTTATATAGTCCGCTCAGCTCGTAGAACCCTTCAGCTCAGACAGCTACGAGCCAGAAAGCTAACGCTATGCTAACAAGAATCAAAGTCGATAACATAGTGTACGGTTGACAATCAGTAAATATAATTTGATAGTACGTTTAACAACAAGACAAGCAAGCTATCTAGCCATGCCATTGTCCCCAAATCAATGTTTTTCACGAACAAATGATGCGCCATGTGTACTGTCGGCATAAGCCTATAGTAGCGACCTGAACAGCGAAAGGGATGAGAGATGATTGCTGTGAAACAAATCATTTCAGAGGGGCAGTGTAACTTACTTCCTGCAGCTTGTGTGTTATCGCCATCCTGTGGTGTTCAGAGGACAAGGCACTGAAGGACTAGAAGAAGAAAACATACTTTTATTAATCCCGCAAGGGGGAAATTACTTGGTGTTACTTATTACACAAAGGCCCGAAATACACACAGGACCCAGGACCTATACATGCACAAATGGAGAGATGTCAGAGTGAGGGGGCTGCCCATTAAAGGTGACCCAAGCAGGTTTGGTGCCTTGCTGAAAAAGGTGAACTGGCCCCTCTCCAGCTACCAGTCCACACTCCGTACTTGAACCAGCGACCCTTGGGATCTCAGGCAAAGTCCCTATGGTCTGAGGTAAAGCCACCCCCAAACTACACTCAGAAATAACATTCAGACTTTCATTTTCTTTTAATGTAGCACATTCATTTAAAAAACTCATTCTAAGGAGTTTTTTTAAATAAATCACTTTTTAATGGACACCTGCAGCCAATCAGAATTGAGTGTTCTCCCAGGCCATGGTATAACTTTGTTACTACACACTACTGCCCGTATGTCCTTCTGAAAAACTAGCACACGTAGATTTTAGTCTTCAAAAGTGATGTAGTAAAATGTTCACATATACAGGCCACATAGTACTAGTACAGGGTCCGAAACATATTGCTTTTCAACCATAAAAAAACACATTTCTTGCAGTTGTTCAAAGTCCAAGCTGTGACAGCAAAAGCTAGTCCACAGCCGCAAAAAGAGAAGTGCTGTCATGTGATGGTGAACGTGTTCAGCTGTGTGTCATAACTTCAGTGCTGAGCCAAAGAATCACTTCAGAGTGGGAGCAAACCCAAAACACCACCCTTTCTTCCTTTCACACACTCGCCCCTCCTCCTGATGAGTGCACTACAGCTGCCTTCACTTACGGATAGAAGTAATGGGAATTCTCACACTTCCACATGAAAAAAGCCTATGTATCTCCCCATTTAGCAACATGTATATATTTTTGAGGTTTAAGAAAAGAGTCAGTTGAGTTGTCTCATTATTAAAAGAGGTCATGCTTTTTTTAAACGCTATCTCTTAACAGCTCACCCACCCAGCTGTTTTATTTAGCCTAATTAGGCTACATTCCTTGCTCGTGTAAACACGGGTGTCTCTCTGAACCTCCGATTCAGGGTTGTTACAAGTGGGACGCGTTCTGATTGTTTCTTGTTTGTTGACCTCAAGTAATTCCAGCCCAATCACTGCGATGTCGAGCTAACACAAAAATCACTTTGGGGTAGACACACTTGATTTGAATTGCTATGAAGATATGTGAAATCGGCAAACTGGTTTATTTCTGTGGTCATTTTCAGTCGTAACGGTAACATTTAAAGATATACAGTCAAACACGGATGCTAGTTTGGGTGCTGTAATTTTCTGTAGTCTGTAACCCAACAGGTAAATTAGCTCTCCAAGCTAACATTAGTGAAAGTGTTGACGTATGAAAGCATCAAATATGCGTTCTAGATGAGATGAGAGTAGATCCAGCTGTTCCTCGGCCCTGTTTGCTTAGTGTCGTTATGTACGTTTTTAAATGTGGAAATGCAAATTAAAGCGTTTTTGAAGTGATAGATCTCCTTGGTTGCTGGCCTTTGTGTGTTATGAACCTTGTTGTTACTAATGCATTGCATTGTGGGATACTTATGCACAATTCTCTGTAGTGTCTGTGTTTGCATACTGTAATATTTAAATTGCTATAGTATACAATTCCTGTACTATTGGTTTCATACTAAGGTTTCCGATGTACCAGAAAATGTTAGTTTGGAATTTCAGACGCAACCTGGGTCATATGCTACCAGGCCTAATTATCAATTGCACACAAAAATATCTCTGTGGTCGTGGCCAGCCTTGTATAAAGTACTTGAAAGCGTAAAAGTACAAGTATCTTACCAGAAAAGGACTTTGGTAGAAGTTAAAGTCACCTTTTAGAATATTTACTTCAGTGAAAGTCTTAAAATATCAGATATTTACTGTACTTAAGTATCAAAAGTAATTTTCTGATGATAAATATACTTAAGTATTAGAAGTAAAAGTAAAAAAAACTTTGATTATGAACTTTATGGCCAAAGGTGTGTAATGTTATCTTCCTCAACACTGTCGCCGGGGTGATCACCATGGCAGCAGAGCCTGCACTAGGGCCTTCTATGACACTAGTCGTTATGCTTCCTCCTCTTCTTCTTCACTTTTGGCCTATGTTTTTTTTTTTTTTTCTTTACCGCTTGGCAACTAAGAGGCATTAGGTCACCAGCTGGAATGGAGCGTGCATTATCTTGGCAATTTAGGATACTGATTTTATTTTGTAGTAACGAGTAACTAAGATGCTTAGTGGAGTAAAAGTATACATTTTATTTGGGAAATGTAGTGGAGTAAAAGTAAAAGTTTCCGGAAATATAAATAACGAAGTAAAGTACAGATACTGTACATGAACATTCTAAGTACTATACTTCTAAGTACAGTAGTGAAGTATTTATACTTCGTTACATTACAATACTGGTCGTGGCATTAGGACTGCTCGATTATGGAAAAAAATATAATCACGATTATTTTGGTCAATATTGAAATCACGATAATTTAACACGATTGCTCGTTGACTTCTGGAAAGATGTTGCAATTATTGAACTTAAAAAACTTAGTTGAATAAGTTAAATAAATCAACAGTAAAAAAAAAAACACATACAGCTGTGAAATTTGCCTTAATACTTTTCCTATTTAAACGTTTTTTTTTAATTCAGAACACAAGAGAAAATAAGAGTTTACTTGCAAAACATAATGAGCTAAATAATTGTTTTTCTCGATTATTCTGTTTTTGTGATCATTGGGAGCCAAAATCATAATCATGATTAAATTTCGATTAATTGCACAGCCCTATGTGGCATTGATATAGAACGTGTGTTTATAATATTCATTTGGTTATGAGTTGAGCTATTATATTCTAGGTGTATTATAAGACGTTAGCTACAACTATATCTTCATTTAACTTTAACAACAGGTAGCTTAGCTTTGCAAACTAGGAAACACAGGACATTGGCTATTTCTGGCACATTGACAATAATATTGATGCTTCTGCAACGTCCTATAAATACATTTAGTACTTAGTACTTGCAATTTTTTTAACTACACGTGCTGAGAAATCAGGGAAATTGGACCAGTATTTTTTCTGCAATCTGACTGACAGACAAACAAATCACCGAACAATCACCGAAACCAAAAACATAGGCTTTTATAAGTAAATAAAATGTAATCTCAATATTTTGTATCTAAGCAACCCACAGTTTGAACGTCCACAAAATAAGTGGCCGCCGCTCTGACCATCCTGCTGATTTGAATGGGAATGTCCGTTCTACTGTCGTTTATTGTATGGAAACAAGTTATTTTCAGGACTGTCCAATTGAGAGAACCAAATTTACTGAAGACCCTGAATGCAGCACAAGCCCGTTTACAGACCGACGACAATCAGACGAAGAGGAGCATCTCGTAAGTAACGATTTATTCTTTACAGCAATTTTTTCATACATGAAATGCCTGTCACACAATTTTATTATTATTAGTAGTAGTATAAAAGGTTTTTGCCACTGAAAAATATGCTGTGGTGTGTCGTATAGGCATCGAATAACGTAACTATCTGCAAAGAAGCTCGAGAAAAGTTCATCTCCTCATTTCCTCTTCTTCGACTCTACCGTTATTAACGTTGACGTTGGCATGTTTGCGCGTTGACTTGTCAGAATGAGACACTGACAGATGTGACTACCAAGTGATAACTTGATGTTATCAAGTAAACTCCTAAATATAGCTACGTTGTTGGTCTTCCCCTGGAAACTGAGCCGTATATTAACGGGCCGCATTCCTCCATTCGGTGGTTGTTATGCCATTGCTGATGCCATTGACCGAAAGTGCCGTGCCGTCTCGACCACAAACGTTACGTCACGTTAGCGTCACGCTCGCATATCAAGCCGTTTTAACATTTAAAGGTGCAATATGTAAAACTTTACTGTATTTAATCAAAACATGACACCAATGTCTCATCAGATATTAAGGAAACATGCTAAATTGAGATACTATGTTTTCTAAAAGCCAGTATTTTCTCCTTTTGAGATGTCCGTTCCGTGACAGAAAGTCTGTTTGTGTTTTGGCCTGTGTGTTGGTATCATAGACTGTATGGTTGGTATCAACATCCTATTGACAGCCGGGCCGGTTTGCCAGATGTAACTGTAAAAACAGCCCAGTGCGCAACAGCTGTAGCACAGCCATGGAAGCTGCAAACAAATGAAAGGGATTAACAGAGATTCATTCTATCTGTCCTAAAATAACAACTCGCCATCCTTCTAAACGGTTGCATAGCCAGAGACGAGGTAAAACACGGTTAAATATTGGAGATGCATTAAAAAGATGGGGACAGCTTAGAGCCTAAAAGGACACAGAGTTGGCTAATTTCCACCTACACAGGTAAGGGTTGAGCTTCATTCATTTATATCACGGCTAACGTATGGGAAAGTCATTTTCATTCATTTCAACATTCATGTGCTCGCATTACATTATATAGAGTAACATTACTCCAGTTAGTTATTCGCAAAACACAGCCCGTAAAGTGATCCTGACTGGCCTGCATCCTTCCAGATATTTCTTTTCATTGTTTCTGTTGACAGTTGGTATGAACAGAGCCAAAAGTTGGATTTGGTGGATTCCATGGTGACTGAAGTGTGTGAGAGAGAGGAAATACAATAGTTGAGTAAAGGCCATCGTCACCACAGGTATATAGTTTATATCATTAGTAACAGCTGATCTGACCTACCTGATCTCTGCTGTTTGACATGTCTTGCATAGAGAGGACAACACGGCCTACATTAAAGAGTCTCCATGATAGGAGGTGTGTGTGTGTCAGAACTTGTTGCTATGGTGATTTCCACAGTGAGGGAGTAGAGGAGTGAGTGGGGGGCAGTATCTTGGGTGTGAACAGAGCCAAAAGTTTAGGTCCGGTGGATTCCATAGTTTCATGTCTGCGACCGGCACCAATGTTCCTACATTTTGACCAACCGTGATGTTTGAAGAGTGAAAACTGTAGGGAAGAGAGCAATTTGTTTGTAACATTTTTCAGAGAATCGTACTGCAGTATGGGGGATAATAGTCATTGTGCAAATATCTTATATATATATATATATATATATATATATATATATACACACAATATACTATATATATATATATATATATATATATATATATATATATATATATTTAAACACTGCCAGAGCTGTTTAGTGTTTACTGTATGTCTGTCTTCTTCAACTTTCCCGATTTCTCTGTCATTCAGCTTTTTGTGTCTTTTAACCTTTCTTGCTTGTTCTGCACAGTGTTCTTCTTCTCCTTTTTGTTTCTTTACTAAGGACTTAAATAAAAAACTACCAATCACACGTTTCGGTCACTCAAAAAATATTAAAATCAATATTAAAACCTTCCATGATGGTTTCTGACTTTATTTGCCACAACTGATAAATTAACTGGTCTGCTAAACATGGCAACAGTCTGCTATACACAATTAACAGCCCGCAGAATGACGCGATTAATCGAAGTCATGCTATTTTTGTATATAAAAGAAAATACTATACAGTATACAGGGATATTTTCACTGTTAGTTGTACTGACCACATTGCTCTTTAATACAAGTAACAATCAGGTGTTTGGACAGGGCACAGTTTGCTCATGTGACAGTTTGATAAAATGTAGTAGAGGAGCCACGATGTTGTCAAGGTGAAGAGACGGGGAGAACTCTGCAGCAGCTTATGGCTTGTGTGATACTGGAAAAGCTCAATTTACCTCCTCGGTCATAGACCGTGTGTAAAAATACTGTGTCAACCCAAACAGACTGACAGATGAGTTAGGTCCTTGTTAGTGTTACATTGCCAGACCACAGCGCTGCAGAGGAGGGTCTGGCTAGTCCACACAGCATTCCTGGATGGGAGAAAAACGTGCTCTGGTTTAATGGCATTTCTTGAAACCAATCACAATCGTCTTGGGCGGTGCTTAGTGCCAAACGCAGCAACGGTGCCTCTGCAAAATTGCCTCGGGAAGGAACTTGTTTCGGTGGAACGTGCACGTAGAGAGGCCAGCTCTGGAATTAAAATGGCTGTCGAGTGTGTGAGTGGATTTTTTCCTCAAAAAAAAGATAAACATCATTTCATTGTAGCTGGGAGGATGTTTCCCGAATCGAGCTGAGTTTAAAATGCCAACACAAAGAAAGCGGAAGGTGACAGACAGCTGGCCCTAAGTGAGGGACATCTGGTGGAACCTCCGGAACAATCCCGGAAATAAAACGTCGTCGAATAGACCAATTCCTTGTAAATCAGTTATGGCTTTTTTTTGCAGAGTCAAATGCAGCAAAAGAGCATCTGCCTTTCATCACTGTGTTTTAGTAAGGGATGTTTTTTTGTTTTTATATTTTAGAGCTGCAACAATCAGTGGATTAACTAATCAGTCGATTGAGAGAAAATTAACCAGAAACTTTTTATTGATATAATAATCGATTGATTGTTTAAGACATTGATCAAGCAAAGGCACCAAACATTTGATGCTTCCAGCCTCTCAGACGTTAGGACTTGCTGTTTGTCCTCGTTGTATCAAAGTAGCAAACGGAAAATTTTGAGTTTTAGACTGTTGGTTGGACAGAACAAGCGTTTGATGACATCAACTGCATGTTTGACTATTTTCATAGTCACATTTTATAGATCAAATAATTAATAAAAAAAATACAATGTGTACATGTTGCGTCATGCACTCCTGCCCCATCAGGGCCATAGATCAATTAACATCCACAGTCTTTAATATATTTAATGTATTTCCAAGAAGAAATGGGGTGATTTATTTCTGTGTGATCTAGTTTGTAATTATTATTCTTTTTGGTTTCTCTCAAAATGGCCAATACTTCAAGACTTTAAAACAGAAAGTGACATTTTCAGTGATGAAAAACCAATGATGTTAACTTCTCTTCAGGAACATTGTATCCACAACTAATAATGTCACATCATTATATCACTTAATTTAGAACATCCACTGTAGTTAAGATTAGTCTTAGTTGTAGGAGCCATACATTGGATTTGATTAGTCTTTTATGATCTTTCCTCTTTTTTGCGCTGTTGTGTATGTGCACGCGCTTAGTAACGTTGTTGGTTACTGTGGGTGTCACCGGGGGGTGTGGTGACTGTATTAGTGTGTGTGTGTGTGTTCACGTGGAGGGGTTCGCCAGGTGTTGGGATGATGGCTGCAGGGTGAGCACGTGGAGAAACTTTCTGTTGACCGTCACCATCGTCATCTTCTGTCACTGCACTGTCTGAGGTATCTTTGCACGGCTTATGAAATGCATCAATTCAAGTAAGTGCTGTTTCTTGCTAAGCTTGTGAAATGGATCGATAAAGACATCCCATTAAGTGCAATGGTTCAGCGTGACGCGTCTTCAGTGTAAACCCACATGTCTTAGCCTGCTGCGGTGTTTGGATTAGTTTCTAAGTTTATATATTAGTGTTGGCTCAAAAGTGTTTTAAAATACAATCCGAAAATGAATAATGATGACTGTGTGGTTAAAGGGAGCCAACTGCATTAGAACATTTTGCCACTAGAGAGCTTCTCCCCCCGAGCCACGCTTCACAGTCTTTCTATGGCAGTGTGTTTCTCCCCTCACACCAGGGCCTATGGGTCTATAGCAGTCCCGGCTGAACACCAATTATAGGAGCCAAGCTCTCTACAACCATAACAGCTAACACTGTCCTATACTGTATATGACACACAATGGCTCGCCATGCCATATGGCAGCCTTCATTGTAGGAGGCTACAGCAGCTGGAATAACAGATCATCGTTTTCTTCTATTCCTGTTCTGAGATCCATAACGTCGACTCGCAAGGCACCTAACGGTCATTTTCTCAGGGTTTCCCCTGGAAGTTGTTTGCTGGTATACATGGTGGATTTCAGCCACAGGTTGTTTTGGAGGAGCAGACAGACAGGCTGTGCTTTGGTTTTATTGTTACACATCTCCACTGGAATATGACTATTGTATATGGAATATACAATAGACACTACTTTTCCCAACTTTTACAATTAGACTAATAACCCCAAACTAATGTACCTATGTGATCGATATTTTTAGAAAATGGTCCAGTGAGAGTGGACGATGCCAGCTATGAGTCACAGTAGTCCTTGCCTGTGGACTCGGCTCCTCCAGGGCAGCCAGGCCCCATGTGACCGCTACAAGCACGCCTGCTGCAGCTACGGTGGACATGTCTACATCCTGGGAGGGAGAGACAGCAGCTCTCTGAGGGACTTCTGGAGGTACAGCGTGGGTAAGGGCTAAACAAACATTGTACAAGTAGGGCTTTTACTACCACATGACAAAACTAAGGATTTGTGGAAATCTATGGAAGCCTATAGGGGACTTAATTAAAATGTGGAATTTTGGGAAAATTATAATGCTAATTATTTTCATTTTCACTATAATGTTAACCATTTGAACTACAAACTACAACGTATTTCTTGACACTGCCTAAGTTAATTTTGAAGTCACCTAATGTGATGACGTCAACACAAGCATACAGCATGTGTTGACGTCAGCAAGAGAGTGCTACTCGCCGACCTGTTATTGAAACCAAAGTGCAAACGCTGTCTCATCAACCGGTGATCACTGGACGTCAGTGAGTAATCAAAATTATTTAGAAGTTACTGCACACTATATTGACTCTGGTAAGTAGGGTTGGGTACCGAAACGTGCCAACCTAAACGGTAGTAACGAGACCGAATAAGACATTTTTGGTGCCTCATTTCGGTGCCTGACTTTACACTACACCTGACAGCATGTAATGTTAGCCTACCTTTAGCTAGCAGCTGGATTAAACAGGGTTAAAATGCTGACAGCTAACGTTAAACAGTGTAAAGTGTGACTGTATTTCACTGTAGAAGATTCCAACAGTGGGACCTAACAGTCTGCTCTGCAGCACAGCAGCTGCCGTTGTTGGAATTAAACAGCACAGACTTCACTTAAAACAGGTAGCCTCTTGGTGCATTCACAGTAATTATAAAATCCCCTTTTCCCATCTGGTGGTTGTTTTTGTCGTTCAATAGCAATTTACTGGTGAAATAAGTTATTGTTATAGTTATTACATTATTATTAAATCTTTAATTTTGACCATGGCCTTAACAATAAACAAGTTGCTGTTTTTCTTAAACAAATACAAATCTCAAAGGCAAGTTCATGAAGTAACTTTCTTTGCATTCATTTGATTCCCAATCAAGATACAATGGTAAGAATTGCTTTCCATTTTTAATATATACTTAAAAACAGTTCTGAAATGCAAAATAATAGAATTTTAATCATGTGACAAAACAGGCGATTATTCACGATTAACTATAGAAATTCAGCGACTAATCACGATTTAAAAAGATTTATCGTTTGACAGCCCTAATATTTATACCAGTCTACTCACATGTTTATGACCACACACACATTGATGGATGACTCAAAATAAGTCATAAAGTAGAATTCACAATATCCGCTATGTATTCCTCTCAGCCACTTTCACCGCTAACTCCAAAAACGTGGTGTGGCATTTTGGTCTCAGTCACACATAAACACACACCCATGTCTTTCAACAGCATTGTGCACACCGCAGCAGCTTCGTTGGACTGATAGAAAAGCTTCAGTCAACCAATTCGTAACGTGAGAACCTGGCCATCGGCCTAATCTTGGTCCATTTAGAGTCTAAATTAGACCGATGCAAGGCTCTGTGTTTCTAAGTAGACATATCTGTGATAGTGCACCCAGATACCGATTTGTATCGGTGAACCTTTAAATCCCTAGCTGTTATGGTTTTCATTTTACATTGTTTTATACGTGATCATATAAACAACGTTCTCCCGCAGCCATTACTGGAAAATACTTGGTTGCCTACGCTAGATGCCAGCCTGTTTTGGAATGGACGTCACATAACCTGATGACATCTTCCAGAGGGTAAACGTAATGGCGCGAAACGCCTTTGTGCTGCAAAAAGAATGACCGCTCTAGCTGTTACGGTTTTCATTTTAGATCGATTTAAACAGGATCATGTAAACAACGACCTCCCACGGACCTCTAGTGGCCACGGGCCAGAGGTCCGTTCTCAAAGGGTTAATTAAGTCCCCTATAGGCTTCAATAGTAATCACAGCAACATTGAGAATATAATCTTGGCATTATTATTAGTATTAGTTTAGTTTAGTATATTAGTTTTCTTTTTATTATTACAGTATTTCATATGATGCATGCTATATGTAGAAAACTGCCCGTATGATAAGGTCTTCTAAAAGCCAGAAAAGAAAAAAGAAAACAAAGGTGAGCTGTGTTGCATGACCCCCGGCTAAAATCAAACATGTAATTCTGTGCAACATTTAAGTTTGTGACGAGTGGACAGAGTTAAACTGCACCAGTGATGCTGCACCAGAAGAACTAGAGGGACATTCTATGATGGCTCATGAGGTACACACTTTTGAACTTTAAATTGCATAAAAACAGGGTTTCCGCGGGGTCCCTGAAGTGTTGTGTTTTAGGTTTTAAATTATTTTAAACAGGTCTTATTTTTCCTACGTTTATGCAACGCTACCTCACTATGTTAATTTCTTTTAATTCCGTGGTGTTGTCTTTCTTTCTTTCGCCAGTCCAAATATAATTTTGCTGTATTATGATTACAAATGAGACCAACTTGCAACTTAGGGCGTTTTCACACATGAAAGTCTGAACCAAGGTCCGGACCAAGGTTCATGTTTTTGTTACATTGTCTACATTTGATCCGGTAAGTTTTGGTTTCACACTGCAGTTATGCAAGCGCACTAAAGATCTCTACGTGACAAACCTACATCCTGCCGTCACCACATACGTGAGCTGCATCTCCACATACTTAGAACTGATTGGTTGGAAGACGGGCTTCCCCGTCCTCTCGTATCCTCTCTCTGTGTTGGAGTTTTTTCAACTGACTGCTGCTCCCCCCTACTGACTGCTGCTCTCCCCTACTGACTGCTACTTCCCCACTGCCGCTCTCCTACATACTCCTACTGATCTGTCCCCTTCCTCCCTACCTCCCCTCCTCTACATCCACTGCATCCTATCCCCCTCTGTGTAGTTTCCGCTACTACTGCCCCCTTCCCCTCCACTGCCACTACTCTCCCCCCCACTTCCTCTCTCCACTGCTACTCACGCTGCTACTCTCTGCCACATTTCCCCTCTACTGACTGCCGCTCTCCCCTACTCGACCTGCCTTTCCTCCCCTAACTGCTGCTCTCTCCCCACTCACTGCCGTCCTCTCTCCCCCACTGCTGCTCACTGCTCTCTCCCCCTGCTGCTCTCTCTCCCCACTGTACTGCTGCTGCTCTCTCCCCTACGACTGCTGCTCTCCTACGACTGCTGCTCTCTAACTGACTGCTGCTCTCCTACCGACTGCTGCTCTCCTGACTGCTGCTCTCTCCTACTGACTGCTGCTCTCCCCTCCCACTGCTGCTCTCCCCTACCTGCTGCTCTCTCCCCTAACTGCTGCTCTCTCCCCTACGACTGCTGCTGCTCTCTCCCATACTGACTGCTGCTCTCTCTCTCCCCTACGGCTGTCTCTCTCCCCTACTGACTGCTGCTCTCTCCCCTACTGACTGCTCTCTAACTCGACTGCTGCTCTCTCCTGACTGCTGCTCTCCCTACTGACTGCTGCTCTCCCCTACTGACTGCTGCTCTCCCTACTGACTGCTGCTCTCTCTCCTACCGACTGCTACTCTCTACTGACTGCTGCTCTCTCTCCCCTACTGACTGCTGCTCTCTCCTACTGACTGCTGCTCTCTCCTACTGACTGCTGCTCTCCCCTACTGACTGCTGCTCTCCCCTACTGACTGCTGCTCTCTCTCCCCTACTGACTGCTCTGCTCTCCCCTACTGACTGCTGCTCTCCCCTACTGACTGCTGCTTCTCTCCCCTACTGACTGCTGCTCTCCCCTACTGACTGCTGCTCTCCTACTGACTGCTGCTCTCTACTGACTGCTGCTCTCCGCTACTGACTGCTGCTCTCCCCTACTGACTGCTGCTCTCCCCTACTGACTGCTGCTCTCTCCTACTGACTGCTGCTCTCCGCTACTGACTGCTGCTCTCCGCTACTGACTGCTACTCTCCGCTACTGACTGCTACTCTCCCCTACTGACTGCTGCTCTCCCCTACTGACTGCTGCTCTCCCCTACTGACTGCTACTCTCTCCTACTGACTGCTGCTCTCCCCTACTGACTGCTGCTCTCCCCTACTGACTGCTGCTCTCCCCTACTGCCGCGCCTCTTTTTGTTTTGTTGTGATGTTGAGAAGCAAGACACGGGAACTTTCTTTCTGGAGCATTTATTCAGAGACAAACGGAAACATACACTGTAGCCTACATTTCCTACCACTTAACAAATAAACTGCTGATGTATTCTCAGCTCTGATAGCCGACAGCTGTCTGCTCTGAACGCATTCACTGTAACTCTCTCTCTCTCTCACTAAGCACCGAGCTATTCCTTAAAGGAGCTTCCCCGGTCTTGTAGCCTGCCAGAGCTTCCTGTATTTGGTCTGAAAGTCCGAACCATCCAAAAAATGCTTTCACACTATAAACGAACCGGACCATGGGTCAGTTTGGTCCAGACCGAGACCCCCTCTTTTGATCGGACCAAAATTTGGTCTTTTGATCCGGACCATGGTCCTGGGGAGTTTTCACACCTGTAATTTTGGTTCGGATTAAACTAAAAAGTCCGAAAGTCCGGACCAAATAAGGTACTGTATGTGTGAAAACTAGGGCTGTGACGGTATAGTATTTTTCTTATCGCGGTGACGAAGCAACATATCACCGCGGTATGGCGGTTAACCGCAACCCCCTTACAAGAGTAGTGTAAATTAGAGCGAGAATGGCAGGGGGCCTTAAGTGATTGACGTCAGTGCCCGTGTGGAGAGCAAGCGATAACGGAGAGCAGCGTATGAGTGCTGCTGTGAGGAAAAGCGAGAGGAAAAAGAGATAGCAAAGATGATGTAAAGTAAACAATAAAACAACAAGCTTGAACTTCTCAACACACAGTGGCTTTATCTGTTGTCAATACCGCCGGTAAAGTTAATTGGCTGTTACTCCCCCGATAAACATCGGCTTAACCCATAGCACAGTGTTTCCATTTCAGCTCAATGTGAGTCTTTACTATGTTTTGCTATCATTTATGGCCACTCTGCTTTCTCTCATCTCCGTTGATCTATTCCACAGACAGTTCAGAAAGCTCTATTGTCAATGTCTTGTCCTGCATGCACGTAACCCTGTGCAATCTGACCAGCAGCTAAACACCTTCCACCATCAAACACTGGAGACTGGGATCGTCTTAACTCCATTTATTTGATTAGAAAGGGTGAAACTGGGAAATGAAACAAAATTACCTGTTACATATTGAGGAGTCGCAAACATTATACAATGACGGTTGTAAAAACAATATAACTACACGCTACTGCAATGCGGTAATACACACAGTAGCTAACATGCAGGCTGAAACAAATGAAATATGTCATGTATTGCTATTCAATGTATGTAATATAACCCACATTGTTCATCTAAACAAACCAAAATATACCTACATGTAGCACAACCCAAGATAACAGTGGCAAACCAGCCCACTGAAGCCCACTCTCAGTCCAATATGAGCTGTCAATCATTATCAAAAATATACATATTGCACATCAAACTTACTGACAATACTTAACAAATATATAAGAACAGTATGTCAGCATCTATTTTACGTACCGAGAATGCTGCCCAAGGCATGGAACGTGGAAGATTGACGTGGATAGTATGGAGAGATAACACAAAACCATGAGGCTGTCCTGCTCACATTAAACTTCCTGACTAGATCCCATGGTGCAACAGTCCCACAGTTCTTAAAGGAACACACGCATGTGAAACAACTACTGCCAGCAATGGGAGAAGAAAAACATTTAAGTGAACTAATGTGCTGATGGGGACAGAACACTCCCCGCCTGGTATCTATAGATAACACCAATACACTTCCCTCCTGAAGAACAGTGTTTGAAAGTCACTACTGGCTCTTGTAGTCTTCTTCGGAGAGAAGGACGACTAAGTCTGTGACAGGCCTAAGGAAGAGCTTGGTTCCATCGTGTCTAGAGATCTTGATCTCTACACTGCGGACCTTCCCATCTTTGCTTGGGAATACCTTAGTGACCAATGCCATTGGCCATTCATTCCTTTCGGCTTGGGAGTCTTTCATGAGGACAATACTTCCGGCATCAATGTTTGGCTTGCTTGAATGCCATTTACTCCGAGTCTGCAACGTAGAAAGGTACTGCTTCCTCCATTTGTTCCAGAAGACATCTGCAAGGACTTGAACCTGACGCCAATGCCGCTTATAGAGATCTTTGGTGTCAAACTGACCAGAAGGAGCAGGGAAAGGGCCCACCTTCTGAGTGAGAAGGGTAGAAGGGGTGAGTATCATTGGATCTGTCGGATCAGCGGATATTGGACCCAAGGGTCTAGCGTTTATGATGGCTGCTACTTCTGCCAGAAGAGTTGCGAGCGTCTCATGAGTGAGCTTTGAGGATCCTTCCTGCTGGAACATGGAATCCAAGATTCTCTGGGCTATGCCTATCATCCTCTCCCATACGCCGCCCATGTGAGAGGAGTGAGGTGGATTGAATGTCCATGTGCAGCCCTTTTCAGATAGGTACCTCGTCACACGGAAACTATCTATGTTTGATGGAACCTTGAGCTCCTTGCAGGCCCCGATGAAATTGGTGCCTCTATCCGAGCGGATAGGTTTCACTGGACCGCGGATGGAAATGAACCGTCTGAGGGCATTTATAAAGCTTGAAGTATCCAAGGACTCAATGACCTCAAAGTGCACTGCCCTGATACTTAGACAGGTAAAGATCACTGCCCAACGTTTGTTGTTAGAGTGGCCACCTCTTGTTTGCCTTGCGAGAACGGACCAGGGCCCAAACACGTCCAGACCAACATTCGTGAAGGGAGGCTCAATGCTTAGCCTATCTGCAGGTAAGTTGGCCATTTTCTGGGAGAGAAATGTGCCACGGAGTTTGCGGCATGTGACACACTTGTAGATGACGCTGCTTACATGTCTTCTCATTCCAACTATCCACAGGCCAGCAGTGCGAATAGCACCCTCTGTAAAAAGGCGCCCTTGATGACGTGTCTGTTCGTGGTAGTGACGCACAAGTAACCTTGTGATGTGGTGGCTACCAGGAATTATTATAGGGTTCTTTTCATCACTTTCCAATTTTGCCTCTGTGATCCGGCCTCCGACTCTCAATAAGCCGTTATTATCGATGAATGGATCCAGTTTCTTAAGAGTGCTGTTTTCGGGGATTTCTTCCTGGTTGCCTAAGCATTCAAGCTCTGTGGCATAGCTTTCCTGCTGCACTGTACGAATAATGAGATCTTTGGATTGAGAGAGCTCATCCACTGTGTATGCCGTCTGGCAGTAATGCCAGCCTTTGCATTTACTTGGTCCTAATGCTGATGTTTTCTTGAAGAGTCGAGCCACGTGGATCAAGCAAGTAACAGCACGAGTCAATGACCTCCAGCTTGAAAACTTCTCGAAGCGTTGTGATCCAAGCTGTGCATTTGAGGCAGCGGTGCTCAGAGTAGACACTTGAGGTCGAACTTCTGGATCCGATTTTGGATCTGCAATTTCAAAGATATCCTCCTCAGGAAGACTAGGTTCAGGGTTTGTCAAAAAAGCTGGCCCTGTCAGCCATGTGGTGTCCTTTAATTGAGCTGCGGGGACGGCCCTCGTTGCATAATCTGCTGGGTTGAGCTCGGTGGGGACATGGTGCCACTGTTCAGGTCGTGTTGATCTTCGTATGCGCTGTACTCTATTGCTTACATAGACGTAGAACCGTCTAGTCTCATTGTAGATGTAACCTAACACGACCTTACTGTCCGTGTAGAAATGTGTGGCATCCAGGTCAACATTGATTTCTGAAGTGACGAGCTCAGCTAACTCCACTGCCAACACTGCTGCGCACAGCTCCAATCTCGGTATTGTGTGTTCTGGTCGTGGTGCAAGTGTTGCCTTACCTAGAACAAACCCTACATGGCGTTCTCCTTCAGCATCTGTAACTTTGATATAGGCAACTGCGGCTATTGCTTTGGTTGAAGCATCACAGAAGATACAAAGTTCTTGCCGTTGAGCTTTGGAGAGGGAGACTGGTGCATATGTTCTTGGGATATGGAGACTTTCCAGATCTTTCAGGGAGTCTCTCCATGCTATCCACAGCTTGCCTTTATCAGAAGGTAATGGGGAGTCCCAGTCACCCACTTCCATGGTGAGCTCACGAAGGATAGCTTTCCTTGGATGGTAACTGGAGCAACGAATCCCAGTGGGTCGTATAGACTGTTAACTGTAGACAGGACACCTCGACAAGTGTATGGCTTATCTTCGTCTACAACCTGGAATGTAAACTTATCCGTCTCAAGCTCCCAAATGATTCCAAGGCTACGTTGCGTTGGCAACGTGTCTGTACCAAGCTCCAGATCCTTCAAGTTGTTTGCATAGTCTTGGGAGGGAAAGGCTCTCATTACCTCACTGCTATTTGATGCGATCTTATGCAACCTGAGGTTCGAGCAGGCAAGTGTGTCTTGTGTTCTTTTGAGCAAGCTGATGGCAGCTTCTTCAGAGGGCAGTGACTTCAAGCCATCGTCCACATAGAAATCCTGATATATGAACTGCTTGACATCCAACCCGAAGTCAGTCTCGCCATCCTGCGCTGTACGTTTAAGGCCGTAGATAGCAACAGCTGGAGAGGGGCTGTTGCCAAAAACGTGCACTTTCATGCGGTATTCCATGATGTCCTTGTGAAGGTCGTTATCCTTAAACCAAAGGAATCTCAAGAAGTCCCTGTCCTCCTCTCTAACCAGAAAAGAGTGAAACATTTGCTGTATATCCGCTGTAACCGCGATGGACTCTTTTCTGAAACGAATCAGGACTCCGAGAAGGGTGTTGTTAAGATCTGGACCTGTTAAAAGTACATCATTCAGCGAAACCCCTTCATATTGTGCACTGGAATCGAATACCACCCGAATCTGACCTGGTTTCTTCGGGTGGTAAACACCAAAGGTTGGGAGGTACCAACGTTCCTCTTCTTCCCTCAGAGGAGGAGCAATCTCTGCATGGTCATTTTGGAATATTTTTCCATGAATGAAAGGAAATGGTCTCTCATTTCCGGTTTCCTGTCGAAGTTGCGCCTGAGTGCAGAGAGCCGTTTCAGTGCCTGTGCTCGATTGTTGGGAAGGCGGCGTCTCTGTGACTTGAAGGGGAGAGGCGCTACCCAGTTGTTAGCATCATCCTTTTGAAGTCCTTGTTCCATTATCTTTAGGAAGGCCTTGTCTTCAATCGAGAGAGACGTTTTATTATCGTCTTTCGTCCTTTGGAATACCGTACACCCAAGGTGATTTTCCTCTTTGTCACAGTCGGTATCATCTCTGAGGTATCCCGTGATGAGGTCTTTTGACAGAGAGTCGCTGTATCTTTCTTTGATGAGGAGCCGGTTGGGACAAGGTTGAAAGAGAGATGGGCGACCATTCTCTAGCGTGCTTGTAAAGAGGGTGTTCACGGTGGATGGTTTATGAACATTTCCCAAACAGACATCTCCAACGATGACCCACCCTAAGTCAAGCCTGGCCGAGCCAATGACCTGTTACTTTGGTCATCGAGGATAGCGTATAGGCTTACTGCTCTGTCTGGATGACTCGACTTAAAGACTCTAACTAGACAGATCTTGGAGCAAGACCTGCCACTTAGGTCTCCACCACAGACGCTCGTACACAGGGCTGCAACATCAGCGGGAACACTTTGTTCCTCCCCGCCATGCTCTATGGCAGGGTCTGTGGTCTTAACGATCCAGTGCGGAGGTCCAGGATGTAAAGCTGTGTTGTGACCTTCACTCTCACACTCTGAGCATTTCACACTGACCTTGCAGTTCCTGGCAAGATGCGATGTTGATGCGCAACATCTGAAACATATCCTGTTGTCTTTAAGAAAGGCTTTTCGGTCTTCAAGAGATTTCCCTCTAAAACTGCGACATCTTTGCAGAGGGTGAGGCTTCCTATGTATGGGGCACTGCCTGTCAGGCTCCTCAGTCTTCTTTTCGGTCCTCTCGGCATTAGAGGGATAAGACACTTCAGTTTTATGGACTGAAATAGGTGCTCTCTGGTTGCTTTGTTTGGGGGCAGGCTTGTCTGATTTGGACAGGGCCGTGTTGAACATGGTGAGGTCGAAGCTAGGGTCATTCCTAGTGGTTGCTTGATGGCAGACAAAGTCCACGAAAAAGGGAAATGGTGGAAACGGTATTCTGTTCTGTTGTTTGTACCGTGTGCCTTCATTTATCCATTTCTCTTGCAGGTTATAGGGTAACTTTTTTGCAATGGGGTTGACGCCACGTGAGGTATCCAGGAAGGCTAGGCCCGGCAGATCTCCCTCAGCCTTGGCGGAAAGAACCTCCATCAACAGATCCCCAGCTCTCTCAATTTCTGAGGATCTTTATTATGTATCGTGGGGAAGGCATCAAGTCTCTTGAAGAGTGCACTCTCTACGGCCTCTGGCGATCCATAACACTGCTCCAGTCTTTCCCACACCATTGTAAGACCTCTTTCAGGTTGGTTTACATTAACCGCCCTGATCCGCCTTGCATGTCCAGCAGACTCATTTCCTAGCCATTTGACTAAGAGGTCCATCTCCTCCCCAGCTGATAGGTCTAGGCCTCTGATTGCATTGAGGAATGAAGCTCGCCAGGCTCTGAAGCTTTCAGGGCGATCATCAAACTGTAGTAGTCCAGTGCTGACAAGTTCACGGCGAGCAAAGAACCTCACAAAGTTTGTCATGCCTTGACTGTCATGTGGGTTACCTGCTAATGAAGTGCTGTGGTGGGGAGCTGGTGGATGGTTGCGGGTCATTTATTCCTCCTCTCCTGATCCAACCATCGTCTCTCCCTCCCTTTAGCAGTATAGGTCTGGTCTGTTTTAGGTTCAACCTTCACTGCCTGTTGTGTATGAACATTACTTGGAAGGAGGGTGTTGTCGTCCTTCACTTGGTTAATGTGTGGAGCTGGAACAATTCTATCTTGCTGCGCGGCATAGAAGTTACATATCTTAGCTCATACTCATTAATGGGTTCCATTCCCGGCATTGACTGAAGGCTTTTGTGTGTTACGGGAATGTTGAAGCACATATTCAGAAGTACGCTCTTCAGGGTCTTTAGGCTTGAGTGGGAGGTCTATTTTGCAGCTACGTTTTTCCCCATTGGTGTCTGCGGCTGCTTCAAGGACCTCTGCCTCAGCAATGGCAGCTGCTGCTTCTTTCTCCATTTTCAATATGTCTAGTGATGCATCTAAGCGTGCCCTCTCTATCTTCATTTGCATTTCTTTTTCAGCAAATGCAACTCGTGCTTTTGCTGCTTCTGCCTTAGCACGTGCAATGGCTGCTGCTTTACTTGTAGATGAAGTGCTTGAGCTTTTCCCAGAGCATGAGGCGGCAGACCTGGTCTCTAACGTGTTTCCTGGATTTTCTTCCATGTCGTGGCAGTGGATGAGGTTGTCTGTGTTAGTGTTGCCTTAGTTGTAGCCTTCTCTCTTAGCTGTAACGTAGAGGCAGTAACTCCAATCAGCTCAAACTTGTTGTCCAGCCCGCTAGAAAGCTCTCGTTTCACTGTCTTGTCCTGCATGCACGTAACCCTGTGCAATCTGACCAGCAGCTAAACACCTTCCACCATCAAACACTGGAGACTGGGATCATCTTAACTCCATTTATTTGATTAGAAAGGGTGAAACTGGGAAATGAAACAAAATTACCTGTTACTTACATATTGAGGAGTCGCAAACATTATACAATGACGGTTGTAAAAACAATATAACTACACGCTACTGCAATGCGGTAGTACACACAGTAGCTAACATGCAGGCTGAAACAAATGAAATATGTCATGTATTGCTATTCGATGTATGTAATATAACCCACATTGTTCATCTAAACAAACCAAAATATACCTACATGTAGCACAACCCAAGATAACAGTGGCAAACCAGCCCACTGAAGCCCACTCTCAGTCCAATATGAGCTGTCAATCATTATCAAAAATATACATATTGCACATCAAACTTACTGGCAATACTTAACAAATATATAAGAACAGTATGTCAGCATCTATTTTACGTACCGAGAATGCTGCCCAAGGCATGGAACGTGGAAGATTGACGTGGATAGTATGGAGAGATAACACAAAACCATGAGGCTGTCCTGCTCACATTAAACTTCCTGACTAGATCCCATGGTGCAACAGTCCCACAGTTCTTAAAGGAACACCACATGTGTAAAAAACTACTGCCAGCAATGGGAGAAAAAAAACATTTAAGTCATGTACTGATGGGAAAAAAAAAAAAAAAAAAAAAAAAAAAAAAGGTATGTGCTGATGGGGAAAACAATGCCAAGGAAAGACGCTCCGCAGCACAGCGGTCTTAGCAGCTGAGCAGATAGAGTGCTCTGTCTAAGATAACCAATATAAGCTGCTCTGTTTAGGCTACAAAACGTGCATGCAGGCTGAGATTCAACCGTTCAGTTTTGTCAGGATTAAGCTATAAGCAGAAGGAAACTCCGCTAGCTGCTAGGCTAATGTGCAATGGTAAACACTGCAGCGTTAACGTTAATGTGTCCACGTCCACCTCAGCTCAATGGACTGTCCATCCTCATGTGCAAAGCTGAAGTGACGGGCAACTTGCGTTTTTTTTTCTCTCCATAAACTCTTGAATGTCGGATAGAAGACAGTCGATGAGGGTAACTACACAATGATTATTGCTTTCATTATATGTCATATCACACAATATCTGTTCTCCTGTAAGTTACGCGAGCTAAAGGTAAAAAAAAAATATGCGGTGATGACGTCATGACCGCGGTAGTGGCACGTCACCGCCGGTATTGCGGTGATGCGGTTATCGTCACAGCCCTAGTGAAAACGCCCTTATATTGCAGCCAATCGGCTTTCATGTTTTTGGTGCAAGTCTCTTTCGGATTGTACCACAGATATAAAACTGAAAAACACTGAATTCAGGGCTTAGTTGTGATAAAGGTCTAAAACTTTATTCATAATGGTCTCAAAAAAGTCTTGAATCTGACTTGGTGAAACCTGCAGAAACCCTGAAAAAGCATATGAAAGCTTCTATCTCTGCTAACATCTCACAGATTGGTGTGTCAGTGTGCCGGGAACACGTTTAACAGCTCTGACCTTTTCAGGGCTTCCTGTACGTGTTTGGAGGCATGCTGGATTCTGCGTACACCGAGCAGAGATGTCCCCTCTGGGTATTTGACATCGGTGAGTCTCACTGTGGAGGTGCATGCATGATACACCTTAACATCGGCTCTTGTCTACAAATGCTCAGGCTTGACAAAACAGAACTTGTTGTTGCATGTCGACTCCAGTCCCCCGCCTCCGTGCCCCAGTGAAAATATAGTTGTTAAAGTGATGGTTCGGAGTAATTTCACCCTAGGGTCCTTTGCACCATGACCTCGAGCCAAACACCCCCCCAGAAGCTTTTTTCACCTGGGTCTAACATTGGGAGAGTTAGCGTAGAGTAGCGTTATCAGCTGATTAGCTTAGCGCAGGGGCTAATGGACCCACGTTTGTATCTTGTAAGTTACCCCACTAATAATGCCCGAAATGATACCAAACGTCTACAAGTAGTACAAATAGGTTATGCTCTCATAAAACGATGGATTGTAAAGTTTGTAAATACACCAGAAGTTTATGTAAATAACACTTGCCTGCTGGCTTCTGCCTGTTGTTGTTGCTGCTGTGAGACGAGTGCTTAGGGCCGTCTACAAATTACAACACCGAAAAGAGATGCAACAAAAATATTTTTTAATTTAACTTTTTTTTTAAGTAAGTACTGTAGAATAACTAGCAGGAGACAAGTTATAATTGAGGTAAGTTTGGAGACATTACCTTATTTAATCATTAAATTAATAAATATTTTTGTTGCATCTCTTTTCGGTGTAGTAATTTGTAGACAGCCCTAAGCACTCTTACTGCCCGGTAGTAACAGCAGCAGCAGCAGAGAGCAGAAGAGAGCAGGCAAGTGTTCATAAACTTCTGGTGTACTTACAAACTTTACAATCCATCGTTTTATGAGAGCATAACCTATATGTACTACTGTAGACGTTTGGTATCATTTCGGGCATTATTAGTGGGGTAATGTTAAGAGACACTTCGGATCCATTAGCCCCTGCGCTAAGCTATTCAGCTGATAACGCTACACTACGCTAACTCTCCCAATGTTAGACCCAGCTGAACAAAGCTTCTGGGGGGGTGTTTGGCTCGAGGTCATGGTGCAAAGGACCCTAGGGTAAATTACTCCGAACCATCACTTTAACTGTAGGTGAAGCCGGTAAAACGTTTGCCAGACCTTATATTTTTCTGGAAATACAATTTTTAAAATGTTTGAACAAAAAGGATACGTCCCAAATCATATGTTAACTGTTCAATCAAGTAAAAAAAAAAAAGTCTTAATCCTAATCTTGATCTTAATGTGCAGCAAACTGATTTTTGTTTAGCATCAGGATAGACGGATGTGTAAAAGAGTTCCTAAACCTGTTGTATCTAAACGAAGGGACTCTAAATCGCCTGTAAGTAGGCAGAAGTTGGTGTTCCTAATTTTAAACATGCGCGAGTCAGAAGACATGCTGTCAGCTAGTCTAAGCATGCACTTCTTGTGGATTGTTTGAAAGGTGTGTAACAGGTTTACCAATGATCTTAGCGCAAACTTTGAGTTGATTGTATAATTTTGTTTTAGCAGATTGCTAAATGCTGAGCCAGGCTGTGCTGCAGTACAGTATGACAATCTGAATCACTGAGTTATAAAACAGAGAAATAATCTGGCCGCTGGTACCAAAGAATCTCCGCCTAGTAGTAGTAGTAGATAACTTTATTGTCCCCGTGGGGCAGTTGGGTTTGCGGCACAATCGCAAGGCACTTTGTGACAAGACATCAGACATATGATACAAACAAATACTCCTTGCATCAGACACCGACAGACAAGACATGACAAATATACATCACACACTACAATACACTATACACCCTTGTGTATGATCAGGCCAGCTGGACGACTAGCTTATTCTGACTGATTTAAAGCTTTTATGGCTTGTGGTACGAAAGAGAATTTGGATCTGTTCTTGGTCAGAAGGGGTAGGCAGAAACGACGCATAGATGGCAGTAGTTTAAAATGTGATGCCAGGGGGTGTGTGTAGTCACATACAATGTTATTGGCCTTTCTCACCAGTCTGTCTTTGTAAATGTGTTCAATGCTCGGTAGCGTTATCCCAAGTAACTTACTGGCAGTTAAGACTGTTTTTCTGATTGTCTTTTTCTGAGACTCAGTGGCATTTCCGAACCAGCAGATAATACAGCAAGTTAAAACACTTTCAATAAAAGCAGTATAAAACATTTGGAGCATTTTGTTATTGACATTAAAAACAAGCAGTTTCTTTAAAAAGTACATTCATTGCTGTGTCTTAGTTTGCAAAAGATCAGTCCAAGAGTCCCATTTAAGCTTGTTGTCCAGTACAATGCCAAGGTATTTGTAGTTTGTAACAACCTGAATGGCCCCACCATTGATAAAAGTGTCGGCGGATTGCTGTGACTTTCTAAAATCTATGGACATTTCTTTGGTCTTATTGGTATTTAAAATTAAGTGTGACTTATTGCACCATTCTAAAAAGGAGCCTAAATGCACTGTTGTATGACATTTACTCATCTGTCAACATCTGTAGCTCCTTTCTATCACATGAGCTCTACTTTATTTTCATATTCCTTTGTTGCGTGTGTTTCAGCGAAGCAGAAGTGGGTGCCCTGCCAGGGAAAGACCAGCTCCCCTCAGGTACAGAGCACAATTTCATATGAAAATCATTTGAAGTAGTTCCAGATGATATCAAGCCACTCTGGTCTCCCCGTGCCAAGTTTCTGTGTCAGTGTTCTTCCTGACAACACCTGTAAAAGATTAGATCCTGTTTTAAATTAATAAAACATTTTAACAACAACAAAGAGAAACGGATGACATGTTTTGCACGTGTACTCGTAAAAACCTTTCACATCAGAGTATGTACTGTACTGAAGTTAGTTGAACAAAAGCAAAACGTTTTTTTCCAGGAAATTAGAATGTTTTGCATTTCAGCAGGAATCAGTAGCAGAGCTATCATCAGCAGTGATAGCTATCAAGACTAAAACTAAAACATCAGAAAGAAAGACATCTCAGTATTGATTAGTGCTTTCATGTTTATCTTCAAAAACATCATGTTTGTATGACAAAGAACTTGAACTGCTCAAGGCATGACTTAGAAATATCACTAACACACGTACATCATTGCAGGGAAAATGTGTTCGATTTCATAGTGGTAGATGTGCATTTATCTGCAGGCATTGGCTGTCATATAGGACACAAAGAGAAACTTGAGCTCTGAGGACGTCCAGAGTTTCTGAAAAGGAATTTCAAGTTTGGAGGCAAATCCAAGTGGATTTGTTCTCAACATGCAAATCAGAGACTTCTCAGCTCCCAGTTGTCTTGAACACAGCATGGCCTGCAGTCTGCAAACCGGGAACCCCCAAATCCACGCTGACATCAGATCTGAAATTCTGGTGCCTCCATGAAACTTCTGAAAGAGAAATATAGAAACATTAAAGGTTACTTTCAGGGGTTGTTCAACCTATACCAGATTTTCCCATGTTTTTGTGTCTAAGGGACTGATGGAAACAACGATCTTTGAAATTGATCCAGTATTAAGTGAGACCAAACAAGCTGCAATGCAACGTTAATGGGTATTTGAGCACCGTCAATGTGCTTCAACTAAAACTGCTGTTTTTACCACTGACAGGCTATTATTATATATAAGTGTCTGACAACATTATGGAAAGGATCCCTACAGAGATAGACATTTTAGTTAAAGAGTAAGATCCTTTTAGTTTAACATGAGACAGCCCCGAAATCCAAAATCACCAAACCCACAAGACTCCATTTAAATAAACAGTATTTTTTATCATTGTTAAAGACACTTCATTCAAAGTCGACAGAAACAAATCAAATCAATCAAAAGCCGTCTGGGTTCGTCTTTCCACTGTTCCAACAATCACCTCTGGTTTGGTTGAAAAAAATAACTTTATTCACCCATTTACATGTGGAGATACGCTGGCTCTATACACGCTAAAAGTCCAGATTATGGAGTGTGGTAGGTTTGGCAATGGAGATTTCAGAGCTGTTTCATGTCATGGAGAAAAAAAAGGATTTTACTCTTTAACAATAAGGTGTATCTCTATTAATCTGAGCCCGTCGGTGGCAAAAACGCCATTTTTTAGTGATTTTCAATGATTTTTGTTCACATTAGTCACTGAGACTATGTTCCATGTTGAGACAGAGGGAAGTTTCAACTTGCTAGTGATAATAGAGTCCTGTTATTTTTTTTATGCAAATAGCCTGCCGACTCGTATAGATGTTTGTGTGTTCTTGTGTGTGTTTGTGTGTGTAGAGCCGAATGCCAACCAACAGAAAAGGACACAGTGCTGTGGTGCTCGGCTCTGCCATGCTGGTGTATGGAGGGTTAGTGGACATCAAAGGATCCTCGCAGGACTTTTGGAGTTTGGATTTTGGTGAGTTTAAAGTTGCTTTTATTATAAAAGCAACTCATGGATGCACCCAGTGTATTATTCTTTTTTGTACATATTGTATTATTCATGTTATCAGCCATTTGTGCAGCGTAAAAAGTTAGTAGAAACATTATGTAGAAACATAGAAGCAAAAGAGAACAATCCACATAAAAACACATGCAGCCTCTCTCCATTTTTTTTATTTGTTGATGTTGGAACTAGATCTGCAAATATTAATCAATTAATTGATTAGTTGTCACCTATTAAATCCAATTATTTTTTTGTCATTTTGTTAAAAAAAACACTGATGCATCCATTTTTTTTGTTTTTACCATTTTCTGACTTTTTAGAGATCAAACAACTAATCGATTAATTGAGAAAATTATCCTCAGATTAATCAACAATTAAAATAATGGTTACTTGCATCCCTAGTTTGAGCTAAATACTACTTCTTAGTTTTCTGAGACTATGGCAGGTATCAGACCACTTCTACTAATGACAAGACAGACATAGAACAAAGATGGGATTTATTTTATTAGTCAGTGTATCAAGGCAAGTGCCTTTTTGAATTGTCAAAGCATTTTGCTGAGAAAAACACAAAGTAATCAGTTAAGACTTTTAAGATATTATTGTAATTCATCCCATTTGTACCCAGTTATATTGTTTTTTGTATTTTTTTTTTCACTGCTGCTTAGTGTAACTAGTCTTTCTCAGAAGGGCGGTATCTTTATAAGCCTTTTCCTGGCTTCTCACCTCCCCTACAAAATGTTTTACCTTGTATCAAGCCTTATTTGAAGTTATTTAGTTTTAATTTAGTGTGAATATACCAGACTAAGTTGTCTGCACACAGCAGGTGACAAATACAGAAGGCTGACTGTTTAATATCTTGATAAGATGTTATGGCCATGTTCACACTTGGCATCTTTTTTGACAAGAAAAAGTTGACTAGGGCGCTTTTTTTTTCTTTTCAGAAAAGTTTAACTTTTTTTTTCAACTTCAAAAGACGCTCTGAGTTGCAGAAAAAAAAAACAATTAGGATTTTTTTTTAAATAAACCACGGTTTACTTCATAGGATTATAATTTAAAACGACCCTGGCAGTTCAACAAAAGACGCCAAGTATGAACATAGCCTATGACTAACACTTTGAACATTACAGTAACTGTGCATTAACTGTAGACACACTGTACACATGGTATACTGTGTGTGTGTGTGTGTGTGTGTGTGTGCGTGCGTGCCTGCGTGCGTGCGTGCATGTGTATTAAAAATGAATGATGATCCTGCTCCCCACCACATTTAACATTTTAAATCACCCATTAGTACTGCATGTCTAGTTCAGCTTTTGTAATATAATATTTTAGTCATGTTTCAACTTTGGTCCAGAACAGTACCAAAATATGCGAGATAATGATTCAGTGTCATGGTTACACAATCTGCACATAGGAAAGTGTTGAAGAACATGTTTATATGTCGCAATTGTGTAAAGTCATTAAAATTGAAATGTTTGCATTTCGTGTGTGTGACAGATTCCATGGCTTGGTCACAGCTGAATGGTTCCCAGCAGCAGGGCCCATTAGGCCCCGGCCCCAGACACAGCCACTCAGCCGTGGGCAGCCACAGCTGCATGTACCTGTTTGGGGGCCTGAAAGGCTTACGGGAGCAGAGGGACTTCTGGAAATGGAATTCCACCAGCAACATGTGGAGTTCCCTCAAAAACAAGTGAGAAGTCTCTCAGTCATCTCTCAGTCTGTCCTTTTGGGCGTTGCCTCAGCTCCACAGCTAAATACAGTATTAGTTATTATAGTTATTACAGTTATTATACAGTATACAGATATTGCAAAAGATGATGATGGTTCCTCGAGAACTTCCACTCTGTTTATTATAATGGGAAAACCAAATCTTTATCACAAGACAAAGTCATTTTGTGTCATAACGACTTAGTAAACTGACTCTTTTAATATGAGAATAGAAATGCTTTAAGAGGGCATTCAATTTGGATGGTTAACTATCCTGACATGATTTAAAAGTTATCTCTAATCTTGGATACAGAGTTTTAAGTTGCAGTGTGAAGGGCAACACACACACACACAAACACACAGGGCAGGGCTCAACGCTAACTTGTTAAAGTGGTTGTCGGCTTGGCAACCAGGCATCAGTTTTGGTTGTCTGAAATTGACAATATGGTTGCCATGTTTTAAACTGCCTATATTTGGAGCAATTCATTTCTTATGTAACTTTACCACACATTTAACAATGAGATAATGGCTTGCCATATAATTTCCCATCCCTCTCAGATAGGAGTGCAACGGATCACAAAACTCCCGGTTTCGGATCACGGTTTTGAGTCACGGATCGGATCCATTTTTGGATCAGCGCAAAAAAGGGGGGAATTTAAATGATTATTAAAAATGTAATAACAATATCTTTTAACAATAATTACTTCTTTCACCAGTAAAATGCTGTTAAAAGAAAAAAGAAATGAGAAAAGGGTATTTTACAATAACTTTGAATGCACCACGAGGTTTACCAGTTTAAATGCTACTTTTTGGATGCTTTTATATAGACCTTAGTGGTCCCCTAATACTGTATCTGAAGTCTCTTTTATATAGACCTTAGTGGTCCCCTAATACTGTATCTGAAGTCTCTTTTATATAGACCTTAGTGGTCCCCTAATACTGTATCTGAAGTCTCTTTTATATAGACCTTAGTGGTCCCCTAATACTGTATCTGAAGTCTCTTTTATATAGACCTTAGTGGTCCCCTAATACTGTATCTGAAGTCTCTTTTATATAGACCTTAGTGGTCCCCTAATACTGTATCTGAAGTCTCTTTTATATAGACCTTAGTGGTTCCCTAATACTGTATCTGAAGTCTCTTTTATATAGACCTTAGTGGTCCCCTAATACTGTATCTGAAGTCTCTTTTTAAAATTTAGACCTTAGTGGTCCCCTAATACTGAATCTGAAGTCTCTTTTATATAGAACTTAGTGGTCCCCTAATACTGTATCTGAAGTCTCTTTTATATAGACCTTAATGGTCCCCTAATACTGAATCTGAAGTCTCTTTTATATAGACCTTAGTGGTCCCCCTAATACTGTATCTGAAGTCTCTTTTTATATAGACCTTAGTGGTCCCCTAATACTGAATCTGAAGTCTCTTTTATATAGACCTTAGTGGTCCCCTAATACTGTATCTGAAGTCTCTTTTATATAGACCTTAGTGGTCCCCTAATACTGTATCTGAAGTCTCTTTTATATAGACCTTAGTGGTCCCCTAATACTGAATCTGAAGTCTCTTTTATATAGACCTTAGTGGTCCCCTAATACTGAATCTGAAGTATCTCGGCACTTGAAAGCAGCAGCACAGAAGCAGATACAGACAGCCAGGTCGCCTCTTTGATGAAACAGCAGCAGTGCATACTGGAGACAAACTAAAACTAAAGTATCCATCTCATTACACTGGTATTGATCAATATCAATACCAACGTTGGTATCGATATTATCGATATTTGGATCGATCCGCTAGTGACCATAGTGCTAGTTTGTGTCTTTTAGCTCATAGCTTTAGCAGCAGACTGTTGTACATCCTGCTGTTGGAATCCTCCAACAGCAGGATATACAGACACACTTTTACCGTGTTTAATCGAGTCATAACTGTAGCTAGCGGTAGGTTAACGTTACTTGCTGTCAAACGTGTTATTAGTGTTTACTAGCGTGACAGCAGCGATGTTTCTGTTGCCTCTAATGCCTGTTCTGAGCATCAGAGCGCTGCGTCTTTTCACATTTCAGCTGCGGTGTCACAGCTGAAATGTTGTGTTGCGCACGAACGTAGTGTTTAACTTTACGGAGCAAACAAAAAACTTCTTTTGAAATAAGATTTTCCAGTTTTGTAAGTTTTGATTTGTTTTTATATATAAAAAAATATATATTGAACAGGTGGTTGCTAAGGGCAACCGGGCAACTGTTACTGTCGAGCCCTGCAGGGTGTGAATGCATCCAAATACAGTTGCAACTAACCATTATTTTCATGTTTCATGGATTATTTTCTGGGTTAATCAATTAGTTGTTAGGTCTATAAAATTTCAGAAAATGGTAAAAAATGTGGATCAGTGTTTTCCATGATGATGACGTCCTCAAATGTCTTGTTTTGTCCACAACTCAAAGATATTCAGTTTACTGTCACAGAGGAGAGAAGAAACCAGAACATATTCACATTTAAAGCTATAGTGCGTAGTTTCAGTCTCTCGCTCACGCATGCTAGTAACCAAGGAGGACACGGAGGATTAAAAAAACATGATGGACTCTTCAGAAGACGTCATTATGTTCATTCGAGTTTCTGTGCGGGAAAGTCACCGGACGCCACAATCTTCTGATCATAGTCCTACTGAGAAATCCAGAGAGAGTTGAATGTAACGGACGTTCATTAATATCAAAAAGTTACACACTACAGCTTTAACAAGCTGGAATCAGAGAATTTTACTTTTCAGACTTTTGAATTTTTCTTTCTTAAAATGTTTTCAAATTGATTATCATTTAGAAATACAAAACAAATAGATTAAAAAAGTTAATTTCAGACTCATTTCATTTGCTCAGGGCTCTCTAAAAGCAAAGCAGTATTGTATTTTTTTGTAAGTGTTCAGTTTCACACCACCTACTCTCTGCTTGTTTCCCTCAGGGCCGGTCCCTCCAGACTGATGGGCCACTCAGCCGTGGCCTACCAGGACAGTATGCTTCTTTATGGGGGAGGTGAGAGCCAGAACTCTCTACAGCACTGCCTGTGGAGGTACAACTTCAGCACTCAGACCTGGGGGCAGGTTGCCACGCTCCCTGGCTCCAACCCCCCAGGGAAGATCCACCACTGCTGCATTGGGCTGGGTCCCAGCTACAAGTCCAAAACCAGCAGCCCCTGCTCCAGCTCAGCACAACCCAGGCTACTGGAGGGGAAACTAAGGCTCTTCAAGAACAAGTGCTTCCCCGCCCCACTCACCTTTCTAGGATCAGAGGGAGCTATAGAGCTGGAGACATTCAGCCCGGACAGATGCTACGGTAGCAAAACTCTCACACAATCTTCCCAACTATTCAACAGCAAAGAGGGTGTAATGGGGAAAGATGCCCAGCAGATTGGAAACTGTTTGACTTTTGAGAACAAGGCTTTTAGGAAACAATGGGGCTGCAGAGGAGCTAACCCGCTGGACAAGGAGGAGGAGGAGGAGGATGAAGATGATGCCGCGCATCTGCCTGATCTGCTGCTGGTGCTGGGTGGGAAACCGTGCACCACACACAGCCCTATCTCCATATGGCAAATGACTCTGACGGACTCATAGCAGCTTTTGAAGAAAATAAACTTTACATTAACACGTTCTCTATATGAGAAATATGAAGAAAAGAAACACTAGTGTTATGTTATCACTTTTGTTTTGTTAAATCTTATATGTTGAAAGGGTTTACTGACATGCTCTGAACAAGAGAAAAACTTTCTACTTTTGTTGTGAGTTTTAATGTCGGGAGTTGCATATATACATTTCCTTTTTGCAGAAGTCAAATAAATGATCAGAAAATGCCATTAAGAAAAGCTGTAAAATGATTGCAGTTGTGAACAATGATCTAATTTGTAGTGTCATTGTGAAAAATATACAGCACACATATGAACATAAAAATGGCAAAATCAGGATCACCGATCCAAAACATTTCTCGGTACTGCTGTACATGCAGATGTATGGTGCCAGTTCCCGGAGCTCCTCGGTTACCCATTGGTAGTCTATATCCACAATGTTCCCCTCCCGGGATTGTTCAGGTGCCGCCAGATATTCCGCTTGATGTCCCTCTTTTTCGGCCGGATGTCCGTCACCTTCCTCTTTCTTTGTGTTAACTTTCTAACCTCCGGTGGATTTGTGAGGACTATGGTTAACTGCTCCTCAGATCTCTGCAGGGTAAATCCAGACAGCTAGCTAGACTATCTGTCCAATCGGAGTTTTCTGTTGCACGACTAAAACTACTTTTGAACGTACACATGTTCCACCAAAACAAGTTCCTTCCCGAGGCTATTTTGCAGAGGCACCGTGGCTCCGCGCCGCCCAAGACGATTGTGATTGGTATATAAAAAAGCCAATAAACCAGAGCACGTTCTCCCATCCCAGAATGCTGTGTGGGCAAGCCAGACCCTCCTCCTGCGCTGTGGAGGAAGATGTGGCAAAGTGAGACTAACCCGTCTGTACATCTCCACTGGATGACTCACTTCAGAAGGGTTGAAAATCAGCAACTTTCCCTCTGTAGCTTTTAGCTTAGTGCAGCACCATTGCAGCCATAAACAACACTGGCTAGCATTCTCCCCAGCTCCAAAATCGTTATGTCCATTTTAAAAAAAACAAGATGGCAACTGCCTAATTGCCAAACTCAAGGCTTCAAAACGGCAGTCCACAAACAAGTGGGTGACGTCACAGATGCTACATCCAGTATTGTTACAGTAAACGCTAGTCAGCGAGACCTGAACAGGATAAACACAGACACCAATGGGAAGAACTCACAGTTACTCATTCAAAGAAAACTATAAAAACTGACTTCATTCTTTGCTCAAAGTGCTTTTACTCCACCAGTATCTTTGCAGAGCAAATATTAGTTTATTGCTATATTAATGTTCTGAATGTCGAGTACAGAACTCATGAAGAAGCTTCTTAAAGAAGTGTTCAATATGAGAACGGAATTTGTTGTGGTGCTTTTGTAACATTTAAGGTTATCATTTTTTAAGTAGGGAAATTAGTTTGGTTGTGCTACTTAGTAACTTCGAAATAGTCTCATGAAAGAGGATCGTGATAAGATCATGGATCTTGATCCTGTCTAAAAAACAAAACGTCATATGATCTTTCTGCCATTTGGCCCACCCTATCTGTAACATATTTCACACTCACAAGCTGTGTAAGACACATTGCACAACTCATTGACTACAAACTGCCAACACAGAGCTGATGATAATACCTGTAATATAACCTGAGTTACACAAGATGGCGCCAGAGCTCAGCATCTTCTTTCTGTCTAACCTATAACTGAAGGAATAAGGCTCAGTTGTTGGCCTAGGGCAGGGTTGTTGTTTTTTTTTTTTTTTTTTTTTAAATAGGCCGATTTATCTTTTCTAATAATATGTTGTTTTAATGTATACTTTCAGACATATTTTTGTGGGAAAAACGCAAGTATTAAACAATTAGTGTTAGTATTATCAAGTAATGTTACATTCAGGTCAATATGGCCATCTGTTGTTGCTTGATGGGCTGGAAATTGCCATATTATTTTTGCATCACTTCCTGTTTTTTCCAAACTACGGAGAAACCCGAGGCCCAAATCACAAAATGCTGTCTTAGACCATAGTTTGCATGGACTTTGAAAAGGGGTGTAGTTCCACCTTAAATCCCTCCTGGAACTATTCCATACGTTCTGACATATGTTTGTTATCAACTTATTCCAGCTCTTTATGTAACCAATAACATATCTACACTGAGTGAAATATTCAAACCCAAGACTTATTTATCGCAACACCATTTCACCAAATGGGACTAAATCCCAGTGGGAAAGTAATAATAAGTTTTGAGTAACTTAAACATAAAATTTCTAAATAAACTCTGACTCCACAAGCTCATGTCTAAACATGTCTTTACTTTTTTTTCTATATGAGGACATTAGGTAAAGTGAACCTAATCTAGGAGTACATGAGCTCTGTGAGTCTACCTGTAGGAGAGTAAACTAATCAGCTGATATGCAGCAGACCAGTAATCCATCACTGCTGCACCGCCTCATTTCCTTTCACCTGTTGCTCCTGAAAACTACCACTACTACTAGGCACTTTGGATAGTACATGAAGGACCTGATATACCTGAATTACTTTTGTAAGTAGTTTCAAGTGCTATTACTATCATTATTATCATCACAATGGCTTCTTTATCCATCCAGCCATCCATCTATCCATCTATCAACCTATCTATCAATCCATCCATCCATCCATCTATCAATCATCCATCTATATATATATATATATAATTAAATATATACTATATATATATATATATATAGTATATATTTAATTATCTATCTATCCATCTATCTAATTATCTATCTATAGATATCTGTAGATAGAAATAGTCTATCTATCTTTCTGTCTGTCTATCTTATTGCCTATCTGTCTTTCTGTCTATCTATCTATCCATCTATCTTATTGTCTGTCTGTCCATCTATCTTATTGTCAGTCTGTCTGTCTGTTCGGCGGCCTCTATCTCTAGCCTATCTTAGTTGCAGTGTGTAATGACAGGTGTTTGTCGATAGATGGCGCTATTAATTAGTTAATCAGCATTATAACCGCCATGAACCTGACCTCACCTGACTCAACTTCCAACTTTTATTTATCTGTTCACCCAGATTTTTTTTATTTCCAAATGTTCTATTTATATTTTCACTTTGAAATATTGTATTTTTACACTTCATTTACATAATTATGTCTATAATTAGAACCAATCAAAACCTGAATGCATGCCTGCTTTAAAGAGACTGAAAGGGTTCCTGTATGGGTTTTAATATCTGTCTCTAGATCATGTATGAATTGCACATATACATTTGATTTTTAAGATCAGTCTGGACACTGTCCCCTCACATAACACCAGTCCCAGTGTGACACACACACACACACACACACACACACACACACACACACACACACACACACACACACACACACACACACACACACAGTAGCCAGACTAAAGTAGTTCCTTCAGGACTGTGATCTAAAGTTGGATGATCACATCATGTTTCACTCTGTAAGTCAAATAACGTAAGTTTTGGGGGGGTGCAATTATGCAACGTGTCGTGGGCCGGCGTGTAACCATAATAAACCCTTGTTCCATCAGTGTAGTAGTCTACTAATCCCTGCGCCCAGTTGGTGGAAATCCCCACGTGGTTTTCCACTGGTGTATAAAAACTTTGGGTGCGCGGAGCCCCTGTTGTCGTGATTGCAAAGGGAGAAAAGGGTCTCAGTGAACAACAGCATCTTGCAGGACGCACGGAGCTGCGCGCAACGGACCCAGTACCCAGGCGCACACACACACACACACACACACTCACACACACACACACACACAAAAGACACGGGACTCCGCGAGCTTTGTTATTCTCTGTGGGACTGCAGCTGTTGGACTTTCTGCATGTTGTTTGAATGGGAAAGAGCGGGCTGGACGCTTTTGGAGACCGAGTTTTTTTTTATTTAGACTTATCGGCGAGGTGGTGTACTTGTCTCCGTTTGTTTTGGTAGGTTACACATCTGAAGTGAACATTCCGTATGCCAGAAGCGCGTCAACGATTCCAAACTTGCGAGTGCGCCTGATAATCAGGGAGATGAACTTCTACTGTGTGCAGAGAAAAGACGTATTGCTGGATAACCAACCTGAAGGCACAGTGACTGGAGTTCATTAGCCCCACACAGTATTTTCAGCAGCACTCTTGTATGTTTGGGAATACAACGATTGCACTGGCTTCTGTGGATATCTTGTGGCGTCTCATTTTTGGAGCACGAGTGGATGTTCTCGCGGAACTTGCAGAATTGTAAATTAAAAATCAGCTTTAAGCTCAGAGTGTGTGTCTAACATACATATGCACCCTTGACTTCCATAGCATTTAGACTGGAATCTTAAGTTTAAAAAAATGAGCATCTACAGTGTGGCTTTGTCCTGTTTGGTGGCGTGCGTTCTGTCCGTGCGCTGCAGCTCGGTGGCCGGGACAGAGACTCAGAGTTCGCCCCAGGAGTCGTGCGCGTCCTGCGGCCTCAGGGCGTCGGATCAGTCGGAGCGCATGGACATAGACTTTTTGGAAGCGGTGAAGAGGCACATACTGAACCGGCTGCAGATGAGAGACAGACCCAACATCACCCATCCCATCCCGAAGGCTGCGATGGTGACGGCGCTGAGGAGGCTGCACGCCGGGAAGGTGCGCGAGGACGGCCGGGTGGAGATCCCCAGCTTTGACGGCCAGGCTGCGTACAACAACGAGGTTCAGGCAGAGAACTCGGAGATTATCAGCTTCGCAGAATCAGGTAATTATCAATAATTCATTGCATCGAAATCGACCTCTCCGTGAACCCATGCATGCACCCTTTTGACTTTACGTAACAGGTAGAAGCAGGTGAGTTCATAACTTAATAATATCACTCTCATTCACACATGAAATGTCACCCTGCAAAGCTTACCATGCTGATATGACCAAGCAGCAGAGATAGACTAGATTATATGTATATCAGCTGTTTTTGTGATAAACTAAGTGGATCCAGTGCAGTCATCATTTTTTTTTTAAATCATTTTATTGCATCACTATTCCCTCCTGCCAGTGGTTGGTGTTAAATCCTCCTGTTTTAGCCTTGATGAAATTTCAAAAAGAAATTAAACTAAAAAGAGAGTCCTTAAATTACCCCCATGTGTTGTCTAGGGGATAAAAAGAACCTCTGAGTCCAATTTCATCACTAAAGCTGTGCTCACACTCAATACTCCAATGTATAAAGCCCTCTTTTAAACACGGACAAAGTCCCTCAATTGGCCATTTATCCCTTCCTCTAAGAATGTGTATCTAACTAATTCTCACAAGTCCAAAGAGAACACCCTTTCCTCTCTTTCTGTCTCTCTGTCTCTCTGTCTCTCTCTCTCTCTCTCTCTCTCTATCTCTGTCTCACACACACACACACACATACACACACACCTAAAATCATCTGTGCTTGACATAATCCAATAATTGTCAGTTAGCGCTGTGAGAGCCACGTCTTTGACACAAACTGTTAGTTTACCAAGAAGAAAACATACAATTAAAGACACTGAAATAGGATATCTTAAACATACACACACACACACACACACACACACACACACACCATCCTGTCTTTTCCCATTGGCCCTGCCGGTACAATTAGCCTGAATGGTATAGGTCCCGCCTTCCAATGGGAATGATCTGATCACCCTCATGACAAAGGGAAAATATATCAGAATAAGACATATGTGTGTTATCAGTGGTTGAGTATGGAAAAAAGGAAAAAAAAAAAAAAAAAAAAAAAAAAAAAGAAAGGAGAAAAAAAATGGGGGGGGGGGGGGGGGGGGGGGGGAGGGGGGGGGGGGAGGGGGAGGGGAGGGAAAAAAGAAGAGGGGGAGATATTGTGTGTGTGTGTGTGTGTGTGTGTGTGTGTGCCCCATATATTGCAGTGTTGTAAAGAATGCTTTTTGTCGTTCTAAAAGGTTCGCTGGGCTCCTTTGCTTCTTCTCCTTCTTCTGTTTTTTTCTCGTTCTATTCTTCCTCACACCTTTGAGCCTTTGTGTGGCATTGTACCATGGAGCTGGCTTGGGTCCCTGCTCCCTAGACCCCGTCTGCATCCTGGCCAGCTGGCTCACGCCCCCCCAGATCGGATGCTGCCAGCCGGGGCATGGCTCAGAGGCAAGGTCTCCAGAAAGCTCTGAAGCCAGGGGAGCATGAGGGAGTTGAATTATTGTTGTCACAGCTTTTGGACAAGGCGGGTTGGTGTGTGTGTGTGTGTGTGTGTGTGTGTGGGGGGGGTGAGGTTGGCATATGTTCAGCCAACAGTATCCAGCAAATAGAGTGGATAGGTGTTTACGTGCCTTGTGTTCTGTGTGGAGCAGTGAGGTCAGCTTGGGTCCTCTGCCTCCCCCTCAGCAAAGGGTTAACTGCGTGTTTGTCCGCCAGGGAGCCGGCTCCTTATCTCCAGTTGCAGTAGCGCAGGGGTAAGAGGTCTGCCAAGCGGCCCCCGGGCAGGTGAAGGAAGACGATGCCAACCTCCTTTCTCTCCTGACATGGTCCCGTGGGTCCTCGCTGAGGGATTCGGTGTCCCGTATCCACGAGAGCGGAGCGGGGAACACAGGCAGGGAAGGAGGGAGGGCGAAAGAGAGAGGGGTCGATGGAGAGGTTTAGATCAGCGCCTCTTGATTGCTCACTATAGCCGTTCGGACCCAGTGAACTCGCGGCGAGTGGTCCAAGACACGGAATTAAGACTTCATTATGGGAGGTCATTAACTCCAGCCTGGTTCCTCCACAGGATGGGGTTGGCAGGTTTACTTCGGGGCACATATCTTTCATGAGGAGCTGTCAGTCAAGGCCCTCCTGGACCTGGTCCAGACATTTTCCACGTTCACCCACAAGTGTGTGTTTCAGTCCTCAATGGGCCTGGCTGC
Source organism: Perca fluviatilis (assembly GCF_010015445.1). Lineage (NCBI taxonomy): Eukaryota > Metazoa > Chordata > Actinopteri > Perciformes > Percidae > Perca > Perca fluviatilis. Next base: position 746,174 of record NC_053123.1, on the reverse strand, counting down.
CTCTGTATAGCTTGGGAATTCTTTTTTTATTATTATAAATAAACATACAACAAAATAGAGCTAGGACATGACAATAAGTAGGCGCAAATATGACAATAGGATAAGCAAAGTTACAGAACAAAATGTATACAGATACATATTGCCATACAGAAATAGAGTGGAATAGAATTAAGAGTCTGGTAGCAATCCCATTTTTCCCAGAATTCCTCTCCTTTCTCCTTTTGAAGCCGCAGCATAAAAGTCAATTTCTCCATACCGCCGATAGAGTTCATCATGTTTATTAGGAGTCTCATGGTGGGACGATTGCTTGGGAATTATATATTTGATGTATGCAACTTTATTAAAAAATGCCCCTCTAGTAGAGCTTGGCGATATGGAGAAAATCAGATATCACAATATTTTTGACCAAATACCTTGACATCCATATTGCGCTGATATTGTAGGCTTGACAATTAGTGCTTTTACAAAATGTTTACGCAATGAGATTTTAGATAAATAACCATCAGTTAGGTATGTGGATATAATGACTATGTGGGTAAAGGTAAATAATACAACAGCACAGTCTGGTAAGTTCAGAATAGTACATCACTTTACTGTAATGCAGCCTGTAAAACCAGGAAAAAAACAACACTTGTGTCATATCACAATATTACAGCATTTAAAATTAAAGAGGATATCAAGCCTCATATATTCATATAATATTGATATATTGCCCGGCCCTACCCTGGAGTAAAGCTTCAACAACAACAGAGTCAGTGCCGCAGCGTCTTTAACCTCTCGCCATGAGTCCAGTGACTCAACCCCATCTCTCCATCCTCCCCATCTCCCTCCCTCACCCTGTGTGGAATTCCTAGAGTGCTGAGACTCGGGCCTGAGGGATGGCTGCTGTGTGCACGCACGTCTCTGCTCATGTTAGCGAATGCTCCGCGCCCCTGTCCCTCAACGGCGTGTGGTCTTGTCGACAGCAGCTTTGAGTAATGACGTCTGGAGCTGCCTGCCTGCCTGCCTGCTTCCATGGCCTCTTCTCTGGCTTGGTGGCGCAGGTGGGGACACGCTGGAACAGCTCTTCATCCCACACAAGCCCACCCAGGTGTCCTGCCTGCTGAGACTCACTACTCACTACACACTACACACCTCTCCAGTGCGGGGTCAGGCGAGGCGTGTCGGGGCCAGCTCCAGATTGTTTGTAACACTGGATGAAAAGAACAATTTGTTTCTCGAAAGAGCTCAGAAGAAATAAGTCATGTATGCATGTTGTTATTTGCTCTCAGTACTAAGGAAGCCAAGAAATCCAACTATGTATGTGAGGCTGAGGGGGGCTAAAACATGTCTACTGAGTGATCCTCAGTGTGCTTGCTGCTCTGTGATTACTTCAAATCCCCAAGTAGCAGCTGGGTAAAGTGCTGAAGTTTTTCATTTATTTAACCATTGAAATACACTGTAGACTAGGCTGACAGTTCTTTTTTTTTTTTTACCTAGGAAACAGTAGCTGACAACTTAAGGTTTATTAGTCAACGGATTCTCATGAACGGGATCGTAACAATATTGCACGAAAACTTTTGCACAACAAGTCGTATGATATCCTATGAAATTACGGCGACCGCCTGCCAGTCACATGACAACCGGTCACATGACAGCTAAGTTTAGTTGTGTTTACAGTTCAATTTAGCCAAGAAAAGGTGCCCGTGAGCCGGCTACAGTTAACTGGGTGAAAGTGTATTCATAGCTTCTTTCCAATAGTCTCCTTTTCATAACCGTGTGGTTCATAAGAATGCTGTCAAATAGGCCTATGCATTAAAGCTAGAAAACAAGTGATCATTATCATCATCATCAATGATAATAATCAAATAATCGTGTTATTTGTTTCAGCAAGAATGCTCATCATTTACTCGTTCCAGCTTCTCATTTGTGAGGACTTGCTGCTTTTCTTTGTCTTATATGACTGTAAAGTTAATGTCTTAAGGTTTTGGAGCAGAACAAGCAAATCATTTCTTTTTTATTTATTAAAACATTTAAATCAGAGCATGAACCCCTTGAGATGCACCATTTTTTAATTGGAATCGTTTGGGAAATTTGATTTCAAATCAGATCATTGGTTCCAAATTTACCATGCAAGTTTTGGTTTCCGTAGAGGCCTTCGTACTTCCAGGCGCTTGTTGTGTTGCAGCCATGGTACACAGTAAGCGCCGCTCTAAAGTGTGGCTTTATTTTACATTGTAAAAGCCTGGTAAAACTGTAAATCACCATTCAATCAAATTAATTTGATCTTATCTGTGAAATAAGCATGTGACCCATTTCAACTCTACCCCTCAAAGATTTGGAATCAAGAATCGATAAGAACCGTAATCGAAAGGAAGAATCGGAATTGGTAATTAGAATTGTTGAAACCCTAACCCAACCCTACTTTTAACTGCACATGATTTGGGGATCCGATCCTGAAGACTAATGCAGATATCTCGAATGGGAACTAATCACCTTATAAACAAACAAAGTCCCAACCAACTTGTCTGAACAAACAACAGCAGAGTTGTTAGATTCAAGCTCAGTTTTATAGTTGGGCTTCGTTCCCTGTCTGTTTATGCCTCTGTCACTGTGTGCCCGCTGCTGTGCGATCCCCCTTTTTTTCAAAGCTGAGAGCTGTCAGGGCAAGTAAGAATGCACGGTGCTGAATGAGGTGAGGTTAGTTACTTGTAGCCCCGAGGGGCCTTTACAGCAGTCACAGGCAAAAGCTGCTATTCCCCTGATTCCTTTATATCATTCTCTTCAGATGGATTTCAAAACGTTCTCACTGTGCACTTGATACTTAACCCACAGGCTTGATAGTTGATGTATTGCTTACCATGGGGTTGTGTATGTGTATGTGTATGTGTGTGTGTGTGTGTGTGTGTGTGTGTGTGTGTGTGTGTGTGTGTGTGTGTGGATGCGTGCAAACGTGTGCGTATGAAGTGTTTGAGCTCCCAGCTGACATGCTACAGAGTGGAGAGCCGGTCTCAACAGGTCCCTGTGTGAATGTAAAGCCCCGGTTTACAGGAGGAAGAGGCGTGAGGCCCCTTGAAGAGGGGGGCCCCCGTCTTTGGTGGCCACCTGTTGACACTGACACACACTAATCAGTCGGCAAACAAAGTAATTTAGCCGCTTTCAAAGACGTCGCTCCGCTTGAGCACATTGTACCAAATTCTCCTGAAATAGAAACCTTTCATGTTACCCAGAGTAATTTGGAAGACATCATTAGGCTTAGGAAAAGGAAAAAAATAACAGTGCCAGGGAGAGCCCATCGCCACCTTTTAGACTCCCGGGATCTCTTCATTGTGGTGCTGTAGAAAGTGGCCAGTGTCATGTAAATGGCTTTTATTTTTGCCTCATCATGCTTTTTGCTGGAAAGCCACGCGTTTGAAAGGCGGGCTGCAGCGCGGCTGTCTCCCAGTGCCTCACAGGGGGCTTTGTGCTGTCACTCTCAGGGTGCTCACACTGGAAGGACGGGGGGGAGGGTGGGGAAGGGTGGGGGTGGGGTTCAGGGGGGGGCTCTAACAGCGAACTCAATGAACCCCCCGCGGGCCTTGGCCGTGTCCGCCACCCTCCCACCTTTTCCACTTGCATGCTTCCTCCTTTCCTTCATCTTCCTCTTCTCTGTTCTACTCCCTGTCCCTCTCCCTCTCTTTTTTTGGCCCCGACACTTACAAAGCCAGACTTGAGGCCAACTGGGCCTGATCCCAGAACTGGCCTGTCACAGCCGGCCTATCAGGAGTTGCCGCAGAGGTCATCTGACACAGTGATTGAGGGTAAAAAGAGAAAACAAGTGGAAAACAGTCCTTAAAAGACAGAGTGGTGCCCCTTTTGGGAGAGTTTCTGCTTTCTATGTGGGCAACTATGTGCAACACTAGATCATCAGCAAATAAAGCTGGCTCAGTAGTCATGGAGATGGTTTCAGTTGTCATCACGTGACCTACAGAAAGTATGGTTAGGGTAACGTGTTGCCAGAGATCATCCGTGCCTGCCATAAGCCCACCTCTTATCGCATGATAACTGAATCATTCTTTGGATAAGGATTCTTTCTCAAAGTCCAGCTCAACTTAAAGATGAACTGACTGTTAGGTATATACCATTTTCATCTCTATTATAAAAAAACAAACATTTTATGTTTATGTTCCTTTGTTTCACACACATCACATTGAGACAAAATAAAATACATGTAAGGGTGTGGTAGAAACCTGTAATTTCTTATATTAGAAAACCCCACCCAGAGGATATACCAACCATTTTACCAGGTAAAATGTACATTTTAAGTATTAGTGTTTGTTACGACCACACACAAACACTATTTAAAAAGTGACCATCAACACCTAATAACACCAAACCAGAAGGTAGAAAAACGTAGATCAAAATTTATTCACAAATTAAACTACAATTAATTAAACCAAAACTATGAGAGTCTGGAGGTCTGGCCAAAATGAACAAAAGAAGAGAAGAAGCCTAGGCCAACCCATCAAGGGCCGTCGGACCCAGAACTTCCCCTAACCAAAGAGTAAACTAACTAATAACAAAACAAAGCCGCGAAAACTAGACTACCAGACCTCCATCCTCAAAACAAAGAAACACAAAAGCAAAAATAACAAAGCAACAAAAGGACAACGATGATCTGTGCCGCTTCAATCTCCCCCCAAGCGATTTCTGTCTCCCTCTTATATCCAGGGGCGGGGCCACCCTCAATCACAGATTGGGAACACCTGAGATGAACAGAGAGGAGGAAAGAGAACAGGGCAGGGAGCACGTAACAGTGTTCAAACGTTTCATATGAAATACATGTAAAAAAGAAAAACATGCAGAGAAACCAAAGTAATTGCCGTATTTACAGTATGAAGTCCTCCCCCCCCCAAATCAATTGTTTTAAAACAGCAGGGCATTTATAAGGTTTTATTTTTATACATAGAATATGACTCAGAGGAATCCATGACATGTACATTTTCATTCCAAAAAATAACTCATGAAATGTAATAGAAAACTGGCCATGTGATGTTTTATACAAAGGAAGATGAAGGTTGTTGTCTAGTTTGGTTTTAAATCATTCTATCTATTCAGATGACCAATGCGTTGTGTTTTTCTACATTTACATTGAATGGTTCATGTTGTAAAGATGGCAAATAAAGAAAAAGCATTCTTGTTTTTTCCTGTCTCCAACAGATGAGCACACATCCAAGTCTGGCCTGTACTTCCACGTCTCCAACGAGGGCAACCAGAACCTGTTCGTGTCCCAGGCCAACCTGTGGCTCTACTTCCGCGTGCTGCCAGCCGGCCCTGAGAAGGGCCTTCGGAGGAAGGTGACCGTCAAGATCCATTACCAGGAGGCTGCGGCTGCTGGCGGTGCGGAGGGAGGTCCGGGAGGCGGGGGAGGTGGAGGGGGAACAGGTCGCTGGGCTCTGGTGGAGAAGCGGGTGGATCTGAAACGCAGCGGATGGCATACTTTCCCCCTGTCGGAGGCGTTGAGGGCTGTGTTTGGGAAAGGCGGCCGGCGTCAGGACCTGGAGGTCCACTGTGATGGTTGCGAGACAGCTGGCGTGGCTCCGGTGCTAGTGGACCCAGGCGACCCATCCCACCGGCCCTTCCTGGTGATGCGGGCGCGACAGGTGGACGGAAAGCACCGCATTCGCAAGCGGGGGCTCGAGTGCGACGGCACCAGCGGGGGCCTTTGCTGCCGGCAGCAGTTTTACATAGACTTCCGCCTTATTGGCTGGAACGACTGGATCATTGCGCCAGCTGGTTATTACGGCAACTACTGCGAGGGCAGCTGCCCGGCCTACATGGCCGGCGTGCCCGGTTCGGCTTCATCCTTCCACACGGCAGTAGTTAACCAGTACCGCATGAGAGGCATGAGCCCCGGCTCGGTCAACTCCTGCTGCATCCCCACCAAGCTCAGTACTATGTCCATGCTCTACTTTGACGATGAATACAACATCGTAAAGAGGGATGTGCCCAACATGATCGTGGAGGAGTGTGGCTGCGCTTGAGTCCACACCGACATTCATTATCTTTGGACTATGGAACAGTCAGAAAGGCCTTTTATACAAACGGGACGTTATTGTATGGTACACATATTCAATATATCTATACCTACTGTTTGTGCAAGCAGCACGCACACTGGCGCGTCTGGTGCATCTCGCAAATGCAAAAGTACCAGTGTTGCGTCCATGTGTGTTACGTGTGTGTTTGCACATGTTCATGTGAGTGTGTGTATTTATCAGACTGAGTGACTGAGTGCTTGCTGTCCCTGCCGACGACCACTCAGCGATGGGACGAGAAGGGAACGATTATCACCAAATGATACTTTGCTCTAGTTTGCCATTTCTAGTCGAAAAATAATGGCTCATCATCTCCTCTCGAATGAAGATAACAAGCGCTTAAGGAAAAGTGACAGGATCAGCTGCCGACATGATTGGCTTCGCCCCCAACGCTCCCATACACCCCGCTCCTCCAACCCTCTTAAGTACTTAAGCACACGACAGACTTTTTTTTTTTTTTATAAAGCACTGACAATTCATCCGCTTATACAATTCAGAAACACCAGCACTTCCCTACGACGCCGACAGACACAGTCTGACTGTCCTCTCTGGTGACATCAGACCGGCAGCGCTTAACGCCTTGCAGGATTATAAACGCTCCACAGAAAGGCGAAAGAAAGTCCTCCATGTAGCTGCTGCTGCTGCTCTTGCCATTCTTGCTGTTGACTACGGGCCTCAACTTCCTGCCTGTCAAGAGAGCTGCAGGCCCTGCTACCATGACAACCAGGTGAAGATAGATCTCATAAGTGCACTTCACTTGTGCACTGGGAGCGACAGAGAGAGAGAACTGCTTCCTCCCCCATCCCCCCTCCCCCCCGAGGCTCAGCAGAAGGGGCCTGTGGACGTGGACTCCAGTTTGGGCCACACAGTGCAGTGCAGCACTTGCAGAAACTGAAATGCACACCCTGAATAGCACTTGTATAAAGAAATGCCTTCCAAGGGGTACTGAGTAGGGGTGTAAATCATAGGTTTTTTAATCCCGGTACCAACATCGATTCCTTGGACAACGATACGATATTTGGCTGAAAGTCTGTCACAATGCGATCACGATTCGATTCAATTCTGGGCCCTGCGATCAATTTGAGACGGATTAATGAGCCCATTTAACACAAAAAGGCAAAATACATATGATTTGACAACTTTATAACTGAGCTCTTCAAGATATTTAAATGAACAACAAACTACTCTTTTTAATAAAAAGATCAAATATAAAGTGTGAATACAAAATAATAATAAGGCATCTTACCGATGATATGTATCGATAATATCGAATCGTAGATCACTGAATCGATACGCCGATCCAGATCGACGTATCGTTACACCCGTAGTACTGAGTGTCCTGTCCTATCGCTAAATAAGTGCCACATGAGCTATGCAATGTATAGTAACCTATACCCATACTCAACATGCTCTGTTAGACTGGATTCTCTTTCCATCTTTCTCTCTTCTCTCTTCTCTCTCCTCTCTCCTCTCTCTCTCTCTCTCTTTCTCGCTTCACTCCTCGACTCTTTATCAATACTTGAAATGTAATCTTTCGCTTCCTTTCCAAAGCGAATGATTGTTGTGACGTTTGCACTGAAAAGTTGCGGGATTAGTGAGACAAAAAACTGCCATTGAAAAGTTATTTTTATAGAAGTAAATTGAATTTTGTTTCAAATGTATTTTACCTAATTAATGGAACCAAAGAGGCCAAGATTTTAGCTATTGTACTAAGATGGCAAGGCCATTGAGTTATTGTGTACAATACTGTTTTTGATCATTTGCAATAGGCCTACCACTGTATCAGGGTACGATATATGATTTCATTTCTTAGCTCTATTTTCATTCCGTTTTGTACAATAAGCAACACTTTTTCCATCTTTAATTCTGTTTTTGTTTTAAGTTTTCTATTTAATAAAAAAGTTATTTTTAGTTCCTTTCTAAGAATCATTTAGTCAAATAAATGTCATCTGTACAGTTTATGTAAAATAAAATGTTTTCTTAAATATTCAGTAACTTTAAAATTCCTTTCTGCATCATGTTGTTGAGACGTTGTGTGTTTCTGCTGATGGCCCTTTTGATGTATACCCTCCTGTTTTTACCTCTTATGAGTTTCTCCTAATGTCAGCAATTGATTTTTTATTTGAATCTACAGTATCTCTGAAGTGTCATTTTTATCTGATGGAAGGTGCTTTGGGCTGATTCCTGACTAAACAAAAGAAGGTGGGGCTGAAATAGTTGTGTACTACAACACACGCACACTTCAGTCTTCTTCCATACTGGTTGAAACATAAAATATCTCTTTCTGGGCTGTCTGTCAGGACTGAGTGTCTCCCATAAGCTGGAGCCGTAGAACAGTAATTACAACTATGATTAACTGCTCCAATGGCATAGCGCCTGCCAGCATACAGACCTTCACATACCTGCTTGATTCCTTTTTGGCTGCAGCATCTGTTGACACCGTGTGTTTGTGTGCGCATGCAGATAATTGTGTATTATGCCGTGTTTCCACTGCATGGTACGGGCCTGCTCCCCTTGACTCACTTTTTGGGTTCCAGTACTGTTGTAGATAGTACCCAGGCCCCCAGGACATGCGCCGGGCTCTGACTTTTTCCCATAGACTTGCATGAGGAAAGAGGCATCTGTAAACCAGTGGATACTTTTTTTTTGACTGTCACAACCCCCCGCGAAATGACTCGTTCCACTATCAGAATTTGATCCATTCGGTCCAATAACATTTGGAAAGACTAGAAGAGCCGCACGATTAAATCGGCGCACTAAACATCAAGTATAGGTCTCTGGTACACCTATGGGCGTCTATCTATGCTCTATGGGCTGCGCAGTGCGGAAGCAGCGCCAATCATCCGGGTCATTTTGTACGAGAAAGTTTAACTTTTTTGGCTTCATGCACCACTGAGTAACGATCAGGGCTCCGCCTCGAACACTGTCTAGGTCTTATAATAGTAGCAGTGTTTTAACTCCATCTTCTAGTATATGCTCAACCTCGACTACCAGGTATTATCCACAACTTTTGCTAATGAAAAACCAAAAGAGAGCAAGTCGAGCCGCAGCATGCAGTGCAGGAAGAACGGCATCAGTATCTGTATTTGTGCAGATACCTGTGTTGGGAAACTGGCAGCGTTCTTGTGGCACGTGTGCAGCCATGCAATCTGTTACATCACAACAATTTCCCCCCCTGCAACACTCACAATATTTGTGTTTCTCAAGGTAGGTTTACAGGTGCCATAATGTCCGGGGTAGTGTGTCAACACTTTGTGCAACAGCACAAGGCTTGCCCGACTAATTGCCCGCCTGTGCCAACACCTACCAACGGCTAGAATTCATGTAATGTTTCTGCAGGGCTCCATCAAAACACATCACGTGTCTTTTGTAAAAATGTGTGCAGGATAATTGCTCAAAATGATGTATCTATTAGGATCTGCTAGGGAGCGCAGTGAGATTTGTTTGCCTGCGGGGCAAATAGCATGTTAGGGAGGGATCAGTGTAATTACCTCTTTACCAAGTCAGCAGCAAAGCGTCTCTCGAGGAAAAAAAAAGAAACAAAAACAAAACATTACGCTGACAAGCAGAGAAAAAGAGAAATGATCTGTCAGAGATGATCTGAAGCGACTCGGGTTGTTTTGAATCTCTGCACCTCTATAGACAAGAGAGATGTGTAGCTGTGTTGTCATGCTTCCTAATGCATGCCAAGATCTCCACAGCTGGAATGTTAATGACGCTGAGCAGAAGCTGAAGGCCATTAAGCATGCTGCTGTTCATGGCTTCACTCAGGGCCACACACTCACATCCATACTCTTTGTATTACAGTTGTTGTTTTTTTTACTAACTAAAGTTTTAATACTAAAACTACTTTTCCAAAACATATTCATACAGTCTGCATTACCAAAATGTAACAAGCATCTTGGCCAAACAGTTCATCTCACCTCCAAAACTCACTTAAAACACCAAAACACTTCATACATGTCTCAAAATCAGCTTGTTGGACCAAAACACTGGCAACAGTTCTCTCTCAGAAAGCATGCATCGTGGGCGTCCGGGTGGCTCAGTTGGAAGAGCATGCGCGCCCATATGAAGAGGTTTATTCTTCATCACAGAGGCCCAGGGTTAGAATCCGACCTAAGGCAGGTTTCCTGCATGTCTTCCCCCTCTCTCTCTCTCCCCTTTCATGTCTGAGCTGTCCTGGGGATTAATTAAATGCTCAAAAATTGATCTTAAAAATTAACAAAAATAAAGCATACATTGTCACTCATAACACACTGACCTAAAAAAACATGTATGTTTATGTTACATGAATGAATCTGAAATTTGCTTCAATATCCTTTATATATATAGTAATTAACTATTATTTCTTGAAACAAAAAGAAAAATATTTCCTGAAATTATAGGGCTGCATTACGATAATAATCACACAAGCACGAGGATCCATCGCTAAGCATGTTCTCGTGCAGACTTGTATACACAATCATGCTCTCTCACATGGGCTCTTTCCCAAAGTCACCTAACACATACGCACTAACACACACACACACACACACACACACACACACACACACACACACACACACACACACACACACACACACACACACACACACACACACACACACACACACACACACACACACACACACACAAAACCTCCACAACCCCTAGTTATCAGCTTAAACAAATATTGTCCCTCTGCCCTCCCTCGTCTAATACCGCCACAGGTTGAGGTCATGACAGCTGCCAAGTTGATGGGGTCAACTGGTTTATCAGCGCAATAGCATTCATTCTCCCAAATCAGCCCAGCCCGCATTCACTGATGAATTTATGACTATTCATGGCCCGGGGCCAGGCATTCCTCTGCTTCACCTCGCTTGTGTTTGGCCCTGTGGCCTGGAGAAATGCACCACAAGCACGTGTTGATGAGGATTTTTACTGATCAATCACGTATCCTCCACCTATGGAATTGTGGAGATGTATCTAACATATTCTAACAATAATGGCAGTGGTGGAATATAACTAAGTACATTTACTCCAGTACTGTACTTAAATCTAAATGTTGAGGTACTTGTACTTTACTTGAGTCTTTTCTTTTCATGCCACTTTCTACTTCTACTCCGCTACATTTCAGAGAGAAATATTGTACTTTTTACTCCACTACATTCATCTGTTACAGCTTTAGTTACTAGTTACTTTGAAAAAAATAAGAGTTCTGCACACAAACACAGTTATAAAATCTGATGTTTAATTATAAATGAAACTAGCCAACATTACAACGGCCTGCAAATGATGAGCTGATTAAACACCCGATGCAGGACTTTTACTTGGTACAGAGTATTTTTACAGTGTGGTATTAGTACGTTTACGTACTGTAAGTAAAGGATCTGAGTTATTTTCCCACCACTGATTTATGTAATAGTAGATTTGTTTCAGCAACCTCTGATCTCAGCCCTGTGCTAATAACTGACTTGACTGAGTTACTAACACAACAGGATTTCTATAAGCGGCGATTAAAGGCTGACCCTTTGTCTTCACTTCTAGAGAGTAAAGGTACTCTTGTTCTAAGGGTTTATGGTGTGGGCCCCCTTATTCCAGCCCTGTTTACTTCTCCCTACAACCCAAAGTGACATTCTGACCTCTGGAGCGACGTGGCCTGAGGTCCCTGCGAGCTCTCTCTCATGGGCGGATTACTGCAGGAGTAAAAAGGCTTTGCAACTTGAAAGCATATTTGTGAGCGCTAATGAGCAAAAAAACTTCATTAATCCAATCATTCTTAATGGCTGCATTCAGTAGCTCACGCTGCATTTTTTCACTTTGTTTTCTACTTTTTGTGTGTGTGTTTTAACAACACAGAAAATATCAGACAAACTACACAGATACTAGTTGTGTTTTATTACTGCAACACAAGCTCCACAGTCAAGCGGCTTTCTTATCGACTTCTCAACCCGGGAATAATCCCTGTCAGTATGTACAATTCTACTCGGGGAAGCAGTGAACATGTTTTACAACTCCTGATTACCGGCAGTTGAAGGAGACATTTGAGGTTGACTGACAGCAGAGTTTTAGGTCCAGCATTGAGAAAATATCATTAACACCCTAAACACCGCCTCGAAATGCTGTTAGCAGATCAGTAATTCCATTTTCTCTCTCCTGAATGTTGTAGCGGAGGAGGGGATGGTGTCAACATGCCACAGTGCATGGTGTGTGTGTGTGTGTGTGTGTGTGTGTGTGTTTCTGTGAGTGCACAATGTCATAATGTCATGGTTGTTCTTCCCTGTTTTAGCAAAACAACTGAAGGCTTGTCACCGAACTCAGCCTCCCCCGCCTCCCCCCTCAACTACAACAACAACTATGTCTCCCCCATCAGCCCCTAAACCTTCCCACCTCCGCACCCCACCTTCCACCATCCTGACCTGCTGGCTCCCAAAGTACTGAAGGCACACTCAGGGGCCACAAAGCCCTCATTTGTGTCGTCTACAGTGGCTGGCGCTGGCACAGGGATTCCTTCCACTCACCTCCAGTCAGTGAGTGGAGCCATGGAATCCTGGGAAAGGATAGGAAAGGAAAGGAAAGGAAAGGAAAGACAAGGAACAGCACAAAAATAATAAGAATTGAGAATAAAAATAGCAATTCAAATCCTCTCTAAATGGTTTTAAGAGCAATTTACCAAACAACCGTTGAAAGTAGAATATAAACTTGAATAGGAGTGCTAATCTCGGATATATCGCCAGAGATTTATCTCCAGAGATTTATTTAAATATTAATATACTTTTTTAAAGTGCTCATATTATACTCTTTTTCAGGTTCATAATTGTATTTAGAGGTTGTATCAGAATAGTTTAATTTTCAATTTTCTGCACATTGAGCTCTCATTTTAGCTACAGAGTGAGGAATCTCACTTCTGTTCAATCTTTGTTCTGAGTTGCACATGCTCAGTAGCTAGGTAAGGACTACTAGCCAGTCAGAAGCAGAGTATGAGGGCGTGCCATGCTAGCAGCTAGGCGAGCATTATAACGTGTGTTCCAAAGTGACCATGTTTGTCTCTGAAGTAAAGGCTGGACTACAATAGAGCTGTTTGGAGCAGTTTGTGAACAGTGTTTTCTGTTGGAGATGGTAAGTCCCTGTGGGGTGGACTTTGGACTTTTTCACTTTGTAAACCTATTACATGCACAAAAAAGATATATAACACAATAAAGGAAAGGAAAATAGGCAAAAAGCACAATATGAGTACTTTAAGCAGTTTTGTTGATTGGGGTTTCATTTACCCAAGCATAACAGACATCTTTGTTTATCAAAATTGTCAGAAATAACAGGTAAATGCATACAGAATTCTGACAAATAAGGTAACACAGACTCTTTCGCTTTACTGTACAGTGCATAGTCGCCCCCCCCCCCTCCCTCCCCCTCAAAGATCCATTCTGAGCCAGGAAAAACCCTGCCTTCAGCTTTTGTTCTTTTCTCCAAACTCAATGTAAAGATTACATTTATTACATTTGTTGTACAAATCAGGACTTGGACATAAAAGCCACATGGACTCAATGGTTACCTTATTGGACACACACACGACTAGGTCAGAACCCAGTGTTTGGCTGGACCACGTATGGTCAATGTTGTGTGTATACTGTAATGTGAAAATGGATCTTAAATGATAATCTGTAGTGGTCCCAGTAATATTAGTTTGCACTGCATTGAAGTAGCATATCACATGACATAGAGACAAAGAATTGAGGAAGACTTTCATGTAAAGGAACACGCCGACTTATTGGGACTTTAGCTTATTCACCATAACCCCCAGAGTTAGACAAGTCCATACATACCTTTCTCATCTCTGTGCGTGCTCTAATGCTGTGTGACGGCTCCAGCATTAGCTTAGCCTAGCACAGATCCTGCAGGTGAATGGTTCCAACTAGCCTACTGCTCCGAATAAGTGACTAAATAATGCCAACATGTTCCTATTTTACATGTTGTAGAGTCACAGCGTGTACAATAAACAATGTAACATGAGACACAGCCATCTTCTAACTGTAAACAAACCGGGAACTATATTCTCAGGCAGAAGAATATAGTAATTGGGCGGAATGATTTGCTTTGCAACAACCTGTCTGAGAATATAGTTCCCAGGTTTGTTTACAGTTAGAAGACGGCTGTTTTTTCATGTTACGTTGTTTTTTGTACACGCTGTGACTCTACACAACATGTAAATAGGAACATGTTGGCGTTATTTTGTCACTTTTTTGACAATTCGGAGCAGTAGGATTACTGGAACCATTCACCTGCATGTTCTGTGCTGGTCTGATGCCGCTGGCGGCGTCAGACAGCCTTACAACACGCACTGAGATGAGAAGGGTATGTATCGACTTGTCTAACTCTGGGGGTTACGGTGAATAAGCTAAATTGCCAATAAGTCGGTGTGTTCCTTTAATGAATTTAACAATGCAATCAGGCTATTTTCAACAATTTGTTGTTCTGGATTACTCATCTGAAGTGCTATTGTGTAATAAATGACTGACAATTATTATGAACCACAGCCTCAAATGTTGGTCTTGACACTGTACACTTACTGGTACCCTAGTCTATATTCACAACTTCCGGGATTGTTCCGTTGCTGCTGGAAATTCTGCCATTAGTCCAAACTTTACCTTGACTGCAACAGAATTTAGTCTGCACTGTTGGGAGTACACAATGATATTGCCTTGTCTGTAGGCCTCATGGCGGCTTTTGATACGGTGGACCATGCAGTCCTCCTCTCTTGCCTTGATCATTGCGTAGGCATCCGAGGCTCGGCACTTCAATGGTTTAGCTCCTATTTGGCAAATAGGAGCTTCTCTGTCATGATTGGTGACCTCTCCTTGTCAGCTGCTAGTCTCTCTTGTGGGGTAACCCAGGGTTCAATTCTTGGCCCCATCCTGTTTTCCTTATATATGTTGCCTTTAGGGGCTATTATAGGAAAGCAAAACCTGTCATTTCATTGTTATGCAGATGATTTGCAAATGTAGGCTTTCACAAAACTTTCTTAACTTGAACGAAGCTAAAACTGAGTGTATCATCTTCAGTACTTCATGCACGCCAAACGGTCCAGCTTTGAGTTTGGGAGCTCTGGCTTCATACCTTATGCCAGCTGTCAAAGGTTTGGGGGTTACTTTTTGATTGCAACATGAAATTTGACAAGCAGATCAGCAATGTTGTTAAAATGAGCTTTTTCCAGCTTTGTCTCCTGGCTAAAGTTAAGCCATTCCTTAACAGGCATGATCTAGATATGGCAATTCATGCTTTTATCAGTTCAAGGTTGGATTACTGTAATGCTCTTCATGTTGGTCTGAATCAAACCTCCATCTCACGACTTGTGCAAAATGCTGCTGCTCACTTTTTAACATATATAGCTAGACGTGCACACATCACTCCCATTCTCTACACCCTACATTGGTTGCCTGTCCATTTTAGAATCGATTTTAAGATTTTATTGTTTGTTTTCAAGGCCTTAAATGGCCTGGCCCCAGAGTATTTGTCCGAGATTTTAACGCTGCGTGAGCACAACCGGTCATTGTGGTCTTCAAATCAACTGGTCAAGGTATAAATGGTAGGGTATAAATGGTAGGGTGATCAGGCTTTTGCAGTTGCTGCCCCAAGACTCTGGAACAAGTTACCACCTGATATTCGCACTATTACAGATGTAGCTCTTTTTAGGTGCAAACTCAAAAGCTATTTGTTTAGATTGGCTTTTAATACGTAGTAGTGGTGTGACAATTTCACTCTCCTCCTGTTTCTATGTAACCTTTTCTGATTTTACTGTTTTCTATGTTTCTATTCTTTTTATTGTATGATATGTTGTTTTATTCTTGGTTTCTGATGCGATGCACTTTGGATACCTGCTGGTTGCTGTAAAGTGCTATATAAATAAATGTTGATTGATTGATTGACTGGTTTTATGCTTGGTTCCTTTTATTATACCAGGCTTGACATTTGATCTTGATTGACTGAAATTGGATAACAGTATCTCATGAAATGACTATTTTACACCTGTTTGTGTATGGGTATGCCTAGGCATTTTCCCAAAAAGACCCTTGGTAATATGGTCACATACTGCAAACAGTATCTTACAGTAGTTTTATTTTTAAATTTTTTTCCTTTATTGGTAAAAATAACAAAAAACAGAGGTTCAATAGAGCGTTATAAGCAGATTATAACACATTATAACTGTGTTTATAATGCATTATAGAGACAGGCTTACCATAAGTTTGATTGTTTCTAATGTGTTCTCCTTTGCACACGTTAGTACTCAAAAAAAATGTATGTAGACAGAAAGAAAAAAAGAAAAAAACATGTTTGTTGCTAACACAGCATGAGGCTCTATAATCAGCTCCCCACCCCCTCAGTTTCTGCTCCACATTATTCATGCCTTCGGACATCTTGCTGTTGTTTTCAGCCCCCCCCTCCACACACACACACACAGACCTATTGACCAGCTAAATTTAGCTCACTAATGGTATTTTGGAGTGAAGAGGGACTTTTTTCACAACCTTTAAAAGGGAAAGGAATCCTGGTGACTAATGTCCCATGTACTGTTGGGAGTTAAATGTAGAAACAGTATGTAAACAGTCTGGCTTTTGTTTCCCGAGGAGCATAGTTTCTGTCCACATTACAGTGACGTAGTGTCCGCGATAGTCGGCCCTCTGATAGTGCTGTTAGCAGGCAGCATGTGTGTGTGTGTGTGTGTGTGTGTGTGTGTGTGTGTGTGTGTGTGTGTGTGTGTGTGATGTATGAACATACTCACACACTCAGAAGGAAAGACAAACACTCATTCCCTTTGTGACAAACACAGCACAAGGAAGAAAATATCGATCTCCAACGAGTGTGTGTACCTTGCATGTGTGCTTGTATGTGAGCAAGACTGCTTTGTGTGTGTGTGTGTGTGTGTGTGTGTGTGTGTGTGTGTGTGTGTGTGTGTGTGTGTGTGTGTGTGTGTGTGTGTGTGTGAGGGGAAATTCCAGCCAGGGGGATATAAGGTGTGGCTGAGGATCATCTCTGACCACTTTAAAGCGGAGCCATCATCGTCGTTCCTGTATGACTCTCGGCCCCAGCTGCGTTTCTCTCTGAGGGCTCATTATTCTGGCAGGTGCCCCATTGTCCCGTCTTTGCGGGCCTTTTCAAGAGCATACCAAAAACACAACACCAAAATATGCAGGGAGGAGGAGGGAGGAGGGTGGCCTGAGTCAAAGTGAAGAAGACTCAGAAAAAACTGTGGCATCAAAAGAAGAGAAGGAGCTTTGTTCGGAGGGACGAGGGAAGAATGGGAGCCGTTAGATGTTTGCTGGTTAGAGCGGCGGGATGTGGTGGTTGTGGCTGCTGTAAAGGAGACTCTGATTGTGAATGAAAACATGATGGGACAAACTGCAATAGCTTGAAAAACGCCTACATAAGTTCTTTGTTCAAGCAGCAATTACAACTTCCATTTACGTTTATAGTAGTCTTGCATCGCTAGACCCTGGCTAGTCCACACAGTATTCCAGGATGGGAGAGAAACGTGCTCTGGTTTATTGGCATTTCTTTAAACCAATCAGAGTCGTCTTGTCGCCGGACAGAGCAATGGTGCCGCTTTAAAATAGCCTCAGGAAGGAAGCCTAACCCTAACCCTAAGCCTAACCCTAGTCTCGCTTTGCCAGACCTTCCTCCACAGCGCTGCAGAGGAGGGTCTGGTTAGTCCACACAGTATTCCGGGATGGGAAAAAAAACCTGCTCTGGTTTATTGGCATTTCTTTAAAGGTCCCATGGCATGAAAATTTCACTTTATGAGGTTTTTTAACATTAATATGCGTTCCCCCAGCCTGCCTATGGTCCCCCAGTGGCTAGAAATGGTGATAGGTGTAAACCGAGCCCTGGGTATCCTGCTCTGCCTTCGAGAAAATGAAAGCTCAGATGGGCCGATCAGGAATCTTCTCCTTATGAGGTCATAAGGGGAAAGGTTACCTCCCCTTTCTCTGCTTTGCCCACCCAGAGAATTTGGCCCGCCCATTAGAGAGAGAGAGACATCATGGCTTTCCAACGAGCAAAGTGGCAGTTGGTCAAGGCCACACCCCCACCCTCCACCTTGCCCCCCCACCCTCTCTCCTCCTCAATAGCTACAGACACAGAAATGGCACATACTAAGGAAAGCTCATAGTGGGACTGGCTCTAGTGGCTGTAATTCTGCACCAATGTTGAATTTCGGGAAAGAGACTTCAGATACAGTATTAGGGGACCACTAAGGTCTATATAAAGGCATCCAAAGAGCACCATGTCATGGGACCTTCAAACCAGCGCTGCACGGAGCCCCGGTGCCTCTGCAAAATAGTCTCAGGAAGGAACTTGTTTTGGAAGGTCGAGGATATAGACTGTCCTAACCCAGGAACATTTTCCTAAAGTATTAAAAGTAAAAGTAGTCAATGCAGAAACTAAGTGTTTAACGGTCTAATCATTTCAGCTAAACTTGTAGGCCTGTATATTGCTGGGTAGTTTATTTTTTAATAAACCATAAAATGTTATAAACTACATGTGTGTTTTGTGTGCAAAAGTCTTCATTTGTAAAGTAACTAAGCCTGTCTAGTGGTCATCACATTCGGTCAGGGGCCTTTGGCGTTTCTTATTGAAGCAAAAAGTCTCCTTTAGCATCATATTTAGAGGCGCTTGCTCACGACTTTTTGACGCTCTGGGTCAGGACGTACGTTTAACTGACATGCAGCACAAGAACAGGACAGTTAGGTTTAGGAAAAGGTCGTGGGTGGGGTTACAAAATGTACGTTTGGAGGACTGGTTGGATAGTTCATGTAGCAGAAGCATCCCCTTGTTAGCCTTAACGTGACTGTTTTGTTCTGTTTCTATCATATCTGATGAATCTTACCTTGTATTGTCTGACGGTTGTGGTTGCAGGGATGACTGTGTTGTCAGGGCACTAACATCCCCTGCTGTGTGAGACACTGTGCGTGTCTGTGTGTATGACCTCATGGGAAAGTCCTTTTTGTCTGGAGTAAATACAACAAAGGAGCTGTTGACATATGTTTCAATAATAGAAGAACAAGTGATGTTATGAAGCTGTTGTGTTCTAATCTAATGCATGTTTGTGAGTCTTACCTAAAGATTGGACTTAAAGCATCTTAAAGAGATATACACGCACAGTGCGTGTGTGGCACACATGGGAGCTCATTTTGGAATATGTGTCAGTGGAGGTCAGAGATGGCAAAAGTACTCACTTCCCGTACTTAAGTAGAAGTACAGATACTTGTGTTAAAAAATACTCTGGTAAAAGTAAAAGTACTGATTTAATTTCTTTACTTAAGTAAAAGTAACAAAGTACAGGCTTTGAAATGTACTTAAAGTATAAAAGTAAAAGTAGCCTTGCGAATGACAACCACTTTTTATGCAAAGCTACCTGGACCACACACGTTACTAGAGTGCAAGATGAGAAACTTCAGTGGACATAAAACCAGGCTCTTTATATGCCATCGCTACATTTTAAATGGATGTCTGCCAAACATCCCATATATGATTATTGTTACAGAGACTGGGACTCCAACTTAATAAGATTCTGACTGAGTAGCAAGATATGAATTTAATTGTGATTCTGTGAGAATTCACAGATCAAGTTTCTCTTTTTTATCTGCCCTTAACATGTAAAGGAATCTACATGTGTGTGTGTGTGTGCTCAAATATAAAAAGAAAATAAAGGATACAATATGAATTACTAAACATAGATTAATTAAGAAGTTCCCCATACTTTTAGAGTTACACAGCACATTGGCCAGGAGTCATACTTGACGCCTCCTAGCCTATCTCAAACATCTCTCTCAGATAAGGCCAGGGATGATTGGGAATGTCTTGCTGCTTGTCTGCCTAATCTCTGGGATCTCTGTTTTCTTCATTTTCAATAATGTCGCCGTCCATACTACTAGTGCTAACTGCACACCATCAAGCTGCAATTATTTGCAGCAAATGAATGCAGAATGCGCCGAATCTGTCGAGTCGTCTTGTAGTGGTGCGTTACATGCATACAACGTAGTATCCAATTAGATTGAATTCGGTAGCCTATTGATGACACGAAAAATAATAACGGTAACTCCAGTGAAATTATTTGAAACGTGTTAGTGAGGACTAGATTAGGACCGTATTTAAAGCTGATGCTGGTTTCCAACTACGCATATATTGTTGACATATAACAGAAAAAGACTTAATATTAAGGTCTGAATGGAACCCATTTAGGCTACCTATGCACATTAATACATAGAGGCAGGAAGAAGTGCTTTAAACCAGCATTTATTAATTAGCCTATTATTGCAGAGATGGGGTGGGGTTGGGGCTGGGTCCGTGGGACTGTTTCTGGGGTTTACATTTTTATTCGACCTACCTTTTGTCTTCTGCATTCTCCTTACCTTGTTCTTCCCTCAGACTCATCCCCCAGAAACAGTCCCACTGACTCAGCCCCAGACCCCATCTCTGTAATAATAATAATACTGGTTTAATACACTCAATAATCAATACTGGTTTAAAGCACTTCTTCCTGCCTCTATGTATTAATGCTCATGGGTAGCCTAAATGGGTTCCATTCAGACCTTTACATTAAGTCTTTTTACTTTTACATTTTCACCTGGCTATACCCAATGTTTAGATCTGTTGTGCTATTTATGCAAATTACCACATACGTAATTATATTATGATCCGTTTATCCGTTCATTATGAATGCTATAACGCAGCTAATATTACGGAACGTTATACCTCTTACATGGGAAACTACCTGCATATATTAGCTTTCATTTAACGTCGGCTAGTAAACCTAAAAAGGTGCAGTTACCATCCATACTAAATACAGGCTCAGTGACCACCAACCGGGTCAGACAGACAGGTCAGAGAGAGACAGGCTCAGTGACCACCAACTGGGTCAGACAGAGATGCACTTCCTCCTCCACTGGGAAAAAGTATCTTCACTAAGAGATTTACACCTTGGAAAATAGCCCAAAACATAAAACTTCCCAAAGTTAACACCAGAAGAGAAGCTGGTAGTTCTCCTAGGAGAGGGAACAGCAGCTCTACTGACAGCTAAACATGGATCTGCCTGCCACAGCCTGAGGGACTCACAACCACTTAGGATCCCAAAATTACAGATTGGTTTAGTATTTTATAGTAATTATAGTAGAATAGTATATATGTGACACCCACATATTTAATATATGACATGTAGCTAGGCTATGGATTTCTGTAAACTGCTGAGAGAGAGAGAGAGGGAGAGATTGATTGATTACCTCCGCGTCTGAAAACTCCTGTTTTCTGAACGATAGTTGACACATCAACGCATTCTATGTGAAGACATTTCATCATCTGCTGTCTTAGTGTGTAATCCCCTGTGTCTTCTTGCTGATAACAACTGTTTTCGTTTTCTTTGAGGTGATTTTCGACCGTTTTCGACGCACTTCCTTGACATTCTGAACTACCGCGGAAATGTCAGAGCGCGTCACGTGACCATTCTAAGCGAATCACGTTGTCAGAAATTGGCATCAGCCAATGAGATTGCGCTTTTAGAATCAAATAATCCCCCTTTGACTTTCAAGATTGGTTGCTGATGAAAAGGAAATGACCATATTTGGTATATGAGATGACAGGGGGCAGACAGCGATCACCGGAAAAGTGTGGGTGTTAAAACCACATCCCCCCGGGCGCACGTCGCGGCCCTGGTCAGCGCTATTCTCCGACATTACGACCTGTTGTACAAAACTAAAGTAACGAGCCAATTTTTTAAATGTAAGGAGTAGAAAGTACCGATATTTGTGTTAAAATGTAAGGAGTAAAAGTAAAAAGTCGCCACAAAAAAAAGTAGTAAAGTAAAGTAGAAATATCCGAAAAATCTACTTAAGTACAGTAACGAAGTATTTGTACTTCGTTACTTCCCATCTCTGGTGGAGGTGAAGACAATTTGGTTTCGTCAAACTTTTAAGAACACTGTTAAAATCTGAGATTTCAAGAATTGATTGATTGATTGATTGATTAGACTTTATTGTCCACCTCAGTGGAAATTTGTCTTTGACTTCTCCAACATCAATGACACCAATATAAAATTACATGAAAATACACACAGTTAACAGTACAACTGTAATACCATCAACATACAACAACAGGAATGGAAAACAGTGCAAGCAGTTAAGATAAGGTAGGTTTCGATCTACCATCAACACATTTAACATTTTAAGTTAAGTTCGTAAGTATGTAAGTTAAGTATGTATGGCATGGGGAATAAAAGATCTCTTATAAATGTTCCGACTCGCCCTTGGAACCCTGAATCTACGGCCAGATGGAAGCAACTCAAACTCCAAGTTTAGTGGGTGTAGGGTATCTGCTGATATCTGTCTGGCCTTCCTGAGTACCGCATTATCAAATATATCCCCAAGCTGCCTTTGTGACTTGCCAATCACCTTCCCTGCAATATTAACAATTTTGGAAAGCTTGTTTTTGTCTTTCACATTCAGGTTACCATACCAGGCAGTTATATGAAACTGTAAAATACTTTCTACTAGGCCCCTATATGCCATCTCAAGAATGTATTGACTGACCCCGAAACTCCTAAATTTTCTAATTAAAAACAACCGTTGGTTAGCTCTCTTAAAAATACTCTCTGAGTTAACATTAAAACTTAAAGTGCGATCAATGATTGTACCCAAATACTTGAAATTTTCAACTACTTCCACAGGCCGGCTGTTAAGTACAACAGGGTTTAAGTTACTGGCCTCTCTTGGTTTCGTTTGTATTATAAGTTCTTTTGTTTTAGTCACATTCATTTCCAATTTAACAGTCTGCCACCAGTCCTGCAGTAAAGTGACTTGGCTAAAGTAAGCTTCCTCATGTGCTGCAATATTTTCTGTGAGAAGTCCTACCACGGCCATGTCATCAGCATATTCAAGTAAACTTACATTGGTGCTGTGCACAGTCATTTCATTTATATAAATAGAAAACAACAGAGGAGACAACACACAGCCTTGTGGTGCTCCAGTATTTATAACAAGCTCATCTGAGTAAACCCCATTCATTAACACTCTGTGAGGGCGGTCAGTTAAGAAACTTCTAATCCAGTGAATGAGCCCGCCATTCACATTCATCCTATAAAGTTGTTCTAAAAGAATGTCAATTTGCATAGTATTAAAAGCAGAAGTAAAATCAACAAAAAGAACCCGAGCAAGCGATTTTGGTTTTTGCAAATGTTTAGCTATTTGATTTACAAGAGTAAGAGCTGCATCCTCTGTGCCCCTGTGTGGCCTATAGGCAAATTGAAGGGGGTCAAGTTGATTCTCAACATAAGACATTAAATGGGTGCTGACCACCCTCTCCATACACTTAGCTAAGAGTGGAGTGAGTGCCACTGGTCTAAAGTCTCCAAGGGCTACAGCCTTCGAGACCTTAGGCACAGGTATTATTGTGGATTTCTTCCATGAATTTGGAAAAACACCACAATTCAGCAAAATGTGAAACAGCTGAGTAAGAACCCCTTTAATAAAGTGTGTTAGGGTTATTTTTTTTTTAAGATCAATTTTTTATTGTTTTTTTCATCATACACATCATACACAGAACAAAGAAACACAAATTGAACAAGAACAAAAACCCTCTCCCACCCCCCACTCTCTGCGGTCTCGATGAAAACAGAGCAAATAAACAAACAGAAATCACACCTTGCCACTCTCCTCTATTTTTTGTGGCCCTGAGGTCATTAGGTCTGATATTTGTGCTGCTGTGCTTTTCCATAGGTCTATAGTCGATGACTTGGCTTTGTTAATCCTTGCTGTAGAGAGCTCAAGCATAACTATGTCTAGAAAATACACCAACCACTGTTTTATACAAAGCGAGTGAGGGGGATCCAGCGCTGAGCTATCATTTTCTTGGTTGCAGTTGAGCCGACTAGCCAAATGTTCATCTGTATCCCAAGCAGGTGTAATTAAGAGTCGTCATTAAGTAACAAAACAATTGGGTCAGCAGGAATTCGACTTCCTATCACATCAGATATTATTGATGTTGTTTTATTCCAGAACTCATGCACCTGTTCACACTCCCAGACCATATGTAGGAAATTTCCAGTTTGTACAGGTTGACAGAATATGCAATAGTGAGTGGGAATATGACCTATGACATATATTGAAGTGGATCTGCTGGTGATTTTGAGTTCTTGGAACAGTGGAAAATGTTGTCCCAAACTGTCTCCCAATTAATTGCTACTACTCAGGGCTCAGCTCTGGCTCCCATTTCTTTACTATTGGGAGTTCCCCTATGGATACTTGCATCAGTTTAGCATAAATCTTGGACACTAATCCTCTCACAGGAAAATCAACAAACCATTTAAAGACTGTTTCCCCATGGCACTCCATAACACTTTAGGGTTGATCTTAAGCGAAGATAAAAGAAGAAGGATGTCCTGGGGACCTCAAAACTAGCTCTCAGGTCTTCAAAACTCAACATACCTTTCTCACTGAATAGCTGGTCTAAAGTATAAATACTCACTCTACACACTAAGTGTACATTGTGCCATATTGGGGTATTCAAATGCCACTTACTGGTATAGCATAGTTGCATAATACCTACATTTTGAGAGTAAAGTCATCATTTTCAGAAAGAAGTTGTGTAGTATGGTGGCCTTCAAAGCTCAGTGCTCTGCAACTTTAGAAAATGTTGCAAAGTGAGAAAACACCACCAAATACAGAAATATTATATACTGTGCTAATAACAAAAGTGGCAATGACATGAGAATAAAGTTGTAATTTTGATGAAAAAAAGTGGCAGTACTAAGTTTCAAGAGTTAAGTTGTTATTGAGAAAAAAGCCAAGATGTTTTCTCATACAGTTTTTTACAATCACTTTGGCACTAATTTCAGAACCTTGACGTCATTTTTCAAAACTGTAGACACAAAACTCACAACCAATGATCGAAATGCAAATTTTTTCAATTGCTTGGATACAATACACATAAACCAAAGATCATTTGTTCGTTTAAAGCTACATTGTGTAAGAATTACTCCCATCTAGCATTGAGATCATATATCGCAATCAACTCTCTCTCGCCACATCCATGAGTTCATGTCGGAGAGTGGCACGGACATGAGAGAGAAAGAAAAGGAGACTGCAGCAGTCCAGAGGATAATGAACTAGTTGGGATTTGGTGTGTGCCTCCAAAGCAGCCAATGTTCACTCTTTTTCCGGACTCTTGCTCTTTTCAATATCCGTTTTCTTTTTCTGGGCGAAGAAGAAGACTCTTGTTCCTGAAATTTTGATTTTGAATACGTGTGGTCCTCCATGTTTCCTTCTTCAAACTTGCCGGGACCGGGAAGCGACAATACCCATTGGCAGCATCTGTGAGTCGAAAACGCGAAACGCGGAGCAGTATAGGGTCAGGGCCCTAAAGTATAATCCGTTTTTCGTTTTAAACCAAAAACGAAAAAACAAAAAAACGGGTCGATATTTCGTTTTTCGTTTAAATCCAAAAACCAAAAAACGGAAATATGAGCTCCGTTTTCCCGTTTTTTCAATGTCCATGCAATTTGAAAATTAAGTGGAAAATTGCTCGTTTTTTCAACTGTTGCTTTTTGTTATTTATCTTTCCGTTTCAACCCAAGAGCGAGAATACACGGGCTCATTTTTATAATGTGCATAATCATTGAAAATCTCATGGAACACAGGTCTCGTTTATAATGTTATTTTGGTCTTACGTCTTAAGATCAAAGTTGACTAAAAGAAATCCGCTCTGGACAGGAAGTAACATTAACGTGTCAAAATAAAAGTATAAGAGCTTTAATAACTGCCAGAAGAACAATGTACTTTAGCTTTTGCCTGTAGCTTGTCAGATTAAGCTACAGTTAATTATTTAGGGTTATATAAAGTATTTAATTGAGCAACATTCATTAATATAAGCCACAAAGGGAGTAAGAATGGATATTGTTTTAAAATAGAAATAGGATTATAATATTTTTTGCCAGAAGAATGAGGCACTTTATGAATACATTGTTTGCCTGTAGCTTGTCAGATTAGGCTAAAGTTAGCTATTTAGGGTGATATAAAGTATTATTAGTATATTAGTATAAGTATATTATTATTAAATAATAATTTTTAAATCACATGAAATATGCATTCATATATTATTAGCCTATGTGTGGCAGTTATTGACTAGTTACTCTAATCTTACACCAGCCAGTAAAAAGGCATCTAACACTTGTGTTGTCTTCGGGTTAAATTTGTCGTGTTTTCAAAGTTTCTTATAAGAAACCAAATTAAGTAAGAATGGATATTGTTTTAAAATAGAAATAGGATTATAATAATTTTTAAATCACATTTTAAATAAAATCTGCATTCCCCTAGCATTATGTGTGGCGTTATTGACTAGTTTTACTCTAATCTTACATCAGCCAGTAAAAAAAAGGCAAAAAATATAAGGGCTTTTATAAATTGCTCTGCAGAATATTGTATGTGACATGGTTGACCACATTAGTTACCAGTGAACATGTCAATGTGATGAAGAACATTTTTTAAATAAACAATTTAAAGTGTACTGGAGACTCTCTCATCCTCGTCTGGTCCCCTCAGGCCCTGCAGACTGGACCAGAGTTCATGGTGAGCATGGTAGACCTCCTCACTGCTGGACCTGTGCCTGGATCATCCTGCTCGTTAGATGTTCACTGCTCATACTAAGCCCTTGAAACAGTAGTTGGCCAATATTGGATAATAAAATATAATACATGATAGGTATTGTGTGGTTGAATTACAATAAGGAATGGTCAATGGTAAGCACTGTGGCCTCACAGCAAGAAGCTACTGGGTTGGAACCCTGGTGGCCCGGGGCCTTTCTGCTTGGAGTTTGCATGTTCTTCCCATGTCTGCGTGGGGTTTTCTCCAGGTGCTCCGATTTCCCTCTCCCTTTTACTTAATTGTAAGTCGCTTTGGATAAAAGCACCAGCTAAATGACATGTCATTTAATGTAATGTAATAGAAATAAACAACTGAACTAAAGCACATATAATAAGACTTAGAACATAACACCGTAATAACATAAAACTCAAAGAACTAAATAACAAAAACGATGTGCTGCTTTTTGCTTATGTGCTTTTGTGTGTTGTAAATTAAATAATTGGTACCAGTCCTGACTTTGCAATGCATTATTTTTCTGATCAAGATAACTGACATCTCCTCGTAAGCAATATAAATATTTACTGCCATTGTATTGTTGGAGGAGAAGCAGATGGCACAGAATCATGCAAATGTTTAATGTTACAACCGAGATCTCTCTCTCTCTCTCTCTCTCTCTCTCTCTCTCTCTCTCTCTCTCTCTCTCTCTCTCTCAGAACATACACTTTCACAAAGGCTGGTGCATGTTTGTCATATATTGTATGGTGCTGTGGACTCAAGTGGCAAATCTGAATCAGCAAAGTGGCCTACTGTAATATTCTAGAAGTAAACCACAAGTGTGGTCCAGTCTGCAGGGCCTGAGGAGACCAGGATGAGAGAAGCAACATGGCAGCTTCCTCACTAATATGTTGAGAAGTTTGCAATGTGGCCCAGTTGTATCTGCATCACAGAGTTCTTCATCACACTCAAATACAGTTTTTCACAATCACTAATTTCAGAACCATGATGTCATTTTTCAAAACTCTAGACACAAAACTCAAAATGGTCATCACTTGTAACACAGACTGTCCAATGTTCAAAACATTGCATTGTGCATTCATATATTTAAAGAAATATTGCACTTGCACAATCATCTGTTCAAAAAACTAATTGATTGTGAAATACTGTTGAAACGTTACTTTAGATCACCCACACACAAGCTACTCATAGTTTCACTGGGTCATCGTTTGTACAATCATCACAGCTTTTTACAATCACTTTGGCACTAATTTCAGAACCTTGACGTAATTTTTCAAAACTCTAGACACAAAACTCACAACCAATGATCAAAATGCACATTTTTCAAAACTCTTAACACTTTTTCAATTGCTTGGATACAACACACATAAAGCTGAGATCATTTGTTCATTTAACAAAGATCACCTGTTCATTATGACACAACTTAACATCAAAGTATTTCAAAAAGCAATTCACACATTACAGTTCAGATGATTATCTATTAATTTCCTTACAATCATCTAACTATCAATTCATACAACTACACAAAATGATAAGTAACTGTTGCATTACTCTTAATGAATAGTTGTATGGAAACAGACAAACAATATTCCATGTTTAGATCATGAAAGTTTCTAGATAACAAGATTTATTGTCACCACTTAGCGTGGAGCATGAACCAATTAGACTACATTATTTATGGATGTAAATTTTCATCATCCTTCTTTACTGTAATATACTACTGTTTATCAGACACTGTTGCTATGCTCCCATGTACCACCTTTAAGACTATTGACTGTATTGACAGTATTGCACTGTATGGATGCAGGCCCTTGGAATTGCTGGTCCAATTCCGCCAACTTGTTACTGATGATTGAGATATATAATTTATATATACTTTATATATAAAGTACTGTATGTGTGTGTGTGTGTGTGTACATATATATATATATATATACATACTTGTACCACATTGGTCTGTAGTATTCTCTCTACTACTGCAGTACTTTTACTTGTAGTACCATAATGAAACATGTATTACCTATTTTGTACTACAATATTTAATGATTGTACGAACGATGACCCAGTGAAACTATGGGTAGCTTGTGTGTGGGTGATCTAAAGTAATGTTTCAATGGTATTTCACAATATATAATTTTTTTGTACCAGTGATTGTGCAAGTGCAATATTTCTTTAAAGATATGAATGCACAATGCAATGTTTTGAACATTGGACAGCCTGTGTTACAAGTGATGACCGTTTTGAGTTTTGTGTCTAGAGTTTTGTGAAAATGACATCCAGGTTCTGAAATTAGTAGCAAAGTGATTGTAAAAACTGTAATGATAATTAAACAGTTACTTATCATTTTGAGTAGTTGGATCAATTGATAGTTAGATGATTGTAATGGAATGAATAGACAATCATCTGAACTGTAATGTGTGAATTGCTTTTTGAAATAGTAGTACTTTGATGTTAAGTTGTGTCATATTGAACAGATGATCTTTGTTAAATGAACAAATGATCTTTGGTTTATGTGTATTGTATGCAAGCAATTGAAACAAGTGTTAGAGTTTTGAAAAATTATCATTGGTTTTGAGTTTTGCGTCTAGAGTGACGTCAAGGTTCTGAAATTAGTGCCAAAAAAGTGATTGTAAAAATTTTTTATTTAGCCCTTGTGTTGTCTTATAAATTGGGTCATTATAAATGTTATTGGCATAACTAAATTGACCATTTCATAAAGCATGAAGTAATTTATCACTCAATTCTGGGTTACCCCTTTTATCCAACTTCATTCCACTCATTAGTTTATTTTTTTATTTATTTTTTACTTATTTTTTGCATTCATGGTCAACAGACCTCATTTACATGAATTATACCTAATTTCTAAGTAAGATGAGGATATACTATTAGTTGTTTTGGATTATAACAGACTGGTATATTCAATTCACTTTTATTTATAGTATCAAATCATAACAAGAGTTATCTCAGGACACTTTACAGATAGAGTAGGTCTAGACCACACTCTATAATTTACAAAGACCCAACAATTGTGTGTATGTGTGTGTGTGTGTGTGTGTGTGTGTGTGTGTCTGTCTGTGTCTTGTATCTTGTAAATATATCTTCTGTAAAGCTCAATAGTGCCTTATTGCACTACCAGGTCAAAATTCACCCGGGAAGACCATATCTACTATAAATTTGAATAAAACACCCAAAATGTTATGAAAGTTGTGAATATTAATTTACTTGCGAAAGAGCATTGGAAGGGAACAATGCATGTTATTTTTGGTTAATTTGGTTGAAAGAAACCCAAATTTCTTATAAGAAACTTTGAAAAAACGACAAATTTAACCGAAGACAACACAAGTGTTAGATGCCTTTTACTGGCTGGTGTAAGATTAGAGTAACTAGTCAATAACTGCCACACATAGGCTAATAATATATGAATGCATATTTCATGTGATTTAAAAATTATTATTTAATAATTAAATACTTTATATCACCCTAAATAGCTAACTTTAGCCTAATCTGACAAGCTACAGGCAAACAATGTATTCATAAAGTGCCTCATTCTTCTGGCAAAAAATATTATAATCCTATTTCTATTTTAAAACAATATCCATTCTTACTCCCTTTGTGGCTTATATTAATGAATGTTGCTCAATTAAATACTTTATATAGCCCTAAATAATTAACTGTAGCTTAATCTGACAAGCTACAGGCAAAAGCTAAAGTACATTGTTCTTCTGGCAGTTATTAAAGCTCTTATACTTTTATTTTGACACGTTAATGTTACTTCCTGTCCAGAGCGGATTTCTTTTAGTCAACTTTGATCTTAAGACGTAAGACCAAAATAACATTATAAACGAGACCTGTGTTCCATCAGATTTTCAATGATTATGCACATTATAAAAATGAGCCCCGTATTCTCGCTCTTGGGTTGAAACGGAAAGATAAATAACAAAAAAGCAACAGTTGAAAAACGAGCAATTTTCCACTTAATTTTCAAATTGCATGGACATTGAAAAAACGGGAAAACGGAGCTCATATTTCCGTTTTTTGGTTTTTGGATTTAAACGAAAAACGATATATCGACCCGTTTTTTTGTTTTTTCGTTTTTGGTTTAAAACGAAAAACGGATTATACTTTAGGGCCCTGACCGTATAGCCTGTATGTCCCTTACCGGCTAACATATTTCAAGATGGCGCATCATTATGGAGCGTCTACCCCAGTTCATGCAAACGCAAATGTAAAATTCCCAGCTAATAGGAATACTTGAAGTTGATGGTGGTGGTCAATATTCATGAAAAATTACAAGTTTGTGAAGGGCAGTACAGATTTTGATAATGAACAACTACAAATGTTACACACTGGGGCTTTAACAAAGATCACCTGTTCAATATGACACAACTTAACCCTTGTGTTGCCCTTCGGGTCCCAGTGACCCGAAGGACAACACAAGGATTATGTACTTCCATTTACTTTGTTGAGAATTGCTCTCTAAACAAGGGTTAATACAGCACCTTAGTTCTTGTTTGTACAGCATTTTGGTCAGCTTAAACTGTGTTTAAATGTGTTCTAGAAATAAACTTTACTTACTTACTTTACAAGAAACAGGGTTTAGAGAGCAATTCTCAACAAAGTAAACGGAAGTACATAATCCTTGTGTTGTCCTTCGGGTCACTGGGACCCGAAGGACAACACAAGGGTTAACATCCAAGTACTACTATTTCAAAAGACAATTCACACATTACATTTCAGATGATTGTCTATTCATTCCATTACAATGATCTAACTATCAATCGATACAACTACTCAAAATGATAAGTAACTGTTGCATTACTCTTAATGCATAGTTGTATGGAAACAGACAAACAATATTCCATGTTTAGATCATGAAAGTTTCAAGATAATGAGATTCATTGTTACCAACTAGCGTGGAGCTTGAACCAATTAGACTACATGATCTGTGGATGTAATATTTCATCATCATTCTTTACTGTAATGTACTACTGTTTGCTGTATGCTCCCATGTACCACCTTTAAGAATAGTAGTATATATAACATATAATAATAGTATATATATATACATTGGTCTGTAGTATTCTCTCTACTACTGCATTACTTTTACAGGGATATATTTATATGTAGTACCATAATGAAACATTTATCACCTATTTTGTACTACAATATTTAATATTTAGACAATATTTAAGATTGCTTTTATGTATTGGGGGTAAGTTTAAGGACTGGCTGGGTGCAAGACAGGCTGAAAGGGTATGAAAGTGAGTTCTTGAAAGTATGCCAAACAAATATGTTTGCAAGTGCATATATGTGTGTATATGTGTGTGTGTGTGTGTGTGTGTGTGTGGGTGTGTACACCACCTACATACGTAACGCTGCAACACTTCAGGTTTAAACAGCCTCCCTGACAGCGTGAAGGAAAACAATGTCCCATTCTTCTAAACACATGCCTGGCGCCAGCTGCCAAGGGAGATAAAAACGAGAGGTGAGGAAGAAACAAAAAAAACAACTGAAAATAACAAATCCTTCGTATTTCTGGGTGATGAACAGTGACAGAGAAACGTTTACCTTTGCTCGCTATCAGATGGGACGAGTCCACATAGCTTTGCAGGCGCAGCACATTAGAGAGAGACTTTGATACATCGACATTCCTGTAGATTTAGCCATTTGTTGTGAGTGAGCCACTGCAGAGGGCACCGAGTCAAAATCCTCAGAGGCAGAGGGAATTGGATGGCTTGGGGTGTGGGGTCCTCTCTGGGCGTAGACGCATTGGCCTTGAGCTTGTGGATATCGCTCGGATCAAAATTAATTTTGCGGCGCCTTGGCTCAGGATCAGGGTGAGTGAGTGTGCCACACACAGTCTTTGATTGTCTCTGACGGCTCAGATGATGCAGAAGAGGAGATACCATCTGAAGTTACCCACCCTCTAAAGTCTTTTTTCCCCCTGCATTTCTTTTTTTTCTTTTTTTTTTATCTCAGATTACAGCAGTGGAACAGGATCCCTGCCCGTTCTGTACCTCTGTGGTGAGCTGGGAGTACACACAACAAAGGCATCTGTTGTACTGAGCAGTCATTGTGTGCAATTTAATGTCTCCTAAATACTTTTATTGTTGACTTCTTCAGGTGCATTCTGAACATTCCTTGTGGTTGTGCCAGGAAGCAGCGTAGGTTACTGTTACAGATGAAAAAAGATTATTGCTTTTGAGGATATAGCGACGAAGAGACTCAAAGGGCTCAAAAAGAATCTAACTGACTACTTAACATGTCTCTCAGGCTGAAACACATCTCCCCAAACAAAGCTGCTACCTATTTCACTACATGTGAAATCACTTAACAAATTGACACACTCTATGCTTGAACAAGAGCAGGCATATCCTTTAATTAGACGTCAAGCCAACCCCATAATGTGAAATCATGAGTCATGGTGTTTTCTCCTACCCCAGCAGACAATAAGAATAATGATGAACCAGGGCCCTAAAATAGGTACCACCTACAGGGGGAGTTTTCAATTCTTTTTTTTTTCTAGACACCACAACAGCAGTTTGTAGGCCTGGAGACTGAGGTAATGACCTGTGAGAGATTCCTGATGTCTTACCTCATGGCTGTCTGACTAAGAAACGCCTCAGTTATCTCAGCCACTTCCTTCTCTTGACCACATGCATATCAGCTGAGGTAAGGATGGAGTGGCCTGGTCCTGGAGCAGGAAGCTGGCTGTAGAGACCTGATTAGATTGGGCCTCTAGAGTCAGATGGCACATGGGGTAAAGTGGATCACAAGTACAGTCAAGGTTCTATTTTAATAAGAACACACTCATTTGGTCCTTATTTCAACAACCTCATATAAAATTGAAAAAGTTGGCAGTGCAATCATGTCATCTTCATTGACTGTATAAAATAATGGAAGATGCTTCTTGGCCCGAAAAGTGAAGCTAATGCGTAAGTGCCTTTAACCTGCAGTCTATCTAAATTCCAGCAGGGGGTGACTCCACTGGTTGCAAAAGGAAGTTCGTCTATGAAAAAAATTACCCTATTTCTCACTTGATTTATTAACTCAGTAAACATTTTCATAATGAGTTTATAGTCTCAATCGCAACTTTCAAGGCTTCTTCAATACAGCATAATGTTCATTTTGTAAATTATGGTCCCATTTATTTGAAAATACACGATAAAGCAGGGGATGCTTTAGGGGCGTGCCTACACACCGACCTGTCAATCAGGACAGAGGCTTAGTAATGCTTACCATGGCACTGTGGACATTAAAATAGACCTGAACTTGTTTAGGGTGTGGTCCATGTTTTTATCTTAAACTTTGACCCTTGAACTTTGAACAATTTGGTCACCTAAAAATGTCTTGTTCAGCATTATGCCAACCAAGCTAGCTATCTCCCGCTAATATCAAAAAGTTACGCACTAAAGCTTTAAAATGTTGACTCAGACATCGCAGAACCAAAACACACAGGGCAAAGTTCTCCATCTCGTCAGAGCTCCCCTCCTTCTCTTTTAAGTTTTTTTTACTGTCTTTTATCTCCTCTCCTTGTCCCTCACTTTTCATCCTTTCTGGCCTTCCCTCTCCGCCTCTCAACTTATGTCCTCCACTGTCCTTTCCTGTCCCGTCGCTTCCTCTCATTTCCTCCCTTCTGTTTTCTGGGTGTGTTTCATCCGAACGTTGCAGGACCGGCAGGATTATCGGCCATGAGTAATAGGGTTCTTGCCCGGACAGACCCAGATGCTTTGCATGCTTTCCCAACGTCAGCGGGATCAGTGGTAACTGTAGCTCTATCTGGGTTGGCTTCATTGAGAATCCCATGCAATAACAAGGAAGGGTTGTGTTTAAGGCTAACCAAGCGGTAGTAATGCCGTGGGGATTTAACAGAAAATCCACACAAGGGGTATCATCAACATATTAAGCAGCAACAGTAAGTTAACACCCTCTCCCTTGCAAATCACACAGTGGAGCTGTTTGGAATGTGCTGTCTTGGTACTGAGGGTGTCCTATCAGTCCCAGCAGAGTGCTGGCGCCCCTTCTACTGTTAAAGTGAGGCTCAAACATGTTATTATGACAATCCAATCAATATCCATCAAAGTGTGGATGTGAACTATCCCTT
This sequence comes from Perca fluviatilis, assembly GCF_010015445.1. NCBI lineage: Eukaryota > Metazoa > Chordata > Actinopteri > Perciformes > Percidae > Perca > Perca fluviatilis. The sequence goes on along the minus strand of NC_053123.1, from coordinate 711,402 downwards.
AGACTGTAAAAAATAATGGAGGTAGCATCAGTGATGTCAGCCATTGGTTTGTGGACTACCGTTTTGAAGCCAGGAGTTTGGCATTTTGGCCATCACCATCTTATTTTGAAGTCAGAAGTGACCATATTTGGACAAAAGGGTGGAGCTGGGGATGATGAGGCATCCAAGCCAGCTATGTTTGGCCAGCTGGTAAACAATAGACCATCAGATATTGGCATCATATGCATGAATGGCGGAAACGGAATTCTTTTTGGAGCCGTAGGAGTCGCCCCTGCTGGAAATTAGATACATACAGGTACAGGTTTGAGGCACTTCCGCATTGGCTTCACTTTTCAGACACGGAAGTTGCCACTTCTAGGTGCTGACTCCTGACCCCATGAAGTCAGAAAGGTTAGTAACGTGGTTTGATTTGATTCATCCAAGTAAAAGTTACTTTAAGTACTTTGTTGTTTTACTTCATCAGTTTTGTGTTCAGCGTTCTACATTCCACCACAGGCGAAGTACAGAGGCTGCCCTTTCAGATCTTTGCAAAGAACTGAACTGCTCACAGACTGATAATCCTGAAGCTGTGCTCATTGTTAGGCTAACCTCAAGAAGGTTATGTCTGACTCCCTTTAACATATTGACTGTGCAACCAGGGAAACAAACACTCTTGATATTTTGACCAGGGGGGGCTGCCTTATGTGACCAGCTTATAGGGCCATGGTGACCAGACGTCCCCGTTTTTGGTGGCCTGCATTAATAACACATAGCATTGCTATTTTGAGTAAAGTGTCAGAAAAAACCTGGGTAACAGAGTTGACGTCTCAATCGCGTCGTGCTCTTTTTTTTATACAGTCTATGTGATGGCCCCACAAACAAACAAAACGTGAGATCACTTCACTGTCCCGTTTGTAGGAATTCTGCTTTGTGCTGCTCTGCAGGGTTTGGTAACATTGTAGGCCTAGAGCAGCTTTTATAAACATCTTTGTCTTTCCATTTTCTTTAGTACTGTATCCAATATTAGGGCTACATATGGTTTTACATTAGTCACTTAAAAAAAAAAAAACGTTTTTAGACTAAGGCCTATAAGGTTTAATCAATTTATCTGAAAAAGAATAGTTAGGCTAGTACCCAATTTTACCAGTAGGCTATGTCTGCACACAGTTTATTGCAACACAACAACAGTTACAATGGTCAAATTACATTAAATTGGAATTGTCTCCCTGTTTTCTTTAATAGTTAAAAGAGAATTCTGGCCAATTTTGACGTTAATCTTGATCGCTATAGCTACGCGAGTACTTTCGATAGAAAAAACCCCGACCCGAATCAGTGCAGGTAACACGGAGAAGTTGCCTTTTGAGAAAGTGCCTTTGTGCCTTTTAACAGACACAAAATGCAATTAATATGTCTGTGCCACATGAATAGGGCCCTTACGTGTCAACAAGATGCGTTTTCAACTCAGACATTGTTTAAATTCACCTACCCTGGTCCCTGTCTCGATCCTGCCGGTAGCTAGCTTGCCCTGCTAGCTGATAGCCGTTAGCTGCTAGCTGCCGTCCGGTGAGTGTATTCAGACAGACTTCTATGATAATCATCCCAATAACAATCCACAGAGCGGTGGTGGTGTGGCTATGTCCTCCAGAGGACAGGTCATGTCACGACTTGAAGTGTATTCCCCCCTAAAAAAAACAGTAGTGCGGTAGTAGCTGTTAGCTGCTAGCTGCCCTCCGGTGAGTGTGTACAGCCAGATAGCTGTTAGCCGTTAGCTGCTAGCTGCCGTCTGGTGAGTGTATTCAGCCAGGCATCTGTGATAATCATCCCAATAAAAATCCATGGAGCGCCCGGTGGGCTGGTGGATGTCCTGCATAGGACAGATCATGCCTTCGCAGCGAAAGGTTTAGATTATTTCCCCCTCAAAATAGGTAATTGAGCACTGTAGTGGTTATGACCATATCAGTGACTATGTAACTACATGGAAACGGGATAAACGATGTCTGTGGCTTGCACAGTAATAGCGTTACTGAAGCTTAGCTGTTGCATCGCGTTGTCTCCTGGGAATTCAGTTGTAGCAGAAAAAGGTAAACAGTAGTGTGCAGATTGGAGCGTAGTGTGTGAAGAGTGAAAAGCGGAGTTGTTTATAAGGGAAGAAGCTTGGAGTATGAAGAATATAGCAGATATACAACACACGGAAGAGCCTTTTGAGTTTGATGGTCGTCCTTATTTATTCGAACCCGAGTATACAGACAAAGAACTAGCACAACTCACAAGAGTTGGAAAGAACGAGACTGACAGACAGAAGGGAAACAGGCAGATGAACTTGCTGCTCCAAGCACAAGCTAAAGCTAGCCTTCAGTAACTGCCTGGCTGAATACACTCACCGGACGGCAGCTAGCAGCTAACGGCTAACAGCTATCTGGCTGTACACACTCACCGGAGGGCAGCTAGCAGCTAAAGCTACTACCGCACTACTGTTTTTTTTAGGGGGGAATACACTTCATAGACTGACATGACCTGTCCTCTGGAGGACATAGCCACACCACCACCGCTCCGTGGATTGTTATTGGGATGATTATCACAGAAGTCTGTCTGAATACACTCACCGGACGGCAGCTAGCAGCTAACGGCTATCAGCTAGCAGGGCAAGCTAGCTACCGGCAGGATCGAGACAGGGACCAGGGTAGGTGAATTTAAACAATGTCTGAGTTGAAAACGCATCTTGTTGACACGTAAGGGCCCTATTCATGTGGCACAGACATATTAATTGCATTTTGTGTCTGTTAAGAGGCACAAAGGCACTTTAAAACTTGCCCCGAGCACTGCCGTTTTAGCTCAGGGGACGCTTGTAGTACGTAGCTTCTCCGTGTTACCTGCACTGATTCGGGTCGGGGTTTTTTCTATCGAAAGTACTCGCGTAGCTATAGCGATCAAGATTAACGTAAAAATTGGCCGGAATTCTCCTTTAAGAACATCGGATAGGCCTATTTTAATGATATTGGGGGCTAAACTCAAATTGCTACTGTACATGCATGCGCTTAAACCCTGTGAGACCGAGCTTGTCATATACTTTAACAAAATGTGCAGTTTATTGATGATTTAATAACATTGGTAAACGCTGGCTCCTTACCGTCTTCTTCCTCTGAAAGCTAACGGCTGTTGCTTTCCGATGCTGCTCTGTCCCGGGGAGATCGTAGCCCGTACAAAATATTTTCTTTCCAGTCTGGAACTTCTGCTTCTTTTCAGGGACTTACAGGTACAATAAATCCATACTCTTAGATCAAGTATTGATGTCCATATTTTATCGATTATCGACCATCCATTAACCTTTACTGTCATTAGCTTTGTTGCTATGAAACAAACGTATTACAATTCCCGTGAGACTCTAACCAACTCTGAGGTTTGATTACGTCTGTGTGAGGCCAGTCAATACGTATACTTTACTTCTCATCAAATACATTTGAAAACGTATAGATGACTGACCCATATGCTCTCTGGCTCATTGTAGACAGGAACTGCTTTGTTTATAAGTTTAAGGTTATTACGAAGTGAAAGCTGCAGGGGCTGCAAACACCACCAGGGAGGGCTGCAGCCCCTAAAGTCCCCCACTTCCAGGGCTGTTGCTCTGGATCACTGCTATACGCCATTAAGAAATGAATTCAGAATTTGATCCATTTGGTCCGATAACTATTCTAAAGACTAGAAGAGCCACACAATTAAATAATTTAATCCCCATTCAAGTTAGCAGAGCGCTAAACTGAAAATAGCCAGCTCAGCCGGCGGAGGTCTCTAATGCGCCTGCTCTGTGGGCCGCACAAGGCAACCAAATTAAACTATATGAAATAAATATACAGGTTCCATAAATGGTATGAAGTGAATATGAATATGAATAGATATGAATTGTGTAAAAGTAAAAAAAAAAAAAAGAATGTTTTCATCTGTGAATGTTTTGATGCAAATAATTGGAATCAGACTTGTTAAAATCCAAACGATACTCATCCCTACTAGTCACCCAAGTCAAGTCACAAGTCTTTTGAGTCACAAGTCATCCAAGTCAAGTCTCGGGTCTGCCAGCTTAAATATCAAGTCATTTAAGATTCAATTCATCCAAGTCACGTCACATACTAGGTCTTTAAGGGCATGTGATTGTCTGTTTGATCTTCCATTGTTCCTTGATTTTACCAGGTTCAATTCACAAGTAACAAGCGAGTTTAATAATTTTATAATAATAAAGCTATACTTGAGGCTGTCTCCAACCAAATACAAAAGTGATTTCATTACTTTGATGATTGTCTCAAACACACAGTGTGACTCAGGTAATTTGAAGAAGACAGCCAGTTGTAATCCCAAGGCTAGACAATCTAGAATGTGTGTATATATGTAGAAGTCCTTGTGTGTGTGTGTGTGTGTGTGTGTGTGTGTGTGTGTGTGTGTGTGTGTGTGTGTGTGTGTGTGTGTGTGACTGAATGAGTAAGTCAGAGTGCAGGTGCTCCACCTCATCGCTGGGAGCAGCTGGCTAAGGCAAGGCTTCAGACATGTCTGGCTGCACACACACACACACACACACACACACACACACACACACACACACACACACACACACACACACACACACACACACACAGAGTATGAGGTTGCAATGTGGAAAATACTTACTTACATGAGCAAAACGTAAGCAGAGGGGAAAAGGAGGGGTTCGAAACAATTAAACCTATGCTGACAACTCACAGACATTTCATAACTCACGGCTGGAGCTTGCGTCTTGTAACAGCAGGGCCACATGGAAAGCAGTCCTTATAGGGTTATACTATGAAACACACACAGGACTGACACACGCCTGGCACAAGACAAAGGTGTGCCCTAATTGCCATTAGCCAGATGTTCTGAACCCAGACAACTATAGCTTAATCACACCTAGCACACACTGGTAATAGCTTCATCAATGGTTTTTCATTGCAGTGACTGTATATTGTCTCTGCATGCAAGCTGATTCTACTCACTCTAATAATCCACTGATGTAATTTTCCATGAGCAGTGGAAACTTTGGTTGGTCAGAACGGACACATGTGTTGCCAACAATTGTATACTCTGTAAGTAGGGAGGGTCTTGAGGTTAGAGACCAATCCACCCTTTGAGCCTTACTAAAGTTGCCTTGACCAAGGCAGCAATGCCTACCATCTCTTGGCTGTTGGGTAGTTGTCAGGATTGTTCAACCGGTGGGAGGACAGGATAGAGGAAAATGTTCACTTTGGATGAAAAAAGACTATTATCAAGCTGCAGGGGTTACCTTCTCATTCACACAGTACAAACAGCAACACATCTGTTAAAGGGGTGATAGAATGATTATATAGGATATTTCACACTGTTCCTTCTGGTCTCCTAATGGGGTATGGAACATTGGTTGGGCTGAAAATGGCCTGGTTGATATTTTATTGGCCCTTATGCATCCCTGTGTTTTGGCCCTATTTGTAACAAGAGCTTTTCTTTCAAATATGGTATTCTCATGAATATTTAGATGAGCTGCGCGCTGATTGGTTGAGCGAATCCCCATGCACACACATTAGAGATGCGACAGAATCTCATATTCCAGACACTGCAATGTTTTGTTACCAAATTCACTTCTGAGACTTTCTTTTGCAAGAAATCAACTATATAAAGCTCAAATATGGGCCGTTTTACGAAAATTGATGCCTAATTGCAAATTTGGTAAGACGTGTCGGACTTTAGGAGCTCCACGCAGTCTGACGAGAAAGCGGCAGCCTGCTGGGCTCCATACCCAGCGCAAAGTCACCCTTTGTGGATTACTGCACTACTGGGGCTCCGCGGCCGGCTGCTAACTATAATAACTATAATAACTATATAACTATAATATATTTACAGTTTGAATTTCGTCACGGCACTTATATTACAGCTATCCCAAGGTCTTTACAAAGCTAACAAAAGCTAACAGTTAAGGCATTTTATGAACGTGAAGGGTCTTGTTAGGAGGAGCAGCTAGCAGCTATGTGTCCCATTCAATACAATGTGAAAATATCGCGGCTAGCTAGCTACACTTTCGGTATAACTATAGTATATTTACAGTTTGACTTTCGTCACACCACTCATATAACATCTACCCCAAGGTCTTATAAAGCTAAGAATGGTTTCAGGTTTCAATTTAATGAATTTTTGTGAAGACTAGGGGTTTCGTTAGCTGCGACCGTCCCTTCAATTCTATGTGTACAAATTGCGGCTAGTTAGCTTCATTTTCAGCATAATTAGAGTATATTTACAGATTGCATTTCATCACACCACTCACATAACATCTACCCCAAGGTCTTATAAAGCTAATAACAACTGGTTTCGTTAGCTGCGACCGTCCCTTCAATTCTATGTGTACAGATTGCGGCTAGTTAGCTTCATTTTCAGCATAATTAGAGTATATTTACAGTTTGCATTTCATCACGCCACTTATATAACATCTACCCCAAGGTCTTATAAAGCTAACAATGGTGTCCGATTTCAATTTTATAAATTTTTGTGAATTTCAGAGGAATTCTAAAAGGAGGTTAGCTAGCTCTCAGTGATAGAGCTCCATCCAGCCGCGGGCTCTATCAATGAGACTCGCGGACAAGAGGCGTTTATTTCACCGATCTTTTGTTTAAATAACTCAACACATTATAATTACACACATTATAAGATTACCTGGAACCTGTGGTAAGAGATTGCTGGCGTAACAAGCTCGCTGACCGCGCTCTCACTCACACACACCGGCCATTTATCAGGAAGAGGGGAGCTGCAGGCCGTGACGGACCTCTATCTACCTCACAGCAGGCCGGGCTCTGTGAAGGAAGGCAGGCCGGGCGGCGAGGCAACAACACAGGCAGCACCGGCCGCTGAAGTCTGACACACAGTCGGACAAAATTTGCAATTAGACATAAATTTTCGTAAAATGGCCCATATTTGATCTCTACATAGTTGATTTCTCGCATAAAAAAGTCTCAGAAGTGAATGTAATGGTAAAATAGCATATGAACAATGTATACAATTTCTGAGATCTGCACGACCTAGATTCAGAAGGCTAACTGATCTCAGGTCAGTTGTGTAGCCTATGTAAATGTTGGGGCGTGACAAAGAGAGAGACCAGAGCCAAATGAGGAAGAGCCGCCGAGTTGACGTCAACTAGGTGGCTCGTTGAGATTTGCCCGTTTTCAGAGGCAGTTTCAAATTGTGAGATTTACAGAGGAAAGAGTTGTCAATGGGATTTTGAGGTTCTATGTATGTCCTAGTTACCCACTAATACTAAAAGTATTTGTAAACTATGAGGATAAAGACCAAGGTTAATCATGATAAACTGTTACAGGAAATCATATTTTCCTCTCTGCTTAATCTTTTAGTTAGTATAGTTTCTAGTTACTAACTGACTTAATGTTTGCCTTTAGAGTCAATCTACAATTTCAGTTTCTTATAGTAGGAATGAATCCTCTAATATTCCACACCTCTTTGGGATTAAGGCTGACAACACAGGTAGATTTTTTTGGGAATTTTTGTGCAATAGTCTGAGAAGTTCCAGGCCTGATTACAAGACTTCTAAAAGGGCTATGAAGCACTCTTTGGAAAGGCCCTGGTGTTAGCTATCATGCTAAAGCCACAGAACGATGCAGATATATTGGGGTTTACATGACTAGATTTTTGGATTCATAATTATTTATTTATTTTACAAAGACACTGTAATTCCATGCTGGATCAAAAAGCTTCTGGATGGCCTACAATCATATGAAAGGACCTCGTTGAAACGGCGCATTTCTCTGCTTCTAAACGAAAAAGGTCTTTGCACTGCGTTTAACTGGTGTTATTAAAGTGCTCCATGAAGTGACCATCTAGCCTCACACCCACTCCCTCCAAATGGAGACTTTTCAGCCAAAACATTGCAACATCTCAAGAAAAAGGAGAGAAAGCAGAGTGACAATCCAACATGAACGTTAAATAATCTGCTATGAAACAATGCATGATGGAAAAAGTTAGCCCTCCACACTCTCAGCATCTTTACACAGGGCTTCTAATGGTACAGTATGCATGCAATTCACGAGTGGCGTTCCATTTCATAGGAATAAATACACCCGTAGCTTTTTTTCAGAGGACCACTTAACCCGAGGCTGGCTCCAAAACAAGGAGAAAGGTTAACTTCTGTGTTTATGCAGGGGGAATACATGTAAGCAGCAGGGCTTGTTTGTGCCTTCGCAGTGGGGTCCCTGGGAGTTTGTAAAGGGAAGCATTGTTTCCTCAGGAGCTGTGTTTTCCTAGCCTTGCATGTATTAGCCGGAGAGGTCAACAATCAGCCCTGAGAATAAGCCAGTGTGTTGTACCAGCCACTTTAAGATTATCTTGACATTCTTGTTGCCGCAGGGGAAGGACAGGCCTCCCACTTGATTCATACTACTCAACACAGATGTAGCAGCCAGGTAGAGGAGAAGGTGAAGAATGGAAGGAGGGAGGGATTGTAGGAGGCATGAAAGGGACAGAGACGTGGAGGGTGGCGGAGCACTGGCGCTAGCTACTACATGTTGCAGCACGTCCATCATGGGTACATTACAGACAACCTCTGCCATTTAGAGATGGAGGGCCCCTGTGCAGCCTGCTAATCCGCTGCTATGAGTGACTTTGTCAATCAAGGAGGCAAGCATGGGCAGACTGTATGGCGCATTATCAGTAAGGGGCTTATACAAACCCGTGGTGGTGGAAATGAGAATGCCGTCTTAGGGCTTACAACTTCCTGTAAATCACTCTCTAAAGCCAGGAACCTAAGAAACCTTTTAGATAAGGTTGTCAAGGTCCGCTCCTCAGCAAAGCACACTGCCACATCTTGTAAAAAGTTAGCATAGAGTAATGTGTCCTGACACCCGTGGCTTTAAAGGAGCTAAAGGAGAATGGGGTGAATGCCAAGTTTGTGTTGTATCCTTAAAGAGAGTGTGCTTGAGGTTTCCTGCCCAGAAGCTTCCTGAAAGTTTCTTGGCATAAGATTGCCAAGCACAATGTCTGGGCCTGGATCCCGTTGTCCTTTTACACTGGCATGTCAGATTGGATGTGATACAGTATATAATGATATACTATAATGCATAAATACATCAACCCGATTTGAGTCCTTTTTTAAAGCATATTAAAGCAGACAAAGGTAACACAATGTTTGCTGGTTTCAGATCTCTGAATCGCTGCTATCATCTCTGATGTTTCTCACCTTTCAAATAATGAAGTGAAACAAAACAACTTCCCTGGACGGAAGGACATTTGATTTTAAGTTACATTACAAATCAGTCCAAACACTTTTTGAATGTTTGGTGTTCTAATTTAAAATGATTTAACCCAGCAGTTATCACTTTCAGCAAGCTATTTTATCTTTAGCTCTCCTTCTTGGCGCCATGGTGCAGCTGAGAAAGACCTGAAGCTCAAAGTATGAATCTCCTGGAATAAGCTCAGACAGACAAATCCATGTGGACTGAGCAAGACCACAGAGGAAGTGAAACAATTAAAGGTGTCTCCTGTAATCTGTGGCCGGGCTGGTATCATTAGAAGAAGCCAGCCAGTGAAAGTCAGTGGGCTGGGACAGTGACGTGTTGTGTGGCTCCTTATATAGCTACATCATGCTAACCCCTCTTCCATGACCAAACAGTAGGAGCAGCACATTAGACTTCAACATTTAGCCTACCCCTACGAGGGATGGGCGATATGGCCTAAAATCCATATTGCGATATACATTGCAGCCTCTTGCGATAACAATATATATTGCGATATATAAATTATAATAGAACCATTTCAGACCAGGTTACATAGACCCTAAGGAAAACCAAACTGCTAAATGTATTTTTTTTTTTAAAAGAGAAAGAAACATAGTATGTAGTTTTGAGAACATTTATTGTTCAAAACTGTAATTATACAACATAATTTTGCAGATAAATAAAATTCAAGTACACTAGTTGCAGAGACTTTGACAAAGAAAAAGCTTAAAGTATTGGGTGTCTTCTCTTTAGTGCAAACCATTCTAAAAGGCACTACACTTAGTTAGTTGAAGTCCTTGGTTCTTAAATGCCACCCAAGATGCAGAGAACAGGAAAAACTGGTGTCTGTTTAGTTAAGGAACAGACACTGTACTGGAAATACTTTCAGTATTAGGCAAAGATGCACAGATACTTTAAATAAAAACATATTTCAATGGTACGGCTCGACCCAACCCGTTCTCATTCCGAACTCGTAAAATAAGTACGTTTGGGCAGTGTCCTTCAGCGTCTGATGTGACGAAAAAGGCACCCTTCAGCGTATTTGTGTAACGTACTGGGGAGAGCCGCAGTTGGATGAGATTTAGCGAGTGGTATGTAATGGGAAATTGCTGCGTAAGGATGGTAGTTGGGGTGGCGGATGGGTAAAACACTGGACTTTCACTCAGGAGACTCGGGTTTGTGCCCTGCGTGTGGCGTTATGTTTCCCCGTCTCCGGTGTGTGTTTCCCGGCTTTTGAGGCGTCCTTTCCCCGTTGTTTTTCTCCTAAACCTCCGCCATTCCGTTCACCCGTCCCGACCAAGCGCGTCAAAAGGGACGAAAAAGGGACGGCAATAGTGGCGACCAAGCACGTTTACATGAGACGCTAAAGGAGACTTTTAACGTCAAATAAGAACGAGAAAGGCTCCTGACCGAACGTCCTTATTTTACGAGTTGGGTGTGAGAATGTGTTGCTCGACCACAGCTCCGTTGTAGCGGCTTAAATCCAATCCGCTTTTAGTCATGTTTACTCAAGATGACGACGCGTCGCAGCCGGTTGCAGCTAGTGGCTCTAAACTTTGAGGTAGATTGCGTCATCAACATGAATTAACGCGATAGTGCAATATAATTAAAATCTCTATCGTAGGCCAATTTTGTATCATTTATATTGCATATTGTCTATATTGCCCATCCCTAACCCCTAATGATGATGATGATGCATTTTTGGCATTAGTCAATAGGTTTCTTATGGGTTTTCCTACATTGATGAAGTTACCATCACACATCTGTGCACTGATTAGTTAGTCATTTCCTTCAAACATTTTAATCATTATTATAATTTGAACCTATGGCCACAGATCAAGTCGTCCAAACTTTGACAAAATACATTGTCATTGCCTTCCAAAATGACCTATACGACTGCTGACTGCTTTGCCACAGCTGTAGTTAAGTTTGCTCACCTCGGTTAAGGGTTAATCTTGAATATCGATATTCCTATAATAACAATGGATTAAATTACTTTGGTAAGATGTTGCTCATATTAACCCTAACCCACAGAGAATGATCCGTTAGAATCTTTTAGCTTTATTTTAGTGACTAGCTGGTGCTGAAGAGAAGGATATTTTTCTCAAGAGTTTGTGAAGACCAAGTGTAGTCCTACACTTGGTAGAAAGAAAATAGTTACCGAACTACACCCGCCAACGGCATCAACAACCAGGTCTGTGGGTTATCTTGAGTAACTCGTCATGATTTCTGGAAAGAGACATTTCTGTTGAGTTTTTCAAATGTATTTTATTGGCACTTTGAGTACCACAAGCCAAATGACATCTAGTCTAGTAAGACATCTCTACACTGGGCAACTCAAACCAAAACTATCTAGATTGATGAATGGCATTACAGGTAAGCAGGAAAATAGTATTAAAGTTTATTTAGATTTTTGGCTGAACTGTCTCTTTAAATGAACCACATTGAGTGGATAGTAAACAGACAGCGACCTCCCATGAAAGTCTTGCTGTACACTTTGCTGAACCAACCATCCAAAGTAACTTCCTCCCTTATTTTGCAGAATGACAGCATTACATCTCTTCCACCATTACATCTGAGACACAAAAGTCATACATTCGGCCATTTGACTGAGCAAAAGACCAATTCTGGTCCTTTTCATGTGACAACAGTTTTCATGGATAGCACTCATTCTGCTTTGGTTTGGATTTTACTTGTCTACATCTCTCCTTGTTCTTGGTCCTCAACTACTCTGCCGTACAAAGGCAAAAGGCTGTAACTTATTTTTGGTAGAAAATGAGTTACTGATGTTTTTGGGACATTCAAGACAATCCTTTATCATGTGGATAAGTATCTTGAGTCAATTTCGTTGTTTTTTTGGGAAAATAATGGGTTGTCTTAGCAGAAACTTCCAAAAGCCCAGGAGAAACCAAGGGAGAACACCGTAACACCAGTTACCGCTCTTTGATTTAGTTTTGGTCCGCTCAAATTGAGAATAGCAATAAGAATAGAATATAAGAATAAGAATAGCAATAAGTAGATCAAAAATAAATTCCATGATCACTAGATTGTATACAGGTGTTACTATAATGATTTTGTAAATGGTGATCAGCAACCACACATTAAGTTACTGCCTTTTTGCCTTGGTGTGACTTCTCACTTTTTGCAGACAATCCAAAAGCCGGTAACAAAAAAAGTCAAAAAGTCAAGTATGAGATCAAGATATTTTATGTAGATAAATGTCATTACCAAAACATCTCATTGCCAGATTTCCAGTGTCCTACCTATAATTAATTTGGCTGGACAATGAAATAACTTTAAAGTAATTTTTCTCAGTCCCACACGCTAGCGAGTTAAGGTCTTTTGCCTTTGTAGGGCAGTAAGTAGACCGTGGTCATGAAATGAACTTTTACTCAAGCGTACAGGCCCTTACTGCTGCAGGACACTAGAAAGTTCCCTGGCAGTGTGTGTGTGTGTGTGTGTGTGTGTGTGTGTGTGTGTGTGTGTGTGTGTGTGTGTGTGTGTGTGTGTGTGTGTGTGTGTGTGGTCATCTGGACATAAAGAACAGCTCTATTGTCTCCATTCAAAGGTGTGGGGGGCGGGGACCTGAAAAAGCACCTCTCATCCAAACCCTTCCTTCTAATGGCTACACTTGACATGCAGGGGACAATTCCCCAGGCAGAGAGTGAAAAGGTGCTGGCCAGCTGAGCGGGACACTCAGCAACAAGGAAGGAGAGAGTGAGAGAGAGGCCTGAGAGAGGGAGGATGAAAGAAAGAGGGTAAGAGAGGGATCTACAGAGAAGGTGGAGGTGGGGGTGTGATTTAAACATACATAACAATCTGGGTGGAATTTTGCTATTTTGGTTGTTACATTATTGTTGTGATTAGATTCACCTTCTGTTCAGAGGTTCAAGATAAAGAAAGTAAGTTCAAGTGGTGTGTTTGTTAAAAAGTGTGAGTTTGGGAGGCGAGTGGGGCCATTAGGAGGGCCTGGGATTTTTAAAAGCATATGCTCTAGAGCCCGGGGCATGCTATGAGAGGAATACCAAGCTCTGGGAACAATGAGGAGAGGGCAGAGTCACCCCTGCCCAGCAGCCTTTCACCGCTCTGGCCACTCAAAGGGCAACTACCAACACTGCACTGCTGCTCACAGTCTCTGTCTCTGTTGCTCTCCAACAAGTTATATCCTCAGTTAAAGCTGCCATGTGCAACTTTTGTCATATCGAGAAAAAAGACATGATATGCTAAAAACTATAGAAATAAAATGATCCATAAGCCATTTTATTTTGTGTTAAAAACAGCTGGTCGAAATGGCAGAAAATGCCCAAAAGCGCGATAACGTTATACGGTCAAGTGAGATAGAGAGGGCCCTGGTTCGACTCCGACCTGCGGCCCTTTGCTGCATGTCATTCCCCCTCTCTCTCCCCTTTCATGTCTTCAGCTGTCCTGTCAATAAAGGCCTAAAAATGCCCAAAAAATTATCTTTAAAAAAAATAATGCCTGGAAGTCGGAAGTTAGAAGGAAGTACAAAGAGGCGTTGTTATGGAGATGATACACCGTCGCGTCTCAGTGGTTATAAACTGCCAGCTTTCCGAACGCTGCAGTTGCAAGTTACAACTCGTCTCGTCGCAAATCTGTGGTCTGAACTGGGCTATACAGTTTTTGGCGGTGATCCAGAATGAAAATCTACAGGAATTTAACTGACTGTTTTTCATTTTTGGATTTATTTTATAATGATTGTTTAAAGTCTGTGGAAAATTCTTTGGAAAATTCAGCTGCGAATTCTGTGGGAAATTGTGTGTCCACAGATTCTGTGTGCCCCTGCTCATGACACACAAAGTCACTGAACAGTTGAGCCTTTTTCCAGCAAAAAGAGCCTTAGACTTGATCACAATTAACATCATACCCTTTCTGCATGCTACCTGCTCAGCAACAGCAGACAAAGCTAACGAAGAAAGTCATTTAGAACATCTTCTGGAGTTGGGGAAGATGAAAACCGAGCCCAAAGGACAGTGAATAACAGACTTATGCTTTTCTATTTTACGGCAAGAAATACAGCTTCACATCATAGATGTAATATAAGAAGTGGATAAGCCAAAAATTACCCGGAAGATCAGCACTTCTCCCACACTGTACACATAGAGCAGGCACAGTAGAGACCTCCGCTGGCCGAGCCAGCTACTTCTGGTGTAGTGCCCTTGAGGCTCTTCTACACTTTCCAAATGTCAATCAAACCAGAGTAGATCAAATTCTGACAGTAGAACGAATCATTTTCAAGTCAATGTTACAAACACTGACACAATTTGACATTAGCTGTCTGAGTAAAGGAGCGAATATGCCAAAGTGTTGGAATTTAAGAGTTGTGTGCTGTCACAAAGCATGTAAGTCATGCAAGCAAACAATGTTTCGACACAACACTAATCTATCTGTAAAAACAAGAATTACCTGAGCAAACAATCGGAATTAGTGATTGATAGATTAAAAAAAAGTTGTTAAAAGAGACTCAAAAGTTTCTAAATTGAGTGAGGTTGCTAAATTGACCACGCTGTATGTGCTGTCTGTGTATCTGTCAGCTCAGTTTGACATTTATTTTGCCCGTGTGTGGCCAAAAATGAATGGCTTTGGCTTTAAAGGACACCCTAAGCCCTCCCCAAGGATCACTAAGTGACCTTGTCTTATTGCCATCTGTGTGTGGCAACTTTGGGTGCTTTAGTACTGCCCCGGCTGGATGCAATCTGAAAGACAACAAGACATTAACCCTTAAATTTGACCCTTTTTTTAAAGTTTCTGCATCAGAAATTTTGTTTTCTTTCAACCAAATCGCCCCAAAGTAACATGGATGGTTCCATACAACGCTCCTTGCAAGCAGATCTCTACTTGTATTGATTTTTTCAAATTTACACCATTTGAAAAAAAATCTAAATTCCTTTTAAAATAGTATCCTGACTAAATGTGCAACATATACCAGTGTGTGATCCACTCAACATCCTCTGATCTTAACTATTAGTCAACATAATTCATAATTTTAGCTTTTTTTAAACTCAGGAATTAGGTATAATTTCATAAAAATTAGGATGATTGACCATGAATCCCAAAAAAGAAGTGTAAAACTAGAGTTAATAAGTTGGAATGAAGTTAGCTAACAAGATGCAACACAAGATAGGAGATAGTTTTTACTTAAAGGTCCCATAACATGGTGCTCTTTGGATGCTTTTATATAGACCTTAGTGGTCCCCTAATACTGTATCTGAAGTCTCTTTTATATAGACCTTAGTGGTCCCCTAATACTGTATCTGAAGTCTCTTTTATATAGACCTTAGTGGTCCCATAATACTGTATCTGAAGTCTCTTTTATATAGACCTTAGTGGTCCACTAATACTGTATCTGAAGTCTCTTTTATATAGACCTTAGTGGTCCCCTAATACTGTATCTGAAGTCTCTTTTATATAGGTCTTAGTGGTCCCCTAATACTGTATCTGAAGTCTCTTTTATATAGACCTTAGTGGTCCCATAATACTGTATCTGAAGTCTCTTTTATATAGACCTTAGTGGTCCCCTAATACTGTATCTGAAGTCTCTTTATATAGACCTTATTGGTCCCCTAATACTGTATCTGAAGTCTCTTTTATATAGACCTTAGTGGTCCCCTAATACTGTATCTGAAGTCTCTTTTATATAGACCTTAGTGGTCCCATAATACTGTATCTGAAGTCTCTTTTATATAGACCTTAGTGGTCCCCTAATACTGTATCTGAAGTCTCTTTTATATGGGCCTTAGTGGTCCCCTAATACTGTATCTGAAGTCTCTTTTATATAGACCTTAGTGGTCCCCTAATACTGTATCTGAAGTCTCTTTTATATAGACCTTAGTGGTCCCATAATACTGTATCTGAAGTCTCTTTTATATAGACCTTAGTGGTCCCCTAATACTGTATCTGAAGTCTCTTTTATATAGACCTTAGTGGTCCCCTAATACTGTATCTGAAGTCTCTTATATATAGGCCTTAGTGGTCCCCTAATACTGTATCTGAAGTCTCTTTTATATAGACCTTAGTGGTCCCCTAATACTGTGTCTGAAGTTTCTTTCCAGAAATTCAGCCTTGGTGCAGAATTACAGCCAAAACAAGAACAGAACAAATACTTTGAGAAAAGTTGCATATGGACAAGATTGCAGATCACCAATCTGAAAGTCTTGACTCCGAGTTTCAAACTTTATTAGCATTTGCAATGAGACTGTAGATCAAGTCATTCATGCTATTCCAAAAACAATCAAGCGGTATTATGAGTGGTATTATTTATAGTATTCTTACTTCATTCCACTGTCAGTTTATTCTAATATCTCTCAGGCTTACTCGTTCATTATCACTTCCTCGTTTATCTTCACTCCAAACCAAGACACCATCTCTTTAAATTTCTTCAATCCCATGCTGCTTGGAACGATAAGAGACACTACTTACCAGTACAAAGGGCTCATATTTACATACAACCCTCTTTATCTCAGCTGTGGGCTTGTTTTTATGATTTGTGGTTAACTCCTCAAAGCCTCCGCCAAGATCCAAGGCTTGTACAGCTTGTACTTAATGAGTGTAATTTCCAACATTAAAAGCTTATGGGTTGCCACTGCAATAATAAAAAGCGTGCTTTGTCAGTCAAGCCTTTTGATCTTGACACTTTTAAAAAAACAGTTCCCTAGGATGTTGACAATGCAGCCAACTGACAGGCCTGTATGTAGGCCGCGGAGAAAAGAAGATTATTGCTCTTTGTAGACATGACCCCATTTGCCTTTTCGAGAGGTTTTGAGCCGTCTTAGAGGAATTTGGGGATGTAAAGTTCTACCCATGTTTTGGATGGAAAAGAATGAGCTTTTAAAGAGGGAGTAAAGCTCACAAAACAGTGTGGTTTCTTTTATTCTGATGCGATAAAACAAAGAATCAAAGTAGGAAACAAAGCATATCATATACATTTCACAAGCGTGGATGAAGATCTAAAGAAAAAAAGATTCTTAACACATTTTGAACTACCTTTTCTAGATTCATGACTTAACAAATTGCAAACAACTCAGAGTTTTTTTTAACACGGAGAGCTGACACATCTCCTCTGGCAATGCACAAGAAGACGAGCAACATTTAGTAAAGCCTGCAGCGCGGAAGTTCTGGACTCAGCAGCTGTCATTTTGCTCGTTGACATTATGCATGCTCGATATTTGTCATGCTGTTTCCCCCCTCTCCACGCGGGTAATTTGGGGCACAATAAAGCACTCTAGTGGGTAACAGAGCTCTCTTTGTGGCACGGGCCCCTGGGGGCCACTAATCTCTGCCAAGGAAAACAATGGCTCACTGCACCGCACCATGGCCCGCTCCTGTCAATAATGCATCAGGTTCAAACGCATGCATACACACACACACATACACACATACACATATACACACACAGCTGGCACTGTTGCCGCCCATCCTTGTCCTGACAACCACAAGAAGTGATCACCTGGCCTACAACCGGACTCTTTGACAGATAATTAAGACTTTGTTAAGAAAAAAAAGCAAGATATTACTATATACGTTATTTACCCCAACTACCTACTATCATTTGCAAACAGAGGGAGTTTCCCTTGTCACAGCAAACTAATTTTCATCCCTGTTACCTAGCGAATCCTATTGTTGACACATCAACCTGCAGTTTATAGTTCATGGAGAAATCAATATGACAATACAGTGCCAAAACTCAAAGCCGTTGCAACATATTTAGTTGTTGAAATAAATATCTGTTTGGAAATATCACATGCAATAACGTGTCATTAACTAATGGGGGAAACTATTCATCATCTCTTTTGTTTTGTTGTTTTTAACACAGAGAGTTTTTTGTTCTATAAAACATATCTGCTATAGAGCTCAACAGTGTGTTTCCAGAAGTAAAAATCCCATTGATTTTCTCTGTAAGGATTTTGATTATCAGTCATAATGTCTAAACCATCCGAGGTAGACTGACCTGGAGCTCTGAGGTTGTGAAACAAAGGTTTCTGCTCCTGTATAAGCTAGAAATCAACCTTGTTTTAAGACATGTTTTATGTCATGG
The DNA here is from genome assembly GCF_010015445.1 of Perca fluviatilis. Classification (NCBI taxonomy): domain Eukaryota; kingdom Metazoa; phylum Chordata; class Actinopteri; order Perciformes; family Percidae; genus Perca; species Perca fluviatilis. The sequence continues at coordinate 693,123 of NC_053123.1, read as the reverse complement.
AGAAGTACTATACTACCCACAATCCTAAGTATAACTGTAACATCTCTGATTGGTGGAGATTTCTACAACCATGGAAATCAGACAATGCACCAGCAAACCCGCGCACTGCTAAAGTAAGCTTCTATCGCTGAACTCTGTGATCATTTCTCTACACAGTCTACCTTTGCCTTTTTTGCCCTTTTTCAAAATGTTTTTTTGCGCTGAATCAAATGTTCTATGGTCCCGATTGATCTTGTAGCTGGTTGGCTTGGTTCCAGGCTTCAAACTCTCTAAAGAAACATTTAATGAAACGTCAGTGGAGATATTAAATGGGGAAAATCCCTTCCAGAAACAGAGCCGTTCAAAAAGTGGGCGCTCACTGTTGAGCTCTATTAGTCTCCCGAGTGTGACTCAGCACGTTTAAAATCATCAGTCACCCAGACAACTCTTAGAAATGATTTAGAGTAGAGATGTAATCAATGACAAGTCAGCGGTGGAGCAAATCAACAGCAGGCTACAGCCGCTGAGTCATGACTGCAGAGACCTCGAGGATTTAGACACTCATCAGCAGATGGACAAATCCAAACATGTGACATGAGTTATCTTTTCCTACACTCGGGTTCCTCCAAGCTTTTTATTTATTCATACTAAATGGACTGCACTTCTTGGTTTGGCACATTTGGCCAATAATTTGGCTGATTAATCAAGTAGAAACAAAAAAGAAAGTAAGCAAAGTGTTCCTGAAGACAGCCTGAGCCACATAAGGCAGTGATGAACCAGATCAAAGCGGACTGACTGGCCTTTGTCTGCACAGGTCAATAAAAAACTTTCAGGTTGTTCCCACTTTGAGCTGAAAACCTACATGCTGTGGTTGCTTTTCGCAGCAGCTAATTGTTCAATTATAATGGACAGATAGATAGATAGATAGATAGATAGATAGATAGATAGACAGATGGACTTTATTAATCCCAAAGTGTGTGTGTGTGTGTGTGTGTGTGTGTGTGTGTGTGTGTGTGTGTGTGTGTGTGTGTGGGTGTGTGTGTGAATTTCTTTGGTATAACAACTTTTCTGAAATTTATGTTTAAATCCCCCGAAAATACATTTCTAAAAGTAAGAAAATCAAATTTCCCACACACACTTTTCACCTCTGCGTACGGTTTTAATTTGTCAACGTTTCGGTTGCCGTCAATCTACCTGCCATGTTGGCGGATAGCCAATGAGAATTGAGTGATTAATTAGTTGTTTTTTTAACACTGTTCTTTCAAATTTCAATCAAGTCTGATATTTCCTTGGATTTGGATAAAAAATGGGGCGGCAATTTGCTGGGGTAAAGACGGAGGGAAGGAGACATTTCAATACCAAGTGGACAGCTGGCAACAAGGACAAGGTTCGTGAGTGGCTGATTTATGACAACAGTACATAACACATGTTCTGCAGGGGCTGTCATATGGCTCAGAGAAAGCAAAGCTAAATCCTTTTGAATTGGGGACTAAAAACTAAGGACCACGAGTCATCAAAAAAAAGAAGAAAATTGGCTGGTAAAAAGCCTGTGTGGCTAGTGGATTTTTAAATCCACCTGCCATAATCGCTGGTAGCCAAAAAAGTAACTTCACGCTCTAATAACCTACCAAAGCAACTGATAAGATCTGGGAACATGGCAACATTACTAGAATGAGAAACACAAGCAGGTTGTAAACAAACCAACCGTTTAGACGGATTATCTAAATCACTTCATTTGGAGAAGAGTATGTGTTCATGTACAACAATAAGCACAGTAGGTCAAACTAGGGAAATGGTTTCTAAACTTCCCTTGACACGCACTGGCCCAAAATTCCTTTTTCCCATCCGCAATCATTACAAAAAGAAGTCTTTAAATTGACTAATAGTTTTTTCCGAGCATTGCAAACACTCCAAAATGACTTTGTATTATCACAATTGTATGGAAGCGGGGCAGTGGCAGTAAGTCAGTTGTAGACACATGCTCCATTGACCCACAAGTGCAGAAGCCCAAGAAAAACATATTGAGTGAATGCACGCATTGAGCAAGTTTCATTGGAAGTTGAAAGATCTTTTAATACATGCATGGCAAACTGTGATCACAGTTTAAATGTACTGTGCATTTTCCCTTTCACAGAACAGCTTTTTTACTAAAAGCTGTCTGATCTTCTGACTGCTTGTGTTTCTTGGGTCGTCTGACTTCATTTAGCGATGTTTCTGCGTTCCCAGATCCCAGCAGTAGACCTTTTTAACAGCAGACATTTGATTTATAATAGCAAGAAAAGTACAGGTAGATTCGTTGACATTTAAATGGCTCAGTCCCATGCTGTGTCCCTGTACGCTTATTCCAGCCAGCATGCACAATACCAGGACCTGTCCTAAGTGGAATTCAGACATTGTTAATGTTATTAAATGCACTTTTCCTGAAATGTCCTCTTTATTATCACCAACAGGAAGGATGCAAACAAGACCCAATTTCTAATCAAATAAAACTATCCTTTAAAATACCAACTGTCTTGCTGTGTATACTTGCTGTATTCCATGAGAAAACACACTTTTGGGAACATGAAGCATGACAGAAAACCTATTTTAAAACCTTTGAGATACAATAATGACAGGTTGAAAATTATAACTGTTTTTAGGAGTTGTCATGTTACCAGCCAATGACAATGTAGTGAGCCAAATTAGAACAGCAACCAAAGCCTGTAATCTACATGTCATCTTTGCATCTAACCTAGATCTGTTCTTTATTGGTTAACCACATGTGCTACAATGGCAAAACCACATGTGAGGGATTGTATCAATAAGAACAGGTCATCAATCAAGCTGGAGCTCTCAGCATCGTGTTTGCTGAGGTTTCCCTACCATCTAATGAAAGGCGGGATCGCTGCCTGTCGAGCCAGTGACGGCTTGAAAAACATCAGAGCTTTCTAACAAGCCTGAAAGGGATGGATGAGCAGCCAGCTGGGACATTCTACACCAAACAATATGACCTATATTTAGGCTCATAGTTTGACTAATTTAAAGTGTCAGAAATAAATCTTCCAAGCTGTGAACCAAATTAGGTGCACTTGTATTTCAATGCAAGCTCTCTTTTCATATCTGTTGAAATATAATTTGACAGATATAACAAGACACATGAAAACCAATACTCAAAGGGAATCTACAGAGATCGCGGCATGTGAAATGAACAGGATACAGTTAGAAATAAAGGGAAAGTATAAATAGAAATTGAGCTCAAGCACTTTTCCAATCTTCTCATCATCAGTGGCCACAGGATGGCACAGGCCCCCTTGAAATCTGATTGGCCACCCTTGGTGGCCCCCTCCCGGGTCAAAAGGTGATAGGTAGTTGGCGTGTTAGTTAGTTAGTTAGTGGTTGTTATGGATGGATTACTGAACAAGCCGGCCAGTACAGGCCCAGGGCCCCTGGACCCCTTGCCACATTTTTACTCATTCTACAAATGCGTTCACCTTCTTTAAGGCTTCTCCCTCTGCCACATTCAATACCCGTACCTTTCCATCCCTTGCTATTCTGATCCAAACAGAGAGCTCTGAAGTGTATGAACAATGTGCATGAAGAACTACCCAGATCGGGGGTAAAATAATAACCTTCCCTCATTACCCACATTTAACAAACACTTTAGGACCTTGTATGTGTTTTCAACAAACATTCTAAGGAAGGGATAAAACCCTTCTTTCATCCCCTTCTTACGGCTTTTGTGTTGATTCTATGGGTCGTCAGATCCAGCTGGAAGTCTTCACTTTGCCCACAACACCTCCCTGTGTTGTGACACAGGCAAAGTGCAGACTAAGGAATCAAACCGTCGAGCTACTTTGAAGATAAGCGGCTATTATTCCTCAACTACCCTCATTGTTCTACGCTTGAATTAGTGCACCTGAATCCACTAATCGATGGTTGTAAGTTCTGTCTGCACATGAATGACATGTGAGGGCTGTTAAGTGATACTTGAGTGTTTCACGAGGAATGGCTGCCGGTGGTTCAGTGGACCAGGGTGCCTGTCTGTTGTGAGTCCATCATGAGCTAAGTTGCAAGCCACCCCTTCTCACTGAATGTGCAAAACTGTCCAGTGTAGAAGATACAACTTCAACTTTCAACTTTATTTTGTCCCCTGAGGGCAATTGATTTTACAGCAAGGCATTACAGCAAGGCATTGAAAACAACATATACATACAATACAGAAGGAGATGGATGCAATACTGAATACAAGAGGGCTAGAAGATCAAAAATAGTCACTGGTGACCAACATTTACAGACTTTAACATTTCCCAGTGTACAAAGCAACAGCATCAAAAACATCTAAAAATTACAGCAGAATGAGGAAAAAACCTAAATAAAAATACACTTAGGGAAAAGACAATGTGTTATGTTAAAAAGTGGGGGCCAGACTATATTTGTGGACTATGTACTGTTCTCTTTCAATGGAATTTTAATTAGATTAAGGGAGTGTTGCATTAAGGATCGTTTGTAGCCTTAATGTTGCTAGGCTAGCGAGTTTCATCATGTTAACAGTGTTTTCTAGTGTGTCCTTTAGACGTTATACTGTGTTCTTTAGAGCTAGTCAGCCCAGTTTAACCTGTGGGAGTATCGAGGGCTCGTGGTACATGTTTTGCTGCCACAAGGAAGTAAATTCCCTACAAGTGAAAACAAGTGGAAAGTCTTCACTGCAGAAGTGAACCTAGAACCACCAGTGTCAGCGAAAGTCTTGAAAAATGCTAACAGCCAGAGAAGAAAAGTCTGACTGTTTCCAAGAACTTGATAGGATAGTGTGTGAGTGTCTGACTGATAAACAGGATGAAGAATATTACCTGTTCCTGAGAACATAAGTGGACAAACTACTCAAATGTCCGATTTATGTTCTTCTTCAATGAAAAATGTCATGGTTTACTTTGACGAGAGAAAAGGCTTCAGGTGAGGACTGTCTAATCCTTGGGGTACTTGTATCTCGGAAAACTTTCCCAACAGGACTAGTCTGATAAAGTATTTCTCACATCTAGTGAGAAAAGGGAGGATGGATTTATAATTCGCCAGTACAGTACTTTCCATCACTCAGTTTAGACATCCTTGAAGAAAGAAAACCCAGATGATTCATAAATGTTGGATTGCCAGTGGCTAGCTAGCAGCTAACGTGATAAAACATGAAAATGAAACATTAAAACTTTGGATTTATCAGAGAAGATCCATCCCTCTTCTGGCAGAGGCTAATTGCTTCGCTGAACCTTTGCCTCAATATCATGCTAACAACTTCCGCACCAGCCTCTTCACTGAATGCAGAGAGACAAAGTTGTTATCAACCCTACATTCCAACTCCAACTAACACAACAAATCAGCTGAGCCCTGCAATGATTTTTAACTACAATTTATTTACTTTACAGAATTTAGAATTCTTATCCCATACATACTCAATTTTACTGTAATAGACCTTGGAAGAGAGCCTGATCTCATGGCTATGTTCCTTTCCCAGAGCCTCAACGTTCCTTTTCCTTTTTCTTTAGGGGGCGGGGGTTGCCAGGTTTATCTGCCATATAATAACTATAACTATAATGATAGGGTAAGATTTGGATCAGATTCAAATTTAGACCTCCCAAATAGAATTTAATTTTGCATGTGTGGACCAGGTTTAGCAGTAGGACTACTAAATTACTCGTATTGCCAGACCTTTTGTCAATGGCCTGCCTTGTAAACATTACACAAGGTGACGCCATTTCCCTCTGCTTTGTCGGTGAATTCACAGACAGAAGGCTGAATACAAGTATATTCAGACAGTATAAGAATATATATATATATATTTGTGTGTGTGTGTTTTTCGAACTTTAAAGCATGTAAACATGTTCTAGTAGAAACCCAAAATACAAGCATGAACATGAAAATTAGCATAATATGGGACCTTTAAATTTCCTTTTGCAATGTCTGTCGGTCTGTCATACTTATTCAGTGCTAAACAAGTTAAAGCAGCCAATGTTGGAGCTTCTCGTAGCTGAATGGTTACAGTGCATGTCATTCTGTCCGTCGGCCCTTTGCTGTATGTCGTACCCCCCTCTCTCTCGCCGTTTTCAGTCTGCCTCCCTTTCATCTGACAATTAAAGGCAAAAAAATTATCATCTTCATATTTCCTTGAATTATTAGATTGTAGAGTTAAATCTATTCTGAAAGAAAATAATGTCCTATGTGGCAGTGAATGATTGCTGGCAAAAACATCACTGGATGTTTTGAAGAGCAAACGCACAGTAAAAGCTGTTGGTGGAATAAATATTGTATCATGCAAATAGTAATATGCAAAAGTTGATCACTTTACTGTAAATACTGAAACATGCACAGTGTTTTGTTCGTTTCACAGCAATACATCTGCACAGGCAATCTGCTCACATATGTTAACATTACATACATACATCCCATTAAGTGCAGTAAAACATCCACCTTGATGCTAATATATGGCTGAAAATCAACTCAGCATGGGAGTGGAATGACACATGTCCCTGAGCTGTTGATGAATGTTGCGACAGCTGTCCACCGGACATAACGTAGCGAGGTGTCTGCAGCCTGACAGTGGGCAGCGGCCAGTAAAGGCTTTACAGGGATCAGCAGGCAGGACCCTGCGGCCTCTCGCTGAGTAATGGACAGTTACAAATCTGTTCCATGGGGATCTGATGAGGAAGGGAGGGAGACAGACATAGCTCGGGGGGGAAGCATGGAGGAATGACGTGTACGGCATGAGAGACGCAGGAGATTGGGTCGCACACCTGCACTGGGGCTGGGCTGTGGTTACGTGCAGTGGTGGAATGTAACTAAGTACATTTACTCAACTACTGTTGAGGTACGTGTACTTTACTTGAGTCTTTTCTTTTCATGCCACTTTGTACTTCTACTCATACATTTCAGAGAGAAATATTGTACTTTTTACTTAGTTTACTAGTCCCTTTACAAAATCAGATTTTTGCACACAAAACAAATTTATAAAATACAATGTTTTATTATAAGTTAATATTTTAAGTAACAGTTTCAATGCAGGACTTTTACTTGTAACAGAGTGTTTTTACAGTGGGGCATTAGTACTTTTACTTAAGTAAATGGTCTGAATACTTCCACTACTGGTTACGTGAGGGGGCTGCGTTTGAGTGATTCCTACTGAGGGGCCCATGAATAAACCCCCAGCTATGGGGAGACACACTCTCTCCATGGCTGGCCCCAGTGGGAGGTCTGAAGTGGTGGCATGAGTGATAAACTGTGTCATGCTATTATACAATGACACGGCAGTTTTGAGGTGTCAGCAGCGCAGCGTGAGAAAGGTCAGACAAGCTACCTCAAGATGTGATGCTATATTTTTGTCAAGATAAGATTGAAAATAGCATGGTGTATATTAGACAACTATTTATTATTTTTGGAAAATGCCTTATATCCATAAGCAAAAATGGTCAGGAAACAAGCCAACTTTCCTGCACTTTATTAATGAATTTCAGCAATACAGCCCCCGTTTATTTCATATTAAAAACTAAAAGCCAGTAAGACCTTTAAGATATTAGATGAAGATAATATCAAAATGACTTATCATTGTGTCTTAACACACGCTCTGGCATTATGAAATGTAAATGTATTTTTTTGTATTATTGTATATATTTTCTTTTGTTCCTGTTTTGTAATGTCTATTCTATGTATCTGTGTGTGTATATGATTTTTTGTACAAGCTACTCAAGGTCCTGGGCATTTCTGATCACAATGGGTGTGTTCTGATCGGCTAGTACAGGGGTTAGCATCGTTTCTGATCAAAAGAGCAATTTTTGGCCATAAAACAAAAAATCTGTCTGGAGCCGCAAAACATATTTGAGCCTTAGATTTTGTAGATATTTTGCATACAGAAGATACAGAGGAGATATGATTGAGGTGTATAAGCTTGTACCTGGATGATATGATGCAGCGCTTGAGCTTATCTTTCATTTTTGGAGCAATAGGTATGATTCAGGAGGAAATTCTTTAAAGCTTTATCCCAGAACATGCATGTCTGAAAAGAGAAAGAATTTCTTCACACTTTGTGTGGTAAAAGCATGGAACTTGCTTCCAGAAGAAGTTGTACGTTCTCCATCAGTTAACTCTTTCAAGAATAGGACGGATACATTTTGTCTGTCAAACGATATAATGTAAAGTCGGTGTGCAATTTATGAAACTTATTTATGAATTTTTTTTATATGATATTAATGTGATTCATGAAATCAATGTGCTTTCAAATTTGTTTATATCATTTTTGTTTTTGTATTGTTTGAGTCTGGAATAGAGGTTTTTATATCCTGTACCAGAAAATGTTCAATAGATTTCAATAAATAATAAAGGTGACACAGCCTTTTAAGTCTAAATGAGCCTATCAACATTACTAATAGGTCTAAATTATATTTGTTGCCATTTTTATGGCCCTGTCTTTTGACCATTTGATCCAAATTTTAAAAGGACATTTGCTATGCTTTCTGCAGCACTTGCGAAATCGCTCTCTTTCTCACATCCCTAGCTGAATACTTTTTTTTTTAGCAAATGCAGTGTGCTTGTTCTGGTTATATCTTTCAATATTAGTCTTTTTTGGGATTTCTAATCCAAAGCTACTGTATGGAAACAGTAAGAACACAATGGCAAATACATGTGGGACAAGTGAAGGAGTATTTGGCTAGTCACACCACAACTGAAGATTGCATCTGAACTCATATTTGGTCCAAGTCAGAGCAACTTTGTCTAAACTATCACAAAGGACAATGATAGATCAACTGACAAGCCCCCGTTCCCCTCCCCCATCTGATGTCATTGTGTAGCAGACACAAAAATTAGGGGCTTAAAGATAATTAGTCAAAGAGTGCCAGTGTAATCAATAAAATGTGAACGTGACATTTTGTGTGTGTGTCCATGCGTGCATGTGAGAACAATCCTCCAAAATATGACTGACTCAAACCCTAAATTTACAAATAATAAATATGCTTGCTACTAAATCAATTGCAAAGACTATTTGGTCATTTCAACAACAACGACAACAAAAATAATGAAATAAGCCACTTCTTGAAGTCGAAAGTAAAGCCTGAAACAAGTTTTCCAGTCTGGTGATGACATGTTGTAAATAAAGTTTCCCCCCCAGAAGGAAACCTGAGACCCAATCATCATCTCTTATCTAAATACAGCTGCCTTGATTTTTGTCCAACAAAACAACCATTGTGAGCTACCTGCTCGCTTAAAATAAACAGACAGAAGAATAGATTGTTGTTCATTTCTTGTGGGATGAGGTAGCGCAGCGAGAACTGTATATGGCAGGCTCCTTGGAAGGGTAATCTCATGAAATAACATTTAGGGATTAGCTTTAATTTGAGGTTGTTCCCCCCACACAGCAGCGTCTGTCATCAGGGGCTTGACTAAGCACTGGCCTGCAAGCAGCTTCTCATCATCTACATTGTCATTAGATGATGAGAGCATGGCTGATTTTAGCTGCTCCTAAACTGAAAGTGACGCTTTAATAGGAGATGAAGAAAAAGAATATTTTGCTGACAGTCTTTTTTTAAGCATTTTATTTCAGTGTTGGTTTATTTAGTTGTTATTGAAGATGTTTTATCATACCGTCTATTTTCATTTCTCAACAAACGGGTTGCGGTTCTTCTCCCTGGATGTTTTCATATTATTTTAACTTTGGACTTTGGACTGATTGAACATAAAAAATGTGCTGAGGCTACGTTTTAGTTTAAGATCTGTGAAACTGAGAACAGTCTGTCCAAGGACACATTACTTTGTGTAAGCATATGACTTAGCAGAAAGCTGTCGAATTTGGCTTACTCTCAACAAAAAACTATTGAAAAAAATGCCATCATTTAAATAACATGCCGCTATCAAAAATATGCAGAGATTTAAGGTGGGACAGAAATGTCAAACATGAAATTCAATAGTATAGTGCAAATGCCATGACAACGGAAAGTACTTGTAGGAGTCAATTGAAATATGCTGTGGAGGAAGGTCTGGCACTGCAAGACTTTTACCCACCCATCCATCCAGGCCTCCTCCCTTCGCAGATTTTTACAGTAATAAATACATGGAATACATTCAAACAGTGCATTACTTTGCATAGCTACTGTAAGTGTAGACTAAGCAGTCTATTTCATGAGAAATAATATATTAAATGACTTGTTTTTAAAGATTGATGCGACAGTCAGAAGCAGTTACCGTAAAACTGTAGTGTGTTGAGTTTACAACTTCAACTGTATAACTTCATGTTTACAGCTCCTGGTTTATTTGTAAAAAAAAAATAAATAAAAAAATACAAATAAAAAAAACAGTGTGAACACAAACTAGACCAAAACTAAAATGCAACCTCATGTATCTTGTATCAGACCAAATGAACTGAACCAAAGGTGTGAAAGTCGCAGTTGATTTATGTACTAGCTCAGACATTTAGTAGAACATACTAGTGCTAAAAAGTAGGATCCAGCATCTACATGGTGTCATGGTAACAATCTGTCCTGGGACTGGAACATCATGCTTTTCTGTCTAGTTAGTTAAGGTCCACTGTTTGAGCAAAGTCCATTTCACAGCCCGTTTATCTCCACAGGAAATGTGAGAACAAGTATGACACTTTGTGCGCAATAGAGGAAAATCCCTGAAGGAAGCACGATACCCTTTCCTAAAAAATCTAATGTAATAAAGAGACAGTCATTTACAATATTAGCACTTGAACACTTGAAATGCTTGTACTGTATGAATGAGTTTATTCCATCCAGCTAAAGGGCAGTGCATGAGGTGTCCTAAAGCTATGTAAACAGCCATTACAAAATGACTACCTCTAACCCAAACATTAGGCCCTGTGATTTAAACAGAGAGATCAACTGGAACACAATCATGCAACACTTTGCTTTCTCTCGTGATGATGATGCGTCATACCAACCAGTGGCTGAGAGAGGGAATTGTTTTCCAATAAACTATTAACATTGTAATGGATGAGCATGTTTGCAGTAATGTTGCAATAGAAAAACAATAGCTTGTGTGTCATGCACGTCCCATGAGAAATGTCAAGTTTTGACATTTGAACCAATCTTACACAATGCAGTAACGTTCAAGAGGGTTCAACAATGGACTCTGTTTTACTTTAAAACAGCCATGGGAGAAAGATAGGAAATGACAAATGATACATACATCATGGTACAGACGAGGATTAATGCCAATGTGAAAACAGTTTTTGAGTTCTGAGATTGAAGTCATAATCTGACTTTAGAATTCTGACTCTATTCTCAGAATGCTGACTTTCATCTCACAATTCTGACTCAGAACTCAAATACATTTCTCACATGTGGCCCGATCCTCTTCCGTATGATCTGCAGGTTTACTTGAAAATGGCCATGGGAGAAAATTAGGAAATCACAGATGATACATAATTCATTTTATGGAAGAGGATTAGGGCCAATGTGAAAAATGCATTTGAGTTCTGAGTTCAAAGTCAGAATTCTGAGTTTAATCTCGCAATATTGCCTTTAGTCCCAGAACTCAAATACATTTATCCCATGTGACCCTTATCCTCTTCCGTATCATCTGCAGTATCATTTCCCCAAATGCTTTCCGTAAAAACTAATTTTGTCATCAAGTTAATCACAAACAAAATTCCATTGAAATCTGTTTGCATCGCCACAGGGAAAACAATGCAGCTGGCACAAAGACAAAGCAGACTATTGTTTTCCTTTCACCTACAATGATAACTCATTTAAACACCTTACAGTGGGAGTCTGATCAAACAAGACAGGGCATTAAAACATTCATGTCTGTCACATTCCTGAACCCAGTTACTGTATGTCCTGTGGTGGAGCGCTTTTGTTTTTTGTCAACGTACATCAATAAATTTTATTCTGCTTCTTTTTTTTGCGGTGAAACTTGAGCTCGGCCCCGGCATCATCAGAAGATTGCATGCTAAGAACGTTTCCTCTGCTGTAGCCTTGAATTTGCACAGGGACTGGATGAGCAAGGCAAATGGAAGCAGCGGAAATGAGTTAAACAAACTTTGAATTAACAGTATTTCCTGTTTGTCGCCTTTCCACACCGCTTCCCACGCCCATCTCATGCAAAACCATCCAACAACTCTACGCATAACCTTAAACTTAACCCCTTCACACACACACATTCACACACAACTCTTAACATCTGCAGAGCTTATGACACGGAACACACTGTAATCTACTGTATGGTGCTGTACTGAGACAGGTCACACAAAGTCAAAAACATTCAGATGAGGGCGAGCTCATACATGCATTTGACAGTATTATCTTGCGTTGTCACAATTTATTTTGCTCTGGTATAGAACAGCCTTATTCTTAATCCTGCTGACACCCGCTCAACACCAGACCTATTGGAATGGCAGCTTCTAATATCATTATGCAAATCAGTATATTAATTAAAGATGTTGAAACTTATTGTGTTGGTGACTTGTAGATACATATTATTCCTTTTTTTATCTTTATCTTTTATCTTCATTTGTGTGTAGTGTTATACCTTTCTTAATGTTTATTTGTGTAGAGAAAAGTATGTAACAAAGACACACCACAGCATTTTTAACCTGAGCTAATTTGCAATGCACATCCCTAGATGGACCCTTCTTAAAATACAATAGCTCAACACTTTACATTAAAGAACATAGAGAACACAAACTCAAAAATAGATGCATATCTTAAAATGCAAAACTCACAAGGAAGTACAGACAAAACAATACAAAACATAGACTAATACAATAAATCACCATAGGAGTACCAGATTATTTATGACTACATGCTTCAAAAACAGTTTCAGATGAAGTTTAAAATGATCCCAGTCAGGATCATTTTTAAGTTATTTTTTACCTACCAGTGTTTGTAGAAAGAAATTACTTTTATTTTGGTTTGATTTATTCATTTATTGGCAAATTGTGTAGCCCATTAGTCATCATTATTTGATATGTGATATGACGGTTGTTGATGCACGTGGTTGCAGAAGGTTTTTCTATGGTGTGGCAACATGACTCCAGAGATGTTTCAAAAGTATTCAAGTATCCCTGAATCAAGATCACCCAAGAGTACACAAGCAAGTCTCCACTGGAGGCCTAATGGTAGAGAGACACAAATGTGTAATCCAGCCACACACAGACTGTAGCTAATTAGCAAAGGGGAGGGCTACAGTCATAAGGTAACACTGTGATTAATCCTGTGCTGTGCAGTAATTACGCTGACGCCCTTATTGCCCTTAGTGTGTGGTGTGGTAAAGTGGTTTTAGTTATTTTCTACTGGAACGGTCTTTACAGCTCTCCCTAAGAAATCAATGAGACAGCTGCAGCTGATTCAGAACGCTCCATCATCACTCCAGTTCTGAGCTCTTTACACTGGCTTCCTGTCTCTCGAAGAAATGATTTAAAAATATGAACCATCCAGACCTCTCAGGCGGTCTGGGACAGGTCTTTCTGTCCCCAGAGTCATGATAAATGTCCATATATGCATTGTTTTCACGCCAGGGATCGCCCCGTTTCCCAGCATTGCACGCCAGTGAGCTCGCCAACAGCACTGACAAGCAAAGAAAACAACCGCGATGGCTGCAGATAATTGGACGAACGCGCCATGTGGGGCTGTCTGCTCTTATTTTACAAAAATAGTTCACCTAAACGTGTTTCTGAAAACATTTTAAGCAATAAATAGGCCATGCAGTTGCTCATTTCAGATCGACAACGGTCAGTTTAAAAGATTTTCGTCAGCTTTTGAGAAGCGTCGAGCCGAGCCGGCCGCTTCTCATTTGCATGAAGTTGCCTGGATTCGACTTTATGCAAATGAGGAGGGGCGACTCAATGCCCTGCTTCTCCAAAGTCCCCACGATGCTACCACAATGCATTGCACGGCTGCTCTCATAGAAATGAACAGGAAGCGTGGAAATGATGCTGACAATGGACACGTACCATCAGAACTAAACATGAAGAAGCAGCGTTCAGTTTTTATACACCACATATCTGGAACAAATTTCCCGAAAACTGCAGGTCCGCCGCAACTCTCAGTTCTTTTAAATCAAGGCTGAAGACTCTAACCCTAACCCTCTCTTTAAGGTTTTTTTTAACTGCTCTTTGTTTTATATAAAGCACAATGAATTGCCTTGTTGCTGAAATGTGCTAATACAAATAAAGCTGCCTATAACACAGACCCAGGTAGGATACTTTCATAGGGGTTTCTCTAAAGTTTTAAGTTTTTTAAGTTTTTAAGTCTGTTTTCTAATCCCACTGTATTTTAATGAACTTTCATAACCTTATTTTCCCTCTCTTACTCCCATGTGCATGAGGATGCAATTTATCTGTCTCTCTCCCCCTCTCGCAATGTTCTCACTTGACTACAGAGTTGGGTGAAGTTGCTGCAGCTGCCTTAAAGAATATGTAGTGTTCCACTTTGCTTTCTGCTGTGTAAAACTTTCTCTAATGAGAAGCGGGCATTGGTAATAGTTGTTAGAGCTGCTATCAGCTGCTAGAGCTGCTATCAGCTGTTATCATCTGCTATCTATTGTTAGAGCTGAGATTTCAATGAACATTGTTCAGTATTTAAAGTCCTATCACGTTATTATATACAAGATCTTTCTCTCAGCAACCTCAACTCTGATTGCCTTCCGGGCATGTCTTTTGGCAATTGTTGGTGTTTTGTGATAATTCTGCACTAATACCTTCTTAACACATATAATGCCATAGTGTCAGTGAATACCTTCAGGCAACAGCTGGCTTGTGCTACAGCTTGATGGCTAGTCAGAACCCGTTTGAAGTGCACTGCTGTTTAGCCAAAAGTATGAATTTCTAAGAACTCAGCACTCCCTAAGTGCAAATAATGCTAATCTTTCAGTATTGCTTAAGCTCAGTGGGGTATGTTTTTCTGCTGTAAACACTGAGCAAAAAGAAAAGCAGGGGTGAAGGGTGAGGGGTGATGGGCTCAGAGCGGACATTCAGCCTGGTGGATTCCCTCATTTGGCAGGAGCAGCGCTGCCTGGGAGATTGTCCACAGGGTCACATAAACCACACTGAGGAGAACAAAGGTCACGACTCAGAGACCAAGGCCTAAGCTCCCCACACTATTCAGCCATGGTCATCGTCTTGCTCACTCTTTGGCGCCCACTGATCCCAAGAAGCTCCCAGCTACAAGGTCGACAAGCAAGACACTGCACTCTATCCCGTTGTGCTGTTCCTGCCTTCCTGCACAACGGAAAACTCCAAACGTAGGCCTCACCCTTCATATGTCACTGCCTGGTCCCTAAGTGGTGCAACAATGCCAAATGTATGCCAAATGTTCCTCCTTAATGGTGGGTAATTTATAGACACAGGCAGGAGCAAATTTGGACTTGTGGCCAGAGGTGTTGATTACCCTTTTTATCTGGCCGTTTGTTTGGGAGCCTGATCAAAGCCATCACCTGTTAGTGATCATGTGCTTTTTCTCTCCCTCTCTGCCCCCTGCTAAAATCTTGGCACACAGCCATGCATCGGCCTACTTTTCTTTGTTTTATTACTTCAAAAGGTTGCGGCTCACTCCATTCATCACAGAACACTGCTCCCGTCAAAGCTGTAACAGAGTCAAATTGTTCAGGCATTTGGGCATCTAACAAAGCACGGTGAGCATCTCCGAATCTGATGTAATTCAAGGAGGGATAATTCAACACTCTCCGAGTCATCTTTGATCTGTGATCTGTACCATATCTGCACCCACACTTAAATCACGCTTTGATATTTCATCTCATCCAGCCTATTTGAACATATCACCACAAATTAGCATTGGGATGTGGAATATCCCTCGATAATGCCTTTGATTTTCATTCCATCAAGAAGTGACTTTGATATGGGCACATATTTGTTTACTGTTTATGCTCCTCAAAGTTTCACAGAAAGGACAAAGAGTGGAGGCTTGGCCCTCCCTAACCTTAAAGTGTATCACAGAGCCTTTCAGCTACAGGCTCTCAGAGTGTGGAGGGACCCCTCATCTACAGTTCCATGGAGAGAAATAGAGCAAAACCTCACTGGAAGTCTAAGACTGCAAGACCTTGCCTTTGCAGGTGTTTGTCCAAAATAGTATATGCTGGCCCATGGCCCTATTATCACCAACACACTGGCCAACTTTAAACAGGTGGAGGAGCAATTACTAGCGTAGTTGCTCCTCCACCCGTTTAAAGTTAAGTGGCATTTGAATACCCCAATATGGAACAATGCGCACTTACTGTCTGGTAACAAACCCTTTGCTTGTAAGCAGTGGAGTGACAGAGGTATACTTTCGACCAGCTATTCAATGAGGAAGGTATGTTGAGTTTTGAAGACCTGAGAGCTAGTTTTGAGGTCCCCCGGACATCCTTCTACTTTTATCTACACTTAAGATCAGCCCTAAAATGTTATGGAGTGCCATGGGGAAACAGTCTTGAGGTGCACCCAGTCTTTAAATGGATTGTTGATTTTCCTGTTAGAGGATTAGTGTCTGAGATTTATACTAAACTGATGCAAGTATCCATAGGAGAACTCCCAATAGTAAAGAAATGGGAACGAGAGCTGTGCCCTGAGGGGAACACAATTAATTGGGAGACAGTTTGGGACATTTTCCACTGTTCCAAGAACCCAAATCACCAGTATATCCATTTCAACATATGCCATAGGACATATTGGACTCCTCAGAAGAGATACGTCTCGAAAGCTATTCCTACTCTCTATTGTACATTCTGTCAACCTGAACAAACTGGAACTTTCCTGCATATGGTCTGGGAGTGTGAACAGGTGCATGATTTTTGGAATAAAACAACATCAATAATATCTGATGTGATAGGATGTCTAATCTCTACTGACCCGATTGTTTTGTTACTTAATGATAACTCTAAATTACACCTGCTTGAGGGACAGAGGAAGATTTGGCTAGCTGGCTCAACTGCAACCAAGAAAATGATAGCTCAATGCTGGCTCCACCCCCCCCCCACTAGCTTTGTATAAAACAGTGATTATTATATTTCCTAGACATAGTTATGCTCTACAGCAAGGATGAACAAAGTCAAGAGGTTTGTTTTTTTTCCCTCGAGACCGCAGAGGGTGGGAGAGGGATTTCATTCTTGTTCAATTTGTGTTCATCTGTTCTATGCACCACTTGACATTACCCGGCACATATTGTGGAATTTCTTTTGTATGTCTGTATGATAAATGGTGCTAAAAAATAATAAAATATTGATCCCAAAAAAACTAAAACAAAGGGAAATGGTAAGTATCAAGAAGGGCTCAGGGCTGGGAGGAGAGTTAAATTATAATGTGCTGGTTAAACAAAATAACAGCTGGGTGTCTAAAACTTTTAAAGTCATGACCCCAACCTTCCGATGACTCTGCTTTTGAATGATGCAGTGTGTCCTTTCCTTGAGGGTTTCTTTCAAGTGACTCCGTGGCTGGATGGATTTGAGCTTATTTATCTTCTTGTTCTGCGTGACTTTGTGCAAATGTTGGCTGTGACGGAAAGGCACATGAGGCAGAGGAAGCCACCCCAGCTCTCTCTGAGGCACCCTTCCCCTATCTTGAAGCCTAATCCAATGAGGTCACACTCAGCATGTTCCTCTCGTGAGTTCTGCATGACTTGCGCTGCCCCCAGAGATAAAGGACGGATAGGGCGCTGCTGTCCTCATGGAGAGGCGGCTGGCGTGGGTGTGGAGGGGTAGGGGGGTGTTACAAGGAGGTGGGAGGGAACGGGTGGAGAGTTGGGGTATGGTTGTGAGGAAAGGGGCGGACAGGGGACATACTAAGGCCTCTGTGTGCATGTGTGGGGGAGTCTCATCATCAAGCACCTCTCCCGCCCTCGGACACTGACCTCTTTGTAGGATTCATATTAAACTCCGGCCCTGTGAAGATGACCCGCCGAGACTAATCCTGTGACCTCCAGCGCATTAAAGTGACCGTTAGTGGACATGGCAAGGACAGTCTGTCATTTTGGACTCCCAGTGGAAGGATGTTTGTGTGTGTTTGCGTGTGGTCAATGTTTGGATGTGAGCGAGGGCAAGGTGGGGTGTGGGGTGTGTTTGTCATGGAAGTGGGGTAAAACCTGAGTTAGTGAAGGGGAAGGTTATGGACACGATAAATGCCCGCACAATAAATGTGTCTGGTTTTGTTCTATACTGAGTTGCTTAGTCTTGGAAGTACTAGGGCAGGAATTTGTCCACCATGTTCTTACTATTTTGCTCAGCATGTGACCAAATAACTTAAGGTTAGGGTTAGCCAACCCAAGAACTATGCACTTAAATGTTTCACCTCAGTTCATTAAAACAGATAAAACTAGTTGCAGAGTTGCAATAACATCCTACTGATCTTACAAGCATGCAAGATCAGCCATGTAAAAAGCCAGAATCATACATTCTTAGTAGGTTTCTTACAGGCGTTTTTTTTAAAAGTGCTCAGACCTGAGGGAATCCTTTACAGCTCCGGAAGTCTGTCACCAGCCGGCCATTTGGTCGGTAATGTTCAATGACAGCTCAAAGCACCGTCTTGTTGTCTCTGGGACCTGTGGACATCTTCTGAAGCTCTCGGAGGCCATTTTATGTGGTGATAAAAAAAAAAGGGTCCAATAAAGCCTGCTCACCAGCAGCAGATCTTCCCAGCGCAGCAGTCCTTGTTAATCACAGCAAACAGTTGGAGATCCTTTCAAAGGGGATTATATCAGGGTCAGGAGCATTTGGACCTTAATTACCCTTGACATAATGTTTGACCATTCTGTTACCACCGGGGAGGGCAACACTTATTAAGGGGACATGGGCCTAGGGGTCACCAGGGTTACCCAGGTCAACATTGCAAGCACAGCCCAACCCAACCCCCCAGCCAACCTCTTCCACATTTAGTCGTAGTCCAGTTACGGATCTCTGAGCCACAACAACTATGTGCCATGAGTCCAGAGAAGGAATCCTGTCAGTTTAGGAGCTGAAGGATTTAGGCGGTGATGTTGGTTGTTGTCATCACATCACACATCAGCTGGGACAGGCTTTGGACAGAAGGGCTGAGCCATGACGTGCAAACACATGATTTGGGGGCAACTGCAGCCAAAAGGTTAGAGGTCACTGGTTCTAATCCTCAGACTAGCAGCATACATCTGCACTTAAAGTGATGGTTCGGAGTAATTTCACCCTAGGGTCCTTTGCACCATGACCTCGAGCCAAACACCCCCCCAGAAGCTTTTTTCACCTGGGTCTAACATTGGGAGAGTTAGCGTAGTGTAGCGTTATCAGCTGAATAGCTTAGCGCAGCGGCTAATGGACCCACGTTTGTATCTCGTAAATGACCCCACTAATAATGCCCGAAATGATACCAAACGTCTACACTAGTACATATAGGTTATGTACTCATAAAACGATGGATTGGAAAGTTTGTAAGTACACCAGAAGTTTATGAACACTTGCCTGCTCTCTTCAGCTCTCTGTTGCTGCTGCTGCTACCTGCAGTTAGACGAGTGCTTAGGGCCGTCTACAAATTACTACACCGAAAAGAAATACAACAAAAATATTTATTAATTTAATGATTAAATAATGTAATGTCTCCAAACTTACCTCAATTACTACTTGTCTCCTGCTAGTTATACTACAGCACTTACTTTTAAAAAAAAAGTTAAATTAAAAAATATTTTTGTTGCATCTCTTTTCGGTGTTGTAATTTGTAGACGTCCGTAAGCACTCGTCTTAGAGCAGCAACAACAACAGCAGAGAGCAGAAGTGTTATTTACATAAACATCTGGTGTACTTACAAACTTTCCAATCCATCGTTTTATGAGTGCATAACCTATTTATACTAGTGTAGGCGTTTGGTATCATTTCGGGCATTATTAGTGGGGTAACAAACGTGGGTCCATTAGCCCCTGCGCTAAGCTAATCAGCTGATAACGCTACTCTACGCTAATGCTCCCAATGTTAGACCCAGGTGAAAAAAGCTTCTGGGGGGGTGTTTGGCTCGAGGTCATGGTGCAAAGGACCCTAGGGTGAAATTACTCCGAACCATCACTTTAAGAGCAATGCATATTGCTTTAATTTGCTGGAACCCAAGCTTTAATGTCCCTTCAGTATATAGAAAACAATAGCTTTCTCCTTTTTCTGTATGATCATAGAATCACCTTCTCAGATCATACATTTGCCTCACTTTTTACATACACAGCAGACTTAATGTACTGATAGTGCTAAAGGGTAACTTCGGGTTTTTTCTACCTGGACCGTATTTTCCCATATTTTTGTGTCTAAGTGACTGATGGGAACAACAATCTTTGATATTAGTCCATTATAAAAAAAACATTAATAGGCACCTTTAATTTATGTTAAAAAAGTGCTAACATGACATGCTTAGATCATTATTCTAAGTGTCCTTAGAAGTGTTCTAAGGACTTTACTGTTAACATCTTACATCCACATTTGGAGATTAGATGTATAAACCTTCTTTAAAAAGAAGTGGCAGAACTGTTGATAACTGAGGAGCACCAACATAATGGCACTAAACCTAAAACTCACTTGGGGCCAATTTATACTTTCTGTGTCCACATGGCAGTGGGTGTGCAGGATGTAATGTTTCAGCCAGTGGCTGGCTAATTGGCTCTTCCCTGTGGAGGAAGTCAAACAATGAGACCATTTCCATCAGCAATTAATAAGAGATTTTTTGTAATGTGTTCAGAGCACAGAATTTGTGCTCAGGACAGAGTGAGAGGTGCACAAAGTGGGATGCAATCAACAGATGGGAATGAAGTCGGCCGGTGGAAAGCATTAGCCCCTTCCACACCCAGAAAACATGTTTCCTCTGTAATCACTGTTCCTTATGAGAAACCTTTATTTTGGCAATCATCTTAAAGAGCCTCTGTTCTGATATTCTTATATCTTACCGAGCAGACCCTCAGAAGTCTGTAAAATACTACTCTCTGTCTTATCCCCAATGACGTAAAAGTCTATTATCGTTAGGCACACAAAAAAAACTGAATTTAGCTAATACAAATGCAATCTTGTATCTTTCAGGGTGTGAGTTTAAATGCAGCCTAAATGTGACGCAAATAATATACAACAAGAGGATACATGTTTTGCAATCAAAACATCAAATCTCTTGGTGGCTACACACTATATACATTCTGTCAAGGTCCCTTCCAGAACAGAGAACATTCTCATGTAAACACACAATGTTGTGCTATGAAACATGGGAGTTTTCTTTAGCTGTTCTTGCATTTTTTGAAGAGAAAAAAATGCCTGGGGTCCTCTGAAATTAAGGAAAAGTCTTTGACTTTGGTGGTGCTACTTTCCTGCTACACTCTACATAATAGACATGGTTTAAAACATGTTTAAAAGTTGTTTGAATGATCAGTACAGCATTATTCCTAATCAAAACCCATGCACAATAAGCCACCTGCATGCTGCACCCTGAAGTCATAACTTAACCTTACATGAATAGCGGATACACAACTATGCTCTTAAGATGCCCCGCTGTTTGCTTCCCAAGATAGAGTGTCTTCAATGATCTTATGGGGCCAAATAGCATTTGCACATGCTCAATAATTTACCCAGAGTAAACAGTCTTTTGTTCAGTGTCATGCTCGACCAAACAAGCACAATATCGCCATAAACACACGCACACAACACAAAACCCCCAGCACCACAACATGTTGCCCGCCTGTCAACATAACACACGTCCAACTAAAAGTGTGTGACAACGCCCTCTCCCTACCTTAGTTGACATGAGTGGGAGCACATCATTGGAGCAGTTACTATAGATGTAGGGGAGGATTGAAAAAGGAATATGGAAAGGGCATTAAGAGCTATCATTTTACAGCTGCTCTACAATTATTAACATCCCGATATGGTTGGCTTCTTTTTTCTGTTTACCTATTTATTCTAATTTTAAACACTTAAATGTTCTCAATGTCATGAACAAGGTCATCAATCATCAGTTGCAACTTTATAAAAGCCATCCAAATAATGTTTATTGACAGTTTAAAAATGATTTCCTAAAGGTTTACAAATATTTGGTAATCATTAAGAAATACTTAATATGTTATATAACATTTTATGTGTGCAACAATGATTTTTTTTAAATAATAAAAAACAAATAATGAAAAATATATGTATAAAAAAATGAAACAATTATAGCATTACTAATGATTATTACTAAACATTATCATTTCATTGTTTTAGTAAGTAGTAAGTAAAATAATTCAATTCAATTTTATTTATAGTATCAAATCATAACAGAGTAGGTCTAGACCACACTCTATAATTTACAAAGACCCAACAATTCCAGTAATTCCCCCAAAAGGAAGCATTTAGTGCGACAGTGGCGAGGAAAAACTTCCTTTTAGGGAGAAACCTGGGACAGACCCAGGCTCTTGGTGGGCGGTGTCTGACAGTGCTGGTTGGGGGTGTGATGAACAGTGGCAATAATAGTCACAATAAAGATAATGGAACTATGACTAGAAATAGTAGTTGTAGTAGTTCATAGCATAGCAGGGCATAGCAGGGCGTGGAGCAGGACCACGGCGACAGATGCAACCATAATTTAGGGGCCACCCTAATCTAATGGCGCTTTTCCATTACATGGTACCTGCTCGACTCGCCTCGACTCTACTCGACTCTACTCGCCTCGACGTGCTGTGCGTCCGTTTTCCATTGCAGATTTTAGTACCGCCTCAGCGTGGCTGGTCGTCATAGCGACTGCCGTCGGCGCGGCTTAGTAGCGTTGCTTTAATGGCTTTTCCCCCGACTCATTTCCTGGTTCTCCGTCTCCGTAAACAACATGATATCAAAGAGATAGTTAACGTTTCCTGCTCCAGATTTCCCACCGTGGTCAGAAAGAACAGGGGAGACACTTTGTTTCTCTCACATATATATGACTCTAGAGTCGCTACTCGCTGCGGAGATAATCGCCGTCACTCTCTCACTTCTCCCTCGCTCATCAGCTCCCCACACACACACATCACTGATGCACACACCAGCGCACAAGTATAAACATCAGGCCACTTGTATGCTACGGAGAAAGCTCTGCGTGGAGCCTCCGGCAGCAAAAAAACACCGCTGGCTAAACTATTTAAAAATGCCGTCTCTCGCTAGCAATGCAGTGATCAGTGACCATTCTTTCCGACCAGTCAGCAGCCTACAGGTTTTCACGTCACCTTTTCGGCTCGCCTCAACTCGCTTGGAACCTCGACTGAGGTGGTACTAAAAAAAGTATCTGTTAGCAGGTACCAGGTACTTTTTTTCGTAATGGAAAATCAAAAAAGGCGAGTAGACTCGAGGCGAGTCGAGCAGGTACCATGTAATGGAAAAGCGCCATAAGGAAAACTGCGGGGCGAAAAAACATAAGGACTCCGGGAATAAGCTCCCCAGAGCTAAGTTAGTGTCAAGCATTTATGGGACATGGATGCACACAGATGGAAAGAGAGAGGAGAGAGGAGCTCAGTTTGTCAAAGGAAGTCCCCCGGCAGTCTAAAACTATAACAGCATAACTAAGAGCTGGTCCAAGGCAAATCTGATCCAGCTCTATAAGGGCTGGTAGATGAATCTGATGACTATGAAGAGAAGCAGAGAAGACAAGGGGTGCCGTGTCTGCAGCTAAATAATAAATAGCTATTATGTTTAATAATTTAAGTTTAATTAACTATCAATTTAAGATAAACAAATGTTGACTGTTGGCAGGAAATGGGAAACATACTCTTGGTGTCAAAGTCACAAGCCTCGTTGATCCATCTGTCCACCTTACCATATCACCAACCAACCACTGAATGTCTATGCAAAATCCTAATCACGTGCCATCCAATGCTAAGGTTTTTCAAATGTTTGCTTTCTACATTATCCAAAGTCAGGCACCTAAACACAACATCACTTTACATTATGCCTGGCTACATATAGGACACACTATTTCCTCCATTGGCACTGAGCGTTGGCATTAAAGTAGGCGTAGCAGAGCAGCACGTTAGTAGAGCTGCAGCTTCAGTGCTTCATTTGCGTCTACACATTGTTGTGTCCAGGCACAATATTGAGTGTTGGTCATCCACATCCCTCCATGTTAGTGGATAGGACATGGGCCAAACTAAGAAATCAAAGCACATGTCAAATAATTTTTTTTCCCAAACATGGTTTCTGTCATTTAAGGTAGTTCTGATCACACTGTTCAAGTGTTCATTTTTCTGATGAGTTTGGTTTTTATTAGTTATTTGATGCTATAAAAAAGTAAGTGGGAGATGTCATTCTTGACAGCTGGGAATGACTCTTGATTGGCTGAACGTGTGTACGGACAGGACTTCAATACCGCGGCTCCACCTCCCAATCACTGCTGCACTAGTCTCGCTTTGCCAGACCTTCCTCCACTGCGCTGTAGAGGGTCTGGCTAGTCCACACAGTATTCTGGGATGAGAGAAAAACGTGCTCTGGTCAATTTCTTTAAACCAATCACAATCGTCTTGTGCGGTGCTAGGCACCGGGAAAAGCCGCAGCGCCGCTGCAAAATAGTCTCAGGAAGGAACTTGTTTTGGTGGAACGTGTACGTTCAAAAGTAGTTTTAGTCGTGCAACAGAAAACTCAGATTGGACAGATAGTCTAGCTAGCTGTCTGGATTTACCCTGCAGAGATCTGAGGAGCAGTTAACCAGAGTCCTCACAAATCCACCAGAGTTTAAAATGCCAACACAAAGGAAGCCCAAGGCAACGGATATCCGAGCAATCTATGAGCAGTCTATGAACCTAACACACAAGCACTGTAGTATTACATGAATCAGAATAAAATAGGTAAAAATATGCACGCTAGTAGATGTAAACCACAACATGATGATTTGTCCAATATGGACAGAAAGACGAAGATTTGTGGCTTCATAGAAATGTCATGTTATTTTCACCTTTGCTCCACACAGACAGTAGCCATAATTCACAGGACTGCAAGAGGGCCTTGTCAGTTAAACACAAACATAGCTCAGCATTTGACACATGATTGATGCTGTTGTCTTTCTTGGGATCAGGCTCTGTGTTCTCACCAGAAGGTATGGGCCTCAGCGTGGCCTCTCAGTCCATACATGAACGAGCTCTACCTAATCCTACCTTTATAAAGGCTGTCCCTTTTCCTACGGAGAGAGGTTTTCAAATGATCATCATGACCTCATGTATGAAAATTGGTTCTTGTGGCGCAGTAGCAGCACAAGTTTGCAACCCTACACTGTAATCACAACAAGCTAATTCATTGTGACACAATGTATGTCCAGTCTGGCCCATTCCGAAGTATGAGTCAGTCTGCATCTCAGATTAAAGTGTTTAAATGAGAAACATACTGCAAACAGCGCACGTCAGTATGACAGATAGCTTACTGTAGTTTAAGAAGCTAGCACAGTGGCATGAAGTTGGAAAGCCCCGAAAGGCTTTCAGACATTTGTCTGGGAAATCAAAATGAATAAACATTTGTATTAACCCAGCAATCAGAGACGGGAAAACGCATGTTACTTTTTATGACGGTGCCACGGGGGACATGGACAACATTCAAGGCATTCATCGCAGTCTCAGGAGCAGTTGCAAAAAAACATTTCCCCCTAGTGAAAATGACAAAACGTGCTAAATGTGTACAGTGAGGTGCTGTTTTAGAAGCTGCTTTATGGCCTCCCTCGAGTTTTACATGAGACATGGTGGTTACGGTGCACAATCAAATAATGGAGCTAAATTTAAACTGAAGCCTTTTTTTTCCCCACGAACGCCAAGAAGAGTGGAGCTTTGACTCTTGTCCTCATAAATCTATCACTGGATCTGTTAGGTGATCCTAAAACAGGCAAGGGGGGGAGGGGGTAGTTTAGCA
Source organism: Perca fluviatilis (assembly GCF_010015445.1). NCBI lineage: Eukaryota > Metazoa > Chordata > Actinopteri > Perciformes > Percidae > Perca > Perca fluviatilis. The sequence continues at coordinate 667,365 of NC_053123.1, read as the reverse complement.
AGTGGTAATCTTAAAGCAGGGTATATGAAGGATTTTATGGACTCTGGTCTGCATGGTTTTATTGCAACAGTGGAAATAAGCATGCTAATGTTTCCAGTGCCACATTCCTCACAGGTTCACAATGGAACAAACCACATTAGAAATATTAATCTGTGTATTATTGAATTCCTAATGGGTTTTGGTAGAGCCTGAGAGGCAAGGACAAAATCACATTTTTTTTCATTAGGTTTTCCTTGTAAGCTCACATGCCAACAAAATGAAGAGGGTGAGGGAGAATGGAACATATTGTCTTCCCGCTTGGCCCCGGCAGCATCCAAATATTTGTTGGGGAAAATCACTCTGATGGTAAAATTCAACTTTTCATTGAAAAGCTAATCCAAGGTAGATGCACTATACAGGCACTACTTTTGTACAATACAGTGACATACTTTCATCCCGTCTTTATTTATATGCATGTCAGAGTTAAAAGAGCAATATTGGCACTTTAATGCATGCACACGCAATAATACACTTGTCCAAGCCGCTTACAAAAAACATTAGAGATAATGTAGAGCAATCCAGCCATTATTGCATAGAACCCCGACAGCGGAGGGGTCTTGAATCAGCCTGTTCAATTCAGAATAATGATCGAGCCAATCATTATTCTGCTCTACATTATCCTGCTTATCACACGGCTACTCATACAGGGCTCTCTGAGGGTTCCCACAGTTGGGATGGTTAACTTTACCGCTGATGAGCACCGCTCTCCAGCAGAAGCCAGAGCCACGTTCAGCCCCGACAAATCATAGCAACACGTTTATTTCAACTGAAACGGGGGTGCGTTGAACACCCTGTGTGCGCAAGCCTTTTTATTACCTCAAGTTTACAGACACGTCTCTGCTGATTGGGTATCACCTGCTGTGACACAGCCATTAAACGAGAGACACATCTACCAAACGAGAGAAAACATAACTCAAAGCTGTTGCACACCGTTTCACACCGTTTCCAAGGAAACATGTCGTTCAACACAGAAACCGTAGCAACACGGTGCACACCGTTTTGAGATTGAACGTGCCCCAGGTTGCTCCGGTGAGAAAGCTAACCATGGAGCTAACCAAGGCTCTGTTTGCACTGTTGCACTCCCAGTTTCCTCCACCCTCCCTGTCCCTTTGATCCACTGTTCAGCGGTATGAGCTCCGCATGAGCACATGGAGTCTTTGATCTGAACTCCGTCCATGGCAACGGTCTCATAAAGGCGGTACACACCAACCAGACGGCCGACCCTCGGAAGAAAAGCCAGTCGAAATGATCAGTCGGGTCCCCGAGGTCCAAAAAACTGCCTCGGGACACACTGAGGCAACACTGACTTAAGAAACGTAATACGTCTCCATAGCAGCAGGCGGTGCTACTCTGTATTGTTGCCCAAGAAATGAAAACCGGCAGCTGATTGGATGAACACGTCACATGGGTTCGTTTTCTCCAGAAATTCAAAGCCAGACTGTCATGGCGGCTCGTTCAGAATACAATCTCATATTGTACTAAAATAGTACACTGAAACATGTTTCTGAAAACATTTTAAGCGAAAAAAGCCGTGCAGTTGCTGAATCTGTCTTCATTTCAGCTCAACAAAGGTCAGTTTAAAAGATTTTCGTCAGATTTAGTTTCTTTAGTAGATCTAGTCACCTCATTCTGCTCGCCTGACGACGGCACGGGACACACCGAACAGATTCGAGTCACAGACCTCGCCAGACTGTCCAATGGCCGATTTTCGGCCCTATGTGTCCCGGGCTTTATACTTAGCAACAGTCTGTTATACAGAAATAGCAGATCATAGAAAGCCGTGGTTGACCAATCCGAATGGATAATTCAACCAAGCCGTGTAATAAAGTATATTCAAAAAGCATTAAAGCTAATACCATGTTTAGCTATGTTCCAATATATGCTGATTATTCAACCATGCATTTTTATATATGGATCAGAACACTGTTGCAGTATTATTATACTTATTAATAGACTTTTTACTTGAATATATTGGTCAATTTAACAAATTCCTTAAATCATTAATATGTTTCCAGCAGTAAACCCATACAGACTTTGTATTGCTCTCACAGTGAAAAAACACCCAGACAGCAATGTTCCAAACGTTGCTCCTCATGCAGACAAAAATCACTGTTTGAGGTTTCAAAACTTCATCCACATTCCGTCTTGAATGCAGTGTGCAGCCTCTGTTTGGGCTTTCCATGTTTTTTTGGGATGTGGCGGAGAACCTGTTGATACAACAGCAGGCAGCTCGGTGGCCCAGTGGTTAGCACTGTGGCCTTACAGCAAGAAGGTTCTAGGTTTGAATCTAGGCCGTGCTGCGGTTTCCCCCACCATCAAAAACGTGTATAGGTTTTCCAGTCAGTGCCCTTGATCAAGGCACTGGCTCAGATCTGGAGTTGGTCCCTGGGTGCTGTAAATGGCTGCCCACTGCTCCCTTGAGGGATGGGTTAAATGCAGAGAATGAATTTTGCTATGTGTATGTGACAATAAAGTACCTTTACAAACTGGGATGTGCACGTTTTCCTTTTCCTGCCGGCAAGCCCAGTAAACTCTTTCCTGTTATTTACTGTACTGAAAGCTTTTCCAGGGATCTAATATTAGGGATCTAATACAACATAAAAAACTCATAAAATGAATATATTCAGTTAGTTCAGTCAATTAGACATTGACATTTTTCCAAACTCTCTCTAGATTACCTTGCCTGCTTCAATAATGATTAAAAATAACAGTATAAGCATGCATGCAAAGTGATGAGACTTGCATGATGTTGATCTGTTTTTGACTCCTTACATTTGTATTTACCCAAACCCCATGGCTAAAAAAAGAAGTTGTGAATAAGATCTGTGGTAACTTAGCTCTGAGTTTTATAGATCTGTTCAATAAATCAACTAATCGTGTAGTCGACAAAATCACGTGTGTTAGTCGACTAAGAATGTCTTCAGTCTTGTACAGCTCTAGTATTAGTGTGTACTTTGGACACCAGCATCTCGAAGGGTCTGTTGATACAGTAGTACAGTTTCAAACATTGCGCCATCCTGCTGTTTCCAGCTGACAACCCCCCTGAGAGAGCACTCCCCTGACACCAACACATCCAACACGGTCTTCAACATGTCACATCAGGCACAGGTAAGGCCAGAGACAAAAGGCCAAGGAGGAATTCAGAATCGGAAAGTGAGCAGGAAAGAGGGAGAGATTGAGAGAAAAGCCCTATTTTTTCCTCTGTATGCTTTTCATAAAGGCGAGCTCTCTGATTGCCAGTGTCAAAGTGACAGGGTCTTTTATGAGCACTTGGCCGGTCCCCGCCCTGGTTTTGTGTAGCCAGGCAGCGATAGCAGTGCCCATTGTTGGGCTACGGGGAGAGGAGCGGCCCTGTGCTATTGAGAGGGGAGGGGCCCGGCCCTGCTCACCCGCCCTGTGCACTGTGTTGGCTGAATAGGCAGCTAAGGTGTCCATGCCTCCCAGTGCCCTTCATTGTGGGAAAGCTGGTGCAGAAAGCACCTGCAGCATCTTGACAGCGGCGGACACAGGATCGCGTGCTAGCTTTGGATGCGCAGGGCACCGGGAGGTGACACTCGGCACTGACGGGTACAGTAGGAGTGTCACACTCCCATGCTGTATTAACATCTCCTGTCAGAGATCAAACAGATCGAATTTGCATGCAACGTAATGTACAGTACATGCCGCTTTGTGCATGCTTGCGCTGTGTGCACTCAGACGTGCACACTGGCTGCAATATGATGCTCTCTGCGGTGCACTAAGTATACAATCTCCACACATGCACTTCACACAATCATATCAGTGCACATGAAAACATGTTATACAATAAATTACAGCACATAATGCAACAAGCTTCTACACACACATATCAGATAACATGCTACCTGTTCCAAAAGCTCCTGGGAACAATATTAACTACATTAATACTGTAAAAAGACGTACAAAAAAGTTTCAGCATATTTTATCCTTAATTTGACCAATATTGGTTAATAATGTAATATACAGTATAGTCATTTTGTCAACGTGTAAACTAGCAACTGAATAAAATGCCATCAACACTGTTTAATATTGACTTTGGTGCATCAATCAGTCTCTCATTTATTGCCTGGCATGTCCCATGCGATGGGTCTGTGTTGCAACGCTGCCATTCCTGGCATTCCTTCCTGGAATGCACAAATAGGAGCCCACAGAATTTCAGAACATTCTTGAGGCAAGTTTTAACAAAATATACTGTGCTGCTTTATGTACTGTTAAGTGGCACGTGGATGGGAGACATGCAATCTACTGTATGGGCGAAGGAAACAAGGCTCAAGTATTACATGTTTGTAGTATGTGAGGTGTTTATGCCTTGAAAGTAGAACCAAATGGTGTTCTTAAATGTCTTTAAGGGATTGCTCCTGTTCCAGATACATTTAGATTTTTATTGCAGAAATAAAGCTGCATTTGTTGTCATTTTTTCTAAACTTCTTCACAAGGAGCATCCAACTCACGCAAGGCTGTCATAGAGAGAATAGAGGGTGACACCTTACCCAACACAGGTGGGACAGAAAAACATATTTCAGTTGACATTTTTAAATGTCTCAGTTGCTCAGGTTAGATGACTGTTATGTGTCTGTCAACATGTTGGAATGACTCTTGACTGATTGGTCGCTCTGCTGTTTCCCAGCGACAACAAGTGAGCAACAAAGCCACTCGACACATGACAAGCATCTTCACCTAACTTGTTTTCTGAGGAAGGGGGGGGGGGTTACCACAGTGTGGCTGTTGTTCCAGCGCCCGAGGATTACAATCAACCAGCCAGTCCCGTTGGGGCTTAATGACCAAACACTGCAAAGGCCAGCAGCAGGGACACTTCCTGAACAGCGTTGGGTTAGCCCTAATTGGTTCTGGCACAGCAATCCTTACTGCTTATCTCATAGCTAGCTGAGAAAAATCACCAGTGATGTGTGAATCAAAACATGTTGATTGCAGGAAATTCAGATTGAGCAACATAGGCTACCTGATGAAAAGGCTTATTTTTATGCAATCATGCTCAATCACTGTTCCTTGATATTGTATTGTCCTGAGCTTGATTGTGATTATATTTGTGCAATGTAATGCGAGATTATAATAAGATAATGTCAAATCCTGTCTTCCTTTGTTTTAATGCTATGGTTCTGTCCTATATGAGGATTTGGAAATAAATAAATAAATAGATACATAAATGAGAGGGAATCATGGAATCTCCCTTTATCATAACAGGACCCTGCCAACGCATGTCCAAGCTCAGAGTCAAATGAGGCGGGGAGGGGGGGGGGGGGGGGTGGATGGGAGGCCTGGGGGATTTGGGTAAACCATCTGTTGACCAAAGCTTTTGGGAAAGAGCACTAATATGGATTTAGGATATTATTCTCTCTGCAGGTGGGATGGTCAAAACCCCTGTGGATTTCTCTGCGAGGAGGGGGCGAGCCTTATAGGAATAGAAAAAAAAAGATTTCTAAAGAGGGACAGAGGGCAAAATAGACGGAACAAAGATGCTGCATTGTTGAGCTTTCCCCTAATCTCCACAACTCATTGGTAACTCAGCAGAGTCAGGTATGAGGGCTCAACAAAGGGACGGAACAGAAAATAATTTGTCACTGAAAATATCCACATTATAATATTTGCGGTGGCATTTCCTTCATCAAACATTCCTAGCACAGTTAGAACAGCAATATTAAGAGGTGGAGGACCTGGCTGGCTCTCGACATGAACTCAGACACCATGCAGGGTGGACTTGGGTAGGCTCAGATACTGACCTTGTGTTGGGTAGAGAAAGAGGGACTCTGGAAGTAATAGCGCTCTTTGGCTCTCTAGTCGCCAGGGTTTATTCCAACAGCAGCCGTCTTTACTGGGCTTAACAGTGATTTGCCCCCTTTTGCTAACTTGTTTGTTTACCAGGATTTTCCAACAGAGCTTTAAGCTGCCAGGTGCTTTCACTGTATTACTGGGGAAGATGTACAGCTGCTCACATCTGCATCAAGAACAGTGAGAGGCATACTCTCTTACATTACAAACAGGCAGGATGGCTGTTACAAGTTTTTAATATTATTGCAATCTGCTTAAACCCCCAGATGAGAGTAAACTGACTTCCCTGTGACTGTCTAAACATCAGTTCAATCTAGTACCTACAGCATGTATGCCAAAACAAACCATTAAAAGGTATTTGCCAAAACTGCTTGGCCCAGGACTCAAATGTTAAGCCTCTAGGAATAATGCATTTCCTATGAGGCAGATTGTGAGTCTTTCAGGCCACATGGTGCACAGCAATTGGCCAACAAAAGCAACTGGACTTAGCATGTAGTCAGGTAAGGGGAGCTTAGACTAAAAAGTAAAACATCTTCAAAACTATGGAACATAGCAAGCCCAGTCAATTTTATTATCCCGAGACAGATTTTCAGCAACTGTGAATGCCCATGAGACTGTTATGTGCTATCAAAGTACTGTACAGTAACTGTAGCATAAAGCACAGATTTTCAATTCAAAATGAGAAGAAAAATAAGAAGAGTAGAGAGGTTCCATGGCCCTAGGGGGATGACCCAAGAAATAGGTGGTGATGATGCGAAGCTCTTTCCTAGCTCCCAGTCAGTAAATTACAGCTTCCTTCTAATCCAGCTCTGATCCCCCCCTCCCACCAACCCTCCCACCACTCCATTTCCCAATCTGAGATACTGAGTGAATTGATTCCAGGAAATGTCTATTTTGAGGAACAGAATGGGGCATTGTTGTTGACACAGTGCGCTAAGAGGGAACAGCGACGGCTAACCCACTTTATTACGTTAGCTACTGTTTACATGAGAGTGACACATGTTGCCTTTCCTATTCTGACATGCCAAATACAGAATTCACATCTGGACATGTACCGATGTCAAAACAAGGCTATACTTAGGCAGCAGTGCTTTAAGCTAAATGCTAACGTGTGCATGCTAACATGCTGATGTTAAGCAGGTATAATGTTCATTATCTTCACCAGCCTAGTTTAGTGTGTTAATAACTGTATTCACAAATGGACGATGCATCTCCACTGGACTGTACAAAAGTGAAACCAAACTATCTTGTAATTTTGGAGCCAGAGTCTGTGCAGTAGTGATTGGGCGCTGGAGCCACAGTATCAAAGTCCCGCCCATACACCCGCCCAACCAATCACGAGTCAATCCCAGCTGTCAATCATGAAGTTTCACCCCGTTTTTATAGCATCAAATAACTAATAAAAACCAAACTGATCAGAAAAATTAACACTTGAAGAAACATCAACGTGATCAGAAGTACCTAAAATGATAGAAACTATCTTCAGGAAGAATGTATTTGATGTGTACTTAGATTTTTTGGTTTTGCCCATGTCCTATCCGTTAACATGGAGAGGTGGGGTTTATGATATATACTGCAGCCAGCCACTAGGGGGCGATCCAGATGTTTTGGCTTCACTTGTACAGTCTATGCATGAACCCCTGGTGTTAACATGCTAATATTTGCTAAATTACAGGCTGATGGGAATGTCATTAGCTTTGCAGGTCTTTGGTCATAAACCAAATTAGTGGAAAAATCTAAGTTTTGACGATAATGATAGCCCTAATGAAGTCAGGGAATCACATACGTTAGCACAATCCTTCCTGAGGGCAACATAAATGTCTGTATGAAGTGTCACAGCAATCCATCCAATAGCTGTCGAGACATTTCACTCAAACCCATAAAGTCCACCTCATGGTGGCATTAAAGAAAAAGTCAGATGCTCACCATTCATTTCAACTCATCATCTGAGAACCATGATAACTCTACCAAATTTGGTACTAATCCATCCAGTAGATGTTAAGATATTTCACTAGATAAGTGAAAACTTGACCTGCTGGTGGCACTAAGGAGAGTTAGGTGAACTCCAAAGTCAGTATGATTCATCCTCTGGGGACGATGAACATCTGTACTAAAATTCTTGGCAGTCCATTTAATAGTTGTAGGTATTTTAGTCTGGACCAACAGTGGAGGTGGACGGACCAACGGACAGACCGGCACTGCCATCCCTTGAGTCATACCGCTAGTGTGGCTAAACATACAGAAATTCAAAAATTACATACAAAATACATGGGTTACATTCAGAATTGGAGAAAGAAAGCTCTTAGACAGATTAATTGCTCCATCATTAAGCTATTAAATGTCCATCTCGGTCAAGTCATTTGTGGGGGGTCCTTGGAATTAATTCATGGTCAATAAAGATGACTTAAAGCCTGATTAAGGGACTTTGCCCCTATTAGATATAGGATCTGGCTGGGGTGATCCCATGCGTAAGGATATGTGAATCCGGCCACTTAAGGGGCTCTGTGGTTTTGGGTTGATTAGTTTCACGGATGTCCTTCCTTTGCTGCGGCCCCCCCCCCCCAAAAACCCCAAAATGATGCTGTTGGGATATCCTGCTGCTTTTCAATACACATTTTTTTTAAAAAAAAAAAAAAAAAAAACAACCCACATCAGAACCATTTAAAATGTAACAGCTTAGATTTTAAAGGCTTTGCAGCTTAACACAGGATGAAATAGCCTGTAGATATGATTTAGTCTACTACATTTTGTATTGCCCAGTAGGTTCATTTAGATCTTTGGCGAATGACCAGATTGAATGTTGAAGAAGGAAGAACTCGTCTTGGCAGAATGTGAGCTTGATTAACCAGCAGGGGCGTGTTAATCAGGGACACATGGGACACAAGTCATACCAGGCATGCAGCTCTCAGTGAAACAAGACAAGGTAATGCAATCTCTCAAACTGTAATTCAGAATAATAGGCCAGCTTCCTCCAGGAATGGTTTCTTTTTGATTGTTTAATTGTTTGCAGGCATGCGGGTGAACTAACTGGAATCTGGTTAGATTTTCCCCTAGGGATTAATGAGGAGCATGTTGGAAGGAAACCCAAGAAGGGTTTTACATCCTGGACACAGCAACAGCTTGTCATTGCAACAGAAACAAATGATTGACACATTGTTGAACTGAAGATTACAGGCACTATATTGGTGGCTAATTAACTGCTAAAATGTTTTCTACTCTTGATAATCAAAAGATCCATTGATACTTCAGATTAGTCAGCATGCATCATATCATGTAACAGATTAAATTGTTATGGGTTTTACCGTGGTCATATATCTTTGGGGAAATCTGTTTTGAACTGCATTTACCAGCCCTCTTTTGGCATATTTTCTCAATATTCTCAGCCATTAAAATCTTGGGATCATTAAAAGCAGTAAGTCGGAGGGACCAGTACTTGCTCTTTTAGCCTGGCTGTGGGGGCACCAGACATTTGAAGGCAGACTATAGGTGTATCCCATAGCCCTTAGATTGCATCCCCTGACTCCTACACCTGCCTCCCTTCCTCGTGCCTTAGTCCCTCCAATGAGAGAGGCAATGAGCAAATGTGTGTTAAGCCTGACACGCACCAGGCCGATAATCGGCCGTTGGACAGTCTGGCGAGGTCAGTGACTCGAGTCTGTTCGGTGTGTTCGGTGCCATCGTTCTTTATTTTGGCCGACATGACGTGTTCAGTCGGCGGCAGGGCAGTCGGGACTCACCCGGAAATGGCGAGTGGAATGAGCCTGACTAGAGTCTCTCAAAATCTGACGAAAATCTTTTAAAGTGACCTTTGTTGATCTGAAATAAAGACAAATTCAAATGAATGTTTGCCAACTTTAGATAGATATACTGAAAATATGTCCTTCCTGTTTATGAAATAGATTCATAAAAATGACATTTCCATTATCATGTAATTAACTGTTGTTGCCACTGCGACCATCGTTAAGCCAAAGTCACATAGTCTGATTTAAAATATTTTCATCATTCACAATGTGATAATTAAGGTCCGATGGGAGTCGTCAGAGTCACGTCAATTAAGGTGTTGTAATTGAAACTGCCTAGGAAGATTGCAGTCGAAACAAAAAAGCATCACTTCCTGGGTGCCAGGCAAGTTTTTTTATTCCCACTGCCTTGAATTTAAAACAGCAATTGCAAAAACATTTTATGAAATGCAAATATGTTGAACCTCTACTGTGTTACATCAATCAAAATAGTAATGAAATTGAAATATATTGAAGGAAAATGTAGAGCACATACAGAGGTTTACTCCTCGACGCAAAGGGTTCGACTCCGACCTGCCCTTTGCTGCATGTCATTCCCCTTTCAAGTCTAAACTGTCCTATACAAATAAAGGCCTAAAATGCCCCCCAAAAAATCTAAAATGTCAATCGATTGTTGATTGCTTGAATTGGACTCTGTGAATGACTTTGCAGCTGTGTTCAGCTATGGCCACTCGTTCTCATAGAACAGAGTGACATCATGATGCCAATTCAGCTCAGAACAGCACCTGTGATGAGGCTTCCCTCTTCCAAGCCATAAAAAAAAACACCTGGACTGCCTCTGTCCTGAATAATAGCACACTGTAAATGTTGTCATTTGACTGCATCAGGTCCACCTAGACATTGAACGTCATGGCTAAGATACAAAAAGCAGTGGGCCTCCGTGGTGTGTAATACAAACATTAATGGTTTCATAGAACACCAATCATAAACATTTGCATGGATACAATGAACGAATTTACTCTTTGCTTTAATTATTATTTTTGCATTGTCACAGGGACACATATCACATGGACTTGGAGTAAGTCATGTGTTTGTCCATGAGGACATCACCTGGGATCGTACGGTTCTCTTACAGGACGTGTTCACACACGTCAACTATCCCCTGCGCTTTGGATACACCCATACAGCTCGATCTGCTAGTGTTTCCTTGCTTTGAGTTCTCTGGAAGTAAACAGCCGACTGTACAGTTTGTGGGGAAAAAAAGAGCACACCAAAACACAGTGCTGGGAGCTTATTTTGTCATATGATGAAAATGAGAGCCCAGAGGCCCCACATTCTGCTCGAGAAAAAAATATTCCAAAACAGTAATCACTGCTGCTTGACTACAGACAACCACAATTCCAAATAGAACATGCTACCACCCAGCAACACTGAAAGATAAGCATTTTGCTAGGTATTTTGTGTATGTGTTATGTGCATACACCACCACTGAGGTGCCCTTGAGCGAGGCAGTGGAGCTTCTCAGTGGCCAGCAGAAGACTGGGGTTGTACTGGGCAGCTTCCAGATATGAATCTGTAACTGTGTGAATGTGACAGGTCGTTGTTGCAAATGAGAAATTGTTCTCAATCGACTTACCTGGATAAATAAAGGTTAAAAAAAAAATACTGCTGTACTTAAGCTGACAGAAACAGTAGGGCCTTAGGCACCAAATATGGGACATCTTGACATTTTGCATAAAGTCTGCTAACTCATTACTTTCTCTCATCACAACATTGCATCACAGCACACACAATCAAATAAATTATGATATACTGCCACGCTAAATATCTTAAGCATCCCTGACTGCAGCCCCTGTACTTCAGTGATGGTTTCTTGAGAAGCTGTTTTGTATTGGATATATGGAGCTAAGTTGAATGGTAAAGATTCCTGTCAGCTACACAGTGTCCAGGACCATTTTCATGTCAAAGGTTCTTTCACCATCAGTTTATGAGTCGACATTCAGGAAAATGTCAGACAATGGTCATGTTTCCATCTAATTGTCAAGCGAATTTTAAGTGAAATTTTATGTCGCAAAAATGAAAAAAAATTTAAATGCGTATTAGAAGTGTTTCCATCAACTGGTTTAGAGTGAATAAACTACACTAAGCAAAGCGTAGTTTCATCACAAGTTGACGTTACGCATGGTTGTAGATTGCAAACCGGCTTGCTAAATCAAAGATTTTAGAAGCTAAGATCTTTGGCTAAGTGGAGAGAGGTAGCATTCTAGCATTGTGTGGCAGAGACATTTGGTGTCAGTGAGACAACCGTTCACCGGGGTGTACGCGGGGTGCAGGGCCACACGACTCAATTTGTCAATTTACCCGACATGGCTGAGGCACAGGCTATAGCGCACCACAACTCCACTACCCACCTTGTGCCACAAGTATACGGCGCACTTGATGGGACCCGTATCCTGATCCTTCCCCCATCCGATGGATACCGGGACTGTAGTCATGTGAGTTAGCCTACATACTGTATTTGCTACGTCACAACTTATTCGGCAAAACTGTTTCCACCTCCCACTTTTTCGCAAAAGGCAAAAGCCACCTCAAACGTAAAAGCGTAAAAAAAAATTTTTGCATCAATATTTTCTAATGCAATACTTCAAAATGTGCATGAAAATACGTTGATGGAAACACGGCTACTGACTGCTGCTCTTTTACTCCTGTAGCTCAGTGTACAACTCAGTATCCCACTGTCATGGCTAAACAGTTTAAAGGATAAGGCTTGCGATATTCGATACCTTCCCTACTGTCAGCAAATAGTGTGTAATACCCAAAGCAACAGGGAATAGATCCTACTAACAAGTATTGTCTGTGTAAGCCTGATATATCTCCATTGTTGTCTAAAAACTTTCAAAATCATAGTGAGCCAGGCCGTTTTCCTTTATGCACACTGTAGTTTATTTTGATTCAATCCCACATACACTGTCCCGCTGCTGCAAACACGCACTACTATGGCACCAAATATGGATTAATCCACCACTGAAAATAGTCCCCAACAGATGCACTATTTATTCCTGTTTGAGTTATATTTGCTTTAAGTACAGTGCCCACCTGCACAGAAAATTACTATTTCAAAGAAGTTTAATTTTTCGCCATTGTCAAATATTTGTTATATAATTAGAGTTATCAATTAAAGATTTTTGGTAGGAACTAATGGGCTTGGTGCTGTGTGCCACAGACAGGGTAGGGAAGTTGAATGAATTGACAACTAAACTAACACATTGGGGTTTTTGGTCTTTTCATGTAATTTGTAGACAATGAGAAAAACAGAATAACAATATGCTTATCCTTTAAGAATACATAAAGAAATAGTTTAATAGGAGTCAAATTCATAATATGAGGATGCTATTTGTTGTTTGTTTATTTTGCCCTTTTGTTGTTGCCTGATAGCGGATGTTCCAATTTTGAACATATAGCCATTTGGGGATTGTTCACTGTAGAAAGTTCTGATGACCTTTTCTCTGATGCTTCCCTATTTTTCGCGTTAAAAACTGATTCCATGAAAAGACCAAAAACAACAGTGAATTACTCCAACTAGCAAGCATAGTCCGTGTCCGATATAGTGCATTCATCTGTGATTCTAAAAGGCAATTTGTTAGTCCAGAGCTCAATACTTTCCAGCTTATCTACTTAATATATGGCACCCGCTCTGAATGTTATCAGCCGATTAAATGGGTGTTATAAGTTGTTATCTCTACCACAGATATGAGGCAGTAGTAGTACTCTTCCTCCTAGTTGGCTCAGTAGGCCGATATCCATTGGCAAGCTGGATCACCCATCTGTGCCAATATTCAATGCTCAGAGCAACTACTCACCTGCTGTAAGATGACAAAATATGAAGAGCAACAACAGGAGGGAGTAGTATTGAAAGACACTAAGGGCCCTATTTTAACGATCTAAGCGCACGGCATGAAGAGCCTGGTGCAGGTGCGTTTAGGGCGTGTACGAATCCACTAATGCTAGTTTAACGGTGGAAAAAATGGTCTGTGTGCCAGGCGCATGGTTCAAAAGGGTTGTACTTAGGTCGTAATTACAGTTTTTTACAATCACTTTGACACTAATTTCAGAACCTTGACGTCATTTTTCAAAACTCAACACAAAACTCACAACCAATGATCAAAATACACATTTTTCAAAACTCTAACATATATCTCTCTATATACTCTATATATATAGTGTATGTATATATACATATACACTTGTACCACATTGTTTGCTATGCCCGAAGGTTTTTTCCAAGATGTTTGGCTAATTGCAATGTAGATGACAACCTGTGGCCAAATCCACAAGACAGAGTTGATGAAGATGTAGAAGTACAGTAATCACTTCTTCGTTTTGCTTTTTACAGTACAAGCAAGTTGAGGAACACTGCATTTGATGTTTTACAGTACTGTCTTTTTTTCTGTTTTGTAGCTAATTATTTTGCTTTGATTCAAATAAACCTATGTTGTGATCGTACTCTATTGTTTTTCATCAATACATTTCAGGTTTTGTTCAATGATTCCACTGTGTCTGTAGTATTCTCTCTACTACTGCAGTACTTTTACAGGGATGCATTTACATCTGGTACCATAATGAAACATGTATCACCTATTTTGTACTACAATATTTAATGATTGTACGAACGATGACCCAGTGAAACTATGGGTAGCTTGTGTGTGGGTGATCTAAAGTAACGTTTCAATGGTATTTCACAATTAATTAGTTTTTTGAACCAATGATTGTGCAAGTGCAAGATTTATTTAAAGATATGAATGCACAATGCAATGTTTTGAACACTGGACAGCCTGTGTTACAAGTGATGACCGTTTTGAGTTTTGTGTCTAGAGTTTTGAAAAATTACGTCAATGTTCTGAAATTACTAGCAAAGTGATTGTAAAAATCTGTATATATACTTTATATATAAAGTACTGTATTATATATAGATACTTGTACCACATTGGTCTGTAGGATTCTCTCTACTACTGCAATACTTTTACAGTATTTATATGTAATACCGTAATGAAACATGTTATCAACTATTTTGTACTACAATATTTAATGATTGTACGAACAATAACACAGTGAAACTATGGGTAGCTTGTGTGTGGGTGATTTAAAGTAACGTCTCAGACCACTCTAGTCTATATCCACGACGTTCCTAGCTACGTGGCCCCCATCTCTCCATCCCATGGGCCCACCACCTGTGGGAGGAACCGCTGGGGTCGGGTGCGCTGCCACATGGGTGGCAGTGAAGGTCAGGGGCCTCGACGGACCAGACCCGGGCAGCAGACACTGGCTCTGGGGACGTGGAATGTCACCTCTCTGTGGGGGAAGGAGCCAGAACTGGTGCGGGAGGTGGAGCGCTCACGGAACAGATATGGTGGGGCTTACCTCTACTCTCGGTTCTGGAACCATACTCCTGGATAGGGGTTGGACTCTTTTCTTCTCCGGAGTTGCCCAGGGTGTGAGGCACCGGGCGGATGTGGGGATACACCGCTACGTTGGAGTTTACCCCGGTGGAGGGTCGCCTCCCTACGCCTGTGGGTTGTGGGGGGAAAACTCTGACTGTTGTTTGTGCATATGCACCAAACAAGAGTTCGGAGTATTCGTATATAGACCTTGAGTGGAGTCCTGCATGGGGCTCCAGAGGGGGACTCCATTGTTTTGCTGGGGGACTTCAACGCGTACGTGGGCAATGATGGAGACACATGGAGAGGCGGAGGAATGGCCTCCCTGATCTAAACCAGAGTGGTTGTTTGTTGCTAGTCATGGATTGTCTATAACAAACACCATGTTCGAACATAGGGATGCTCATAAGTGTACTTGGTACCAGAGCACCCTAGGCCAAAGGTCAATGATCGATTTTATAATCGTTTCATCTGATCTGAGGCCGTATGTTTTGGACACTCGGGTGAAGAGAGGGGCGGACTTCAACTCACACCTCAGGCGGAGCTTTTCGTCCAACCCTGTGGAGGCTGGGGGCATTGAACCCGAGGGGACAATGTTCAAAGTTTCCATTGCTGAAGCTGCGGCGAGGAGCTGTGGTCTTAGGGTCTTAGGTGCCTCAAGTGGCGGTAACCCACGAACACCGTGGTGGACACCGGTGGTCAGGGAAGCCGTCCGACTAAAGGAGTCTTTCCGGGATATGTTATCCCAGAGGACTTCGGAGCAAGGGCTGCAGCCTCTGCCGTGAAAGAGGCAAAGCAGCGGGTGTGGGAGAAGTTTGGAGAAGACATGGAGAAGGACTTTCGGCACCAAGGTGTTTCTGGAAAACTGTTCGCCACCTCAGGAGGGGGAAGCGGGGAACCATCCAAGTTGTGTACAATAAGGATGGGACACTGTTTACCTCAACTGAGGAGGTAATAGAGCGGTGGAAGGAGTGCTTTGAGGAACTCCTGGATCTGACTAATACTATGTTAGAGGCAGAGCTGGAGGATGATGGGGGATCGTTGTCAATTTCCCAGGCAAAAGTCACTGATGTAGTCAAACAACTCCACAATGCTCAAGGCTCTGGGTGTGGAGGGGCTTTCCTGGTTGACACACCTCTTCAACATTGCGTGGAAGTCTGGGACAGTGCCAAAGGAGTGGCAGACTGGGGTGGTGGTTCCCCTTTTCAAAAAGGGGGACCAGAGGGTGTGTGCCAATTACAGGGGTATCACACTCCTCAGCCTTCCTGGTAAAGTCTACTCCAAGGTGCTGGAAAGGAGGGTTTGGCTGATAGTCGAACCTCAGTTTGAAGAGGAACAATGTGGATTCCGTCCTGGTCGTGGAACAATGGACCAGATCGTCACTCTCGCAAGGATATTGGAGGGAGCCTGGGAGTATGCCCATCCGGTCTACGTGTGTTTCGTGGATATGGAGAAGGCATATGACCAGGTTCCCCGGGAGATACTGTGGGAGGTTCTGCGGGAGTATGGGGTGAGGGGGTCTCTTCTCAGGGCCATCCAATCTCTGTACGACCAAAGTAAGAGCTGTGTCCAGGTTCTCAGCAGTAGGTCGGACTCAATTCAGATGAGGGTTGGCCTCCGCCAGGGCTGCGCTTTGTCACCAATCCTGTTTGTAATATTTATGAATAGGATATCAAGGCGTAGTCGGGGTGGGGAGGGGTTGCAGTTCGGTGGGCTGGGGATCTCATCGCTGCTCTTTGCAGATGATGTGGTCCTGATGGCATCATCGGCCTGTGACCTTCAGCACTCACTGGATCGGTTCGTAGCCGAGTGCGAAGCGGCTGGGATGAGGATCAGCACCTCTAAATCTGAGGCCATGGTTCTCAGCAGGAAACCGATGGAGTGCCTACTCCAGGTAGGGAATGAGTCCTTACCACAAGTGAAGGAGTTCAAGTACCTTGGGGTTTTGTTCGCGAGTGAGGGGACAATGGAGCGAGATTGGTCGGAGAATCGGCGCAGCGTGTGCGGTATTACATTAAATTTATCGCACCGTTGTGACAAAAAGAGAGCTGAGGCAGAAGGCAAAGCTCTCGATCTAACGGTCAGTTTTCGTTCCTACCCTCACCTATGGTCACGAAGGCTGGGTCATGACCGAAAGAACGAGATCCAGGGTACAAGTGGCCGAAATGGGTTTCCTCAGGAGGGTGGTTGGCGTCTCCCTTAGAGATAGGGTGAGAAGCTCAGTCATCCGTGAGGAGCTCGGAGTTGAGCCGCTGCTCCTTCGCGTCGAAAGGAGCCAGTTGAAGTGGTTTGGGCATCTAGTAAGGATGCCCTCTGGGCGCCTCCCTAGGGAGGTGTTCCAGGCACGTCCAGCTGGGAGGAGGCCTCGGGGAAGACCCAGGACTAGGTGGAGAGATTTTATCTCCAACCTTACCTGGGAACGCCTCGGGATCCCCCAGTCGGAGCTGGTTAATGTGGCTCAGGAAAGGGAAGTTTGGGGTCCTCTGCTGGAGCTGCTCCCCCCGCCACCCGACACCGGATAAGCGGTGGAAAGATGGATGGATGGATGGTTTTATGAGGACTATGGTTAACTGCTCCTCAGATCTCTGCAGGGTAAATCCAGACAGCTAGCTAGACTATCTGTCCAATCTGAGTTTTCTCTCGCACGACTATTTTACAGTGGCTCCGTGCGGAGCTTAGCGTGACAATGACTATTGTAATTGGTTTAAAGAAAGGCCATTAAATCAGAGCACGTTTTTCTCCCATCCAGGAATGCTGTGTGGACTAGCCAGACCCTCCACCACTCCGCAGCATGTGGATGATCTGGCAAAGCGAGACTAAGACCACGCTAACTGTGACTGTTAACAAATGAATAGATAACAGCTTTCTAAACCTTCTAGCGAGTATTTCAGGCAGCAGGATGGTGTATGTTGAATTTAGTCAAAATAAACTACAGTGTATTCATGATTTGTGTTTACATTGCTCTCTAGTTTTTTTTCTTCATTCGCATACACATTTACATACAAACAAAACACTTTTTTTTATGAGTGTCTTGTTGCCACCTGAGCAGATTATCTCACATTATCCTTCCAGATCTTGGGCTTTCATACAGCTTACACCTGGAGATGCAGTTTCATTAAAGGGATACTTCACCGATTAGCATTCAGCTTTGTATCAGCAGAAACCCGGTAGTATTTTCGAATAACCGTGCTTCCTTCCCTCATGTCCCCCTGAGGCGAGAGATCTCTGTATTATGCAGGGCTTGACATTAACTTTTTGAGGCACTTGTCCTTCGGACAAGTACATTTACATTTCACTTGTCCATGCACAAAAGTTACTTGTCCGGGTAAAGATTCATCATTTTATACAAAAGATTGTGTTTTGCTAATGCAGAATTTGAACAAACCGTTGAAAGCATCCAAACACTATCAACATTAATACAATTCAGTTGAAACAGTAGAAACAAACGTGTCCCAATAATAGATTTCCCCTTCAACAAGAAAAAAGGATCTCCAGACTCCATAATACAAAGTTATATGTTGCACGCCGGTGTGCAGAAGTTAATATATTGAGATTCTAAGTCAGTATTTTAAAGTTTGTCATTATTTTCAGATTCCAAGTCAATATTCTAATTATATTTTGAGATTAATATATTGAGATACTAAGCCAATATATTGAGATATTAAGTCAATATTGAGATACTAAGTCAATATTTTGAGATAAATTAATATATTGAGATACTAAGCCAATATATTGAGATTCTAAGTCAATACTTGACATTTTCTCATTACTTTGAGATTCTTAGTTTATATTCTGAGATACTAAGTCAATATTTTGACCAGAGGTTGTGGTGACTTCTACTATATCTAAAATAATTTTGTAGACATAACAATGGATTTTGCCACTAAATGTTGGTGTTAACTTTTTTTATACAATTTCACAAATTTCTACCCGGCTGATTTACCGAAAGGATCCTTGTAAAAAGGTGTAGTTACTTTACAGTTGATTATTACCTGATATTTAATCTGCATATTTTTATTTTTATTTTTCAAAAAGGAGCAACAAAAAACGACATTATAGAACGGCTTGTTTATTGCTAAGGCAAAATTAAATGATTTATTAAAAATGTAACAACAATAACTTATAACAATAACTTATTTCACCAGTAAGTTCCTGTTAAACGACAAAAACAACCGCTGGATAGGAAACGGGTATTTTACAACAACTTTGAATGCAGCACGACGCTGGCGGGGCGAATTTCAAGTGAACGCAACATCTGTGTTTTTCCGACAACAGCAGCGGCACACTGTCATATGTTCCTCTCCAGTGAAATACAGACACACTTTTACACCGTTTAGCTGTCAGCATTTTAACTGTTTACTCCAGCTGCTAGCTGACGCTAGGCTAACGTTACTTGCTGTTGAGTGTAGTGTTAACTAAGCGTAACATCGCGGCGATGTTTAGGTTGCCTCTAACGTCCGTTTTCGGAGCATCCGAGAGAAGCGCAGGCATTTCAGTGGCACCACGTTGCAATTCGGTCCGGTAGATAACGGTCGTTAAGGCACCGGTGCCGTATTAGCACCGGGTCTCTCCTTTTCTGTCAACGATGTGGCGAGGAGGTAACGTTAAGGCGGAGTTAACAAGCTAACGTTAGCTAACTAACAACGGCAGGTTCACCGTGCTTTTCATGCTGCATTGCTTACAGAGAACGAGCTGGACAGTGGGCTGGGTCTAACGTTAGCGGTCCGCTGACCGGGATTGCGGGGGAAAGAAATTATCGTTTCAAATCTGTAACATAGACGTAATGAGTGGCACATGACGTGAACTAACATGGTATTTTAGTTTGTTTTAGTTTTAACTTGTCCAGTGGGACAAGTAAATTTCTCTTCCACTTGCCCTACAAAAAATCCACTTGTCCCGGACAAGCGGACAAGCCTTAATGTCGAGCCCTGTTATGGGTCTAGAAAAAAGCCTCTGATGACGCAAAAAATCGTCATTTAGCGTCATCGGAGGCATTTTTGCTCAGAGTCGATGGACTACAGCCAGCTAGTTCTGCATGTTTTCAACCCGCCCATAGGGGGTGGGACTTGTCACTAGCCGATGTGAGTCGAGTGTCAGCCATCTTTAAGCTACACTAACAGGCTCTCTCTTTTCAGCAGCAAACTTTTAAAACAATTATGTGCATTCAAACTACCGCACATGTGTACCACCGGGATACACTGGTACAGATCGGAGAATATGCAGGAAACTTTATTACAGACGGAATACTCGACACACTACGCGAGCTTCGCCTGCTACGGAGACCAGCACCTCAGCCTGCAGTGTCGCCCGATGCCGCTAACCGGGGAAAGGGACATCGACAGTGGTGTGTAGGAGTTCGAGGCGAGCTAGGTGGAAAGCTAACGCTAGCCGGCCACCTGTCCCATCTATACTGCTTGCAAGTGTCCGCTCATTAGACAACAAACTGGACTACATCCAACTTCAATGAAACTCCCAACACGAGTTCAGAGACTGCTGTGTTTTTGTTTTTGTGGAAACATGGCTGAACAACAGTGTAATGGACTCCGCTATCCAGCTACCAGGCCTGCTAGCTTTCCGAGCAGATAGAGATGCTGCTCTGGGTAAGAATCATGGAGGTGGACTTTGTTAACATAGACACGGACTGATGCAGAAATGGGGTGCTTTTATCTCCAACTACTGCTAAACGCTGGTGGAGTTTGTGACTGTTAAATGTCGACCATTCTACATTCCATGCAAATTTACGGCTGTGTTTATACTTATACTTATGTTTACATACAGCTGTGTTTATACTTGTACTTATGTTTACAGCCCATTAAAGCGCTAATGCTACCAATGTGTTAGCTGAACTTTACGGAGCCTATAATGTGTGTGCACTAAATGTAACCTGTTTTGTATGTCGTTTTTATATAATGTCATTTTTATATATTTTAAATGTGTAACACCACTTGAGCCACAGTGAAACGTTTCATGTATATGGTTGAAATGACAACAAAACACACTTGAATTGATCTTCATAGTTGACTATGCTATGTGTCCATGTCTGTAAATGGTAGGCGTGGCTTGGGAATGGATTTGTAGGGAAGCAAAGCAAGTGCATTCTGGGAGTTGTTGTCTATCATCCACATGAGGCAAAAATACATTTTCTGGCTTTTCTCGGTATAGAAGGCACCAACTTCTAAAAAAAATTCACATTTCTACTACATAAATGACCCAATTTAATACATATTCATCTTTCCAGCAGTGAAATATCCCTTTAACAGTAGAGAGCACAGAAGTTATTCAGCACACAACATAATTCTGGTGAAAGCCAACCGATAATATCACCATTTTGTTTTATTATATCACATTGACATAGAGTAAGTTTGAATAGCCTACTAGGAATTATGATCTCCAAATTCTCAACAAATCAGCACCCTTTTCCAGAGAAATGTATATCTGTGGGAACACAAATTAATATTTAGCATGTTTGTGCTTGTGTGTCTGGATCGACTCTTCACCTTCAATCAGATTTTTCCAATTACCTTTCATGCCAAGATGGTAAAATACGAGAATACTGCAGGGCACATCGGAGGTATGCACATTGTTAGGCGTCAGCTAATAGTTTATTTCCCTTTTTCTCTTGTCAAGGTAACGTTTTGATCTACAAAATCTCCCTCAGTATAAGAATAGAAATAGAACACATGTGAACAAAGCGTAGTGCAACCTGTAAACACAATAATCTATGCAGGCCATTCAACAAGTGGCTTGACCAAATACGCAGCCGGCACATAGCTGTGAAACATCAATCTTCTGTCAGCTGTTATCAGAGGACACAGGGGAGGTAAACAAGAAATAAAAATTGAAACTCTCAAAACCAAACTGCCAATACGCTCATCGACAGTCATTAAGTCGTTTCTTGTATATCGGTAGTTTTATTTTAAAGACATATAGACACTTTATGATCCATTTCTGTGTAAAAGGGCAGCCCGCACACACCTCGCGTAAAATATATAAATGTAGAGTGGATCTCCGCAGCGCATTACCACATCCCTCCTGTCCTCCACAACCTCCACTGGCTCCCAGTCAAACACAGGATCAACTTCAAAATACTTCTCCTCTCATACAAAGCACTTAATAACCTTGCCCCTCCATACCTCTCCGACCTCCTCACTCGCCACACTCCCGCCTGCCTCCTCAGGCCCGACCACATCAAACAGTCAAGCACCCTACCATCCTTCAAACAGACCTTCAAAACTCACCTCTTTGAACTTGTTTTTCCCTGTTAACAATCTTTCCCAGTTTTATCCTCCTTTTCATTGTCCACCTCCCCTGCTTTGCCTTTGCTTGTCCATGCCCCTATGTGTTTCCTTTTCTTTTTGTCATGTAACCTTGTCTACGTACCTTGTCTGTTTAGTCTGTTTAGTCTGTTTGTAACCAAAACTGTAAAGCATCTTTGAGTGTCTAGAAAAGTGCTATAAAAAATAAATGTATTATTATTATTATTATTATTATTATTATAGTTGAAGCGTATTTTTGGAACATCTGCTCCCCATAAAATTATACGTGCTATGTAGCAACTTTTCTCACAAAGAAAATCACAGGAGTCTCTGTATATTAAGGAAAAATGGGATAGTGAGAGTAATTATGTTGTCTCTTAATTATGTGTGTTAGGATTGGTACAATATTTGCCAAACACAATGGAAAACCACTAGTTCTTTGCGCTGGAGGAAATTCTGCTGGAAGAACCTTGTATGTTTCTTCATAACCCCCCCAACAAAAGCGACACTGCAGAGAGATTGACATATTATCTCAAACTACCAAATACTTTGCTCCCAGAAGAGTAGACTTTATATAATGTATACTATATGCATTTAATTCAAGTACACACATTCCTCCCAGTTCTATAATGTATATAGTTCTATTTGTGGTACCAGACAGACCTTTTATTGAAGATTATGCACAAGTTATCAAAAGACCGGCAAGTGTTTGTTTGTTTGTCTTTTATTTTTATTATCTACATGTGAAATCCATGAGAAATGTGACGGGTAATAACCCGGAGGTTGGCCAGATGCTCTTTGATATTACTAATGTGGATTCTATTGCTTGTCCCTATTTATTTTTGTGAATATGTCCTTTAATTGTGTAGTTGTTGCCTACTTTTGAGAGGGTAGGGGTGTTGGGAACAATACAAGATGTCGCTAATGGTGAATATGTTTCTGTAATGCTCTGGATACCATTAATAAAAAAGAAATGTAAAGAAAAAAGAAAAAAAAAAAACATCTTTCTGTTACATGACCAGAGACGTGGTAAAACAAAGGATAATATTGGATATGTGTTTGAAAGATGGAGACAGCTTATAGCCCAAAAGGACACAGAGGTCAGGGTATTTTTAGTGGTTGTTGCAGTACTTTTAAGCCGAGAAAGGATGGCTGTCAGTCAGGTACAGAGCACAGGCTTTTATGACTGTAAACATAGCCAGCATCTAATGTTAGCTACTTCGCTGCGCTGTGGAGTAATGTATGGCAATGCGAGACCAACATCTAGCTTACATTGACATTGTGCTGATTGAAAAACGCAATTGATGCTCCGTTCTCAACCTGGCAACCCCCATGAACTTCAAGTCTGGGGAGGAGGGCCCTGGGGAGACGACTCTCTCCAGAATTTTCAATTTGGACTGCAGCAGTAACCATTTTAAACGCTAGCTGTCGTAATTACATATTGCACCTTTAAAAACAGATACAGAGAGGATCCAGAGGATATTCTATGAAATCGATCATCAAGTAAGTCTGTGTGGTGTGCATGAAAGGTTAAAGGATCCCCTCTACGGAAGGAATGAATGTCAAATTTCAATCCATCCAATAGCTGTTGAGACATTTCACTCAAAACCTCAAACGCCATCCTCATGGTATCTTTTATAACCCCCACTCTCCCCCACACCGTTCTGACATCGGATTGTCCAACCATTTATGTAACTTTAACAAACCAACTCTCACACCCACTTTACACGTGATTGGCCAGCTGTGCAGAGGTGAGAAACAAAGCCAGGGGTTGATCTTCTCTCTCTAGCTCTCTTTTTTTTTTCTATAACTATTTTTGTCTGAAAATCAAGTTATGATAGTCAAGTTTAAGAGGAAATAAATCCTGACACACATGAAGTGACGCACATGTGACTCAAACGTCCACTCAGGCTTCAGCTCCACTGAAGAGTGTAAAACACAGCTGCAGATAAAAACATCAGATGTGCAATCAAAGATCTGGAACATTCCTCAAATGAATACATCAAACAGAACAGAAATGCCTTTTGATCCATCATATTATCCACATAATTATATATAAAAAAATATAACATCAGTTTAGTTTTTTACTGGTGCTCTTTTAATTACATAATACTTTTCTTCTGCAATAGTTTAATTGCACCTGACTGGGGAATTTGCTCTTACTTGATGCGCCCAATTCCATATATTCACATGACTGCAGTGGATGGAAATCCAATTTTTCTTTTGCAGATTTTCTGAAAATTCAGTTGAAATTTGCTATCCAAATTAAATATTTGGATAGCAACTTGACCAATGTGGTAATGTAAGGTAATATTTCTTAATCAGTTAGGCTTCATCTACACTACGTTATCTTTTCTAAGCGGCATTTTGTGATCTCTGTTCACACAAGAGTTTCCAGATCCAGTTGCAGAACTAATCTCTGTCCATATTAAAACATCTGACAACACATATCACATGACCATTCACATAAACTGGGCATGTGTGTGCCGGTGTGAAAAGGAAGCTGATTGTCTGACGTTACTCTGCGGTTGAAAATCATGGATGCATAAGTTGAAAATTCTGGAAATACTTTGGCGGAAGAACACTGGCGAAAAGTAAGAGCAGGAATTTATTAGCTTGGAGCAAAGACGAGGTGGAACTCTTACTGAAAGGTCTGTAAGCTACCTGACCGATAAGACTGACCAAAGGTCTCCGTTTGTGCCCGTCCAGACTACAAAGCAACCCCAGAGCTTTCATACAAAAACAGGGACAGCAGTGTTCTAAATGTGTCTGTTTTGGGGGCTCAGAAATGCCGGAGTAATGTAGATGCAAAGTGTAAATGTGGCAAAAGATTTCCGTTTTCAAGCCAAAACGTAGTAGTGTAGATGTAGCCTTATCTTATTGTAATACTTGTCTTTTGAGTGAATTGGATTTTGTACATGGGGTATATGACTTAGCTATTACATGTGTACTTTTCTTCTTTGGCAACCCTGAGAGAGGTCACAAGCTCACAACACACTTTGGCAAATACTTTCAGCACGGGCAACAGTCCTGAAGATGCAGGAAAGGCCCTTTTGTGAAAAGGGAAAAACTGTTTTGTTGTTTTTACAGGCAAACTGATAAACAAAAGCCTGGTCAAAACTCAAATAAGGATAAAGACTCAAAGCTCACAATAATGGCTGTGCAAATAATTTCCTCAGGACAGATTTCCCCTCTGCTTTGAAGCTGGAAACAATATCATTTTTTGTGCATTCTTAATACCATCACTTCTAGTTTGGTGACTTCACATAAAAGGCGTTTGTGTAAACAGCGCTGTGCAGCAGGAGGCCCTTTTTTAGGGTGGAATAAAACAGCTTTGGCCTTCATGTTTTTTTACAGCTGAGGAGGCTGATCCTGAACCCCTGTGTTTCAAAGCTTCTTGAGCCCTGCACAATCCTCTAGCCCGCAAAAAAACCCACCCCCGCTCCACTGCAGAGCTGCTTACAATAGGCCCTCATTCCCCCAGATCTTCTTTTAAACACCAATAAAATCTTTTACATTTCCTCAGCAGGCAGTTAAAATTGGGCTGACTACTGTGCATTCCCCCTGCACTCTGCAGAATCTCTCCATGTCAACTTCTCGTTTTGTTGTTCCCTGCTTTCACATATTGTCACCTTTGCATTTAACTCTAGCTAACCTTGAGAAGATCACACACACAAGAGATGAAGAAGCTTATTTTTCAAGACCAGAGCTTTGGGTGCCTTGTTTGTTTTTCCCGGGTCACCTTTTGGCACAACTAGGGATTATTTTTGACATAGGAGAGGGATAGCGGCCATTGGTAAAAGCTGTTATGTCCCGACAGCCAGAAAGTGTGCTGATCTCCTACTTCCTCTCTCCCAACCTCGATTCCTTTGGATGTTCTTTTTTCCTTCTCTTTTGTCATGCCCATCTCTCCCCCATCTGCCCGCTCCTGTTCACCCTCTTTCCTTCACGCTATCCACTTTTGCTTGTCTCTTTGTTTTCCCATCTGCCTGGCTTCCAGTGCCTTCCTTGCTTCTATCCTTCTTTTCCTACCTTTTTTGTTTCCTTTGCCGTCATGGTATTCACCCCTTCCCAATGGTTCTTTCCCTCCTTCTCCCTCCCTCCCTCACTGCCTTTTCCTATACTTTCCTTGGCTCAATGCCCTTCTTTCCGTCCTTCCTTCCTTCCTTCCTAATTTAACCGTCGTATTGTCTTCCCGTCGACCATGTGCTGTTCAGGTTTTCAGGTTTATGAAGCTAAAGTAGCCTATAAATTATTACAATTCTTCTTAGCCAACTTCATAACGTTTTACCACTAGTACACTTTTTTGTTGGAATTGATTTATATTATATTATATATATTTCTCATTTATATGAAATGATGCCTAATTTTTGAGTAAAATAAGCAGACATTATGAATTATCTTGACTAATAGTTAAGATCAGAGGAACATATGATCATGGATCATCACAGATTTTTACCCAGGTATACATGAAAGTTATAGTGATCGTCAATTAGTGTATGGAACCATCCATGTTATTTTTGGGAAATTTGGTTGAAAGAAACCCCTATTTCTGGAATAGAAACTTTGAAAAAGGGGTCAAATTTAACCCAAGGACAACATGAGGGTCAATTCCATTCTTGGTTCTGTCCTCTTCTCTCCGAGACATATTTTTTTCCCTTTCTACCTACCTCCTTCCTTTACTCATTCCCTGAATTCTTCCCTCCCTGCCTCCCTTCCTTACCTTATTCCTTCTCTACATTCTTGGATGTGTTCAATCATCACCTCCACCCTCCAGTTCAGTACTCCCTTCTTTCTTCCGTCCTCCCTGCCCTCTTTTCCTTCTTTATATGTTTTTTTCTCCTTCGATTCTGGCCTCCACACCCACATGACCAACATCATGAGAAAGCTCTCATGACAGTACACTCTGCCAGCTCTGCCATGCAGACAGCTACAACCCAGGAGCAAGGAACTGTTTTCTGCACAGAGCTCTCCAGGCAGGCCCCGTCTCCTCACCTCAGTTAGCTCTGAACAATTTATAGCCCACTAGTTCCAGGCCCCAAAAAAAGTCCCTGCTCCGGGGGTAGTCTGTCCCATTAGCCAGGAACTATTGGGGTGGAGTTTGCTAAATGTTTAGTGCTGTTTCCATTCACCTATTTTGAAGTAGTGCATTAGAAAAGCTGTATGGAGACGGCAAAATTCAATAAAATATCCTCGATTGAGAGAGCTTCCTACTTTTGTCGGAAAAATAAATGTTTGGCTAGGGTGCCTGGGTAGCTCACCTGGTACAACGCGTGGCCATATATAGAGATTCACTCCTCGACGCAGCGGCCGGGGGTTTGACTCCAACCTGCGGCCCTTTGCTGCATGTCATTTCCACTCTTTCTCCCCAATCATGTCTTCAGCTGTCCTATACAAATAAAGGCCTAAAATGCCCAAAAAGATTATCTTAAAAAAAGGAAAAAGAACTGATTGACTAAATGGGTCGAATAAGTTCTGACGTAGCAAACATTTAACTCCGCTGTCTGTGTCTTCCTGCACAGCGTGTCTTCGTCTCCTGACACTGTAACCCTACGGTGGTAGTTCTGCTTATAAGCAGGCTAAGAATCTATTGTAGGAGTTATCTAAATCTAGATTCGATGAGGAAGTTGGTTTTGTACTAATCATATGGCCAGAAAACTCACAGATTCCACCCCAAATGAAGCACAGCACAACAGATTAAAGTTTGAATGAGGTTCTTATTAAAATTATTTTCCTTATTTTCTTATTCAAAATTCTATATTTAGTTCAGTTCACACAGCATTACTACCATTAATATTCACATATCGGCCACAATTTTTGAGATCTCATGAAACAAAAAACAAAAGGACAATCTTTCCAAAGAAAAATAGTTACCCTTGAGTGCACTCAAATATTTTAACTGTCCAACCACCCCTTCAATACTTAGCGTCCATATCAAACCACCCAATGGGACCGTTGCAGCGCTGTTAGATGAGGCAGTGGACCAAGGAACCAGGCACCAGGGTGAACAGAGAAGAATCTAGCTTCAATGGAAAGAACATCAGGGATCCGGGACCAAAAGAAGCCTAAAAAAAAACCAGTCTACACAAAAATGTGTAGAAAATTAACTAATGCTCAACTAAATGTCCTTTTTTCATCTTTTCATCATTTAAAAAGTCAATGTGTTCAATAATACAACTTAAAACAAAAATCAATAAAATGGAATTGGACAAAAAAAAGTACAGTATAGCATAGTAACTCAAAATTGGCATACTTGACTCAAAACAAAATTATTTCCTTTCAAAATGCATTTTTCATTGTACTAAACATTAGAATATACAACAAAATGTACCTGTGGGGTAACATCCACTGCTATTGTCGATAGCCAGACTGGATTTTAATCCACTGAAATCCACTGTAACGTTGAAATGTAACTTTTTAGTCATTTCACTATTTTAGCTTCAAGCTAATCAACACAAAATAATAGTTTCACTCACCGAGATAACTTTGTTCACAACAGATGTCGTATAATGTTCAATATAGTTCAACCTCGAGGATATATTTCAGCTTCTAGATCAACTTTAATCGTAATATTTACTTCTGCTCGAGCTCCTGTTTTTCAGGCTTTATTCAAGGCAAAACGAATGCCAGAAAAAACAGCAGAAGAAGAACGAATGCCAGGAAAAGCAGAAGAAGAACGTTTCATTGTGCACTGTCACCTAGTGGCGAACTAGATATTGCACTTTATTCTAGGTTTAAGCATTTGCATTAAAGATCATTTCAGGGCTTTATTGGGCCAAAATGTACAGGGTTACACCCTCCCCCTCTAAACCACATGAGTCCCTGCATGTGTGTTAATCTGACAAGGTATCTGATGGTCAGGAATAATGTCTTGGAGTTTCCCAAAAAACTGACTAAGGGCAAGGATTAGAGGTCTCCCTAACTCCTCATAGGTGAACTTAGGTGGGGGACGTCTTTCTCTGTGTGGGCGTCTGGGCTCACCTTGTTCTTCCCCACAAGTAACTTCTGAGTGCCTTTTTGGGATTACAGGGAAACTGTTCTGAGCACTGTCCATGTCGTGAGCTGGTGTCGGATCTGTGACCACTGTGCTTTGGAATATTCCATTTTCTGGAATGTCTATTATGACATGGTCACTTTGGGTTGGGAACTGATGGACAGCTGTATTTGTGTCAAGAGGTGCAACTGAGTGATCAGGAATTGGTTGGGGTGCTGGCGAATTGAAGTCAGGAGCCATCGGGTTCAGAGAAGACTGGGAGCCACTGACGGGGATAACTTGGAACTCTTGCACATAGGGTCCCCATGTGGTGAACTGTGGAGGTTCATTCACATAGTAGCCATCATCCTCTTCTTCTCTGTCCGAATAGTCACATTCCATCTCTTGGTTCTGTCCACTCCTCAGGCACATTTGAGTTTGTTTACTTCGATGTGGCACTGAATCGGGAGTAGTCTCAACTGGCAGAAATCCACATGGTAAAAGTAAGTCCCTATGGAGTGTACGCCGAGGGCCATTCCCTGTTTCTGGCTTGACTACATACACAGGACCACAGTCAATCCGTTTCACAACGATATGAATGGGCCTTTCCCATTTATCGGCTAACTTGTGTTTGCCACGGATGTTGACATTCTTCACCAAGACACGATCCCCTTCTTCTAATTCAGCAGTTTTCACTTTGGCATCAAATCTGTGCTTATTTCTCTCTCCAGACTTTTTGGAGTTCTCTGCAGCAAGTGCATAGCTTTCTTTGAGTCTCTGGCGCAAGTTTTGGAAATATTCTGAGTTAGTTGTATGAGTCTCAGTTGGAGGTTTCAGGCCAAGTATGAGGTCAATTGGCAGAGTCGGCTGCCTGCCGAACATCAGCTCATACGGTGAGTAGCCTGTTGCATAATTCCTGGTGCAGTTGTACGCATGTACAACAGGCCTCACAAAGTCTCGCCAGTGATGTTTGTCTCTCTCGTCAAGGGTACTGAGCATGCTGATAAGGGTCCTGTTAAAGCGCTCCACAGGATTCCCCTGAGGATGGTATGGGGTGGTGCGCACTTTCTCGGCCCCTATCAGTGAACACAGTTCCTTGATTGTGTGGGATTCAAAGTCGCGTCCCTGATAACTATGAAGGCGACTAGGGAACCCATAGTAGACCAGGAAGTTTTCCCAAAGAGCTTTAGCAACAGATCTGGCCTTTTGGTCTTCTGTTGGCACAGCTACTGCAAAGCGGGTGAAATGGTCAGTGATGACTAGTATATTTCTGGTGTCACAGTTGTCGAGTTCAAGGGACAAGTAGTCCATGCAAACAAGCTCTAGCGGGTAAGTTGTTTTAATATTCACCATGGGTGCTGCTCTTTGTGGCCAAGCTTTCCTTCTGAAACAACGTTCGCATGTGTGACATTTCTTCTCAACTGATTCTTTCATTTTAGGCCAATAACATCTGGCACGAGCAAGACTGAACACACGCTCTGGTCCTAGGTGACCAACCTCATCATGAAAGCCTTTGAGAGCTCTTTCTCTGAATTCCTCGGGTAAGACGTACTGATGAATTTTGTTTCCTCTGTCGAAACACTTCCTGTAAAGGACATTATCAATGAGCTCAAGCTTATCCCACTCCCGAAGGAGCAACCTGACTTCAGGTGACTCAGCTTTTACAGATTTGAAGTGGGGCTTTTGTCCTTTTTCGACCAGGGTGATGACTTTCCCAATTGATGGATCGTTCCTTTGTGCTTCATGCCAGTTTTCTTTTGTCAGGCCAGGTACAGTGTCCTGTCCAGTACCAGTGAATAGATCAGATAAGGAGGAGGCGTCAACAACAAGGGACTCAGCAAGGACAGGTAAGTGCATGGTTACTGAATCGCGTTGACATACAGCTGAGACTGCATCAGATGGAATCTCCCCCTCTATAAGGCGTTTTGTCATTGAGTTGATCCATTCTTTTTCCTGTAGGTACTCATGATCCTCTTGAGGAGCTGCTTGAGGTCTCCTTGACAGTCCGTCCGCATCACCATTAGCACGTCCAGCTCGATATTTGATGTTGAATCTGAAGGTTGAGAGGGCCGCTAGCCAGCGGTGTCCGGCTGCGTCGAGCTTTGCGGATGAAAGGACATAGGTAAGCGGGTTGTTATCTGTTAGGACTGAAAAGTCTGTACCATACAGGTAATCACAGAATTTCTCACAAACTGCCCACTTTAACGCTAGAAATTCTAGCTTGTGAGTAGGGTAGTTCTTCTCGCTCTTGGATAAGCCTCTGCTGGCATAGGCTATTACTCTAAGCTTTCCATCTTGAGCTTGATAAAGAGCTGCTCCTAACCCCTCACAGCAAGCGTCTGTATGTAGCACATACGGGAGCTTGGGATCTGCGAAAGCGAGTACAGGGGCCGATGTCAACTTTTCAACCAGTGTTCTGAAAGAGGACTCGCACTCAGGTGTCCACTCTGAGCCAAAAGGTGCTCTGGGGCTTATACCGGTGTTGGGTCTCAGTGTTTTATAAACTTTACCCCTCTTTTTAGGTGGATAGTACCCAGCGGTGAGAGCGTTGAGAGGCCTGGCGATTTTTGAGTAGCCCTTCACAAATCTTCGGTAATACCCTGAAAATCCGAGGAAGCGTTTCAGTTCTTCTCTGTTTCCAGGGCGGGGCCAATCTTTCAGAGCTGACACTTTATCTGGGTCTGTGTGAACTCATTGAGCGTCGACAATATGGCCCAGGTATTTCACGGAGGACTTGAAAAACTGACACTTCTCTGGGGATAGTTTTAGGCCATAGCTTTTGAGACGATGAAGCACCTTCAGGAGCCTTGCCTCGTGCTCTTCTAGAGTCTGGGAGAAGACAATGACGTCATCTAAAAACACCAAAACCTCGCTCAGATGTAGGTCACCAACACACTTTTCCATAAGGCGCTGAAAGGTGCTAGGTGCATTGGTGACACCTTGCGGCATACGATTGAATTCGTAGAAGCCTAATGGACATGTGAACGCAGTTTTGTGTTTATCTTCTTCCACCATTTCCACCTGGTAATAACCAGATTTTAGATCCATCACCGAGAACCACTTTGCTCCACTCGGCAGAAAACGTCTCCTCGATGTTAGGAAGAGCATAAGCATCCTTAATAGTGCGGCTGTTAAGCTTCCTATAGTCGATGCATAGTCTGATCTTTCCGTTTTTCTTTTTCACGACAACCAGTGGGGATGCAAAGGGACTCTCGGATTCCCTTATTATACCAGCGTCCAGAAGCTCTCTAAGGTGTTGTCTGACAGCTTCTCGATCACTGGGGTGTATCGGCCTGGATCTTTCTTTGAAAGGCGTCTCGTCCTGCAGACGGATGGTATGTTTCACGGCGGTGGTATGGCCAAATGACAGCTCATCAAGCGCAAAAACCTCAGGGATGGAGTTCAGTTTATCTCGTATGCGTGTCTTCCACTCCTCTGGCATTGGGGAGTCATCCAGATTGAATGAATGTTTGCCCTTTGATGTTTGTGAATCGACTTGTGCAGAGGAGGTCATGGGCATTACACTTTGAACTGCAGACACTTCACCAATAACACACTTTGCAGGTAGGGTGACAGTGTGATCTGTGGTGTTGCTGATGACTACAGGGATCTTGTTTGAAGCTCTCGTGTTTATGTTTATTAGTGCACACTGAATGAACAGCCCACCCGGCAGGAAGGAGGATTCAGGGGGTTCAACGACAAATGTCATATTGGGATTGGCTTTTCCGACTCGAACATCTCCAAAAAGACACATTTTGTGTCTTGCCGGAATAGTAATGGGCTTTTCTCCGTGCAATTTCACTAGACAAGCTTTGGCTTCACTTTTGCGTACTCGGGCCACATGTTGGAGTAGTACTGCAAAACTGTCTGATCTTCTGAGAAACTTGGATTTGTCATAGCTTATTCCACGTTGGTATAACTCGAGCAAGACATTTGTGCCAATTAAGACAGGAACCTTGCTATTGAACTTGTTTTCAGGGACAATGAGTTCTAAAACAGACATTTGCTCTTCTGTTCCAGTAACATTCTCAAGGAATGTTAAGTGGACTTCCACATACCCCAGGTAAGGCACTGCTTGACCTCCAGCCCCTTCGACCTCGAGAAGATTGTGTATCGACTTAACAGGTAAGTTTGACATGTATTTAGAATGAAAAGTCTCTGAAATTGTAGTTACTTGGGATCCAGTGTCGAGAATGGCATCACATTTCATGTCCCCAACAGAGATGTTCGAAATGCAACGAGGTCCCACAAGTCCAGGTCGCAATTTGCAGCCAGAAGAACTACTGCTTTCAGAAGAGCACTCATTGTGAACCATTGCTATGGGACATTCTTTGTCCTCAGCTCCTGGTCGTCCCAAGGCAGGAGCCTCTAGAAGTTTAAAGATGTTTTGTTGGTTGCCTGCTTGGCCCAGAATTTGCTTTGCTTTTCTTTGAGCATTCTTTTTCCGGACAAGGCCTGGATTGGGTTCAAAAGTGCACTTTGCAGCGATATGGCCATCACCTCCACATTTAAAACAGAACCAGGGCTTAGGTGGTGTCAGAGATTGGGGGTTTGAGTCTCTATTGGTAGCTTGCGCGAGTAAACTTTCAGTCTTAGCAGGCAGTTCACTTTGGGCTGGACGGCTCTGCACACCCTCATGCCTTTCTGCTTTCTTTCCTTGCTGTATTAGCTGTGCAACCTGTTTCCTCAACTCTGCAACTTCCTTTTCTAGTTTAGAATCTGTCTCTTGTCTCTTTGTTATAGTGGGGGCAGCTTCAGGTTTGAATACTGGCATGCTCATAACTGAATGAACATGTGCAGCAGCTTTTGTGCTTCCAAGGTGCTTTTTCATGCGATCCATCTTTGCTGCTCTCCTGTCCTCCGTTCTCAAAAGCAACAACAATTCTGGGAATGAGGGGGGATTGGGTCTCCTGTGTTCGAGCTGCAGGCCAATGATCAGACTCTGGTCCCAGCATCCCCTACAGAACTGCCGGAGTAAGTACTTGTCAGACTCTGCAGCTGAAACTCCCCCTCTGGTTATGGCTTGGTGAGGAGAGTTTGGAGACGGCCCAAATAGACAGAGGGTTTTTCACCTGAGTTTTGGTTAGAGCCCAGGAAGGTAGCGAATAGCTCCTCTCCATCTTCGACCACTCCAAATGCGGACTCGAGCTGGGTAAGGTAAGCTTGAGGTGTTGCATTTGTCCCAAGCGGCTTAACAATGTCCGCTGCTGGGCTGAGGAGGCTCTCCAATATTCTCCTTACTTTCTGTGAATCAGAGACACACACGTCCTTAAGAAGTACGTCTACCTGAGTACGCCAGGAATCATAATCAACTTCCCCATTTGGTTTTGGCAGCCGCCCCGAAAATGTACGGATCCTGCTTTGACTGTAGCTAGATGGTGTGGAGTCACGGCGAATAAAATGTTCAACAATAACTTTTTGGACATGAGGTGGGTGCCTTCATCAAGAAATGGATTCCTTGTAACAGTAGTTGGGATGTTGCGAGTGACTGCATCAAATGGATTAGCAATATCCCTGTTGGTTTGCATATCACCATCTGCACTGCTATCATTTGTGGAGACAGCAACAGGATTTTCAGAGGGCTGTAGCTGAGTATCTGGGCTTTGTGGAGGGGCAAGTTCTGTCTGGGACTGGGCACTCTGCAGTTCACTTTGAAGAGCTTCCCAAAAGCCAGCTTTACTAATTTCAGCAAGAGCGCTCAATTCAGCTAAACATTTCTGAGCGAGTTCTCGTCCGAGTTCTTCTTGGTATAACTCACGGACTGTCTTGACACACCAGGTAACTGCTGGATCATTGGGACTGGGCAGGCTACCTAGTTGTACTGGGTCGAGTCTGGATACTGTTCGCTCTGCTGTGTATTCAATGAGTGCACGGCCTTGGGGTTGTTCTGGGTCGTTGGGAACTCTGACTACTTTCTTAATGTCCCCATTAACTTTAAAGAACTCTGTAATGTCATCATCAGAATAGGCTTCGTCTATGCCTATGACATATAGATAACTAGGCCCATGCACATTGAATTGATTGCAAAGATCCATTTTGCAGTAAACGCTATCTTAGTGTACTTCAACTTTGGGGTGGAGTCGATTTTACACACTGTACCAACCTCCTGGCTGGCTCGCCACTACTGTAACCCTACGGTGGTAGTTCTGCTTATAAGCAGGCTAAGAATCTATTGTAGGAGTTATCTAAATCTAGATTCGATGAGGAGGTTGGTTTTGTACTAATCATACGGCCAGAAAACTCACAGATTCCACCCCAAATGAAGCACAGCACAACAGATTAAAGTTTGAATGAGGTTCTTATTAAAATTATTTTCCTTATTTTCTTATTCAAAATTCTATATTTAGTTCAGTTCCCACAGCATTACTACCATTAATATTCACAAATCGGCCACAATTTTTGAGATCTCATGAAACAAAAAACAAAAGGACAATCTTTCCAAAGAAAAATAGTTACCCTTGAGTGCACTCAAATATTTTAACTGTCCAACCACCCCTTCAATACTTAGCGTCCATATCAAACCACCCAATGGGACCGTTGCAGCGCTGTTAGATGAGGCAGTGGACCAAGGAACCAGGCACCAGGGTGAACAGAGAAGAATCTAGCTTCAATGGAAAGAACATCAGGGATCCGGGACCAGAAGAAGCCTAAAAAAAAACAGTCTACACAAAAATGTGCAGAAAATTAACTAATGCTCAACTAAATGTCCTTTTTTCATCTTTTCATAATTTAAAAAGTCAATGTGTTCAATTAAAGCTGCGAGCAGCGATAGACGGGCCCTCGCGCCTCTGCGCGCGTCGGGGTTACCGGCGGACGCCGCTCCTTGCGACCGTGCATTCGCGCGGCCCTCAGACGCCGCAAATCTTCAACAATGAAAAGGGAATACCCTGCCGAGTTCAACGATAGCTCACACAAGACTCTACGTCATACGGTTCATTAGCTGTGAAAAGGGGCGTGGCAAAAGCGTAGGGGGCGGGTCAAACCATCACCAATGAATAAGGAAGTCTGTGCTGAGTTCAATGATATCTCAAACAAGGGTCTACATGAAACGGGTCATTAGTTATAAAAGGGGGCGTGGCTAAAGCATAGCGGGCGGGCCAAACCATCACAAATGAAGAAGGAACTGTCTGCTGAGTTCATTGATACCTCACACAAGGGTCAACCTTAAATGGTTCAAATGTTATGAAAGGGGGCG
The DNA here is from genome assembly GCF_010015445.1 of Perca fluviatilis. Lineage (NCBI taxonomy): Eukaryota > Metazoa > Chordata > Actinopteri > Perciformes > Percidae > Perca > Perca fluviatilis. The sequence continues at coordinate 630,922 of NC_053123.1, read as the reverse complement.
TGGCTTAAGCTTAGAGGGCGGGTCAAACCATCACCAATTAAAAAGGAAGTCTGTGCTGAGTTCAATGATACCTCACACAAGGGTCTGCATCAAACGGGTCATTAGTTATAAAAGGGGGCATGGTTAAAGCTTAGGGGGCGGGCCAAACCATCACCAATGAAGTCTCTGCTGAGTTCAATGACACCTCACACAAGACTCTACCTTAAACGGTTCAAATGTTATGAAAGGGGGCGGGGCCTGAGTAAGTGGGCGTGGCCATATTATAGGGGGCTTCTCAGTATCACATGTAGACCACACATTCTGAGTTTCATGTAAATCGGATGATGTTTGTCATATAAGGCAGATTTCCTGATACCAGCGGGGGGCGCTATGACCAAAAGTCAATTTTGGCCTGTAGGTGTCCTCAGGCCTGGACCCTTGTCAATTGTGAGAAATTTCGGGCAGATACGACAACGTACACTCAAGTTACAACAACTTCTTTTTTCATCGCTAAACACTCAAAATGGCCACCACGCCAGGCCCACACCATCTGACGAAAAGTTTTTCTTTTATTAACTTTTCATCGTTAAGGTGTTGGGATGGTACAGACCAAGTTTGAAGTCCATCGGATGAAATCTGTAGGAGGAGTTCGTTAAAGTATAGCACCTTGACTTTTAGGCCTACTTCCTGTTGCCACTAGGGGCGCTATGACTTTAAGTAAATATCGGCCTTTATTTGTCCTCAGGGTTGGACTCTTATGAATCCTGAAAAGTTTCGAGGTAATCGGACAACGCATAACTCGAGTTACACCCACTTCCCTGTTTCGGGCGGAAACACACAAAATGGCAACCCCCACCACGGGCCACCCCTATGACGAAAAGTTTTTCTTTTAACAACTTTTCATCTTTAACATCTTAAGATGGCACAGACCGAGTTTGAAGTTGATCGGATGAAATCTCTAGGAGGAGTTCGTTAAAGTATGACATGGAAATGGCCAAAATCGCACTAATTTCGAACTTTGAAATCAAAATGGCGGACTTCCTGTTGGGTTTAGGGTATGGCTCTAATGAAGTTTTTTGTACATCTTGACATGATACATATGTGTACCAAGTTTCGTGAGTCTACGTTAAACGCACTGCAGGGGCTCAATTTTCTTAACTTTCTAGGGGGCGCTAGCGAGCCATTTTTGTGCGCCTATTCCCGAAACCCTTAAAATACGTAAATGTTCACCAGACTTGATGCGGCCGCCAAATTTGGTGAGTTTTTGAATATGTTAAGCCCCTCAAAAAGGCAATTCATTTGACGGGAAAATAACAGAAAGAAACAATAATTCCTTCAGTTTCAATAGGGCCTTCGCCGCTGTCAGCGCTCGGGCCCTAATAATACAACTTAAAACAAAAATCAATAAAATGGAATTGGACAAACAAAAGTACAGTATAGCATAGTAACTCAAAATTGGCATACTTGACTCAAAACAAAATTATTTCCTTAAAATGCATTTTTCATTGTACTAAACATTAGAATATACAACAAAATGTACCTGTGGGGTAACATCCACTGCTATTGTCGATAGCCAGACTGGTTTTTAATCCACTGAAATCCACTGTAACATTGAAATGTAACTTTTTAGTCATTTCACTATTTTAGCTTCAAGCTAATCAACACAAAATAATAGTTTCACTCACCGAGATAACTTTGTTTACAACAGATGTCGTATAATGTTCAATATAGTTCAACCTCGAGGATATATTTCAGCTTCTAGATCAACTTTAATCGTAATATTTACTTCTGCTCGAGCTCCCGTTTTTCAGGCTTTATTGAAGGCAAAACGAATGCCAGAAAAAACAGCAGAAGAACGAATGCCAGGAACAGCAGAAGAAGAACGTTTCATTGTGCACTGCCACCTAGTGGCGAACTAGATATTGCACTTTATTCTAGGTTTAAGCGTTTGCATTAAAGATCATTTCAGGGCTTTATTGGGCCAAAATGTACAGGGTTACAACAGCATGAAACATGGCCAACACTGGCTGACATAAAGGAACAGTTCAAACTTACTCAATTGAACCCAAATCCTGAAGACCTCTCTCTCCATTTGTTTTCTCTCGTAGACGGGTTAGATGGCCAAGGCGATTTGTTGTTTCTGGGTTAGCAACCTCGACTTCTTCCACTCTGTTTACTGGTGGATTACAGCCATGTGTAGCCTAAAGCGCCAACTTCTAGTTTATCTGCTTTAAACCAGTTGATGGAAACACACCTAATGAACAACAAACAACAATGTTGCATTGCTGTTTGGTCACCAGTTTAAATTGGGTCTTAACGGACAGCGTTGTTTTTTCATTTGTTATCTGAAACATCTTTCTAATATTCACAGTTCTACGCTGTCTGGGAGTGTAAACCCTAATGCACAAATGGAACTTTTAGTTATTTGGTTTAGCTCCTGGTGCTCCTTAGTTCCTGAAAGTCTTTGTTCTAAAAATAAAGCTTTAGGATCATCTCCATATTCTGTCACACTCTGTGCACCTGTAAGCCAGTGTTTGTTTTTCAGCATGCTTGACGGTGAATGGAATGTGAATTGTAAGCCATTCAGAAAGAAAAACCAACCGGCGAAGTTATGATAGATAAGATAGTTCAAAATGTCACTTTAATACAGTTTGTAAGATGAATGACATATTGCACCATCAGTTTTAAATGTTCTATGTTGCACTTTTTATGAGGCAGTTGTTCCTAACAAAACATTGACATGTTTTACCCATCATGATAACAGATGCACAGGGTTAATAACTTCTTGAATTTTCAGCCCAGTTATTATTAAGAGAACAATTAGTTAGAGTGTTAAGGGTATCAAGAGTACAAGTGCGGACAATAGTTTCCTCAGTGTTCTGACAGAATCTGATACAGCACTGCTCCGATGTGTGGGTGTCAACCACTGCACTGTGAGGCATTTCTAACATGAATGCAGCCTACCATTAGCCTAGCAGTGAAGATAATACAACTTCCTCTTTCTACATGTTAGAACCTGACAGGCAGTTGGAGCCATAAAAGTCCAGAAGGTTCCCATAGCCAGCAGTTCACACCAGGCAGACTGTTGTTAATGTTAATGACGTGTGATGGCAGGCTGCTTGGTTGTCAAGGTCAAGGCTAGCCCTGCTAACAACACAGAGATGGACGATTGCGAGCTCTGGAGACAAGTGGCTGAGCCTCTCAATGCTGCGATTACAAAACAAGAAGGAAGAACTTTTTTTCTCTGTGTATTCTGCAGGCGCCAGGCTTTGAAGCAAATTGAACATAGCGGCCAAACAGTGAAATTGCAACTCCCAACCCGTCACGTGATGCCCTCTGGCCCAAAAATAAGTTTTCCCATAGACTTACATGGTTAAAGAGATGTCTGTAAATCAGTGGATACTTTTTTTTAAGCATCACAAACCCCCGCAAAATGACTCGTTCCACGATCAGAATTTGATCTATTCAGGCTGTTAGAAGAGCGCCAAGATTAAATCATTTAATCTCCATTCAAGTTAACAGAGCGCTAGTCTCCACAAGGCTGCAGAATAAGGATAGGAGAATAAAATGCTCTGGATTGTTTGCATTTCTTTAAACCAATCACAGTTGTCTTGGGCGGCGCTAAGCTCCGGACGCAGCGGTGGTGGCTCTGCTAAATAAAGGAAGGAACTTGTTTTAGTGGAACATTTGCACCCCGCAAAAGAAAACGCCACATAAATAAAGATAACTGTTCACACAATATAGTAACGTGAGCTATTTAAATTAGCTGGATACAAGGTTAAACCTAATTTGCTAATTTGCTTTGTCCACAGCAATCCCACCAATCAGAACCAAAACATCCCACTTAGAGAGGAAATGCCCTAAACATATTCTTTGTAAATCTTTACAATCATTCCTCGAAAGAACTTTCTCCAACACTGTATCCAGTTTTTATAACACATCCATGGCATTTTGTATTGATAAGTTAGGGTCATGTTTTTTTTCAGATAAAGTCTGTACGTTGTGCAATTTTATTGTCATTAAAATGCTTTAATAACAGACCAGAGCAGCCTTAAAGAAAAAATATATCAGTAATTCAAAATTTTAAATGAAAGTAAAATTACATCAGATCTTAAATAGACCCCAAACGTGTTTGCTGCTGTTTTCAAAATCATAATTTCTGAGAAATGCATTTTGTCAAATTAAAGCTGTCAAGAACTTGAAAGCCTCAACTAACTCTTCTCAACCTCATCGACTCCATGTTTTCCAGATGTTCATTGCTCATCATATTGCTCTACGCCAACTATATGTGATGAAATGACAAACAATGAAAGCGATATGCAGCTGTCTGACGCAGGACTCTGAATCCCAGTGGGTATATTTCTGGTAAATTTCGGGTAGTAATTATTTGCATAAAAGATGAAAATGCTGCATGCATGTCTTTCATTGTGGCCTTGTTTTTATTGTGCCAGAGTGATTCATGTGTTGTTTTATATGAGTATCTTTTATGTGTGTGCGGTATGCTACTGTCTCACGTTTTACTGCTGTCTTGTTTAGAAGGCTATATGTCTCTTAAAGTCAATAGTTGTATTGCTTTTCATGCTGTGTGTTGTTTGCTTCGCTTTGCATGTTTAAATAGTATATAAAAATGGAGCATAGTGATGTTCTGCATGAACACTTTACTAGCATGTATTTATTGCTTTATTGCTTTGCATGTGTGGCAATGCGAGTGGCCTATGACACTCGAGCTAAAAATGTCCGACCACGCCACTTGGGATAGGCCCAAGACCCTTAAAGCACACAGATTTGTTCATCAAAATCATGGGTCAGAGACAATAAAGTAATTATAAAAATATAAAAATTTAGTTAAACATTCTTTCAATCTTCAGCAATCTTTCTGTTAAAATGTAAGTGATGATTAGGAAAATAAACAAGAAACAAACAATTCAAATCAACAAACATGCATAATAAGAAAACAGCAAATCAACCAAAATAAAAAAAAAAAAAAAGAAACCCACATGCAATATATACAACAGTTAATAGCCTACAATATATCCAAACCGCTTTTGTACAAGTATTCAGACCATTTTTGTACTAGTGTCCAGGAAACTTTTATCGGACTCAAGAACAGTTTTACCGGAATTCAGAACAGTTTTGCCGGAATCCAGAAACTTTTACCGGAATCCAAAACAGCTTCAGTGGGGGAAGAACGCGCCGGGAGTACTGGCCCTTTAATTAGTCGTGGCACCACGATAGCCCCACAGCAGCATGTATAAGGCTGCAGCCCGGTCCAGCTGTGTTGTGAAACACACCATTAAAACAGGACCGCAATGAATTTAAAGCAAACAGGCAAACACAGCAACTTACCGAATTACAGGACAGGCCACCCTCAGACCCCGGCGGAGGCACCCACCTCGCGCACACACACAGCGGCCCACACTATAACAAATAAGACTATGTCAAATCTTGATAACGCCCCAAATGGGTCGAAAGAGGGAGGCATGCAGCTTACCGAGACACCCAACGCCAGCAGCCCAGGCATACATCCACCCACACCGAGACATCCGCAACCACGACAGGGTCAGCTATATGAAAGAATGCACATTAGTGCCACATGCACGGCGACATGGAACAATAAAAAGGCACAAAAGATGGAAAAAGTGCCCTTACCACACCGCAGCAGACTGACGACTTAGGGCAGCTGCAAAAACAAAGCACGCCAACCTGGACACGTCTCCACAGACACCCAGCAGGAGAAGACAAACAGAACGAGTCCACACACACAGGCTTAAATAATGTCCCCGCCTCTTCCAATCAATCGGAATGAGCCGCAGGTATGCTGATCCACCCTCCTGTGTGCAGGTAAGAGGGAGGGGAAAAACCTCATCCGGTCACATCTACCCTTCGCTTTTGTATCGTCGTCCCGACGGTAAAGGCGGCCTTTTAGGTCACGACCAAGACCGAAAAATGACCGATGGAAGATTTAACGTTGGGTCTGGAGGTCTCCCAACCAGACCACCAGCCGTACTACTCGCAGGCTGAGGAAGCCGATGAACATTCGAATGATGACCGGCAGTGGGACGGGTGGTGCGACGCATAGCTTGCCCACTCGTACTAGGCTGCTCCGAGGCCAAAGGACAATGGCACTTGCGACTGTGACTGAAAAGATGGAAGCAACCAAGAGTCTGGGTCTGCCGAGGTTTCTTCCTAAAAGGGAGTTTTTCCTTGCCACTGTCGCAATAGCCACTGCTAATGCTTGCTCTTGAGGGAATTACTGTAATTGTTGGGGTTTTGGAATTTATAGAGTGTGGTCTAGACCTACTCTATCTGTAAAGTGTCTCGAGATAACTCTGTTATGATTTGATACTATAAATAAAATTGAATTGAAAAATAGAATTGAACAGGCCCTGATCTGGCCTAGTTGCTGTGGAAGGTTCCGGGGGACCAGGAGCTGGAGCACCTGGTGTAGTACTGGACACCAATAGCCACAAGTCACTATTTGATGACTCGTCCAGCTGAGCCACACCCAAAAGGTGATGGTGATTTAGTTGGAAGAAAATCAACCTCAACTGGCTGTACCACAGCCTTCAACATGTCGCGATGCACATTCCTTACTTTGTGCAGTGCGTTCACCGGTGCCACCGCATAAACTGCTCCTCCCGATGAAACGCTCACCACCTGATGAACCTCCGAGCTCCACAGATACCGCAGTTTATGACGGTCCCTGGCACCATGATCCCTCACATACACCGGCTGGCCCACCAACAGCGGCACATCTCTCACATGCTGATCATGCCGCTCCTTCCGACGACTTGCCGCTGTCAGCAGCCACTCACGAGCACAATCGAAGGCAACTCTCAACCTTTCCTGGTGCTCCGCCACCCATCCTTGCACCTCACCCAGCCTTGGTTCTTCCACACGCCCCAAAAGGAAGTCAATGGGCAGCCTTGGTTCTTGACCAAACATCAAGTAATAGGGGGACTCCCCAGTACCCTGATGAGGGGTTGTATTATAACAGAAGAGGACATAAGGTAGACAAGACGCCCAATCCCGCTTCTGTGGCAAGGGCAATGTTCGAAGAAGGTTGTGCAGCGTATGATTGAAGCGCTCACATTGCCCATTTCCGGCCGGATGGTAAGGGGTAGTACGAGATTTGGTTACCCCATACATCAAGCAAAGTTGTTGGATCAAAGTGCTTTCAAAACTCCTCCCTTGATCGGAGTGCAAGCGGCTTGGCACACCAAACTTATAAACTTATAAACTCAGCCACCAGAACTCAGCCACCAGAACCTGGGCCACAGTAGAGGCCGTCTGATCACGTGTAGGCACAGCTATCATGAACTTGCTAAACACATCTGTCATGACCAACACGTTTTCGAACCCATTTCGAGAAGGCTCCAACAGTGTAAAATCAATGGCCAATATTTCATTTGGTCGAGAGGCAAGTAGATGGCCCATAAAACTATGTGGCACCTGTCCAGAGTCCTTAGCGACCTGACACCGCTCGCACTCTTGCACCCAATTCCGGATCCCGGGCCAGTAACAACGCTGCCGGACCAACTCTGTGGTCCTTTCGATACCTTGGTGGCCATGTTGCTGATGAAGCAGACTCAGGGTTTCCCGCTTGAGAACTGCAGGCAGCAAGAGTTGGAGGAATTCCTCCCCCCCATCTGAGCGAAGGACCCGGCGGAACAAGACCCCATCCCTCTCCACCAGGCGCCCCCACTGGGTTAACATCTTCAAAGCTGGTTTAGAAAGATGCCGCCGTTCAACTGCGGTAGGTAGAGATTTCTTTCGCCAGAACACCAAAATCTCCTTCAACAATTCTGTTGTAACAACTGGAGATCAGAAGCTGAGTGGGCTGGGAGCACAGAGACCAGGGCCAAAGTGGCTTTTCCATCATAGCCCACTTAAGAGCTAAGAACTCCAACTTCATGGAGCTGTAAGTCGCCGTATTGCGCTCCGTCGGCCGAAGTCCTCTGCTGGCGTAAGCCACCGGTCTCACCCCACTGTCAGTCTCCTGGGAGAGAACAGCTCCCAGGCCACTATAGCTAGCGTCTACCTCTAGAATGAAGGGATGCGAAAAGTCTGCGAATGCCAACGCAGGAGCGGAGACAAGCCGGTCTTTCAGCCCCTCAAAATTCTGCTCACATTGCGGAGTCCATACAGCCTCCAGAGCCTTATTGGCACCCTTTTTGGACTTCTTGCAGGACATCTCAGCCACCAAGCGATGCAATGGTCCCGCCAGCTGGGCAAACCCCTCGACAAAGCAACGATAATAGCTGGCAAACCCCAAAAATGAGCGCAGCTCAGATGCGTTCTGTGGTCGTCTCCACTCAGCCACAGCCTCACACTTCTTGGGGTCAGTAGACACTCCCTGGGATGAGATGACATGACCTAAGTACCCCACTTCCTGTTGGAAAAAGGAACATTTCTCAAGCCTAGCCTTCAAGCCCTCGGTCTGAAGGCGCCTGAGCACCATCTCAAGACGCTGCAGATGTTGATCTACAGAGGATGAAAACACGATGATGTCGTCGAGATAAAGCAAGAGAGACTGACCCTGCTGATCACCAAACATCCTCTGCATCAATCGCTGGAAGGTGCCCGGTGCATTACACAGGCCGAACGGCATATGATTGAACTCAAAAAGGCCAAAGGGGGTACAAAAGGCTGTTTTAGGCCTGTCTTGCTCTGTAACAGGGACCTGATTGTAACCACTGGCAAGATCAAGAGTTGAAAACCAGCGGGCCCCTGACAGCGCATCAAGGCTTTCCTCTATTCGCGGCAAAGGAAATGCATCCTTCCAAATCTTGCTGTTTAGCAAACGATAGTCCACACACAAGCGCAGACTTCCATCCTTTTTCCGCACGAACAGAATTGGTGAAGCGTACGGACTACAGCTCTCCCGTATGACCTGGGACTCAAGCAGCTGATTGATAGGAGTCTTCACTGCCTCATACTCAGAAGGCGGTATGCGGAGATATCTCTGCCTGACTGGGATCTCATCAAGCAAGGGTATGTCATAAGAAAGAAGATTGGTACACCCCAAGTCGTTTTCATGAGTGGCAAAGACCGAATCATACTTTTTCAACAAGGACCTTACTTTTTCCCCCCTATCTGGATCAACCAGCGCAGGCAGAGCCACAGCCTCCACCCTATCAGGCAAAGAGGAAGAAACAGTTTGAATGTTAATTGTCACCAAAGTGATCCTATCCTCAGTCATGCCAGCCGGCAGACTGACAACCTGTGCTGTGCTAAGATTGCCCAGACCAGTCCGTGGGTAAAGAAGAACAGCCATCGTCCCCACATTGACCACAGGAACATACACCGTGCCACGGATGACCCGCACCAGGCAAGATGAAACAAGCAGCCCAGCGGGAAACCCAGTCTCAGGAGGCTCTAGCAGAACAGTCTCACCTGCCAACTGTTCCGAAGAGGTACTGGCAAACAGCTTCATGTGGCCTCCTGGTACACGCACAGCTCTCCTACCTCGAACTCTCACTGTACCGGCAGTGGACTCTGATTCTTGACTAACGGATGACATTCATCCCCAAGATTCCGAAGAAGACACAGCACCAGGGGGATCCCTCACCATCAGGATTCCACAGTGGGGCATGACCTTTCCGCACAACTCTACATCCAGTTCTAAATAGCCGATTTAGGGAATTGCCAGAACATTTGCTGCTCAAAGCTGAAGCCAGTTACAAGAGCGAAGGCAATCCTGGCCCCAAGGTACGAACTGCATCATGAAGAGAGACTCAGTGATGGTGGACACTGGGTCCATGGTGTCCACCAAGCAGGAAACACTCACCCCACCCCCAATAGAAACATCCATATTTGGGCATGAGGCAACCAATTCACATGCCGCACCTTCCTGTGAGCCTGAGGGCTCCCCACCTGAGCTGTGGCTCAATAGCTCAGTGGGTGCTAGTTTTCTGGCTGCCAATTGGACAAAGCCAGCCTAGTACTGCCTGAATTCTGACCACTTGACCTATCTGGACCCTGGCGGTAAACCCTTTCCCCAGTGCAGTCTCTCGCAAAGTGGCCAGGCTGCAGACACCTTCGACAAATGACAGGGCCAGAAAGGGACCTTGATCCCTGGGAGGGCAGAGCCCGGAGGGAAGCTACAGTCTGGGTAAGTTGGTTCAACTGCTCTTGTTGACGCTTCATCAGATCCATCAGTTCACCTAGAGTAGGTTCTGGTGGAGAGACCCGAGGGCTAGATTGAACACGACTCTGCACACCACACTGAAGACCAAAAGCTGAAGGCAGTGAATAGCTACGACCTCGCACACCACCAGGCAAGCCTTCACGCTCCCACCGCATGGCTTCAGCGCGAAGTTCCATCATAGCCATGGTCGGAGCCCGACGAACAAGTTGTTTAAGCTCACGGCGAAGAGAGCAGTCAAGAACATGTTCAATAAATTGGTCCCGGAGCAACACATCAGCATTGGGGATACCATCTGGGGCTTGCTGTTTAACACGGGCCATTAAAGACATGACCGCTAAAGAAAACTCCTTCAACGTTTCACCCTCGAGCTGTCGCCGGGAGAAGAAAACCTGTTGCAAGGCGATGTAGGACTGATCACACTCATAAATGTTATTCAAGATGGCAAAGACTTTAACAGGGTCCCTTCGAACAGCACTAGAGCAGAACTTAATTTCTTCCTTTGCCTCTCCCTCCAAATGATCGAAGATGAAAAGAGCCTGTTCAGCAGCAGTTAAGTGTTGGGCATGCATGCATGCCTCAACCTCCTCGACCCATTCGGCTATTCCCAAACCCTTCCTACCGTTAAACATGCGGTCCCTCGGAATGACCACCAACCGCTCTGTTACCGCGGGGGCAGGGGTAGGGTACCGCTGCCTGAAGCAGCCGAATGGGCTGCACTGCCACCGGGGTCCGAAGAAGCAACACACTCCCGATGGAGTCGCCCGTTGTCTGCCTGAAGCTGTAAAACGAGTTCTTTTAGCTGCTGCACCTACTCGTCCATGACAGCTAAGGAAGCTGAACCGAAAGCTCCACAGAGAAATGAAAATTTGGAAATGTTAATAACACCACTGAAGCTGTTCTGGATCACAAGCACAACACAATAATTAAACAGTTTACAATAAATAAATAAATAAATAAATAAATAAATATATATATATATATATATATATATATATATATATATATATATATATATATATATATATATATATATATATATATATATATATAGTCTCTGCCCCTTTAATGCTTTGATGATCCTGCCGACAACGCCACTTGGGATAGGCCCAAGATCCTTACAGCACACAGATTCGTTCATCAAAATCATGGGTCAGAGACAATAAAGTAATTATAAAAATATACAATTTTATTTAGTTAAACATTCTTTTAAAATAGCAATCTTTCTGTTAAAATGTAAGTGATAATTAGGAAAATAAACAAGAAACAAACAATTCAAATCAACAATCAAACATGCATAATAAGAAAACAGCAAATCAACCAAAATAAGAAAAAAACCAACAAAAAGAAACCCACATGCAATATATACAACAGTTAATAGCCAATATCTAATATATCCAAACCGCTTTTGTACATGTATTCAGACCATTTTTGTACTAGTGTCCAGGAAACTTTTATCGGACTCAAGAACAGTTTTACCGGAATTCAGAACAGTTTTGCCGGAATCCAGAAACTTTTACCGGAATCCAAAACAGCTTCAGTGGGGGAAGAACGCGCCGGGAGTACTGGCCCTTTAATTAGTCGTGGCACCACGATAGCCCCACAGCAGCATGTATAAGGCTGCAGCCCGGTCCAGCTGTGTTGTGAAACACACCATTAAAACAGGACCGCAATGAATTTAAAGCAAACAGGCAAACACAGCAACTTACCGAATTACAGGACAGGCCACCCTCAGACCCCGGCGGAGGCACCCACCTCGCGCACACACACAGCGGCCCACACTATAACAAATAAGACTATGTCAGATCTTGATAACGCCCCAAATGGGTCGAAAGAGGGAGGCATGCAGCTTACCGAGACACCCAACGCCAGCAGCCCAGGCATACATCCACCCACACCGAGACATCCGCAACCACGACAGGGTCAGCTATATGAAAGAATGCACATTAGTGCCACATGCACGGCGACATGGAACAATAAAAAGGCACAAAAGATGGAAAAAGTGCCCTTACCACACCGCAGCAGACTGACGACCTAGGGCAGCGGCAAAAACATAAAGCACGCCAACCTGGACACGTCTCCACAGACACCCAGCAGGAGAAGACAAACAGAACGAGTTCACACACACAGGCTTAAATAATGTCCCCGCCTCTACCAATCAATCGGAATGAGCCGCAGGTATGCTGATCCACCCTCCTGTGTGCAGGTAAGAGGGAGGGGAAAAACCTCATCCGGTCACACATGCTTATGAACTATTTCAATAACTTCTTTTATTTTTTACCCTGTATTCTTATTTAGGGCGAATACAGTATGTAACATCTGTCCAGGAACTACAGATGAAATATAGCCTTTTGCCTAACTCTGGCACATTTACAACAATTTGTTTTATATAGACCTTTTATATAGACTAATAGATAAAATAGGGCCTTTAATAACTAAATCAATAAAAAAAACTAAAAATCATATACAGTATTAGAAAGTACATAAAATGTTATCAATTCATAAGCTTCCATTACATTACTACAATGAAACAGCAGTACAGTAGCATGCAGTCTAGTTTATGTAACATTATTGAAAAAAGTTTGTTTATTTCATGTTTATTTGTAAAGGGACAAGTATGTAGCATGGCCACACACCACTGCATTTATAGCCTAAGATCATTTGGAATGCCCTTCCCTATGGGCTTTATAATATAATAAACTCAATACTCACATACAAGACAGTACAGAACACAAACTCAACAACAGATACCTTAAAATGCAAAACTCAGTACTCAACAAGAAAATACAGACGAAACAATGCAAGACACAGACTAATACAATAAATCATCATGAAACAGGAAGCAGATCAATCATGACTACATGGCTGCTCCCTGTTTAAAAACAGTTTCAGCAGAAGTTTAACATGAGGGATCAGGATCTAGATTGAGTTCAGTAGGTAAGGAATTCCACATGTTGATTCCCCGAACAGAGAAAGCTGTTTGTCCTAATAAGGATTGGATGCTCCACGTGTTACTGAACCCAAAGCTCTGAGAGGAACCACTAGGTCACCGAGCACCTGGGGAGCCTGGCTATGTAGGCTTTTATAGATAAGTTTAAAGCTTTAGTGCATAACTTTTTTTATATTAATGGCCATCCGTTACACTCAAGCCATTGCTAAATGAGTTGCTACAATGCTAATTAAGACTATCAGCTTCACACAACTCTCTCTGGATTTCTCAGTATGACTATGTTCAGAAGATTGTGGCGTCTGGTAACTTTCCCACGCAGAAGATCAAGTGAAGATAAAAACCTCTTCTGAAGAGTCCATCATGTTTTTTTAATCCTCCATGTCCTCCTTGGCTACTAGCAACTGCGTGGAGGAGGGGGGGGGGGGGTCGGGGGGCGCGCTGGTGCAAATTTAATAAAGTGATCAAAACTTAACATAACTGTTTTTCAAAAACATGGCAATGATGAGATCTTATCGGTTTCCTGTCAAACATTAAAATTGCTCAACTTTATATCATCATTAGAGACTTGGTTACTAGGGCTGGGACGATTTGATTCTTTCACGGTACATGAGTGCCGATTTTGAAAATTTTTGGTAAATCATTGGTAAAAATAAATAAATCAATGGGGCGACCTCTAGCTCACCTGGTAGAGTGTGCGCCCCATGTAGGCTGAGTCCTTGGCAGATGCCCGGGTTTGAATCCAACCTGCGGACCTTTGCTGCATCTCTCCTCCCTTTCCCTATCTATCTGCACTATCTTAAAAAATTGTTGCAAAAAAATCACAATACATACATGAATGGATTTTTTTTTCCCACCCCTTTTGGTTAGTTTAGATGCTGCTTTTATTGATAAAATGAAGGGAAATTGACTGGCTGCTAACAGCCGATGACTCGCAGTATTAATGTTAACAGAAGAAGACTTGGGGCTGTGAACCATATAGGGGAAGCATTTCAACTGCTGTTTACACAAATCCACATTCACAACCTCGTCGGGCACTCGCATGCACACTTTCAGACACACACACACACACACACACACACACACACACACACACACACACACACACACACACACACACACACACACACACACCCATACACATGCTATCTATAGATCCATTATGCAGAGATGAATAGTGTGGGAGTTCCACAGCAGACAGATTATATAAATACTCACACACACAGCCAACACAGTTGGTTCTGTATGCGACTCTGACTGTAGAAAACACAGGGACCCATTGCAGAGTCTTATCTTTAGTCTGGATGAACCTGCAGCCGATCCTGACATGGCCAGGTCACATATTTAACCTTTGACTCTAGCACCAGCGCAGAGAGCTCTGCCAGGAGAAGCCACTGTGTGTCCTCCAGAGCGGAGGAGAGAGAGACACACACGGACTGAGAGAGGGAGAGAAGAGGCGATAATATGGAGAGCAGGGTTGCCAGGTCTGTATGACAAAACCAGCCCAATGGCCAATCAAAGCCAACCCAAAACCAGCCCAACTCAACATACTATGCACTACCCACTCAATATGTATACTATCGTTCAACACTACTTTTGTGTAAATAAACAGTAGTGTATCTTTTCGGACGTACTAAGCTGTAATTTTTCGCAGCAGTTAAGGAAATGGACCAACAGATCCCGTTGCTCTGGACGGAGACTAGTGAAGTCTATTAGAAGCACTTTTCCGGTGATGGCTGAGCGTTACTGCACAGCTGCAAACTGAGCTTGAAGCATACCTGTCAAGTATCCCGTTTTGGCCGGGAAAGTCACGTATTTTACTCTTCTTTCCCGCCGTCCTCCCGTATTAGTATTTTCCCATAAATCTCCCGTATTTTAACCTGCGTTATTAAAAATAATAACAGCCCGGGCCCGAGCAGAATAAAAAAAAAAAAACATTCCCAATCTGAGCTCTGTCACTAGCCTCGCGATAACCTGCAGTAGGCAGTAGCCCATAGATATATGGGCAGTAGCTACTACAGGTGCTGTAGGTGGCAGTTGCTGCGAGGTTAGTGTGTGAGGTCAGATGATGAGTGACAACGCAGGGAAAAAAAAGAAAAAAAAAACAGAGACAGATGATGGACGCTACGACAGAGACGGTGCGCTGCCAAAACTTCTGAAGGCTTTACTATGCATTCCCCACAGCAATGCAAGTTGAGAAAGGGTGTTTAGCATGGTACGAAAGATTGTTCCAGAGAATAGGATGACGTTAGACAACAGAACTGTCTGCGCTCTACTCTCATGTAACATGAACCACTCTGGCCCAGCCCACAAATACACTCCTTCCAAAACAGTCTTAAAGAATGCAAAGTCTGCAACACATTTGTACAATAACTCACTAAAAGAGTAAAGAAAAGTCATGTGAAATGAAGAGAAAAACTGTAAAAGAAAAGCAATATGAAATGAAAAGAATGTGTGGAATGAAAATAAAATGTAAATGTAAAGACAAGCAATGTTATAAATTGTAAATGTTTTCAGCATTCTGCATCAAGTGGTGATTTTAGCTTTCTTGTACACCTGTCTTAAAATGTGAGCCATACTGGAGCTTGGTTGGGGTGGTGGGACTGCTCGCGGTGGGCGCCGAAAAATTTCCCTTATTTTCAAATTCAAAACTTGACAGGTATGGCTTGAAGACTCCAGTGTGACGTGAGCAACCTGTCTGAAAGTTGTAGGTCTTCTGGTAGCTGTGTCAAGAGAAATCTCAATCATTCCGAATCTTACAGAGACGGAGAGCGTAGGTATATGTAAGGAGATAACATAGGCACAGGCTAATTATTGCTAACTAAAAGTTGAAAAAAAGCTAGTTAACATTAGTAATTAAACTTAAACAGCTAATGTTAAGTCAAAACTGCCTGTGAGCTTCTCCTGTACTATATGGTAATTCCTGTACTATGCGACAATAAGTCGCGTGGTTATGACACAATTGTTAGCCTATTTTTACAAAAACGTCTGCTACGGAGCCATAACATGAGATACAAAGTAATGGAGCCTTTTATACATTGTTGTGTTTCTTTAGAAATAAAGAATAGACAAATAGTCTTTAAACGCTTCAGAAGTAAAGTTATTCGCTGTCAAAGTGACGTCAAAATGAATGGCAGTCAGTGGGACGCTAACGGAGGGTGAGAGCTAGGTAGCATCAAAATAGCGCCATAGGAGCTACGCGTTGCGGAGAGAGGCTTACCCCCTTGTAATTTTCAACGTCACTTCCTGAGAGCCTCCTTGCCGGTTGGAGACGCATAACCATGGTTACCCCTACCTCAGCTTTAGTGGCATCGCCAGATAATGATTAATTTACTGAAAAAGGTAACTAACTACACCAACAGTAGTAGGTGACAAATTCACAGATTTAAATATGTAGAAATGTAAATGAAAGCATTGTTGACGTTACAATGCTGCCTTGGTTTCTGTCCAGGGGCAAGTTGTATGTGTGTGGGTCTGGTGTCTACCCAACCAGCGGACAAAAAAATTCAACCCGCGGCAACACTTTTAAAGTAGCCCAATTCTGGGGGAAAACCGCAGACCTGGCAACCCTGATGGAGAGAGAGAGAGAGAGAGAGAGAGAGAGAGAGAGAGAGAGAGAGAGAGAGTGTTTATGTCCGACTCAGTCCAATGTAAACAGCTTGGATGCAATCTGTCACCACAGCCCAGTAACACGCTTGTCCTGTTTTCACTGTCCCATTTACAGCTGTTATGAAAGTGCTTTCAGGGGCTTGGGGTTATGGAAGCACATCATATATCGAAGCTGCACCCAACAGTTTTATAGAGCTCTGAGGAGAGTGAACTAGTTTGGTGCATTACCTCTGTTTGTAAAAAGGGACAAACTGTGCACGTCTGTGCTAAGGTTTGCCAGAGGTCAGAGAGAATCTCCACACTGATGGGATGTGCGCTCATCTCTCCCAATGGATGCCCATGCAGGGCTCAAGACTATTTTAAGGCATCAGCTTTTGGTTCCCGAAACTGAAAATATGGTTGACTGATTCTTACATGGCTCTCTTCTCTCTCACATTTTAAGTAACCAAAGTGGTGATAGAATGATTATATAGGGTATTTCACACTGTTCCTTATGGTCTCCTAATGGGGTATGTAACATTGGTTGGGCTGAAAATGGCCTGGTTGATATTTTATTGGCCCTTATGCATCCCTTTGTTTTGGCCCTATTTGTAACAAGAGCTTTTCTTCCAAATATGGTATGGTCATGAATATTTAGATGAGCTGCGCGCTGATTAGCAGAGATGGCAAAAGTACTCACTTCCCGTACTTAAGTAGAAGTACAGATACTTGTGTTAAAAAATACTCTGGTAAAAGTAAAAGTACTGATTTAATTTCTTTACTTAAGTAAAAGTAACAAAGTACAGGCTTTGAAATGTACTTAAAGTATAAAAGTAAAAGTAGCCTTGCGAATGACAACCACTTTTTATGCAAAGCTACCTGGACCACACACGTTACTAGAGTGCAAGATGAGAAACTTCAGTGGACATAAAAACCAGGCTCTTTATATGCCATCGTCTACATTTTAAATGGATGTCTGCCAAACATCCCATATATGATTATTGTTACAGAGACTGGGACTCCAACTTAATAAGATTCTGACTGAGTAGCAAGATATGAATTTAATTGTGATTCTGTGAGAATTCACAGATCAAGTTTCTCTTTTTTTATTCGTCCCCTTAACATGTAAAGGAATCTACATGTGTGTGTGTGTGTGCTCAAATATAAAAAGAAAATAAAGGATACAATATGAATTACTAAACATAGATTAATTAAGAAGTTCCCCATACTTTTAGAGTTACACAGCACATTGGCCAGGAGTCATACGATGCGCCTCCTAGCCTATCTCAAACATCTCTCTCAGATAAGGCCAGGGATGATTGGGAATGTCTTGCTGCTTGTCTGCCTAATCTCTGGGATCTCTGTTTTCTTCATTTTCAATAATGTCGCCGTCCATACTACTAGTGCTAACGTTACCACCATCATGCTGCAATTATTTGCACGCCAAATGAATGCAGAATGCGGCCGAATCTGTCGAGTCGTCTTGTAGTGGTGCGTTACATGCAACAACGTAGTATCCAATTAGATTGAATTCGGTAGCCTATTGATGACACACGAAAAAAAAAACGTTACCCGGAAATTATTTGAAACGTGTTTAGTGAGGACTAGATTAGGACCGTATTTAAAGCTGATGCTGGTTTCCAATACGCATATATTGTTGACATATAACAGAAAAAGACTTAATATTAAGGTCTGAATGGAACCCATTTAGGCTACCTATGCGCAATTTAATACATAGAGGCAGGAAGAAGTGCTTTAAACCAGCATTTATTAATTAGCCTATTATTGCAGAGATGGGGTTTGGGGCTGGGTCCGTTGGGACTGTTTCTGGGGGTTACATTTTTATTCGACCTACCTTTTGTCTTCTGCATTCTCCTTACCTTGTTCTTCCCTCAGACTCATCCCCCAGAAACAGTCCCACTGACTCAGCCCCAGACCCCATCTCTGTAATAATAATAATACTGGTTTAATACACTCAATAATCAATACTGGTTTAAAGCACTTCTTCCTGCCTCTATGTATTAATGCTCATGGGTAGCCTAAATGGGTTCCATTCAGACCTTTACATTAAGTCTTTTTACTTTTACATTTTCACCTGGCTATACCCAATGTTTAGATCTGTTGTGCTATTTATGCAAATTACCACATACGTAATTATATTATGATCCGTTTATCCGTTCATTATGAATGCTATAACGCAGCTAATATTACGGAACGTTATACCTCTTACATGGGAAACTACTCGTACATATTAGCTTTCATTTAACGTTGCATAACTAAAAAATCCCAGTTACCATCCATACTAAATACAGGCTCAGTGACCACCAACCGGGTCAGACAGACAGGTCGAGAGAGACAGGCTCAGTGACCACCAACTGGGTCAGTCAGAGATGCACTTCCTCCTCCACTGGGAAAAAGTATCTTCACTAAGAGATTTACACCTTGGAAAAATAGCCCAAAACATAAAACTTCCCAAAGTTAACACCAGAAGAGAAGCTGGTAGTTCTCCTAGGAGAGGGAACAGCAGCTCTACTGACAGCTAAATATGGATCTGCCTGCCACAGCCTGAGGGACTCACAACCACTTAGGATCCCAAAATTACAGATTGGTTTAGTATTTTATAGTAATTATAGTAGAATAGTATATATGTGACACCCACATATTTAATATATGACATGTAGCTAGGCTATGGATTTCTGTAAACTGCTGAGAGAGAGAGAGAGAGAGGGAGAGATTGATTGATTACCCTCCGCGTCTGAAAACTCCTGTTTTCTGAACAATAGTTGACACATCAACGTATTCATGTGAAGACATTTCATCATCTGCTGTCTTAGTGTGTAATCCCCTGTGTCTTCTTGCTGATAACAACTGTTTTCGTCTTCTTTGAGGTGATTTTCGACCGTTGTCGCACTTCCTTGACATTCTGAACTACGGCGGAAATGTCAGACCGCGTCCCCGTGACCATTCTAAGCGAATCACGTTGTCAGAAATTGGCATCAGCCAATGAGATTGCGCTTTAGAATCAAATAATCCCCCTTTGACTTTCAAGATTGGTTGCTGATGAAAAGGAAATGACCATATTTGGTATATGAGATGACAGGGGGCAGACAGCGATCACCGGGAAAAGTGTGGGTGTTAAAAACACATACCCAGGTCGCGGCGCCCTGGTCGCGCTATTCTCCGACATTACGACCTGTTGTACAAAACTAAAGTAACGAGCCAATTTTTTAAATGTAAGGAGTAGAAAGTACCGATATTTGTGTTAAAATGTAAGGAGTAAAAGTAAAAAGTCGCCACAAAAAAAAGTAGTAAAGTAAAGTAGAAATATCCGAAAAATCTACTTAAGTACAGTAACGAAGTATTTGTACTTCGTTACTTCCCATCTCTGCTGATTAGTTGAGCGAATCCCCCATACACACACATTAGAGACGCGCACTGATTGGTTGAGCGAATCCCCCATACACACATATTAGAGATGCGCGCTGATTGGTTGAGCGAATCCCCCATACCCACACATTAGAGAAGCGACAGAATCTCATATTCCAAACACTGCAATGTTTCATTACCAAATTAACTTCTGAGACTTTTTTATGCGAGAAATCAACTATATAAAGCTCAAATATGGGCCGTTTTACGAAAATTGATGGCTAATTGCAAATTTGGTAAGACGTGTCGGACTTTAGGAGCTCCACACAGTCTGACGAGAAAGCGGCAGCCTGCTGAGCTCCATACCCAGGGCAAAGTCACCCTTTGTGGATTAATGCATACGGGGCTCCGCGGCCGGCGGCCGGCTGCCGGCATAACTATAATATATTTACAGTTTGAATTTCGTCACGGGACTTATATCACAGCTACCCCAAGGTCTTACAAAGCTAAGGTTGTGTCCGTTTTCAATGTAAGGTATTTTTATGAACGTCAGGTGTTTTGTTAGGAGGAGCAGCTACCTATATGTCCAATTCTATACAATGAGAAAAGATCGCTGCTAGCTAGCTACACTTTCGGCATAACTATAGTAGCTATATTTACAGTTTGAATTTCGTCACGGCACTTATATCATACCTATCCCAAGGTCTTACAAAGCTAACAATGGTGTCAGATTTCAATTTAATGAATTTTTGTGAACACTAGCTAGGGTTTTTGTTAACTGCGACTGTCCCTTCAATCCTGTGTGTACAGATTGCGACTAGTTAGCTACATTTTCGGCGTATTTCAAATTTCGTCATGCCACTTACAACATCTACCTAAAGATCTTATAAAGCTAACAACGGTGTCCGATTTCAAGTTAATGAATATTTGTGAACATTAAGGTTTTCGTTAGCTGCGACTGTCCCTTCAATCTTAGCTACGTGTAGCTACAAATCACGGATAGTAAGCTTAATTTTCGGCGTAATTTGAGTATATTTACAGTTTGAATTTCGTCACGCCACTTATATAACCTCTACCTAGAGTTTAGATTCTCTGCCCGAGCCCGACCTGAGCCCGGCCCGGGCCGTTATTTTCCGCCACTATCCTCGGGGATAGATAAACCGGGCCCTTGATCAAGCATTTGTGTTTTTTTAATCATTACTTTAGCCTAATTGGGTGGGGAGAAAGCTATGCCATAATCAGAACTAGTATCTATATAGGCTATATTTAGGCCAAAGTAACAAATGTGTCCAAAAAGTTACACAAGTTGGACTACAGTTACAAAATGCAACATGTGTCATGCGCGGAGTCTCCTCGTCTCGCACACATCACACCGGGGCTGCGGGCTGTATGGTGGAGCTTAAGTGCAACATGGAGCTTGGGGATGTAAAGAAAAAAAGAAAAACAGGAGAATTACCTTTGAGCAAGTTTGGAGGAAAGTCGGAAGTATGGAACCATTTTAAACAAGTTGTGGGAAGTGACAACATATGATTTTTTGGGCCCGATCTAAGCTCTACCTCTACCCCAAGATCTTATAAAGCTAACAATGGTGTCCGATTTCAATTTTATAATTTTTTGTGAATTTCAGAGGAATTCTAAGAGGAGGCTAGCTAGCTCTCATTGATAGAGCTCCATCCAGCCGCAGGCTCTATCAATTAGACTCGCGGACAATTTCACAGATCGTTTGTTTAAATAACTCAACACATTATCATTACACACATTATAAGATTAACTGGAACCTGTGGTAAGAGATTGCTGGCGTAACAAGCTCGCTGACCGCGCTCTCACTCACACACACGGGGCATTTAGCAGGAAGAGGGGAGCTGCAGGCCCTGGAGCTCTGTCCAGGCAGCAGCATTTGGTAGTCCATTAACCCACAAAACAGCGACTTTGCGCGGGTATGGAGTGCCGTGGGCTGCCAGCCGTGACGGAGCTCAATCGAGCTCACAGCAGGCCGGGGTCTGTGAAAGAAGGCAGGCCAGGCGGCGAGGCAGCAACACAGGCAGCACCGGCCACTGAACTCCGACACACAGTCGGACAAAATTTGCAATTAGACATCAATTTTCGTAAAACGGCCCATATTTGACCTCTACATCTTGCATGAGAAATCACCCCTTTAAGATATTATGCAGTTATATGCCATGCTTAATAATGAACATGTGACATAAAAGAATAAAAGCTTTATCAAAGATGTTTGCACAGTCACACCACTTTATTAGCTCCGCCATTGTCTCTGAAGCAGATGCCTGTGAGCATGCAAGTAAAAACACCTACGTACGTGCAGCATTGTCACGTGCATCACTGTCTGCTTCCAGTTCAGCAATAATTAAATATCACTGATGCAACAAATATTAAAAATGTATTAATTTTGGGGTGCATGCTTTACTATTTGCTCCCTATTTTTTAGATCCCAATTGACTTTCCATTGACATTGTTTCTGTTGTGCAGGCACACAACTTTAACACATTGTGTGCCACCACTACCAGCTTTTACATTAGGGAGCATATGCCTTTTGGAGGTAGCACGTGTAGCTGTCTGGCAGTTGAAATCATCAATAGCCAAAATGCCAGTTGGGAAATGTGCCATATAGTACGGCAATAAAATTGTGCTTTGCAGGAAGTGTGTTGGCTCTAAATAAGTAATCAACAAAAGAGACCGAATAAAGAGCTAGCAGTGCATTAAGCATCACGATTGCTATGTGTGTTTTAAAATGCGAGAGAGAGAGAGAGAGAGAGAGAGAGAGAGAGAGAGAGAGAGATTCGTGTTGTCTTGTGTCGTATGGTCGTTAACGAATTTAACATTTCACCATAGGTGTTAATTTCCATACAAGTTTAGTGGCTTGACGGTTAACGGTGAAGTATGGATTTGATTCGTGGGGTATTTTGGCAACGGTAATGTTATCAGTGTATAATCTCTGAAATTACGCTGTTGTAAAGCGTTCTGCTTGTGGCGTCTGCGTGTGATGTGCAGGTTACCTTCCCCCCAAACACGGACACACATATTAGTTAATAAACACACATATTTATTAGACAGAGCGTGAGGCCACTTATAGGCATCTGTCTGCCACTTGTTGCCTGTAGCTGGTTGTGCTTTGCATGTGTGGGATTCTTAAACGTCTTTAAATTCGGGAATTGTCGTTTGTTTATTCAAAGTCAAAGACAGTCCAAAGTAGTGCAACTTTGCAAATTTTTGTGGGTCTGAGGTGTATGTCACATTTTAGCAGCCAAACCTCCGCTGCTTTCTGTTCCTCAGTGTGAGGAGTGGGAGTGGCATAGACTAGAGTAGCAAAAGCCAATGTGTGCTTCTTTTACCGATATATATTTAACGATATCTTTTGCATTTCTAATCCAAACAACATCAAACTTTGCACTGCACTTACACATGCCCGTAGCAAGACACTTGTCAAGTTTGACATCCATCGGACTAATAGTTCGTGAGATATGCACACACACACACACATACAGACACAGAGAGAGAAACAGAGAGACGGGCCTGCAATTTATAGATCGATGAACATAATGCATTACCATAATCACAGCACTGTATTTAAATGGTCCCCATCTCAGTCATTATAGCACTGTTTTCCCCAATGGTTCTTGGGCATTACCCTGCAATTTCATTGGTTGTAAGCACTCTCTTCATTTTTCCCTTGCCTGTAAAAATCCACTGACAGCTTCAAAAATGACATGCAGAGAAAGGTCACTGCCCATACGTCATTCATCTGAACATGGATTACATATTATTAAATCTTCTGGATCTCTCTTCATCATCTCAAATCTTACTCTGGTCACATTGCCAAAGAATGTTCACTCGTTTACATGATCCATCATTTCTAAGTGATGAAACTTGTAAACCAAAACACATTCTTTGGCAACATGGTCAGTTTCAGAGGTAATATTATGAGAACAAATATATTCTGGTAGTTCTATCAAGAGACACATGTTCCATGAGATAAAACAAAGTACTGCAGAGGTATACTTTGATTCAGTAGCAACTGTGTATACATATTTAATAGACTGTTATACAGGCTTTGGTGAAACGTGAGACCCATGCTATACAAATGTACACCTTCCTCTATAACCTTGACCAAACTTGACTTGGTGACTTGGTAACGACATACCACGAGGTCCCTAGATCATCCAGGAAGTGAGGTTGTTTTTTTTTTCCCAGGATGTGAAGGCATTCCCCGCCCTCCTCTGCCTCTGATTATCTTACCATGATATTCTTACCCTGATCCTAACCAATCCCACTCCTCTACCCTAAACCTAACCAACCCTAACCAACAAAGGGAACGAGTACTAGCCAATCAAAGGGAGAGTAGGGTGGGGGAAAATTGCAATGCCTTCACCATCGTAGGAAAAAAAGATAGGCGGCCAGGTAACATCACAGAATTCACACAATTTAGCATTTTGGAACTATTTTCTAACCATGACAGGACCCCCTGATCAAACGTTCAAGCAACGGTCATTCAATGTCTGAAAGGTTTGCACAGTAGGTGTGCTAAGCACTGAAATAATTGTCCCTCAATCCTGATGAAAATGTCTATATACATTAGGATTGGGTATCGTTTGGTTTTTTTTCCGATACCCGTGCTAAAACAATATTTTTAAAACGGTGCCGGTGCCTAAACGGTGACGCTGTCGGAATCCTCTACAGTGAAATACAGTCACCCTTTACACTGTTTAGCTGTCAGCATTTAACTGTGTTTAATCCAGCTGCTAGCTAACGGTAGGCTAACGTTACCTGCTGTGAAGTGTTAACTAGCATCATGTGCAGCCATGGTCTTGTTGCCTCTAACGTCCGTTTCAGAGCATCAGAGAGCAGCGCAAAAGGCATTTAATTGGCATAAAAATGAGGCACCAAAATCTGCGTTGCAATTCGATCGGGTAGATACCAGTCGTTTAGGCACCGGGTTTCGGTACCTAACCCTAATGTACATGCACATGTGCATGCATAAGCACATGTATTTGTGTGTGTGTGTGGATGTGTGTGTGCATGCATGTGCCCATACAAAGACGTGGTACACAAGTAGTTCATTGCTGGAGAGATGGCCTTCTCAAAAACTTCTCATAAACTGTCTGTGCAGTAGAAATGTGCAAGTACATTTGAAATTAGTGCTACATGACCAGAGAAAACAGATAAAAACGGTGTTACATTTTTTTTTAAGAGGTAGAAAACCTTTAACTACCAGAATGTAATTTATGAAATTATGTAATTTTTAATGAAACAGGAAATAATTATGCTCAGCAAGGTAGCCTAGATCATTGGTATCCAAAGTGAGATCCAAAGGGGTCCCCAGCAAAAGGGGGAATAATTTATTTTTTACTATAATTCCATCCATAAGTAAGACAATGACAGATTGTATGACTAATTTGCTCATACACTTTCTGTAATAAAACATCCAAAAGCAAAACTCTAATCAGATGTGGGTCTGTGGTCTAATTTGTGTTGGTTTAGGGGTCCTTGCTGTGAATAAAATTTGGGAACCACCGGCCTAGATCTCCTTCTCGCCAGCAACATCCCCCGGTTCCGATAACATAGCATTAGTGTAAAGGGCAGGATATGTCATGCCTTTAGCGATATTCCAAATCTGTAGATCTGCACTGGGCTTCCTCCCTGCCAGGAAGCCTCCTGATCACAGGCCTGAACCACCTCAACTGGTTCCTTTCAATGCCCAAAGGACCATCCACACCAAACTGACAAACAAACCAAAATTGTACTCCACAAGGCCCGGTCTATATTAGACTGCACATATCACCCCTCTTCACCTTCAGTTTAAAACTCTCCCCTCAGGCTGTGGATTTATAGTACCCCAGTTCTAGAACAATAGCAGTAATAACTTAAAGAGCAATGTGCAGGTTGAATTCATAACTGAATTAATACTTAATGTTGTCTGAAGAGGTCTTTTAAAAACACATAAGTAGAAATTGCTATGTTACACAAACCCTAAAGCAGAAACTTTGATGAAAGGGTGCCCATTTTTAAGCTAGGCTCTGAAATAGCCTTTCCCGCTAGCAACGCGTCATATGACGTAGGCAGAGGTGAACAATAGGTTTCTTCTCACTCTACAGTGGTGAGAGAGAGTGAGCTATAGAGAAAGTTTATGTAAGTCATAATGGTAAATTATTGTGTTTGTGCTGGTTGCACAAAGTCCAGCCTGTCAGGAAATCGTGTACATCATTTTCCTTGTAGGAAAAGCAAGGTTTTACGTTTTTGGGTGCGTTTTGTGCAGGTGAAGTGAGCAGACTTCACTGCCGCGTCTGTCACCGCACTCGGTCGTTTGTGGTGCTCATTTCACTCCGGAGAGTTATAGACCTGGAGATTTGTTGGAGTCTCGGATGGGATTTTGGAGTAAGGACAATGTGAGGCTTATTACCGATGCTGTTCCCTCGGTGCACTCGATGGAATCAAGTCCAACACCATCAAGGCTTTCACCTGAATCTGGCGCGGGCAGGACTGGAGTGCTAGCACTTGCAGAAATTCCATGCACCGAAAAAGAGCTCCTAGCAGAGTAAGTCTTACTTTTAATTCTTGTAACTCTTAATTTGGCTGATTTCGTAATGTTTTAGTCTAATAATTTCAGAATAAAGAAGTGATTTGAGCGTGTATGTATTGGGCAATCCACCATCTAACTAGTAATATACATGTTAACTTGGCTATTGCATTAGCAAACTTTTGGTAGCTGATGACTTGATGACAGGAGTAGCTAAAATTGCGTCTGAAATCATTCCCTCATCTGGATTAAAAATGCACTGACTGCAAAATCGTAGCATCAGGGCTTCAGTATACAGAGAGAGGGAGAGACTGAGCTTTAGAACAGATTTTCGTAATTGTCTGCCTTGAAATCAATGCAGTTTGCATTAAGCTAGCTATGAGCTGTTGGCAGCTAGCTAGCCCAAACACCCCCGTTTCTCCCGCATTTTATTAAGCTAGCTATGAGCTGTTGGCATGCAGCTAGCTAGCACAAACACCCCCGTTTCTCCCGCATTTTATTAAGCTAGCTGTGAGTGGTTGGCAGGCAGCTAGCTAGCCCAAACATCCCCGTTTCCCCCGCATTTTATTAAGCTAGCTATGAGCTGTTGGCATGCAGCTAGCTAGCACAAACACCCCGTTTCCCCCGCATTTTATTAAGCTAGCTATGAGCTGTTGGCATGCAGCTAGCTAGCACAAACACCCCGTTTCCCCCGCATTTTATTAAGCTAGCTATGAGCTGTTGACAGGCAGCTAGCTAGCCCAAAACTCCAGTTTCCCCTGCATTTCAATTCAGACCATTCTCCCGCACGATTTTGTATCCCAGTAGGCTACTCTCTGGTAATTACTAGAGGTTTTGACACGTCAGAGCTGCTTTGGTTTTTTTTTCTATTTTTTATTATGGTACTGAGTCAGGTTCGTGGGCATGTAGCTATGTCTTTTGTGAGTGATTTTGAACCTCTGTATTTTTTCAGATTTTGGCAGAGCATGCAGCCAGTAATGAAGGGATAGATGCACCTGACAGAGGGCTTCTCTCTACAGGATCCTGGGCCATTAGTGCTTCGTCGTGGGTCACAGTGCAACATCAGATGTCTGCAAAGCTCATCAGGTAGTGTAACTTGTATCTATCATTAGCTGTATATGACACATAAACATTT
This sequence comes from Perca fluviatilis, assembly GCF_010015445.1. NCBI lineage: Eukaryota > Metazoa > Chordata > Actinopteri > Perciformes > Percidae > Perca > Perca fluviatilis. Next base: position 603,228 of record NC_053123.1, on the reverse strand, counting down.
ACAAATTACTTCTAATGGCAGGAAGAAGACATTTCATACTGGACTGTATTAGGTTGTATGTGTTGTGACCACTGACTATGTGATGTTGTGCAACTCTTTTATTTATTTCGCTTTCAGTTTTCCTTGGACTAGGGTGGCCCCTAAATCATGGCTGCAGCTGTCGCCGTGGTCCTGCTATGCACGTCCTGCTACACCATGAACTACTGCAACTACTATTTATGCTCGTAGTTCAATTATCTTTATTGTGACTATTATTGCCACTGTTCATCACACCCCCAACCGGCACCGTCAGACACCACCTACCAAGTGCCTGGGTCTGTCCCAGGTTTCTTCCTGAGAGGGAGGTTTTCCTCGCCACTGTCACACTGAATGCTTGCTCTTGGGGGAATTACTAGAATTGTTGGGTCCCTGTAAATTATAGTGTAACATCTCCAAATTATAGTGTAAATTATACCTACTCTATTTGTAAAGTGTCTTGAGAGAACTCTTGTTATGATGTATTAAAGTTGACAAAGATGATACTTTATTGATCTGGTGGTGAAATTCACAAGCTACCTGCAAAGTCAAACTAAAGTAATGCAAAGGTAGTGTAAAGCATTACAATTCAGAGACTGTAATATAACTAATTACTCTGAAATTACAATAACTAGTAATCTATAATGAACTACATTTTGGAAGTAACTTGCCCAACACTCCTAGTTACTATCAATTAAATTATGAATACATTTTATACAACAAGACACTTTGTGATTGTGTTCATTTTGTGAAAAGAAAATATATTTATTGATTGCCTCCCTTTCTCTGGAAACTGCCTCCTGATTGCGGCCACAACACAAGCTGGTATTGCCTTCCTGATCTCCCTGCCCAGAAACCCATATGTCTATCGGACCACCTGCCTGTAGGCTGTGTATCGGAATTGCCTAGAGAATGATAGGGGTGCAATGTTGATATTGATAATCCTGTTAACATAGTAAATATGATCAAGAGTGATAGACTTATTTGATGTAACATTTTCAGTTATTCTATTCCATAAAGGTATGTATGCACATCAGAGTTTAAAAATCTGCTAATCCCTCAGCATCAATAATGCACATTAGATTAGATTATACTTTATTGTCATTGTGCAGAGTACAAGTACAAAGACAACAAAATGCAGTTTGCGTCCAACCAGAAGTGAAACAAAATCAAATATGTATAAGTAAGTGTAAGTAATGAACAACATGTACAGATATGTGCAATGTAGTAGGAGTAACATAGTAGTAAGAATATAGATATATATGCAGGGTATTAACAGAATATATTATAAGAAAAACGGAATAAATATGGATATTCAGTATGAACCATATAGACAGATATGTGCAGTGTGGTAACGTAAGAATAAGTGTACTGTATGTGCAGGAGGAATAGTATGAAGAGCAGTAGAATATGGCTATATATAAGTAGTTACAGTATGTACATTAATTATTTTTGATACAGTTTATTTGTTTAGAAAACTGACGACTATAATAGAAGTGTATAATAATATAATAGTGTTATAAATTAGTCTCGTCTAAACATACTCTGGTCTGTTGGCTTGGAGATGGCCATACTCCTGCCTGAAGTTGAGGTATACCTGCAGCGAGAACGGGTTGAGGCAGCAGGCATCAAAGCCGGGATGGAGCCTCAGGCAGGTAATGTCCGTGGCCGGGACTAAACCCTCAACTAGTGCCCAGTAGGCATCCACCTCTCGACAACACATGCTGTCCACCGCCGACGCCATAGCCTCACAATGTCCGCACAAACACCTATCCAACAAAACAACTATGTGCTAGTGCTAACCTGCTTCTCTTAATACATCCATGGCTCTGATGGACTCCACAGCTGTCTGAGCGTTAAAATCTTAGGTTGTAGAATATCACAAGACAAAACGTTGCTGGCTTAAATTAAGACAATCTACATTTAATCTAAAACATGGTCGAAAGTATGTTTGCCAAAGCAGATTTTTTGTATAACACCAATGTACTAGCCTAGATGAACCAGAGTTAGCCACCATACTACACAGTAACTCACAAAGTCACTTGCCCTATTCGCCACTGGTTCGCAACTCTACTTCTCTCTTCTGCCCATTGTTCCTCCCCCTGATCTCCCCCTAATCTCCCCCTGACCTCTATCTCTTCTAGGAGGCTCATAATTAGGCCTGTGTGCCATCATAGGTATGCTCGCCAACGTTGGAGAGCTCGGTTTCTTCATCCACGTCCATTGTAATTTGAGCATGAACTTGACCAGACTCCCTCGCGTTACGTCACTTCCGGTCAGTGATAGATAGATGCAGAAGTTATTTTATCACAATTTTATCTCAAAATATCGTTTATGGCGGTTATACATTCCTCCAGTTTTGAAAATATAGTTGTTTATCATTAATATACACTATGCTGTATAGGGGTGTCCAACCTGCACATTGCTCTTTAAGTCATTCCCTGTGCAATAACTTGGCTTTGCACATGTAATGTAGAATTTTTAGACATTGCTGCTTAGGGGTGTGCATTGGCACCGCCCTCACAATTCGATTCGATTACGATTCACCAGGTAACGATTCAATTCAATTCGATTCTACGATGCATTGCAATGCATCAACATTCTACCGCACACAAGGCAAATTTTTCATCAGTCATGAGCAGGTCTCAACATAAAAAAAAAAATCCCTACTGGTCCCCGGGGCCTGTAGATCAGAGTTTTGCTGGCCCCTTCTACATTTTTACTGGCCCTGAAAGAAATATCATAGGTGTGATTGGCAAAGGACAAAAAAGCAGGAAAATATACGCCGCACCTACCATGAAGCTTCAGAAAATGGTTATAACCCACCCAGCTAGCCACTGCCACTGGATGTTGTGCCATAAGCGGTAAAGCTAGACCAGGGGTCATAAACTACATTTATCCAAGGGCCAGAATTATTTTAAGCAAACACTCCAGGGGCCGGACTTTCAAATAAAGAAAATAAAATTATATCTAATAGGCATCTTCTTGTTTGATATTTTCACTTTCTTACTAAATTAATGCTATATTTTTTTACATGTATTAGTGTAAGCAAATCCCTAAAAACATGGAAAATCCATAATGATAACTAGATAGGCTACTTAACTAGAAAATGATCTCAGATTAGGGGGCAATTCACTGAGGAGTGATGGTTAAAGTCTTGATTACTGAAACGTAATCCGTGTCCTGATTGGTGGAGAATGCTTACAGAAAGAAAGTCCTGTTGTCGTCAGGTAAACATCTCACTGTCAAGAGCCTGAAGTGAAAAGTTGTGGAAAACAGCAGCTGTGATGATGAATGGACTGATAAGCAGGCTAGCATTCCTCCTGTAGGCCTCATTTGAAATAAGACAATGTTGTTGCTAAATAATACAACCGGCAACATTCACGTCATTTACGTGCATATTAAGTAGCCACATGTATTTGTTTTGGTCTTAAAATACATCCATAGGTTTACCGCTCCAGCGGAGATGATGGCTCTTTTAGACAGCAGCTACGTTTACAAGAGTTTGTCCAAAGTTCAAGATTGGTTGCGAATTAAGATAAACACTTAGACTACAAACTGACATCTTTCATTTTAGCTTGTTTGTAAAGTCGCTATTTTCAGAGTAGAGCTGTGTTTGCACAGCGCGGTGGACGAGAGTGGACAGCCAGACAGAGCAGACTGAAATATGGGTTTCTGCCTGTACAACAGGTAGGTGGGTATTGATAAGTATTGACTCTGTAATCATTGAGGGTTTATTGTAGGCTACTTACAGTAGGCTAACGAGTGTAGCGTTAGTTCATCTGCGCCATCGGCGGTAAATAATCCCCGGTAACGTTTCCAGTCAGTTAGCTACATGTGCTGCGTGAAACGCACACACCTCAGCCCTGCGGGTGTAATGATCGCGCAGCGCGAGCATCGCTGTTCAGAATCCAAAATGCAACGCTTGTGTCCAAATTAATTGGTTATAAATTACCTGAGGTGAAATGTTAACATTGACACGCTTCGTGCCGCTCTGTATGACGTGTGCTGATGCAGCAGACAGAGCCACAGTGACTGGCCCGTGCGGGCCAGAAACTTCACAACTTTATTGTCCACTCAAGGCCAGAAAATAAACAGTGACATAATCGATTATGGCATTTTGCCGCATCGATGCTGAATCGTGCATGCCCCGCATTGCAATGCATTGCCGAATCGATTATTGTTGACACCACTATTGCTACTGAAGTACTGTGAAAAGGGGCTCTGTATATTGTATGTACAGGAAACGGCATATCTTCCTCCACAGTGCTGCGGAGGAAGGTCTGGCTAGTCCACACAGCATTCCTGGATGGGAGAAAAACGTGCTCTGGTTTATTGGCATTTCTTTAAACCAATCACAATAGTCTTGGGCAGTCCTCGGGAAGGAACTTGTTTTGGTGGAACATGTGTACATTCAAACTTGTTTTAGTCGTGCAACAGAAACTCAGATTGGACAGATAGTCTAGCTAGCTGTCTGAATTTACCCTGCAGAGATCTGAGGAGCAGTTAACCATAGTCCTCACAAATCTAACAGCGTTTAAAATTCCAGCACAAAGAAAGAGTAAGGTAATGGACATCCGGCTGAAAAGAGGGACATCCAGTGGAATTTCCGGCGGCAACGGAGCAATCCCGGAAGTGGAACAGTGTGGATATAGACTACGTCTAATGAATCTAATTTCTGTTGAGTGTATCCATGACCATATTCTTTCTGTTACTACCCAGAGTTTATCACCATGAATAAGGGTTGGAGCTCCCTCATCACCACAGCTGTCCGGTATAATGCCTGCATCCTTGCAAAGGAAGATATCAAGGAGGTATCCCAAAGAGATTCCTGTACCACTGCAACTGTCTCATTGGGATGCAAATACTGTATGTACAATGAAAATGGCTATTCAAAACATACAAGATGTTATAAAATGCCTGGATAAGTGCCCATGAAATTAAAACACTAACACTCCCCAACATTTTCCTAAAGATGAGCGGAACAGTAGCTGACAAAGAAAAGGCATCTTTCAAATGGATCTGTTACTGAAACAAAAACTCTCTGTAGAGAGACTGAAACCCCCTGTGTCATAAAACCTTTGTTGAGTGTAGGGCCTATGGGAAGTCCCCGGGCCCCCAATTCCAGCGGGCTGTTCTCAGCGACTGAAACCAGAGAAATGGCAACGTTCACGGGAGCAGGGACAGAGACTCAAAGACCACCATTGACCAGCCAAACACTCTTCCCAGGGGTGTATGCCCTACGAGCAGGACTATACAAGGATCATACATTCTCTGTCGTTACCTAAATGGAGTGGTTAATCTATATTTTTCATCTCATATAGCATGCTCAACAAATTGTTGACACAATGTCTGACCTTATCAGGACTAAAAATGACAGAAGGAAAAATAAATAAATAAATAAATAAAGTAGAAATAAATAAATAAATGCAGAAATATAGTGAAAATAAATACATTTTGGTAACATAAATGGCTATTTCTGTATTTTTACATGTATTTATTTATGCATTTCTATATGTATTTATACATTTATTTATATATTTATGTATTTATATATTTATTTATTTATATATTTATTTCTACATTTATTTATTTCTGTATTTCCACATTTATACATTTATTTATTTATGTATTTCCACATTTCCACATTTATTTTTCCCTGCGCTTGTATGCTAATTGAGTGGGGGGTGCCAACATCAGTCTGAAGAAGGATTGGTTAGAGCGATGTGATCGAATCTACTACTACTGCCTTGATTTCACTGGTACAACGAAGCCTACTCTGCTGCTTATGTGCAGGTTGAACACCCCTATACAGCATAGTGTATATTAATGATAAACAACTAGATTTTCAAAACTGGAGAAATATATAACCGCCATAAACGATATTTTCAGATAAAACTGTGATAAAATAACTTCCGCATCTATCTATCACTGAAAGGAAGTGACGTAACGCGAGGGAGTCTGGTCAAGTTCATGCTCAAATTACAATGGACAGGGATGAAGAAACCGAGCTCTCCAACGTTGGCGAGCGTGCCTATGATGCCCCACAGGCCTAATTATGAGCCTCCTAGAAGAGATAGAGGTCAGGGGGAGATTAGGGGGAGATCAGGGGGAGGAACAATGGGCAGAAGAGAGAAGTAGAGTTGCGAACCAGTGGCGAATAGGGCAAGTGACTTGGTGAGTTACTGTGTAGTACGGTGGCTAATGCTGGTTCATCTAGGCTAGTACATCAGTGTTATACAATAAATCTGCTTTAGCAAACATACTTGCGACCTTGTTTTAGATTAACCATACATGTAGATTGTCTTAATTTAAGCCAGCAACGTTTTGTCTTGTGATATTCTACAACCTAAGATTTTAACGCTGAGACAGGGACTGTGGAGTCCATCCAAGCCATGGATGTATTAAGAGAAGCAGGTTAGCACTAGCACATAGTTGTTTTGTTGGATAGGTGTTTGTGCGGACATTGTGAGGCTATGGCGTCGGCGGTGGACAGCATGTGTTGTCGAGAGGTGGATGCCTACTGGGCACTAGTTGAGGCTTTAGTCCCGGCCACGGACATTACCTGCCTGAGGCTCCATCCCGGCTTTGATGCCTGCTGCCTCAACCCGTTCTCGCTGCAGGTATACCTCAACTTCAGGCAGGAGTATGGCCATCTCCAAGCCAACAGACCAGTGTATGTTTAGATGAGAGTAATTTATAAAACTATTATATTATTATACACTTCTATTATAGTCGTCAGTTTTCTACACGAATAACAAATTGTATCAAAATAATTAATGTACATACTGTAACTACTTATATATAGCCATATTCTACTTCACTTCATACTATTTCTTCTGCACATACAGTACACTTATTCTTACGTTACCGTTTCTGCACTACAATGGTACTGTTACCACACTGCACATATCTGTCTGTGGTTCATACTGAATATCCATATTTATTCCGTTTTTCTTATAATATATTGTTAATACCCTGCATATATCTATATTCTATGTTACTCCTACTACATTGCACATATCTGTACGTTGTTCATTACTTACACTTATACATATTTTATTTTTTTTCCCCTTCTGGTTGGACGCAAACTGCATTTTGTTGTCTTTGTACTTGTACTCTGCACAATGACAATAAAGTATAATCTAATCTAATCTAATGTGCATTATTGATGCTGAGGGATTAGCAGATTTTTAAACTCTGATGTGCATACATACCTTTATGGAATAGAATAACTGAAAATGTTACATCAAATAAGTCTATCACTCTTGATCATATTTACTATGTTAACAGGATTATCAATATCAACATTGCACCCCTATCATTCTCTAGGCAATTCCGATACACAGCCTACAGGCAGGTGGTCCGATAGACATATGGGTTTCTGGGCAGGGAGATCAGGAAGGCAATACCAGCTTGTGTTGTGGCCGCAATCAGGAGGCAGTTTCCAGAGGAAGGGAGGAAATCAATTAATATATTTTTGTTTTCACAAAATGAACACAATCACAAAGTGTCTTGTTGTATAAAATGTATTCATAATTTCATTGATAGTAACTAGGAGTGTTGGGCAAGTTACTTCCAAAATGCAGTTCATTATCGATTACTAGTTACTGTCATTTCAGAGTAATTAGTTATATTACAATATTACTGTCTCTGAATTGTAATGCTTTACACTACTTTTGCATTACTTTTAGAAGTTTGACTTGGCAGGTAGCTTGTGAATTTCACCACCAGATCAATAAAGTCTCATCTTTATCAACATACATCATAACAACAGTTACCAACTGGATCAGTAATAATAATAAAAAAAGAGAAATAAAACCAAAGCAGCTCTGACTGAAAAGAAAAAAGAAAGAGAGACTGCTGTCCGGAGGATAATCAGTTGAGATTGTGTGTGTGCATCCTTGAGAACTGTAAGTCATATAACTTATGTTGTCAGTTCATTTAAGCCTGTTGTTGTATTGGTCTATAGTTCCTGCACAGTTAAAGTAGGTTAGCTAGTGATTTAGTTGTTTGTGTTCTTCACCTGTTAGCTAGGCTTCACGTTGCTACACGCAACGTCATTCCCAAGCATCAAAAGAGAGAAGTTGTCCGTGTTTTACAGACACACCTGGGGGTGGGGGAGTTTGAAACCAGCATCAGATTTAAATACGGTCCTAATCTAGTCCTCACTAGCAAGTTTCAAATAATTTCACTGGAGTTACCGTTATTATTTTTCACGTGATCAATACCGAATTCAATCTAATTGGATGGGAATATACTGTAGGCTACGTTGCATGTAACGCACCACTACAAGACGACTCGACAGATTTGGCCGCATTCTGCATTCATTTGCGGCAAATAATTGCAGCATGATGGTGGTAACGTTAGCACTAGTAGTATGGACGGCGACATGATTGAGAATGAAGAAAACAGAGATCCCAGAGATTAGGCAGACAAGCAGCAAGACGTTCCCAATCATCCCTGGCCTTATCTGAGAGAGATGTTTGAGATAGGCTAGGAGGCATCAAGTACGACTCCTGGCCAATGTGCTGTGTAACTCTAAAAGTATGGGGAACTTCTTAATTAATCTATCTTTAGTAATTCATATTGTATCCTTTATTTTCTTTCTATATTTGAGCACACACACACACACACACATACATGTAGATTCCTTTAAATGTTAAGGGGACGATTAAAAAAGAGAAACTGGATCTGTGAATTCTCACAGAATCACAATTGAATTCATATCTTGCTACTCAGTCAGAATCTTATTCAGCTGGAGTCCCAGTCTCTGTCACAATAATCATATATGTGATGTTTGGCAGACATCCATTTAAAATGTAGACAATGGCATATAAAGAGCCTGGTTTTTATGTCCACTGAAGTTTCTCATCTTGCACTCTAGTAACGTGTGTGGTCCAGGTAGCTTTGCATAAAAAGTGGTTGTCATTCGCAAGGCTACTTTTACTTTTATACTTTAAGTACATTTCAAAGCCTGTACTTTGTTACTTTTACTTAAGTAAAGAAATTAAATCAGTACTTTTACCAGAGTATTTTTTAACACAAGTATCTGTACTTCTACTTAAGTACGGGAAGTGAGTACTTTTGCCATCTCTGATAAAATGCGGGGGAAACGGGGGTGTTTGTGCTACCTAGCTGCCTGCCAACAGCTCATAGCTAGCTTAATAAAATGCGGGGGAAACGGGGGTATTTGTGCTAGCTAGCTGCCTGCCAACAGCTCATAGCTAGCTTAATAAAATGCGGGGAAAACGGGGGTGTTTGGACTAGCTAGCTGCCAACAGCTCATAGCTAGCTTAATAAAATGCGGGGAAAACGGGGGTGTTTGGGCTAGCTAGCTGCCTGCCAACAGCTCATAGCTAGCTTAATAAAATGCGGGGGAAACGGGGGTATTTGTGCTAGCTAGCTGCCTGCCAACAGCTCATAGCTAGCTTAATAAAATGCGGGGAAAACGGGGGTGTTTGGACTAGCTAGCTGCCAACAGCTAATAGCTAGCTTAATAAAATGCGGGGAAAACGGGGGTGTTTGGGCTAGCTAGCTGCCTGCCAACAGCTCATAGATAGCTTAATAAAATGCGGGGAAAACGGGGGTGTTTGGGCTAGCTCATAGGTAGCTTAATGCAAACTGCACTAATGTCAAGGCAGACAATTACGAAAATCTGTTCTAAAGCTCAGTCTCTCCCTCTCTCTGTATACTGAAGCCCTGATGCTAGGAATTTGCAGTCAGCGCATTTTTAATCCAGATGAGGGAATGATTTCAGACGCAATTTTAGCTACTCCTGTCATCAAGTCATCAGCTACCAAATGTTTGCTAATGCAATAGCCAAGTTAACATGTATGTTACTAGTTAGATGGTGGATTGCCCAATACATACACGATCAAATCACTTCTTTATTCTGAAATTATTAGACTAAAACATTACGAAATCAGCCAAATTAAGAGTTACAAGAATTAAAAGTAAGACTTACTCTGCTAAGAGCTCTTTTTCGGTGCATGGAATATATGCAAGTGCTAGCACTTGGTCCTCCAGTCTTGCCCGCGCCAGATTCAGGTGAAAGCTTTGATGGTGGTGGACTTGATTCCATCGAGTGCACCGAGGGAACAGCATCGGTCCTTATTACTCCAAAATCCCATCCGAGACTCCAACAAATCTCCAGGTCTGTAACTCTCCGGAGTGAAATGAGCACCACAAACGACCGAGTGTGTGGTGACAGACGCGGCAGTGAAGTCTGCTCACTTCACCTGCACAAAACGCACCCAACAACAAAAAACCTTGCTTTTCCTTACAAGGAAAATGATGTACACGATTTCCTGACAGACTGGACTTTGTGCAACCAGCACAAACACAATAAATTACGTATTAATTCAGTTATGAATTCAACCTGCACATTGCTCTTTAAGCACCGCCCGACTCATTACCATAGTTTGTATTACACACTAGCTTCAGCATTCATAGGTAGCCTGCGTCCAGAGATGGATAGATGAATCGTTTGCTTCTGTCTGGTTAGCGACACGGCCCCCAGCTAACCAATCCTTCTTCAGACTGATGTTGGCACCCCCCACTCAATTGGCATACAGGCGCAGGGAAAAATAAATGTGGAAATGTGGAAATACAGAAATAAATAAATGTAGAAATGTGGAAATACAGAAATAAATAAATGTAGAAATAAATATATAAATAAATAAATATATAAATACATAAATACATAAATATATAAATAAATAAATATATAAATAAATACATAAATAAATATATAAATACATACATATATAAATAAATGTATAAATACATAAATAAATACATATAGAAATGCATAAATAAATACATGTAAAAATACAGAAATAGCCATTCATGTTACCAAAATGTATTTATTATCACTATATTTCTGCATTTATTTATTTCTACTTTTATTTATTTATTTATTTTTCCTTCTGTCATTTTTAGTCCTCCATACTTATCGACTTTTGAGAGGTTGGTGTTTTCACTGATCAACAATTTTATCCATAACCTCTCACCCTAATCATTAAACATCTTGTGAAAACAAATTAATGTTTCTAATTGCATCAAAATCACATTTTCTTCTGGGTATTTGTCATCAAGTAACAGCAGGAGGTTCACATAAGGACAGACAGTGAAGACAAAGAGAAAATGTACTTTCAGAGAGTTTACTCTTTCTAGTATACAGTATACTAGCACTAGAACTAGGGCACTCGGAGAGTGCAGACCTCCACCCAAGGCATGCACTGTGTCTGTCACAATCTTAATGCAGTGTGAATTCTCACAGTTGGGAACTAATTTGTCACCACATGAATGCAGCACAAATGTCCTCTCTAACGGTGTTAATGAAAAAATAAAAATGATTCGGCTTCTCTCCAACATTTAATTGGTTCTTCCTTGGCCCATGCCACACCCTTCCACAAGTTTCATGGAAATTGGGTCAGTAGTTTTATAAATAATCCTGTTGACAGACAAAGAAACAAACGGACAAACAGAGCCAAAAACATCATCTCCTTGGCGTTAATAAGTATGCCTCAATTAGCAGATATATCAATGTAGGTATGTATTATGTATTCATGTATATGGCATAACGTTTGCGTCAGGTGAAACCTTACATGTGAAGAAAAAAGGCTCATTTAAAAACATAATATTGAGCTATTTACCTCAGATGAAATCACCTCATCACTGTTTCAATATTTGTAAAACCCACAGATGGACATAAAGGGTGACCAGTAGCATTGATTTATGAAAAAATAAATACATTTAAAATGATCCATCCATCCATCCATCTTCGTCCGCTTATCCGGTGTCGGGTCGCGGGGGGAGCAGCTCCAGCAGGGGACCCCAAACTTCCCTTTCCCGAGCAACATTAACCAGCTCCGACTGGGGGATCCCGAGGCGTTCCCAGGCCAGGTTGGAGATATAATCCCTCCACCTAGTCCTGGGTCTCCTCCCAGCTGGACGTGCCTGGAACACCTCCCTAGGGAGGCGCCCAGGGGGCATCCTTACCAGATGCCCGAACCACCTCAACTGGCTCCTTTCGACGCAAAGGAGCAGCGGCTCTACTCCGAGCTCCTCACGGATGACTGAGCATTTAAAATGATGAAATATGGAAATACAAGCGACGATAATCTGGTTGCAGTAAGACAAATATTGTCAGCATAGTTTGCCATTAGTGCAACTCTGCCGTCCTTGTGTTAAACCCGCCCACAGACTCTATACACAATGTGATTGGCCTGACCAGAATTAGATTTTTCCAGCTCGCAAGCCAGAGTTGCTAGACTGACCCTGGCTGCAAATTACATTTGCTCCCGCTAGGGTGCATCTAGATTTCTAGGCTAGGTGCCCAGCGGATATATCCTAAAACATGTGGTGATCCCCTGACTTTTCCTCTAGCGCCTCCATGAGGTTAATATTTGTGGTTCAGAGTGAAATATCTGTTGGATGGAATCCCATGAAATTTGCCACAGATGTTCAATGTTTAATAATATTTCAGCCTTTTCTAGCCACCATCATGCAGGATGTGGTGCTTGTTTTGGGGACAGTTCACCCACGCTCTATAACTTGCCCATTTTAATGAGTTGCTACTACAACAGAAAGGTAATCATGCAGTGTGAACACATTGAAGGGCTATTGCTGAAAGAACCCACAGTCATGAAAATAATATACGTCCCGGTTTGACCGGGAAAGTCCCGATTTTAGGTTCCTTGTCCCGAGTCCTGACAAAAGCCTGTCGGGACGCTAAAATGTCCCGGTTTACACCAACCACTATGAAATTGTCCCAGTTAAAATGCTGACAGCTAAACGGTGTAAAAGTGTGACTGTATTGTAGAGGATTCCAACAGCGGGACGTACAAAAGTCTGCCGCTAAAGCTATGAGCTAAAAGACACAAACTAGGTCACTGATGTTGTCGGAAAAACAACACAGATGTGAATAAAGGTTGCGTTTACTTAAAACTGGTAAAACTCATGGTGCATTCACAGTTATTGTTATTGGGGAGAGGAAACGACAGCATGAGAGGATTATGACAACTTGTTCGCCCAGGAACTCGGCCGTGTTGAAGTGAAGGCGCGCTGACCCCGACGCCGCCAGTGTTGGGGAGTAACGGAATACATGTAACGGCGTTACGTATTCAGAATACAAATTATGAGTAACTGTATTCCGTTACAGTTACAATGTAAATAGTTGGTATTTAGAATACAGTTACATTGTTGAAATCAATGGATTACATGACGATACTTATCTGTTTCACAAGTTTTTTCACTCTGACTAAATTAAGGCAACTCTATGCATTTTCCAGAAGCCCCGATATGAAATCGAAAAAAATAGCTATTTGCATGATCAGTCACAATGGAGTCGGAACCGGCACGACAGAGCCAGGACAGGAATAAGTTTCTATCTTGGAAATTCAAACAGCATTTCACATTAAAGAACAAACAGAGAGAATGAAATATAACTGTGCAGTGCAACCTCTGCTTGCCAGCAACCAACCTGCTTTCAGCGTCCAAATTACTCCACCTCCAACCTGAAGAAGCATCTTAAAGTAAGTTATTTTTTTAATTAGCCAAGGGTAGTCGTCTGCTGTAGTTTTACTGGTCACCTTGCTATTTTAACATTGACATGTGACTTTACATTCTCCTACCTGCTGATTTACTAGCTCCAGAGCCGTTTAAAGACTGACTAGCCCCGTTTGACATGCTAGCTAACGTTAGCTAAAATTAGCTCGTGGTAGCAAGACTGCGGTTAGATTTTTGTAGTATGAAGTTCGGGACTACCAATACAATAATCTATCTGCTTGTTCAGGTACACATTCAGCTAGTTGGAATAAAAAGAACACCCCATTATAGGCCTGTTTAGTAAGCTGGATGTGATAGCTGCATTCCTACACTTATAAAACGCAATTCAATGTGGAAGTAATCCTGAAGTAATCCAAGTATTCAGAATACGTTACTCAGATTGAGTAACGGAATACGTTACAAATTACATTTGTGGACATGTATTCTGTATTCTGTAACGAAATACGTTTTGAAAGTATCCTTCCCAACACTGGACGCCGCCAACGAGACAGACGCCGCCGCTAAAGGTTTACACAACTCAGCAGAGGCTACATAACCATCATCATCATAAAACCAAAGTCCTTTTCTCATCTGTTTTTGTCTTTTAACAGCAATTTAATGGTGAAAGAAGTTATTGTTAAAAGTTATTGTTATTACATTTTTAATAAATCATTTAAATTCCCCCCTTTTTTGTGCTGATCTGAAAATTGATCCGATTTGTGACTCATAACCGTGATCCGATCCAACTGTGAGTTTTGTAATCTGTTGCACCCCTATACAAAACCATTCCAAATAATCATTGATGTAAGGCAAAACAGGTTATTGAACTCATGTCAATTCCTGATGATTCATAAGATATAAAGGAATGAAGTAATGCTAAAATCATGAATTAATGTATGCATTAATTCATAATTCATGTACCCTTCCTGTAAAGTGTTACCATAACTTTAGTTCATGCCTGTGGCAGCAGTTACAAATAATTTGTTTAGTGCCATGCAATGAAAAATACCTTTTCACAAATTCAGTGGGTGCATTTTCCAAAGAATGCTATAATTCTGAAAAATAAAGTTGGTCCCCCACAAAATTCACGCAATGTCTTTTAATATTATTTCTTAGATAAGTAGGCTACATACCAAGAAAATTCATGAATATTAAATGAGAAACCCCATTATGTTGTGAGCAGTAAGCCTACGTGTGCTGTTGGCAAAATTGTGTCTAATATGTCTGTGTCTATGTCTGACCTGGGCTGGCACATGGTCACGTTAAAAAGCGTGTGCGTGCACGAGCACTACAGTCATGCGCAAAGTGTCCCGGTTTTAGTTCCGGGAAATCTCGTCACCCTGAATTTTACTATTCCAATTGTATTTCTTAGCTCTATGCGTCCCTCCAGATAATAACTGAACTATTGTTGGGGATACTGCAAATCATGTAAAAGCCTTAATCTAACTATTACCATAATCTGGATTATCACAGTAATGGAGTTGTTTGTGAATGTTCTGTGTGAATATTGCTTTCAAGTATTACATGACTCAGGTTTGACTGAAATAACCCCACCGCCCAGAGCCTGTCCCCTGCTGTCCTCCCAAGAGAACATCAACAACTAATCAATATGAATATTAAAACACCGTAATCTGTGTGTGTGTGTGTGTGTGTGTGTGTGCTTGCTTTCTCTGGGTGCAGAGGGAAAAAGTCTGATGCCTGACTCTTAGTGCCCTATAAATGACTCACACAGCCTGTGTGAGTCATTTAGCACACATTTAGCACATTAAACAATTAGACTGAAAGTGGCACCCCCCTCCCGTGTCCCCACATGTTCAACAATGGGACTACACATAAAGGAGTTGCAATTCTCTGAACACAACCATCCACAAGTGAAAATGAAGAGTTTACCAGCATTCTACATGCCAAAATACATTGATACAGTACACAATTTGTGTCTAGGTGTGCACATCTAATGCGAAATGTGTAGAGTGGGTAAAGGGGAGCAGGCAGTGACGGTGGGGGTGAGGCGGTGGGGGTTCGGTGGGGGCAAAGCAGCAGAGAGGGTTTAGCAGCAGCTGCCCAGAGAGTGACGACTGTACAAGAGGGAGGCAGAGAAATGAAGAGCAAGGAAGGGAGGATTGGAGGGAGAGAGAGAGAGAGGGAGGATGGAGAGAGAGGGAAAACCAAGGGGGGTAACAGGAGGTGAGGAGACGAGACTTAATTGTCAATCGAGACGAGTGGAAGAAGCAGGAGATGGTGTTACACTGCAAAAAAGGTAAAAATTGTCAATGAGCTTTACATATATTACGTATTTTTTGAGAAAACAAATCCACTAAGATGGAAAAACAAATGTAACTAGCTGGGTGTGCCAGTGTTGCATCATTTCCCTGCTTAGTTTGAGAAGAAGTGAAATCTACATGGAATATGAAAAAATTAACATGCTTCTTTTTTTGCAGTATGGATGGCTTCCGAGTCTGACCAGCTGCCAGGAGTGTCACAGGGTTAGTGGGGCCTTGAGCCACATAGATAATCAGCTTTATTAGTGCTGCCGCTAAAACCGATTTAAGAGCAGACTAGAGGGATCAGACGGGCCAGCTGTCCACACCAGCGCCTCGGCAGCCACCACGGCCCCAGCCCACACAAAAAAAAAAAAACAACAACGAGCCAACTGTGTGCACTGCCAATTCAACTGTGTGAGCAGGCTTATTACCATATCTGAAACACTGGCTCAGAGGATGTCAATAAAACACAGCAATCACAAAATCTGTTTTCATTGATTTTAGTTCATGGGCCACATACCCTTTAGTTGATTTCAAGTGGGCCAGACCAGTAAACCACTCCAGAAGGACCAGAAACTTTATCTGCCACAGAGTTTCTTGTCAGCTTGATGATTACAAAGGCTTGTTGCTTCTGCTATGACAGCGTTCTAAGGTAAATCTAGGGGAAAAAATGATGTCACGGACCCGGGAGAGAATATTCAGAGAAAGAATTAGATCTAAATCTAAGGTTGAAGTCATAAATTTATGGAAAAAGAACTTGGATATTCTCTGAGATAAAAGTGGGAAATTTGGAATTGGAACTATACTGTAAAAAGTGCTTAGTTGTATCAATTTAAAATAACGAGTGAACAAGTTGCATGAATTATTTTGAGTTGTAACCCCTCTTTCTGGATTGTGCTCCCGACGTAACGATAATTATTATATATAATAAAAAATATTATATTAATTTAGCTGAGGGTACAAAAATAATTTGTCGCTCCAACTAATAACCAACTTTTTATACAATTAACAACTATGCTAAGCCTTTATAACTGATTACCAAGTTTTTATAACAACTAATATCAACTGTCAACTTGCAATTATAATAGTCAGAACAACACAATGTTTCAAGTCCCTTGGACAAAAATATATTTTTGTTGACACAACATGAAATAACATGTGTTGCTGACAAAAAAAATTGAAACCTTTTTTACAGTGTAATTACTTCTCTGCAATTTTCACACTTTGCAAAGTCATCCAGTGGGCCTGATTGGACCCTTTGGCGGGCCAGAAGACGCCTCTGATTTAAAGACTACAGAAATGTGAAAACGTTGTTGATCTAAAGTAGGATTTTTAACATGAATAGAATTTTTATGAGCTTCAGGTTGGCATTGCACTGACCCATGCCTTGAGTCCAGATCACACCACTTCAAGTTCTTTCTACAGGCCACCCAACTCATCAGCACAGTCAAAACTTCCTTGCCTCATTAAGAAGTCCCTGACCCCGACAGTGATCCCCCCCCCCCCCATCCCCCTCAGCCTCATGACCTCATGCCATTTCCTCTGCACGTACAGTCCATCTCCCAACCTGCCTCCGCTGCTAATTACAGAGTGGCGGGTGGAGGTAACTCCATATTAGACGGAGCAAGCGTGCATCGCTTAGCTGTAGGCACAACTTCATCCTCACATCATGTTTCTGTCTAGGCTGAACAGAAAGAAGTGAAAGAAGTATTCAGATCCTTTACTTCAGTTAAAGTACTAATACCACAATGCAAAAATACTCCGCTACAAGTAAAAGTCCTGCATTGAAAAAATGGCAAAACCATAATTTTTCAATTTTGAGTTTTTGGGCTATTTTGCTTCTGGAGCATGTCTTCTTTCAGACTATTGGTAAAAAACATCCCAAATGCATATTTAGGTGTTTTATTACACTTTGTTTATTCGCACCTGCAAATTTCTCCTGAATTCACAAAAAGTTAGCATTCGATAATGCCTCATTTGCATATTTAAACATAACATTTCAGAAAACTTGTAATACAAAAATGTATGTCTTAATGTAAGTAATTAACTGGTTAGTTTCATGTTGATACATGTTAGTTAATATTTTTTCACCTATTCACCTGTAATGTCATACAAAATGTCTAGGATTTTATAATGCATATCTTTAAAAGCCGTTTTCTCAAAATAGGTTCTCAAATGTATGTATCATCAGGAAAATGTAGTTAAAGTATTAAAAGTAAAAGCACTCAATGCAGAAAAATCCTCCCATTGTAGAAAGTGTAAAGGATCCAAACAATTGTGTGTTTAATGGTCTAATCATCTCAGCTGGACTTGTAGGCTGTTAAATTGTTGGCTAGTTTACTTTAGAATAAAACATAAACTACATGTGTATTGTCTGCAAAAATCTTAATGTGTAAAGTAACTAGTAACTAAAGCTGTAACAGATGAATGTAGTGGAGTAAAAAGAACAATATTTCTCTAAAATGTAGCGGAGTAGAAGTAGAAAGTGGCATGACAAGAAAAGACAAGAATCAGTACCTCAACATTTGTACTTAGTTACATTCCATCACTGAAAACGAGACATTGGGAAGGAGATAATCTGCTCTGGTCACAGTCTCATTTACAGGTGCATCCTTTACAGAGCACCAGGGATCAGATGTTTCAAGGCCAGATTAACCAGAAAAGGGCAAGTGAAAAACAGGACACACGCTGCAATATAAGGACACCAGGACAGTTAATTAAAGTCCTGCCTGAATGCCCAGTTTCCTCACAATCACACACACACACATTACTTCCTTACCTCTTTCCAAACACATTTGAGGGTAGGGGTGGGCCTAGTCTCGCTTTGCCAGACCCTCCTCCAAAACGCACAGGAGGAGAGTCTGGCTACTCCACACAGCTTTTGGGGATGGGAGGAAAATGTGCTCTGGTTTATTGGCATTTCTTTAAACCAATCACAAAAGATGTTTTAGTCGTGCAACAGATGCAACAACTCAAATTGGACAGATAGTCTAGCTAGCTGTCTGGATTTACCCTGCAGAGATCTGAGGAGCAGTTAACCATAGTCCTCATACACGACCGGAGTTTAAAACGCCAACACAAAGGAAGCCCAAGGCAATGGATATCCGGCCTAAATGAGTGAAATCCGGCGGATTTTCCAGCGGCAACGGAGCAATCCCAGAAGTGGAGTATCAGGGTATATCTGCGATAAAGATATTCTTGATGCAACGCATTCTCATGAACTTATGCACAACAATTCGTATGCTATTCTACAAAATTACGACCGCCGGCCAGTCACATGACGACCGGTCAAATGACAGTTGAGTTTAGCTGTTTTTACAGTTAAATTTAGCCATGAAAAAGTGACTGTGAGCCGGGTACAGAGCACCGCAAGGTTACAGTTGTTTCAGAGGTCGTTGCCGTTGAGTTTAGCTGACAAAAGGTGAGCGTCACGAATCATTTTGTCTTTCTCTGAAGAATGGAGTTTATTATTTCCGGTTGGAATAACATGCAAGATAATACTTTTATATATGAGGTTAAAGCATCTCTAAGTCTTCAATATCAGCCTAATACTAAATATGTTCACATCTATTTATGATCCATCAGGGGACCATTCTAATCCAAATCTGTGTGTGTGTGTGTGTGTGTGTGTGTGTGTGTGTGTGTGTGTGTGTGTGTGTGTGTGTGTGTGTGTGTGTGTGTGTGCAGGATCTGAACGGCAGATTCTTCTACACCAGGAGCGCAGATCTCACTTAATCTGCAGTTAACGGCTGTTTAAACAACCTCCATAAATGTTTAACAGTGCTGCCCATGCCCTATTGAATGGGAGGCATTTTACTTCATGCAAAAACAGGCCGCCAGAGGCCTCAAGGGCCTCCCTGACTTGCATTTAATGTGTGTAAGAAGGCAGCCATTATCAGCCTTACAATGACACAATTCACTCTGTGTGTCTGCTATCCCATTTGGTTTGTATCAGGGCCCCAGCCCTGCTGATGGCTATCTAATTGGAAGAGTTAATCAAAGAGCTGTTCTTAATGTTCTTACTCCATCATAACTCAGAGCTAGTCTTAAGTAGTGAGATTGAAATTACTAAACAAACCTTTTGCAGGATCATATTACATTAAGAGCTTTAGTGAAACTGAGATTTTATGTCATTCTTCTTTTTACAAAAGTATCAGTGGTTAAGGGGAGCAACCTGTTCTCATGAACCATACATTTATATCGCTACCAAAAGTTAAGCACTGTAATTCGTTAGCATTTCAAATTTTTTGGGCTGTATGCACCACAACAACACCAACCAAAAAAACAAAAACAAAAGTGTGAGACACTACAGAGGCCTGTACTACGAAGCAGGATTTGGCGTTAACGAGCTAACTTCAGGTTCAACCCAGGATTTTCTGTATCACGAAGGTGGATCACGGGGGGGGGAGAGGGGTGCGCTTATATAAGTTAAAACATTTAGAGACCGACAACCCCGTTAACATTCCCTGATGGGTATTTTTATGAAATATATATATTTTAATGGGAGGGAATTACATATCGGCTTCTTGAGCCGTGTGTCACCAATGCGCACATCAGTTTGAATTATGTTTTTATATTTTTTATTTGCTCTCACGATCGCTTACCACTGCCAGGGTTGCAACTGAAATAATAGGCTAAAGCAATGACAGTTTATGGAAAGCACAAGTGTAATTATGGTCAGATCTTGGTCCTGACTGATGGGGAAGTGATATTGGAGTTGTGATTTAAACATCTACGGAGTCGTCTATTTTTTTGCCAGCTTTCCTTCCTGTTTTAGGAAGCAGCGACTGTATTGTGTTTTCCCTGTAAAACCGAGTCTGTGTTCTTCATATTTATGTAGAATTATAATTTGCTCTTCTTTGATAACATAAGCGGCTCTAGTTTGCGATTGGTCGTGGTGTGCAAACACCGCCTCTTTTATGTGAACGCGCGCGCCGCTGGATTGGGAAACCCTGAGTTGACTGAACTAGTTGATAACCAGCGTCGTGATACAGCTTATGCGGTAGCCGCGGTTGTTAGGTTAGGTGAAGCCGGATAACTGAAAGAGATCCAGGGCTGGTTGATCTTGCTTCGTAGTACAGGCCTCGGGTGAATAAGGAAAATATTTTAACTAATAGATATCACCATGAAACTTCCCCAGTTGATTAGTGACATTAAGACAGTGTTTTGTTACAAGTTTTCTGAAATTCTAATGTTTAAATATCCAAACAAGGCTTTATCTAATGCCAACCTTGCTGAATTTAGAAGAAATACATTATATAGGTGCAAATAGACAAATTGTAGCAAAATAAACACCTTAATGTGTGTTTTGGATGTGTTTTTCCCCTATAGTCTGAAAGAAGACATGTTATGGAAGCAAAATATCCCAAAAACTCCAAATTGAAAAATTATGTTTTTGCCTGTCATGTCTCCCCTAAAGTTTTTAAATTTAATAGATAAAAAAAAAAATATTTGGAAGCATCATACTGCAACAGGCCTTAAAGGACTTAAACAAATGTGAGATTGTATAAAAGTCATATTTAGAAATAATTTGTCCACAATTCTGGTTTTGGGTCAACCTCTGTTGTTTTAAATGTGCTATATCAATACAGATGACTTGAGTTGACATTATAGGAGATAGAGACTGGTTATTGTTTCACAACAGAGACGTGTCTGGCCTCCTATGTGATTGGAACACCAACAGATGGTGATGCTGCTTTGACTCAATTTCTTTCTGCCAAGAGTTAGATGAAAAGATTGAGACAACTCGCAGTCCCTACCCACTCTAATCTGACTTTAAATATGAAGACACACTCGGGAGACTGTAGGAAAGTAAATGAGGTCATTCGCACAAATGATATGCTTGTATCCTTCATCGGCGCTGTTATTTTATAGATCCGGTAACATTTTATCTTCAGGTTTGGAAAATTGATTACACAATTACCTCCTAAAATTAAATTGAAGTGTACTGCTCCCCCCTGAGCGAACACATACAGTATGCACACACACTTTTACTTGCAACACTATATCACATTCATAGTTTGTAACCCCGGATCCTGACACCTTTCAACATAGAAACAGTAAGAAAACGGACCTCTGCTCCCACCACTGTTGAGCAAACTCTCTCACACACACACACACACACACACACACACACACACACACACACACACACACACACACACACACACACACACACACACACACACACACACACACACACACACACACACACACACACACACACACACACACACACACACACACACACACACACACACACACAAACACACACACACATACACACACACACACACACACACACACACACACACACAGAAAACGTAAATCCACTCCCACCACTGTTGAGCATGCTCTCTCGCACTCACACACACACACACACAAACACAGAGTCAGTGGTGTGTGTAGAATGATGACCAGTGCATTTAGCAGGGCAGGACTCTCTCCACTCAGCGCTCTAGGGGAGCACAGTGATTTACTGTTCCTGTTATAAACGCTGCTCGGCTCCATAATGAGCCTCTGACATGCTGCGTGTTCCTAGCGTGTTTTCCTTTGGCTGAGAGGGCGACGGCTGCCTGATTGCTGCCCCCATTAAGAGGGCATTCCCACTGACACCAGCACGCGCCTTCAGCCATACGCACTCAGGCATAACAAGCAATCAGCTAAGGCTAGGTAATACAGGGGGTACGCAACACCTGCTGTTCCACTGGTTGAAAAAAAACACAACATCCCAGAGGATATACTGTATATTAGGGTTGGGAAAAAAAGAATTCACGTACTGTATGTATCGTGATTTTTTTACGATGATTTTTGAAATTGATTCTTTTTCCTAGCAGCAATTTTTTTCATTTCTTTTTTTACCAATGATTCACCTGAATATTTTCTATTTTAATGGCATCGCCGATTCCAGTAAAACAGATGGAAGAAAGAAAATCCAGAAAATATAGTATTTACAGTACTTCTTTACAAATGAAATAAAATTGATGTGCATTCTTTTTAGAAAACAATTGGTTTGTAGAAATGTCTCAGAAGAATATTATTCAACTTTTGTTTTTGTTATAAAAGGAAAAGAAGGGCACCTGGGTAGCTCACCTGGTAGAGCATGCGCCCATATAGACCCTTTGCATGTGACGTCACGCTCTACTCGCTCAAATTATGAACGCCATGACGGACAGCAGAAGAGCTGTGCTGTTACTAGACGGACGGCAAGTCAAACGCGTACGTGTTCCCTCATATAATAAAATTTCTTGTTGTGCGGTGGGCTTCTGTAGGCTTTGTGTTACGACTGGTTTGAATCATTGTGTTAACAAGGGGAAAACACTTCTAAGGTTCCTTCGATATTTAATATATCACAAACTGGCCCATATTAAATCACTCTTAACGTAGAGCTAGCTAACTATTAGCCACGTAATGCTAGCGCGTTAGCCTGCCTAAACCGCTTCTATTTAGTTAGGTTAGTTAAGTTTAATTATCTTAAAGTGATAACAACAGACCACACCAACTCCGTTTGTATTCGTATTTGAATGGTGCACAACTTCCCTTCAGTTTCACTTCATGTGGTTCTTTTGGGAGTTTGTCTTAACTGCTGGCTGGCTGCAGACTTTGCATGGAGCTCAACAGGTGATTGCTAGCTAACATATGGGGATACCCCATTTACCACATAGTGGTACAGAT
Organism: Perca fluviatilis; assembly: GCF_010015445.1. NCBI lineage: Eukaryota > Metazoa > Chordata > Actinopteri > Perciformes > Percidae > Perca > Perca fluviatilis. The sequence goes on along the minus strand of NC_053123.1, from coordinate 579,724 downwards.
CGTGTGGACTGAAGTCGGGCAGACTCTGTGATTTAATGAGGTCCGTGAAAACGGAGGGAAGAAGAAGGTAAGGGTCGTAATCCAATCATATATCTCCAACTTCTCCAAATACCGTTCTTTGTGAGCACCTACCAGATGCCCTACCTAGACCGATAACGGCACGGCAACTTGTTGTTCAGTAGAAGAAGCCATAAAGAAGAAGAAAGTAATATTATTACAGTTTATTTAGTGTTATTTATTTTAAACTGATTGAGACTAATGAAACTTTTCCGCTCGTCTACTACACTGTTTAGCTTGTGCTTCCGGTGATTCTGCCGTCCGTCATGGCGTCGTCACGTGGTCGTGGTCACGTGTTTGCAAAGGGTCCATACAGAGACTCAGTCCTTGCCGCAGCGGTCGCAGGCTCGGTTTCAACTTGTGGCTCTTTGCTGCATGCTATTCCCCCTCTCTCTTCCCTTTCATGTCTAACGTGTCCTATCTAATTAAAAAGGCCTGAAAATCCCCAAAAACATAATCTTGAAAATAAAGGAAAAGAAAATTGCAATACTTCTGGAATCGCAAGAAATGAAAATCGCAATACAAATCCATACCCATGTATCATGAAAGAATCTAATCAGGACAAAAGCATATTGTCCCAGCACTACAGCCCTACTGTACATGATGAATTTAAAGTGCATGCCCATCAGTATGAAAAGTATTTTTATACAGTTCAGCATTTTTATTTAAAAGCAGCATCACAATCTGTTGGTGTTCCAATCACATAGGAGGCCAGACACGTCTCTGTTGTGAAACAATAACCAGTCTGTATCTCCTATAATGTCAACTCAAGTCATCTGTATTGATATAGCATATTTAAAACCATAGAGGTTGACCCAAAGTGCTTTCCAATTGTGGCAGATGGTTTAAGATCTGCCTCAATGCAGATGGACAACAATTAAAGAAATAACTAGCAATAATAAAAAAAAGTAATACAAAACAAAACAACCGACACAATATACCACAGTCAAGTAAAGAAATAGGAAGTTTGGAGGAAAGGAATCAAATCAACAATAGATTAAAAAGCAGTTAGAAGGTAAATATTTAGTGCCACAGCAGTAGTTACAACAAACAGAGGCAAATCCTCATGACAACTTTATACCAAATTACTTTTCCACTGTAGCAGACATATTTTCCATTAAACGTTTGGTGTAAGGTGATCATAAAACTCAGTCTGAGCTTCCATAAGTCAGTCTTTTTAAAATCAAATGTGTTTGATATTATCATAAGTTTCATGTCTCGGTGGTAAAATCATCTAGTCTGTGACTTAAAACTCAGTGACATGATGACAGATTGCCTTTAGATGTGAGATGGTGTCAGACTTTGGTCTTTTCAAAGTCTTTTCAGAGTCTTCTAGTATATGGAAAGTCATATCAGGGAGGATTCCAGTAATATCTACCGTACACTAGAAGACTTTGAACAGACTTTGAAAAGATTAAAGTGTGACACCATCTAACATCTAAAGACAATCCTCTCACATCCAACGTTAAAGACAGTCATCATATGTAAAGACTGGGGATCTTGCAGGGTCACACATTGCAAAACTACAACTAGTTTGATTTTGAAAAATTTAACCAAGCTAGCTAGCATCCGCCAGCGTTAGCTGGTAACTTTAAGGGAAAGTTTGCAGATTTTTTGTTCTGCCGTACATGCAGATGAATGTCTCCAGTACCCGGAGGTCTGTGCTTATTTGCTGGTAAATCTTCTGTTGGATGACACGCTTCAGAAGGGTTGAAAATCATCAACTTTCCCTCTTTAGCGTTAAACGTAGCGCGGCGCCATAGCAACCATAAACACCACTGGCTCTAGCTGTTGTTGCTGACAATGTTCACATGATTTAACTTCATTACCAAGAATTAAAAGTTAGGATAATATCAAACACGTTTGATTTTGTCTGAACGTCCAGACTCGGACTGAGTTTTATGACCTTACACCAAACGATTGAGATGACGGGGGTGTCCCAACTCTCATGATTTCATTCAGATATTGAAAATTAGTCTGCGACAGTGGAATCGCATTAACTACCTGCAAGCAACCAGAAGAGTAGAAGATACATGATGAGGATGGATGCTTGAATAACTACATAAATTACTGAATGATATGTGAACAAACATGTTGTCAACTGTTTTTCTGGGAACTATTTCATCAGTACAAAGTAGGTTCAAACAACAACAACTGTTTTCCAGTTACTGGTACACTGTTCCTGGAAAGACATGTAGCTTTTCAAATGAAGGGATCATATCTATTTTTTGTAATTTAGGTGAACAAACCCTTAGAACCTCTCTGGGTTAGGGTAGGCTAACCAGCTGAAGGGTTTCCATTACACAGTATTGTCCCAACCCTGCAGTTTGGACAGATTTAAAATAAAAAAACTTTAACTTAAACCACAATAATCACAACCTCTGAGAGTGTGTATGTGCCCATGCATACAGTGTGTGCATACAATAAATGTGTGTGTGTGTGTGTGTGTGTGTGTGTGTGTGTGTGTGTGTGTGTGTGTGTGTGTGTGTCTGTGTATGTAAGCCTATACCTGCATGTCCTCAGGGGGGTAACACACAATACCATGACACCTCTCTCTGAGGAATTGCTGTATATTGAGATCTGAAATATGTGTTGCATCATGACCAAAACACAGAACAATGCCTTTTATAATTCACATGTTATTGATACTACAGGAGGACACAAAGGAACAAGAAGCCTAATAAACACATTATGGGGGAGATGTAAGCTGGCCACGGTTTCACAACAAGGACCTTTCTGGCCTCTCACACGATTGGAACAAAGACACAGAACGTATCGCTACTGGATAAAAATCTTCTTCTTTTTTACGTAACTTGTCCTGCCCAGCAAAAAGTGTAAAATTTAAACTCCATATAGTGCCCAGCCCTAACAAATTTCTTACAATAAAATGAAAAAGGTAGGGTTTCTGTACATTCGGATAACAATCCCACACAAAAAAGCATTGCAATCTAAAAGACTAACCTTTGTGTCATATTAGTTGGCATACATTTAGAAATTTATCAGTTATTTTTGGCTCTGTGAAAATTAAAATCATTGTATTGTTAATGGGACATCACTGTCACTTAACACCTCTTTAAATAACCAGAACTGTAAAAGTGGGTATTCCCAACACTTTCTCATGAACGGGTTCGTATGATATCATACGAAAACTAGCAGACTGCTGGCTGGTCACGTGACATCGGCAAAAGAGCTCCGTGCTACAGAGCGACAGTTGCTAGTTGTTTAAGCCGCTACAGAGCTTCATGACGCCGGCTACAGAACTCCGTGACAGCTCATCGTATCTCCGGCAGTTAGTAGATGTGTTTAGCCGCTACAGAGCTTTGCGACACCGGCTACGGTGCTCCGCATGGTGCTATCAGGTCAGCGGTAGTTGGTGCTTCAGTTACCTGAGAATAGGTGACTGGTACAGAGCACCGCAAGCTGCTGGTCCTTGTTGGTGGTTCAGTTACTCGAGAATACGTGACTGCACCGCAAGCTGCCACTTATTTCTGCGGAGATTACAGTTAAGTTTAGGAAAGAAAAAGTGAGCATTATGCGGCAACGAAAGTTAAGTTGAGGCATTGAAACGACTACTTAAGTTTAGGTGGTTTGTATTAAAACACTCCCAAATAACACATTTCCAGGGTGAAAGTGGTTTGTTTTCCCTGGAAAGCGACCTCGCTCCCCGGCCTGAAAGTCCTGTGTGTTAACGTCCACCCATCACCCTCCATTACCTCCATATGCGGCCTGCCACATTCTCGTACAGCAGCCGTCAATGTGGTGCATACAGCAACAACAAAAACGGGTAAATCATACGAATTACAGTGCTGATCTTTTTGTAGCTTTTCCAACATATGGTTCATGAGAACAGGCTGGTATTCCATACCACTGATGATACTAGGAGGGTCCCCACGCTAATCTTCAACCTATCATCTCAGCGTCCACAACGCTCAATGGTGTTTTTAACCCTTAACTGCTCCTTCCAGACAGCGCTGCAACCGCTGCCTTCAAGGCACCTAACTCTAACCTTAACCTTAACCCTAACCATAACCAGTGCCTCCCAACGGCGCCGTTGGGGGCAAAAAACACAGATAAACGTCCAAAACAGTGGAACTAGCCGCATGCAAAAAATGTCTTGCTAATAGATAGCAGGTGAAGGATGAGAAAAACCAATGTCAACACTGCAATCGGAGCTGCCTTTTGGCAGGCCTCCAGACCTGCTTAGCTCTTCAAATCAAGTGGTACTTTAGTGCTCCACTACACCAACATGTGCATGTGGGGAGAGATGTCCAAGCCCATCATCTAGCTTTCAGTCAGCCATCTCATGTGGAACACATTATTATGCGAATGCGGAGTACTGTATGTGCAGATATCACTCGCTGAAAGCATACACCAAACTTAGCTCAATAAAGTTTCAGGGAGTGAGGATAATGAATATGAAACTATAGGTATAGATATTGGTGTGGAGGTGGAGCTTATTGCATGCTATGTGTTACCTTGCATGGCAGCAGGATTCTCGCGATACCACGAGCTCACGCAAAAATCCCAGATCATATATCACATGAAAATCTTTCAGTCAGGCAGTCCCTCTGAGATGTATCAGAGTAGAAGTAGAAAGTGGCATGATAAGACTCAGCTAAAGTACAAGTACCTCACATTTGTACTTAAGTACAGCATTTGCGTAAATTAACTTAGTTACAGTACATTTCACCACAACTGAATTCTAAGAATCATTCTCTGTGGCCCTTGAACACACAAATGTGGCCAGTGACTGTCGAGATATCACCTCCTGGACCAAGGTGGGGACCTCCCACCACCAGCAGGGCAAAACTGCAGTATTACCACCACCACATAAACAATTACCTGAGCACTGAAATAGATTGAATGTTTTACATCAGACATTTGAACTGCTTTCTGAGGACATATACTGTCAGCAGGGCTGGACTGGCCATCTGGCATTTTCCCGGTGGGCCGACGCACTTTTGGGCCGAATCGCCAATATAAATAGGCCTTTTTTTATTTTTTGGCCAGGCCGGCCCATAAAGAACCCCATTGATTAATTTTCTTTATTGGCATTGGCCTGACCCAATGAAATCCAGGAACATGCCATCCATGGGTGCGAGTGAGGAAAAGATGGAAGAGAGAGTAAATGACGATGTGGTAAGGAGTAGGCAAATTAACAGGGACTCTCAGGAAGGGAGGTAGGCTGTGTGTGTGTGTGTGTGTGTGTGTGTGTGTGTGTGTGTGTGTGTGTGTGTGTGTGTGTGTGTGTGTGTGTGTGTGTGTGTGTGTGTGTGTTTGCGTGCGTGCGTGCATGCGTGTGTGTCACATCATAACGATAACAAGCAGTTTGGCTGTAACATTAAAGTTTTAGTGGTTGTCAGGTAACCTAACTGCTTAAGCTCACATTGAAATTGCTATTTATAAAATCTGTGTTGCTACATCAGTGTTCCTTGAATGGCTTAATTAGCTTCTCTTGTATTGGTGCTCTTTTCCAGGGCATATACTACTCTCAGCTTTACTGTAGCTTTTGGGAAGGGTTATGTTATGGTTATTGTATTTAGCAGACACTTGTGTCCAAAGCGACAAAATATTAATCTTACAATAGTTAAAATTAACAGTAAACTGTTTTTAAAGTTGCTAAGCCAATATAAAAGCAAAATAGTAATAATAACAATAATGGCAATACAATATCAAATATCAATAATAAAAAATAATAAAAATACCATAAATATACAAATCATAACTCTAAGAATGAATTCATTATTTAAGTGTAAAATCAACAGATTAGTCTTGAGACCCCTCTTAAAGGATCCAAAACGATCACATGAACACAGAACACTAGGAAACTCATATCATAGAATGCACGCATATTTGGACTGTCTGCAGGGAATGTGTCTGACCAATCACAGTGGGTGTGGGCCGCCTGGGCCAAAAATGTCAGGGCCAATTTTTCGTCCCAGTCCAGCCCTGTCTCTCAGTGTTCTCACTTGCAGTACATTTTTCATTGTCAAAGTGCTGATGCCCTCCATTTAAGGACAGCAGCAACATCCCCATCAGTGAGAACGCACATGTTCATGTGGAGAGATTTAACTTCAGCTTGGCCGAGGACATCCAGAACATTCTCATCTGCCTGTGCTCGGGTTACAAAGTGTCCCTGTGCTCTCTAATCCGCGAGTTTATCTGGAAAATGTCACCTCATGAAGCAGGCTATTAAGCACAATCACACACAAACCAGAGGACACGCTGATAGGAGATGGAGGGTGAAAGTTGAAAAACAAAACAGAGTTGGTTAATAGAAAGGCCGCTAATCCTCTGTCCCTCTGTCTGATATCATGCAGGGTTATGCTGGGGTGGATTACTGTAATGTATGATTGTTGGCTATGTGTGTGTGTGTGTGTGTGTGTGTGTGTGTGTGTGTGTGTGTGTGTGTGTGTGTGTGTGTGTGTGTGTGTGTGTGTGTGTGTGTGTGTGATAAATGTAATGGTATAAAATTCACTAATGTCATTTATGAGTAGAGTGTTCAGAGCGCTGAAGAGATCACACTGTCTAGACTCTGTAGTGTTATAATGGGATTCAAGCAGATTACTGTGATTACACTTGTAGTTGTATTACGGGGCCGCATTCTGGGTAGAGAGAAAGGCTTCGGTTTCATTCACTGATGTGCCAGGTTGAATTCCTCAATGGCTCAAACCTATACTACGGTACATACAGGGAGGATTTTGTCTAATACAAAAGGACAAGTTCATCCCAATGATGCAGGCATGTGACTGAAAGATCACGGGTTGAAATCATCAGATCATGAGTTTTCCAAAAGATTGGGTACATTACGTAAATTATTAAATGTCAATTATGTGTGCGATGGTAACTATGATGCTGTGCCTTAGTTAAAGGTTAACTTTGATCATTTTCAGCCTGGACCCTATTTTCCCATGTTTTTATATCTAAGGGACTGATGGGAACAACAATATTTGAAATTGGTCCGTAGCAACAAGCCGCAATATAACGTTAATGGGCAATTGTTCACATGCGTGAACGTGCTGTTTGGTCAAAACTGATAGGCTCAGATTATAATTCTGAGTGTCTGACAACATTATGGAAGGATCCCAACAGAGAAAGACCTTTTTCTTAAAGAGTAAAATCGTTTTTGTTAAACATGAAACAGTTCCAAAATTGCATCGCCAAACTCACTAGATATCGTAAAACAGAAACAAAATAAAACTATCGAAATACGTCTTGGTTCATCTTTCCACTGTTACAACAATCACCTTTCTGGTTTGGCTGAAATAAACCCTTAATTCACCCATTTACAAAAATAAAAGAAATATGCTGCCCTTAACGCTTTATTAATCTGAGCTTATTAGTGGCAAAAACAGCACTTTTAGTGGATGCAAACTGATGATGCACATTTGCCCTATAAAGTTACATTGCAGCCCAGTTCGCAGCTTACGGTTACAGTGTTCTCACTTAGTAGTCACTTATGGCGTTTTTCCCATTACATGGTACCTGCTCGACTCGCCTCGACTCTACTCGTCTTTTTTGGTTTTCCATTATGAAAAAAAGTACCTGGTACCTGCCAACAGGTACTTTTTTTAGTATCAGAGGGTCCAAGCGAGCTGAGGCGATACCAAAAGGTGACGAGGTGCTGATTGGTCAGAGAGAATCGTCACTATTCACTGCGTCATCATTGCTAGCGACAGATGGGGGTTACCTGAACAAACCCGCCATTTTTAAATGGTTTAGCCAGCGGTGTTTTTTTTTTTTTTTGCTGCCTCCAGCTTCTTTTGAAACAAAATGTGTCTTCTAGCAAACAGCCACATGCCGAGAACCAAAAACAACACACCTTAGACATTTTGTCTGTGTGACGACCAGCCACGCTCCCCTCACGCATGAGGCGGTATTAAATCTGCAATGGAAAAAGGAGGACAGGGCACCACAGCCGAGTCAAGCCGAGCTGAGCCGAGCTGAGTAGAGCTGGTACTAGCAATGCGTAAGCAACACCAATGCACCAATGCAAAAATACAGAAGTTACCCTTTAAAACTGTTATATGTTCAAAGGCATCGCTGTGTAGGCGAATAGGGTTGTCAGGTGTCGTCAGTGTTACCTTACATAGAAACACTGGACTCTCCTGGATAATGGTTGTGGTGTGAGACTTGTTTAACTCTGTTTCAATAGCTGCCTCCACTCTATGGCGTCATGCATTGAGAGGAATAATAAGGCCCCAGGAATTGCACTGGTCTTTGAAGCCAATTTGTCATAGCGGCCAAACAGTGGAATTACAACTAGTTTGTGCCACGTGATCCCAAGCCATATATGCAGTGTTGAGTGTAACTAGGTATTTTAAGGCCAACAACTGAGAAAGACTGAGAAAGAGACGTATGTAAATCAGTGGATAATTTTTTTTGAGCCTCACAACCCCAGCAAAATGACTCGTTTCACTTTCAGAATTTGATCCTTCCATTTGGAAAGTCTAGAAGAACCGTATGATCAAATCATTTAATCCCCATTCAAGTTAGCTGAGTGCTAAACCGGAAGTAGCCGTTTCGGCCAGCGGAGGTCTCGAGTGATCCTGTTATATCCACAGTACGGAAACAGCGCCGATCATCAGTGTCATTTTGTACCCGGCAGTTGAACTTTTTGACTTCATGCACCACTGAGCAACTCGTAGGAATGAACATGCCCCTGCCTCGAATGCTGTATCCAGCTCTTATTATATATCCATTGGCTTAATATGCCTTTGCTTTCCAAAGCAACTGCTTAAGGACTGTAAAAGATCTTTTGTTCTCAGTTGTTGTCCTTAAAATACCTAGTTACACTCAACACTGCATATGTGGCTTAGGTAACGTGATAGGAGGCTTGTGTTTGCTTTGTGGATATGTATGAGATACCAATAGGGAATGCTTAATTCACTGCAGGCGGATCCCTCTCAGCCTTCAATCACAACGAGCCCTCAAGATGTTTTTTGTACCTACTTACTTCAAATGTAAAAGTTCCCCAACAACTTTAGTTCAGTGACGTGTTCATACAGGCATAAAGACCTGATACATAAGACACAAAGTGACATAAAGCGTGGTCATTTGGGACTTGGACTTAGGAGGTTTTAAGTGCGCCCTTGAAGCAAATCCCCTTTGTAACGTGCTCAGATACCAAAAGGTGTTTTTACAGTAGGTCTGAGACTGTTGACAAAACAATGGCTGTTGTCTTTCATCGTCACTCACCTGTCTGAGACCATCACTCACCTGTCTGAGAAAGATCCCCCCTCGCCGTGTCACTCGCAAGCTCTTCTAATGGCACATCAAAGCACCATAACGTAATCACCAAAGCTGCAGCGAGAGACCACAACAAAAGCAGGAAACAGTGGGGAAACTCCCCAACCTCTGACCTTTTCCCTTATGAGACTTCCAATGGGGAATTTAAGCACTCAGATGTGGCACACATGAACCCATTATTTCAGTCCCCAACCCCCAATACCCAACCCCGTGGATTTGCTTTAAACTGTAGCCAGTATGATCAGGGCTGCAGCAGGAACCGAGGCGGAGCCAGTTACGGCGACTGGATCATATCTGAGAGAGGACAAGTGGATCCTCCTGGAGACTGCTATATACAGATTTCAGAGAAACGAGGGAGGCGGAGAGTCTAAGTCAAATTTCCTTGTCTGTCTCGATGCCTGAGGTTCCCAGACGGTTTGGTCATAAGGGAAATAAACAGCCAGGTCTTTCACTTGAGAGGAAGCATCAAGCTGGCCAATCATCGAGGTTACTGCGTAATATATCACAGGCCGACTATAATAAAAACAGAGGGAGGAAGGCCTGTCAAAAAAGAATGGCCTTGATCTCATACATCTGCATAGCGTTTAGGCAACACCATTTGGACAGGTGTCTGAAAGCTCTCAGATGAAATTCAGGTAGACACTAACAAACATGCCATGCTACAAAAATACACAGAATGAAGGCAGCAGCAAGGTTTTACTGCAAGACTCCAAATGATAAACAGATAAAAGAGCTGGAAAGGAGCTGGATACATTTATTGAAGTACTGTACTTAAGTACAATTCTGAGATATGCTACATTTACCTTTCAGAGGTAAATAATGCACCTTGACTTGACTACATTCATATAGCATCTATATATAAATATGCCAATTAAAACGTATGATCAATATATAAAATATGATTTTTATAGATTAAACTACCCAATAATATATACAGTCTGTCAGCTCCATAAAACTTATGCTGAATTGTCAATTTTACAAATATAAGTTGTTCAGAATCACCTTGCCAGTCTCCTGTCGTCTCTGCTAACCTCTGTGCCAATCTGCTAGCCTGGGCTAACTAGCCAGTCTAGCCGCTCAAGTTTTCAAATGTAAAACATCAGAGTAAACACGGAGGAAAAGATGGCTATCAGCTATGACCAGCTTTAAGTAAAACACTGCAAAAATACTCTGTTAAAGTATTTTAAGTCCTGCATTGAAAATGTTGCTGAAGTAAAATATGTGAGTATCATCGGGAAAACGTGCTCTCACGTTGTAGAAAGTGTAAAGGAGCCAAACAGTTGTGTGTTTAATGATCTTATCATTTCAGCTGGACTTGTAGGTTAGTTTAATTTAGAATCAAACATCAGATTATATAAACTATGGACTGTATTTATATAGCACTTTTCTAGTCTTAACCACTACTCAAAGCACTTTTGCGTAATACAGGAACCATTCACCATTCACACACAGTGGCCAAGGCTGCCATACAAGGTGCCACCTGCTCATCAGCTAAACACTCACACAACTCAGGGTTCAGTGTCGTGCCCAAAGACACTTCGACATGGGACTGCAGGGCCAGGGATCAAACCACCAACCTTCCGATTGACATGCAACAGTTCTACCACTGAGCCACAGCTGCCCCTAACACTATGGGCCCTATTTTAACGATCTGAAACGCAAGTATGAAACGCCAAACGCAAGTAGCTTTGTGGGCGGATCTCAGGCGCTGTTGCTATGATACCGGCGGGATAAATGACTCTTGCACCCGACGCAAATCTAAAATGGGTTGGTCTGAAGTAGCTAGGTGTGGTTTGGGCGTAACGTGAAAATAACCAATCAGAGCGTCATCTCACATTCCCTTTAAGAGCAGGCGCGCTTGTTCCATGGCGGACTGCTATTATGACGGCGGATTTGCCTGGCGCACGCCAGCGGGAGCTGTCCAGGATGCGGCAAAGTAATAAATGCCCGTCTTAGCCGGGTGGCGATGTTGCTGCGGCCCCTCGGGCGCATCTCCTCAAGTCTGGAGAGGATTCTGCAGCCATGGAGCGTGGGCCTCCAAACGCACCACCTGCTCCTGTTGTGCCACTTCCTCCTCCCCCCCACTCCATCTCCGTCCACCCGCTCCACCAGGAGCGCATCGCGCTTTACTCCCGGACTAGATTCCGCCGGAGTGTCCAATCCCACCGTAGTTCAACATCACGTCTCCTTAAGTCCTCTAATATTTCCTCATTTATGTCATCAACACATCCATGATTCATGGACTTTTTGAGGATTGTACTGTAAAATGCCTCCTGATCTATCCAAACACATGAAGCGCGTTTTCAGTAATATTTTGCTTTGTAATTATGTATGGTTTTCAAAAATGGGAACTGCTGTAGATGAGAGAGGTTTATGCGCGTTGTGCCAACCCGTTCTCATTCCGAACTCGTAAAATAAGTACGTTTGGGCAGTGTCCTTCAGCGTCTGATGCGACGAAAAAGGCACCCTTCAGCATATTTGTGTAACGTACTGGGGAGAGCCGCAGTTGGATGAGATTTAGCGAGTGGTATGTAATGGGAAATTGCTGCGTAAGGATGGTAGTTGGGGTGGCGGATGGGTAAAACACTGGACTTTCACTCAGGAGACTCGGGTTCATGCCCTGCGTGTGGCGTTTTGTTTCCCGGCTTTTGAGGCGTCCTTTCCCCGTTGTTTTTCTCCTAAACCCAACCTCCGCCATTCCGTTATTGTCGCGCTTCACCCGCGGTGTGTTTCCCGGCTTTTGAGACTTTTCTCCTAAACCTCCGCGATTCCGTTCACCCGTCCCGACCAAGCGCGTCAAAAGGGACGAAAAAGGGACGGCAATAGTGGCGACCAAGCACGTTTACATGAGACACTAAAGGAGACTTTTAACGTCAAATAAGAACGAGAAAGGCTCCTGACCGAACGTCCTTATTTTACGAGTTGGGTGTGAGAATGTGTTGGTTGTGCACACGCTACATTATGGCCAATTATGCGCCCCTAAAATAGCATCTGAATAACGCGCTACTGACTTTAGACTAGCGCCACTGACTTTAGACCAGGTTTTTCCTGGTCAGTGGCAGAATTGTTTTCTGAAACTGCAAAATAGGACCACGTAACGTTTGCGCCGGAACACGAGTCCTCTTTTCGCTGAACCGCCCCCTGGAGCGCAAATACATTCCCTAATTTACCGACGTGCGTCTGTGGAGGGAAAAGTCCGCTGTGCGTCGGGTGCAAAATAGGAATGATACATGCGTCGGTGTACAAAGGCAATTGCGCTGAGTGCAAGATAGGGCCCTATGTGTTTTGTGTGCGTAAAATCTTAATGTATAAAGTAGTAACTAAAGCTGTAACAGATGAATATAGTGGAATAAAAAGTACAATATTTCTCTCTGAAATGTAGCGGAGTAGAAGTAGAAAGTGGCATGACAAGAAAAGACTCAAGTAAAGCACAAGTACCTCCAACTTAAGTACAGTACTGGAGTAAATCTACTCAGCTACATTCCACCACTGGCTACGGCGTATGGCTACGATCCTGACTGCGTGGACATAGACCATCTCTGTGTCCGTCTCCATCTTTACGTCAGATGGAACACCGAGGCAAGCGTGGAGAAATTTAACACCAGCTGCCACATCTCTGCTAGGTGCCCCGCTGGCCCGTGTGCAAGTGTCGGACGGTGAGCTGGGTGGCCTGCTACGGTTTCCAGCGGGATGTCGGGAGCTGTGGTCTCCTTTCACCGAGACTTGGCTGGATCCTGGAGTGCCAGCACCATTCAACCGGGGGACTCTTTCTCTGTGTGCAGATCTGGCGGACACATTCTGCTTCATGATGAATCATGCACCAGCTGAAGGAGCTGATAGGATAACATATCACTGGAATTGTACCTCCTACGATTTCATGTGGCAAATAAAAATTGATTGATTGATTGATTGATTGATTGATTGATTGATTGATTGATTGATTGATTGATTGATTGACTCAACCAGCTACATATTAAAATGCCGCCTACATGTTTGTGCATGGAAAATAACAATTGAATAATGTAATATATATCATAATGTTACATTCTGATAGGGGCCATTTTTCAGTATGGCACCTTCACTTTTCATTCTTTACGTATATTTTGTATAAAGTCACTTAATAAAACTTTTAATTCAAGGTTTCTTGTACTTACTTGTAAGAAAGTATTTATACTTTGTGGTACTTTTATTTAAGTATCAATCTGAGTACTTCCCTTACCACTGGCCGTAACCATTAGTCCATTAATTGCTCAACAGGAAATTAACAATTTTGATAATGGATCAATAGTTTAAGTAACTTTTCAAGCAAAATACTAAATATTTGATGTATTCCGTTTCTCAGGTGTGGTTACTTGCTACATCTGTTTTATATCATCCCAAAATGAAGTACTCTGGGGTTTTTGGATTGCTGGTTGAACCTAACAATGAATTTGAAGATGTCATCTTGGGCTCTGGTCTGGTCTTACTGTTTTTTGGACATTTTTGCCAATATTTAATAGATAGAATGTACGAAAGCTTTCGGGAAATTATGTCCCCATTCTTCTCACAATTTGTACATACTGTAGATTAAACAATTAATTGATTAATTGAAAACCAATCTATTGTTCATAGGCTAAAATAAATGTGTTGCACACTTTGAGGCGTATAAAGAATGAAGAGTTGAAGAGGCAGAAGAGGCACAGGGAACTGAAAGAGTTACACAAAGGAAGACCGAATGCAAGCAACGTGGGAGAGAGATTGAGAGATGAGGGAGAGTTTATTCCTTTCCCCTCCTCTGTTGTCCTTTTATTCTCCGAGGCTCAGACCTAGCGATGTGTATCTATAGATCTGGCATATCTTGGACTGATCCCTCCCCGGGGTTCCTCAAACTGCCCCTCTGTGTTTGGGCAAGCTTAAAAGAGAGCTGATAGTATTCAAAGTACCATGACAAGAGAGTGACGCACACAGTCGCTGAGTGTTTATCTTGACATCGGCAGCTGGGAGCGCAGCTTCAACACATGTCCGCCGTCTCACGTTCCTGCAGCAGTGGTCCCAGATGCAAAATGGGCCATGAAAGGTGCTTCATAGGTCAATGGCTTGGTGATTTATGAGACAGTGAAGTAGCACACAATAACAATACACGGCACGGTGTACTCTGGTGTCACCTGAAGAGATGCATTGAAGGTCCTGAAATTTCATCAGCTGGATCCGAGTTAAAGTGCCCCTAAGCCATGGGTAGATGGACTATAAAACTCTCGCAGAAAGCCTTGAGGGCCAGTCAGCTGAAAAGTTAATTATGTTAATGTGCTAAAAGCGGTGGGTCTAATTTCAAACAGATTGTTCTAGTTAGAGAACAACAGGATGCATGTTGTAATTTAGACCAAACAAGATGCTTTCCTGCATTGCTGTCGGGATAGACTACCACACACCGAGCGGATGTGACTGAAACGGCCTTCGGGGAAGATGTGTGTCTAACTCTTCCGCGTTCATATCAGCATCACAGAGGATGGCTGGAAGGCCTTTCACATACAAAGCAGCCCATTGCTCCGCTTACTGCAGTTTGGATAAGCAATGATTGTGTTTGTGTTTGATTTGCTCATCTGCAGTTTAAGTATAAGGCAATTTATCTCTAGATATTTCAGTAATCTTGTAAACCAAAGTCAAAATTACAACATTTAATCAAATTTGCTCCATTTTGAGGTTCTTTCTAATTGAATGTGGCCAAAGAGGCGGTTATGAATACAGATAAAGTACAGATTCAAAGGTTACAAAGTTTTATCCCACTGTACAGGTGCATAAATACTGTAAAGTGTAAACCTGAGGATGTGATTAACTGGATTACCAAAAAATTGCTCCAGAGGCCCCAGACTCTCAGGGGCCACAGGTTTTCTGAGTTGGTTTTGATAACTGATTAATTGGTAAATGTGTTTGGTAATATGAACCACTAAAGGACTGGACAAATTATGAAACAATACCAAGCTCAAAGTCTCAGAGTCTACTTTTAGTCATTTTGCATCCCTTTGTAGTCATTTTGCATCCCTCATTTTGCATCTATTTAGTCATTTTGCATGTCTTTGTAGTAAATTTGTGTCTCTATGTTTATTTTTTGGGTCTCTTTGTAGTAATTTTTTGCATCGATTTTAGACGTTTCACCTTTCTATGTGGTGTTTTAAGTCACTTTGTGTTCGTTTTAAATCTATTTTTAATCATTTTACAACTCCTTGTGGTCATTTTGTGGTTGTTTTGCATCTATTTCTAGTCATTTTGCATCTATTTGTAGTGATATTTTGTTTCTCTGTATTCATTTTGCTTCCCTTTTTAGTGATTTATTGTCGTTTTAAAGTAATTTTGTTTCGTTTGTGCTCATTTAGCATGTCTTTGTGATCAATTTGTTTGTTTTTTTAGCAACCTTTTGTGAGTCAGGACCCCTGACCCCTTTGGGCCACTCCACCGAGGGGAAGTGAAAGGCTGGCCGCCATAGAAAGGGGTGAGATGTGACGGATGCTTAAATATGGTAATAACAAAGAAAGTTTGAGAGAAAACGTATTAAACCTGCTTACTTTCTCACCTCCGCACAGCTGGCCAACTGTTGTGGGTGTGCTGATATGATTGTAAAGAAGTTACAGAAATTGTCTGACACAGCCCCCCCAATTCAGACGTTGGAAAGGTTTGGGGGGGAGGGGGTTTCACAAGCTATTGCCAATAACACCGCTTGATGTATGGTCATACATCAATTGGTGTTATTGCCAACATACATGTTGGTGGTTTGTGGGGCTGTAGGCAAAACAGTGAAGCTGCCATGTGTAGGCCGCTGTATTCCCTGTACTTAATGCATACTTTAAGACAACTTAATGCATACTTAAAGACAAAATCACAGAGTGGAAAGAACGGTGGCTCCAGAGGGTTCTTAACTCATTTCTGTCCCTGATCTCCTGTCGGGTAAGTCGTCCCTGCTCATTCACACAATATGATGTCTTTATCTGTTAAAAACAAATCAACAAACAAAAAGAAACAATTAAAACGCATTGTATACTATTAAGTATTTGCTGGAAAAATCACAAGCAGATGATAATTTACATTCATAAAAGTTCAAAAAGTTTTTGTAACACGGGCCCACCAGCATAAACAGATCACTGGTACCTCCTGGTGTTCACTGAAGGAAATCCACCTGACACTTGCACACAACTTTGAGGGAGAATCTAAACTCAGCACAGGGGTTATTTAAGCCCTTTTGTAGGGGTGCTGGAGCACCTCTAAACTTGATCCCGGCACCCCTTAAAAAATATATTTATATATTAAGTCTGTGTTAATCTATTGTGAGCTAAGGACTTATTATTATTAAACTATTTAATTTGTAAAACCACCTCACCTATGTAGTAATGGTCCTGTGGATCACCATTGAAGTTTTGACTTTGAACTGTTGGTGTCTTTCTAGTTACATAGTTCAGTGTTTCCCCTACCATGATGGTCCAAAATGATGTTAAAACTGCACAGCTAGCAGCGAGAATAACGTTTAAAAATGTTAAAGGAGGATTCCGGCCAATTTTTACGTTCATCTTGATCGCTATAAATATGCGTAGCTGCAGCTACGTGTACAAGCTTCCACTGAGCTAAAACGGCAGTTGTCAGGGCAGGTTTTAGAGTGCCTTTGTGCCTCTTGACAGACACAAAATGCAATTAAAATGTTTGTGCAACATGAACAGGGCCCTTACGTGACAACAAGATGCGTTTTCAACTCAGACATGGTTTTAATTCACCTACACTGTTTCAATCCTGCTGGTAGATAGCTTGCCCTGTTAGCTGCTAGCTGCTAACTGCTAGCTGTTAGCTGTGTACAGCCAAAATATCACGTAACAGTTCCATGTGTATTTGTAGCTCATCCATTTTGTGTTTGATAGTTCTGGTGTTGGTGAGTAGGAGGCTTGGCAGTGTCGATCGGTGTGGTAGTTCCCTTAGCCGCGCTAGCAGGCACAACCTTGCTTTTCGGAGCAATCTGCACACTGTTTACCTTTAACTGCTACACCGGGACTTCAGCGCAAGACTACAGATAGCCTTCTCTAACGTTTCCATGTAGTTACATAGTCACTGATATGGTGATAACCACTGCAGTGTTCAATTACCTATTTTTGAGGGGGAATAAACTTCAAGTTTTCATCGCAAAGGCATGACCACTCTGGAGGACAGAGCCAGACCACCAGGCGCTCACTGGATTGTTTTCGGAGCCGGAAGGGTCAAAAAAAAAAAAAACCCCCCCCCCCCCCCCCCCCCCCCCCCCCCCCCCCCGGGCCCCCCCCCCCCCCCGCAGATAATGGGTTTTTTGGGGGGGTGTGGGTTGTGGTTGTTTTTGGACCCCCTTTCCCCCCCCCGCCCGCTACTCCGTGTTGCCTGCACCGATTCGGGTCGTTTTGTTTTTCAATTGAAAGTACACGCATATTTATAGCGATCAAGATTAACATACAAATTGGCCGGAATTTTCCTTTAAAAGTGTGCCAGGAACCCCTAAGGCTCTGATCCTAGAATCGGCCCTGACTCAGCACAAACAGTAAACGCACATGTATTACTTCTAAAAATATATTTTTTTTAAAAACCTGGCTCCAGCTGTAAACCTTTCTTTAATGTGTGAATTTGTTTCTCTTTCTGAGCATACACGGAGGAAACTTTTTTTTTACTGGATCATTTGGAGACATCACAGAAGTCGCTCACTGATTCCTCCCCTGAGAGAGACTGTTAATGTGT
Source organism: Perca fluviatilis (assembly GCF_010015445.1). Taxonomy (NCBI): domain Eukaryota; kingdom Metazoa; phylum Chordata; class Actinopteri; order Perciformes; family Percidae; genus Perca; species Perca fluviatilis. The sequence continues at coordinate 561,703 of NC_053123.1, read as the reverse complement.
GATTAGTGGTCGGGGTGTGTGTTGACGTCTGATTCTCTTCCATGGGGCACTGCGCCGCACGCTATACCCTGACTCGCAGAAGCCAGACTGGGTCGTGAGTCAGAGGAGACAGGGTACTTGTGGCCGGCTGTACTGCCAGCTGGGACTGCTGCGGTGAGGCTTTGGCTGTGGATAGCCTGACAGCTACTGTATCTGCAGCAATCTGCGGTCACATGTCCGGACCTCAAGTGACCAGAACTACCTTCTCATGGTCCTCAAAGAGGGAGATGAAGGAAAGTCCCAGGCAAAGTCATATCCGAGAGAAGCAGCTTTGTAATTCTTCCTGTAGAGGAAAGTGAAATTAGGGCTCAGTTGGCTTCTGAAGTCTTAAAAGTTATAAATGACTTGTTCCCACCTGGGATTCTTAAAACCTCAAACAATGACAACTTCTTGACCACTTTCTTCCAGTTAACTGTTGACACAATACAGTAACGTGAACCTCATTAACTCTTACTAGTGTATCTTCGTGTGTACTCTGTCCACAGCAATCCCACCAATCGGTCCCTAAGCGTAAATCTTTAAAATCATTCCTCGAAAGAACCAACCACGCCTGCCTTGTTGCACCATTCAAATGTTTTCTTCAAAACTTGAAAACACTCAAATTTTGTTGTTGTTTCTCAAAAGCGAAAAGAGTTTGAGAACAGCAACAAAAAGAGAGGGGAAACGTGCCGGATGTCAGGCAATTATCCTGGAACTCTACTTCCGTTGAGCCAGACTACCAAGTTGGTAACAAAGCCCCACAGCCCCAGACAGAAATGTGAACAATGGATAAAGCCAGGTTCACAATTATTGGTTCATATTGTTGACATATTAGAGTCTGAGGTTTTAATTAAGGGCATTTTGAATATCTCTTTATCACTCCATAAATCAGAAAATATTGTTACATAAATCAGGCTATGAATGATACATGAATCAAGCCCTGTGTAAAAAGCTTCAGAATACAAATGGGAATGAAAGTGGAAAGTGTGGTGTATGTAAGTGCTACTGAAGAGGAGATATCTGGCTCAGAGTCTGAGGAATACTCAGAAAACAGCCTTTAAGTATTGTAAACCTAGTCTGAAAGAAGAAAATGATAGTTTTACATATATATTATGTTTAAATACGCAAGCAAGGCATTATCTAATGCTAACTTTTGGTGAATTTAAGAGAAATTTACAGGCACAAAGAGACAAAGTGGGGTAAAATAAACATTTAAATGTGTATGTTGAATAATTGTTTCCCAATAGTCTGTAAGAAGACATACTATGGAAGCAGAATAGCCCAAAAACTAAAAATATGCGCTATGCGTATATAATAAAAATGCCTGTAGTGTCTCCACTTAAGCCAACAAAATGCCTGGACCGGATGTTAGAGAGCAGGTCCTTTGAGGTTGACCATGAGTCACTGAAAGGGGGACAACACCCTCTTCCTCCCCACCCCACCTCTCCTCCCACAGCTTTGAAGTGATGGCAGATTGTGCACACACAACATAAACCTTCCCTGTGACAAACGCTGTGATTTACAACCCAAAGCAAGGAAATGGCCTCTGAGACAGTTCCATTCAGTTTATAGGGCTGTTTTGTGGCTTTCGTACCTCCGGACGGATGCTCTTTTGTGATGGCCACTTTGAGAATGCTGGAAATGAGGATTCCCAAAGCAGAGCCAGAACAAATGCCTGGCCAGGCAGCGAACTGAGGCTGACAGAGCTCAGGGCAGTTAGTCACACCCAAACTCACACTCTCACTGCTGTGTTCAGAGATCCACTGGCCAAATGTGACGAAATCCAGAGATAGGAGATCCTCTTTCACTGGCAGGGTTCACACTTCAAACTATAAACTGTAAAATTGTATAGCTTGTTGGTTTTTGGAAATATTTTTTACGTCAACTACAACTGATTCACCCAGTTAGTCTGATTAAAGGATGCATATTTTGTTCTAATCTCATGAAACTAGAAATCTTTTGTCACAAAAAGTGTATGTACAATTTCAAAAAGTAACTATGAGCTATAATGTTTGAGTCCTTATGAAGCATGTACACTGTTGTCTATATGCATATTATGGTGTGTTTACAGTTAGTTACCTTAATTACACTATCATTAACTTTGTAATACAGACTTGTCACACTATTATTTGGGATATTTATAATACAAGAAAGAACATTCCCCTACTTGAGTAAAATTCTGAGGTATGTGTACTTTACATGGATACTTCTGTTATATGATATTACAATTCAGAGGGAAATATTGTAAATATTGTTGTATAATAACAGCTATAATGCAGCCCCATACAACACTACTGCAAACTACACCCTCAGTTATCAACATAAGTGAATACCTCTCTGACAGTGTCACTGAAAATTGAAAATTATTGTTGTAATGAAGCTTATCGTAAGTTCATCCACAAAGACTATCTTGTACTCACTCCATTCTCTCCCTCTTCTCCTTTTTCAAGCAGCAAGGGATTGGGGGAAAAGTACAAGATACAGATAAACAAACATTAAATAAATATAAGTAAAGAGAATAAATTGTAAAACGTTCTTTTTATTTTTTATTTCATGTTTATTTGAATGAGGACAGGTGCTACGACAGATATTTGTGCAACAAATCTCCAGTGTACAGCATCACAGCATTTACAGCTATTGCTAATTTCCAATGCCCGTCCCTAGAAGGGCTTTTTAATGTGTATATGTAGTATTGCACATTTATTTATTGCATGGTTTATCAATCCTGGTGTGTGTGTGTTTTGTCCATGTGGTGTACTGGGAGCAGTGCTGACATTAGAGTCTGACAGCAGCAGGAAGGAAAGACCTGCGGTATCTCTGCTTGACGCCCTTGTCAGCTAATTAGGGGGTGTTTACTCTTTTAGTTAAACCAACCAGAGTTAGCCACAATCTCTGTTGGCAAATCACATTCTTGCGGTCAATATTTAAATGTTTTCCTCTTTGTTGCTGTCAGCTCTCATTTCAGCGTTAATTAAAAACTTCAGACAAGAAGGCCCCAACAAAAGAAGAGCTGAATGCTAAATATGTGGGCTCTAGCTCAGAGACTTGAGACTTGACTTAGACTGTAGCTCAAAAACTTGTGAGCATCTCTGATATGTTCAGTACCTGCTTAGGCTTTAAAAAGATGTATAAACACATTATTGCACAATGTACTGTATACATTACATAAAATATATTACACTTGGCTTGGTTGAATTCAACGGCATTCAACCATCAAGTTGAATGCTTCGCGTCGGGGTCCTGATCACCCTGTTGGGGTTGTATTTGCTATAATGACCGCCTCGCTCTAAATTATCCCTTACATAAAAGACATGTACAGTAAGATGGTTTGGTGTTACAGGCTTATTGTACAGAAAACGTTTTCTGACATCCAATCCAAATGTAAACTTTCCTCAGCAGGATTTACACCTGCTGCCACTCCCACTCACAGGTCAATACTATCAGTTTTAAAGGTCCTGCCCAGCCACACAGGGGTTCCCTATTGTGGCTGATTAGACATCTGGTCAGGGTGGAGATATGCTGGAGCTACATAAGGTCACTAAACTTCACCAACCAATAAGAATGACAAAGGTACAACTTCTCCCTGAACAGATGCAACAAAACTAAGAAAAGATGGTAAGATAGATGTTAATCTAACACTGTGTGGGTGCACCATAGGTGTGTTGGGCCTCTAAACTCAATAAATCTCTCTAAATCTAAATCAAAGGTGTAGACCTATTGGGCATTTTACAATGAAAATCAGTTAAACATACTATTGAAATTGTGAATAAACATGTATGTGGTGAAAAAACGATGAAAAAAAATGATTGAGCCTTTAGTGACAGACAGGCTGCAATGATTCAAAATAATCATTAGAGGGCAGCATTTCCTAGGAAATCCATGTTACTGATTCTTCCAACCAGTGTACTCTGTGAGACTGACTAAATGTATTCCTTTTCAGTTGGTTAGTACTTGTCCAAATAACTATTTTTTTTAATCTAGCACTATAGTAGTAAGTGTGATAAAGTGCTGTGGTTTCTAACCTGGGGGTCACAGAGCATACCTGGGACACAGAGCATACCTGGGACGCAGAGCGTACCTGGGACACAAAGCATACCTGGGACACAGAGCATACCTGGGATGCAGAGGGTACCTGGGACACAGAGGGTACTTGGGAGGCACAGGAACCTGGGACACAGAGCTTACCTGGGATGCAGAGGGTACCTGGAACACAGAGCGTACCTGAGACACAGAAGGTACCTGGGACACAGAGTGTACCTTGGGCACAGAAGGTACCTGGGACACAGAGTGTACCTTGGGCACAGAAGGTACCTGGGACACAGAGGGTACTTGGGACGCACAGGGTAACTGGGACACAGAGCGTACCTGGGACACAGAAGGTACCTGGGACACAGAGCGTACCTGGGACACAGAGGGAACCTGGGATGCAGAGGGTACCTGGGACACAGAGGGTACCTGGGACACAGTGGGAACCTGGGATGCAGAGGGTACCTGGGACACAGAGGGTACCTGGGACACAGTGGGAACCTGGGATGCAGAGGGTACCTGGGACACAGAGGGTACCTGGGATGCACAGGGTACCTGGGACACAGGGAACAGTTGACCAGTTTGCTGCCCTGAGAACAGCTGCAGTGCTGTGAAAGCCACAGAGAGTGTGGCTGAATAGACTGTCAGGAGCTCTGTGATGGCTGATAAGATAAGAGGACAAAGTCACCACTGTACTCCAGCAGGGCTGCCTTTACCTTGTCCACTCTACATGCATGGGAGTGAAGTCAACTCTGTTTATCCTGAGGGTTTTATGTTATACAGATTATAAAACACTTTGAGGAAAGGTTGTGATTTGGGGCCATATGATTACAACTTGACATGACTTTAACAAAGTAATTTAGTTATTCATGGCAAAGCCTGTCGTTCAGATCAACTGTTTGATCCACATGTGTGTCAATCAGGGAACAGATTGTTCAGGAGCAGGATTTTGTTGAAAGATTCTCTCCCATTTGTCTTTCGGAATTGCGGATTTAATTTATGACTAATGCAAACAGACATTTCCATAAAATAGCGTTTACTGCCGAAGCTTGCCCAATGGGGCTAACATTTTAACTGGCCACACGGAGGTGGAGCATGCCAGTGAACCAAGTATGTGTAGTTTCTCAATATGCAAAAAGATAAGATATTTTTTTCACATTTGTATATATTACTCATACATCCATAATATGATGTTATTAATGAGCCAGCTGATAATTAGAACCAAGGAACAGCACACACTTTGGTTATATTTCTTTGATTTAGATCCTACTTATTTTTGAAGCACTTTAAAACCAGCAAAAAATTTTGTTGGGTGCGCTGTCACATTCTTCTACGCCTTTACTCCTGTTTACAATAGTTTCCATTGTAGTAGACAAGGAATTACTATGCAGGCGCAGTTCTCAAAGACTGCTTTGAGTGTGGGGGTAGTGTTAATTCATGGTTTTTTCTGGCTGATAATGGGGACACATTGCACATCATAACAACTTAGCCTCACATATCACAGATTGAATGTATAGTACAGGTGGAGGAGAACACAGCATATTAGGGTTTTTGACATCTAAGAGCAACATAGATTAGTTAAAGTGCCTTATAGATAGTAATAACAGTATGTAATAGTATTTTGAGCTAATATCCTGTACTTTTGGGTGGATAACCCAATCTTTGGCAGGTATATTTTTGTCCATTTTTTAGGCAGTGAAAATGTATTAAAACCTCTTTGTACATCAAAATAATTTTAAAGAAGCAACATGTCACTCATAGACATTCTTAGACATTTCACTACTTGCATTTGGATCATTGCCAAACACTGAAATTCAAACATTAAAATGAGAAAATAATTTACAGAAAAAATGAATGAATATGTATACTAAAAAAGAAAAAAATATATACTAAACAATCAAATGGGCAAAGAGACTCATTTTGATTATAAATGTGCTGGTACACCGAACATATCAAAATGACTCAACAGTATACTGTATAGTATAATGATCACTAACATACCAATACTGTATCAGTCAAATCTACACACAGCATCATTATGAATCACTGAGATCTGGACAGCAACATCATATTTAAATGAGTCTTATATTATCCACTAAAACTGGTGAGTTCATCATCATCTAAACATGTACCCTATAAACATGTGGGTAACCATCCCAGGCTGCACATGTTATCACAAAGGAATGCATGAGGCAATATGATCAAACCATAATCTTATGGCCGCCCTTTCAAACTTTCCTCTTTTCCTCCTCTTCCCTCTGGGATGGTAGATGCTAGATCGCATCTACTAGACATGTACAATATTTCTTTCTGAGATGAAGCGGAGTAGAAGTAGAAAGTGGCATGAAAAGAAAAGACTCAGGTAAAGTACAATTACCTCAACATTTGGACTTAAGTGCAGTACTTGAGTAAAAGTACTTAGTTACATTCCACCACTGTACATGTGCAATATACATGCAATAAAGACGCTCATTAACATTCCTGTTTGTAAGACCATACCAGGAGGGGAGAGAAGGCCAGAGAGCCTGGTTAGGGCATTCAGCCTGTTGGGAGGCGGTGCAGAGCCCCAGAGGCCCGCGGAGCCCCAGAGGCCCACAGAGCCCCAGAGGCCCACGGAGCCCCAGAGGCCCACAGAGCCCCAGAGGCCCACGGAGCCCCAGAGGCCCACGGAGCCCCAGAGGCCCACGGAGCCCCAGGGGTTGCTCATGGCCACTGAGCCATGATGCAGCCACACACAGAGACAATAGGTGGCAGCACCTCCAGCCCTGGGACCAACCACGAATAACAATCCTTCTGGGAGTCTGTCTCTTTTCTTCCTCTCCATCTATCCACCTCATGTTGTTAGGGATCGACTGATACTGTTCTTTCAAGACCGATACTGATTATAAGTAGTTAATGAAACCGATTTTGGAATGTTACATATTCCAACACAACACTTTTTTTTAAATGCTTTAAGCAAGTATTTAATAAATTAGAAACTTTCAACATAATACCCAGTAACAGACAGTCAGATAGTGTTGTGAGGGGGACATTAAGTCAGACAGTCAGAGGGACAGACACAGAGCTGTAGCCGAGCCAAAGTAGAACACTTTTTAATTCATTAACTTTATTGGTTATCAGCAAAATAAAATGCCGAAAACTGCAAAAAAAAATGGCCCGATAATCAGGCGGGTCACATAAAGATAGGGCTGCACTTTATGTGTTTTTTTTATCGTCATCGCGATATCAACTTTCACAATAAACACATTGTGAATGGCTGCGACACATTGCAAAACCTTTTTTTTATGTAGTTGAAAGAGAGCATTAGTAGAAAACTGCACTTTATACTTAAGTAAGTAAAGTTTGTTTTTATAGCACTCATCACAGACAGAGTCACAGGGTTTCACAGAAAGAATAAGAGTAATACATTAAAACAAATCAATAATCATTAAAAGCACAACAAAACCACAGTATATCATAATAAAACACAAAAGCATAAGATACAATGATACAAAATGTACCTGTCGTTCTTTTTTTAACCGTTCTTTTTTATGCTCAATTCAGTTTGTTCAATAAAATATTTTTGGAAAGGATTTTTTGTTGCTTTTTTTTTATAAAACAACAATCAATTTGTTATATTTTAGCAGAATACTGAAAGCAGCAGAAATGCAGATCTGAGTACACTTTAATATCAGTTTATTTTTCGGGAGTAATATCATTAACGCGATATTCAACGTTAACACAGATTTTCCTCATATCAATGCAGCCCTACCTTACTGTAAGATGCCAAGCTGCCTCTTAGACTCTCTGGCGTGTTTCTTTGTATGTGTGTGCAAAAAACGACATGAGAGCCTCATATGAGAGAGGGATGAGAGAGTCATGGGGGAAGAATGAGTGTGGAGGCCATGACGGGATGAAGCCTCACACTGAGGACTTCATTTCAGCTCCAGGATGAGAAGGTAACTCAGTACATTGTAAGGCACGCTTACTTTAATTAAATTCATTTAATTTATACTTTTTATTGATCCCCAGTGTGTAAATGTTCAGTCTGTTGGAACACGCTACAAATAGGCCTGGAATACACACACATGCTCAGGTCCTATACATGCACTAATGGAGAAATGTTTGCCACTGCTGGACAGGCGCCGCGAGCAGTTGTGGGGGTTCGGTACCTTGCATAAGAGCACCTTTGCAGTGCCCAGGAGGTGAACTGGCATCTCAGTGGTGAGTGAAATTGAAGCAGAGGGACAGACACAGAGCTGAGTTGTTTTTTTGATCGGTTATAAGGCAAATAAAATGCCCAAAACCTTCCAATAATACCCCAGGGCCAATAATTGGTCTATACTTTTTGTCTCTGCTCACACTCTGTACTTTGGTCCGTACGGGGACTTGAACCAGCAATCCTCCAGTTCCCGCCCCACTCCCTACAGACTGAGCTGCTGCCACTGACTTAAGGCTTTCTTCTGTAAATAGGGCTGGGTACCGAACTTCGACACTTTAAGGCAACGACCGAATTTATTTATTAATTTTTTAATTAATTAATTAATTTAATGGCATGTAATCCTACTAACTCCAGCTGTTTCTCTATAATTACCTTCATATATTACAGCTGAAGTACGAGGTAAAACCTCAAGTATTACTCTTTAATTCAACAAAGTACCATGTAGTTATGACTTGTTGTGTAATTGTGTACTTCTTAAGAAATATGCAACTAATCTTAAGAAATACCTCCTCAATTACCCAGCACTAAAAAAATTACATATTAATAATATTTCATTAGTAGGTAAATACCATAAATACCAGGTAAGTACTTGTTAATTAGGGGACAGTAAAAGGAAGGGTTTTCACATTATGGGGGGAAATGTTGCTGCCCCCGGGCCCCACAGTAGAACACCAAGGGCCCCCAAAGCTTCAGTCTCACTGTGATTCAACTGTTTGGTGCTAATACCATTAAAAAAACACAAAAAAATTACATTAAAAAAATGTGTGTGCTTTATTATCTGATCTTGGCTGCACACACATCTAGTTTTAAGACCATCATTCCACTGCTGTGCTTATACTGTATACTAGGGGTGTGTGTGTGTGTGTGTGTGTGTGTGTGTGTGTGTGTGTGTGTGTGTGTGTGTGTGTGTGTGTGTGTGTGTGTGTGTGTGTGTGTGTATGTGTGTATGTGTGTGTGTGGGGGGGGGGGGGGGCTACAATAATGTGTAGGGTGGCCTATTAGGGTGTAGGGTGGCCTATTATTAAAATAATAATTCCTGGCATGATTTTATGAATCATGTTTTAATGTTAGACATACATGTAGCACAGTATATCCTTAAGATGAACTGGATCTGTGGATGGCTACCTTAGTGGCTACCTATAGGCCAGTAGCCTATCATCAGTGGGGATTTATATTTGCTAATAATATGTTGGATTCATGTTAAGACATTTTAATTTGAAAAATTGTTTGAAAAACACTGAATGAGCATCTAGCACAGACAGTGTTACGCTCAATGAGATCTACACGAATCACATACTAAATGCTGTTTGCCTATATGCAACACAGCAGGGGTGATTCTAGGATCAGGGATGATTTAGGGGTGCTTGGAACCCTTTAAACCTAACGTAACATTTTTTAAACATTATTCTACAGTGCTAACTGTGCATTGTAATATCATTTTGGATCATCATGGGAGGGGAAACACTGAACTATGTAACTAGAAAGAGACCAACAGTTGTGAGAAAACTGATCCACAGGGCCATTACTACAAAGGTGAAGTGGTTTTACAAATGGAATAGTTTATGTATCTATGGATAAGCAGACATTTCCAAAATGCAGCATCAATAACTTTTAAAAATTAGAGATTTATGCGATTTTGACCAATGGCTGACAAGCACTATTTTCTGAAAATGGCTCGAAATGTTTTCTGAATGATCTCGGCATCATCTACTGTATATTCTGGGTTTAGTTTCACGATGTTGGGCTATTCCTAGAGCAGAACTCCTTAGCTCACAATAGATGAGCAGTAAAAAAGGGCTACAATCGCCCCAGCAACACAGCCTATCAGTGGCTGCTGCACTGCAGAATTAAAAGTTCCAACTCAGATGAAAAAGGATGGGAATAAACAAAGCATGAATTATGAAGATTGCTTGCTGTCTACTTTTTAAATCGACTAAAGGGTCTGGGAGTGTTTGTTGGGGGAATGTCTGTTTGGTTTAGTTCAAGGTCTGAGAGTTCCTTGATTATCTGTCCGCCCACTCACAGAATCCCAAAAGGAAGAAAAAAAACAATACAATTACATTTCTTTTTCGAACTGCAAGAAACTTTGATGTAAAAAAACAAAAAACATTGCTTTTCTGCAGCGCGGATGGAACTGATGCAAATGTATGTGTGTGTGTGTGTGTGTGTGTGTGTGTGTGTGTGTGTGTGTGTGTGTGTGTGTGTGTGTGTGTGTGTGTGGGTATTCCAAGTGTGATAATTAAACCAAAACTGGCTCCGCTAGACATGGTTAACTTTAAAGCTCGTGAAAAATCGAACAATAAATGAAACTTTACCTAACTACCCCCCCCCCATCGGCAACTGCTGGATAGAGTTAGCCCGGCCCATCTGGTGCAGCAAATGGCCCAACTCACCAGGGAGCGAGGGGAGTGAGAGAGGGGGAGATGGTGAAGGGGAGAGAGAGAGAGAGAGAGAGAGAGAGAGAGAGAGAGAGAGAGAGAGAGAGAAGGGGGGGTCGGATTGAAAACAGATCAGCAGCCTGAAGATCTCAACACCGCCGCATGTCTCTTCAACAACTGCCGAGTGAAGCCAAACAGCTTTTTTACTCCCAAACTTTTAGGCTTACTCTAGAAAAAAACCAAACAAAGCTTTTACGCACCATGACAGCTTGCTGAAAAAAGTGCGCCAAGGGAAGAACGCACACAAGAGCAGAGACGCACCTCTTTGGAGAAGATGGATTGTAAGAAAAAGTTCGACTCGACTTGTTCTGGTGCTGCGCACTGAAAGCCTCTCCGGGATAGATAGAGGAAGCGGTAATGCCGTGCAAACTTTTGAGTGTCTCCTAAACTTTTTTTCTTCTGAACTCGGTTCATGGAGTTTCGCGTCAAGTCCGGAGAGGCTTGTTTGCGCGTTTTGCGTTTGCCAGCTCAGTCCTAGTTTACGGGAATCAGACTCCAGGCGAAAGTTTTCCTCGGGACAAAAAAAAGAGTGAGTGGAAGGAAGAGCCTCGGTTTGGAAGTGAAAAGAGACGGCAGCGAAGGTAAGGAACTTTGTGGTGATGCTGACAGCAGCGGCTCTGGGAGGAGAAGTCGCTGTAATGTTGTGGTTGTGTGCATTCGTCTTTTCGGCTCTGATATTCACACTTGCAGTGTAGTTAAAAGTGTTTGACCTTTTTTTCCTTCTCTGTTTCTTGCCTTGCATGTCAAGCAGATGAGGCTTAGGGCAGCTTCACATCTCATTTGCACTTTGAATTTATCTGACACAGGAATCCAAACAATTTCTGTCCTGCAACATGATCCATATGGGAAGAGATGTGATCAGAAAGCACGGCGCCAATCCTTCTACATGGCTTGTAATAGTTCAACACAAACTATTGGAGTCTTTTCCACCCAAGTGTCCAAACACTGACGCTGTTTTTATAGTTAAATCTAAGATTTAAAAAAAAAAAAAATTCCCATTTAAATAGTCTGCAAATTTAAAGGGTTTACATTTTTCAATTTAAGCCCATTTTCCAACACCAAGAAAAGCATTTTGCCCAATTTTTTTTTATTTACCATTTCACCTTTGCCAGTCTTGTATGAAAACTATTAAAACAACTAGCCTGTAATGTCCCACATTGCACTAATGCAGTCAACCAACCACACACACACACACACACACACTATCAAGCGTTAGGAGCACTTTACTGTTTTAATCTCTTAATGCCACAAAGCAAAGACACAAACATCCGGCAGAAAGTGTGGGGAATGCAGTAGCAGCGTGGACACACTGCTGCCTGTGACAGGACTGTGGGAGATGTGGACTTATTGTTGAAAGATTCAAGGTTTACTGTTTGCTCTCCGGCCTGAGCAGTCAACAAACACTTGACGCCTTTGTGGGGCCCTTAAGCAGCTATATTTGCTGTTGGCTTTTACTCCTATCTAACAGGCGCTGCTAATGATCTCCAAACTCATGTATGTACTTATGAGTCCCACTTTTTTCCTTAGTTGTTTTGGCCTACATACAAATGAAAAATAGAAACTGTTTTCTCGCATGTTGATGAGAAACTCTGGGAGACTATTGTGAAACACACATGTAAAACATTGATTTGGGTTCTGAGTTTAAAGTCAGAATTCTGAGATTCTGACTTTAATCTCAGAACTCAAAGATATTTTTTACATTAACCCTAACCCTATTCTGTAAGAAACTGAAATTGAAAAGATTAAAATAAAGAAGGCAAAGATGAGCAAGCCTTAAAAAGATGACTTAAGGAATAACTCAAGTAAATAGATTATATGTTATAGTTTTAAATAATAACAGTGATCTTTGAAAAAAAAGAAAACCAAGTAAGAGTCTGTGCATGTGTGTTTTCCGCTTCACATGATGACAATTCCCGTCAGGGCCGAGGTGATTTGCATGAGAAAAAAAAGAAAAAGTTTTAGTGCATTTGGCCATTGTAAGGAATGAAGAGTTCCAACAGTTAGGGCCTACGGAGAGTGAAAGGAGTAAAGAATGGATGAGCCTATTCAGCTCATTCAGCCTCAGTTCGGGGGAGACCCTATAGTGGCCATGTCACTTTCATCTCCACAGCCCAGCCCCTGTGTGCTGTTGTATGTATGCTGCTTTAGCCCCCGTTTTCACACATCGCCTCTGTGCACAGGCCCCACTTTATTGATCTGCTTCTTTTTTCTCTCTTTTTGCCTCTTTTCTGGAAGTCTGCAGAAAATATAATGAACCAAATACTGGAAAAGGAGTGACTGGGTGGTGTGTGTGTGTGTGTGTGTGTATGTGTGTGTGTGTGTGTGTGTGTCGGAGGGGGATAGGCCAAGGAGGAGGAGGGGGGTGGGGGGGGGTACAGCTTTTTTTGAAAGCAAATACCCGCATAAGTCTAGCGTACAGGGACAGAGAGTTGGAGGAGATGAAGAGGGTGAAGTCTGAGTGACTCTGAGGAGGGGGAGGAGTGCACGCCACCACCACCACCACCCACTCCTGCTGAGTAAACTCTGAAGTTGGAGTGGGGGGGGGGGGTGCTATCAACCCTCAGCCATCCCACTGCAACCCTCCTTGCACTGATCTCAGACAAGGCACTGTACCGATGAAGCCGTTCAGCAGCCTGTCACCTCGGTGACCCAAACACAGCCTGTGTGGGGATGCGGTAGGTAGGGAGTGGGGTGTGTGTGTGATGTGTGTGTGTGTGTGTGTGTGTGTGTGTGTGTGCAAGTGTGTGTGTGTGGGGGGGTAGGTTGCTTCTGAGGCCTCTGTGGTTCGGCTGAAAAACGTTTGCAGTGGAATTTAGTGGCTGTGGATGAAGGGTAGCTGCTGCCTTTTCCCTAGTCTATATCCACGGCGCCGCTGGAAATTCCGCCAGATGTCCTTCTTTTCGGCCGGATGTCCGTCCACTTCCTCTTTCATTGTATTGGCATTCTAAACCCCGGTGGATTTGTGAGGACTATGGTTAACTGCTCCTCAGATCTCTGCAGGGTAAATCCAGACAGCTAGCTAGACTATCTGTCCAATCTGAGTTTTCTGTTGCACGACTAAAACTACTTTTGAACGTACACATGTTCCACCAAAACAAGTTCCTTCCCGAGGCTATTTTGCAGAGGCACCGTGGCTCCGTCTGATGTGCCTTTTATGTTTATGTGCTTTATGTAGGGTATTTTATGGTGTCAATGTTTCTATTTAAAAAGCCCTTCTAGGGACGGGCATTGGACTTTTTTTTTTTCATAGCGCATAATGAAGTGACTTTAAACAACGCCTAGAGAATGGATGTGTGTGTAGGGTTGCCTCCTGTTAGTTGATTAGTCGCAGGGGTTAAAGTGGAACGGCGCTCCGGCACCTTCGATTAATGAATCAATTGAATTGGCAGTTTAATACTTCAGTGTTTGTTTAAAATAAGTCCAAATATCCATTCCAGTGTTTCCTCTTTTCATTCTCAGCAGCACACCGCTGTGAGTCCATGAACAAGGACTCTGTCTGTGGTGAGTTCACATGAAATCACAGCAGGACAGTCGCGTTCTATCTGAAGTGGTAAAGTCAGCTGAACAGGTGAAGATCACGTTGTCGGTAGCCTACCAGTTACAAACAGGCTTGGTAGTGATCGCCACGGTAATGTGCTGCAGATCCGCTGTTTTCAGCTGAGGTAGACAGAGGATATTCAGTTCAAACCGATCGGTGATTCTGTTCTGCCCTCATTGTTCTCCGTGAAGTTGGCTGGAAGTGAATGGAGCCCCGGTGTGTTTTGTGTGGAGTAAGTGCTTCAGAACCCCTGATTGGTTGACTCATCGATCGTTTTGGTCTTGGTCAACTAAGATTTCTTTAGCCGATTAGTCAGTAGTCAGTTTCTCTATGATTTTTTCATGCTGAATGGTTTAAAAATGTGAAACGTAGTAACTCATCTCCGTTAAACACAATATGTAACCCTTGTTATGTGTTAGAAAGCTGCACACATTTAACACTTTGTGTTAGTGGGTAAAATTTGGCTGGTGATTTACCTCAGCCCAAAATACTCAAAACAATGATGACTGAACAGTGGATTGCCCTTGCTGTTGAGCTCTTTTTAATTTTAAGCAAAGGAAACATATTTCCTCCGTCGTAATATCAGTATTAGTATTATTACTTTTACAGGGTTTTTCCTTCATAGAAGAATTTTTGGCGCCCCCCCAAAGATGTTTTAGCCAGCCCCAAAGGAAAATCACCAGCGCAAAAATTATAAAAATTTAGAGAAAAATCAGATCCCTTCCGACTGTGTTTAAGAGCAATTTACCAAACATCCGTTGGACAAGCAGAACATGAACTTGAAACGAGATAATTTGTTGGGCATTTTAGGCCTTTATTTTAATAGGACAGCTGAAAACATGGAAGGGGAGAGAGAGGGGAAGAATGACATGCAGCAAAGGGCCGCAGGTTGGAGTCGAACACGCGGCCACTGTGTCGAGGAGTAAACCAAGGCGACCTATTGCCTTTACTGTAAGCAGACCGATCATGCTTACTGTAGTGTGTAGTCAAAAGGGCCCAAAGGGCCGAATCTGAGTCAGGAAAATCCCTCCTTTTACCTAATAATTTACCCTAACAAATAATGAATGGTGATGAATATTATTGTAGCATCAGTGATGTGATCGGCTGTCGTGGTGTCTTCTCCACACAGAGGACGGCTGTGCTGCGGATTGAAACTCCCTCATGTGCAGGGATGAATTGACGGGACTTTAATGGCCATTTAGGCGGCTGTAAAAGGCAGCTACGTGTCAGGCGATGCCACAGCGATCAGGTCAGCCTGCACTTCATATGAGAGCGAACGAGAGAGATGGCCACTTACATTCATCTGTAGAGCCCTTCACTGAATCCCATCTCCTTTCCTTTTGGCTTTTTTTTTGGGGGGGGGGGGCACTGGACAATCCCCGCTTGTTTTAACGCCCCGTTTTTTCACTCCCCTCGAGGCATCCTGTTCATTCTCTCTCAAGTGTGCGAGGTTAAATAGGCTCACATCATAACTGGGTCGGGGTCGCACATTTCCCCCGCCCCTCCTCCTCCCCCCTCTTTACACTAGAGCAGCTATGAGTGGGCACTTCAGTCCCAGGACAGCAACTGAGGTCACGCTGGATTGTACCGCCGCCGTCAAAAGAACACGTTTGCACCATAAGGCCTCTAAAAACACACATGGCGTTGAGAAACGGTGCCTAGCCTGATTGTGCATTTAACAAGCCATTTTAAGGGCTGTATGGTAAAATAACTGACAAGCTCATTACAGGCCGATTGACCTCATCAATCACTGGAGGCCGAGCACTTTGTCTGGAACAGGAATGCACAATTGCAGCGGAAATAGGTTGTCTCAGAAAAACTGTATTTCCAAGACAAGGTTTAACAACCCTCTTCCTATGCCGGTGCCTCTGTAATTCTTAAACTGCAGAAGAAGAAGTAGCACAAGACCTTAGCCAGCTCCAATATCTCCAAAAGAGAAGAAAGCTTAAACAGATTTCGTTTTGTATATACAACGCACTGTGTGTGATGCATGGTATGTCATCACCAACACAGCACAAAGATGATCCCATCACATCCTGGCCGAACTCTTCACACACTCCTTAACTCACGTACTGACTCATCGGAAACCCAGTTTCCCAAAAGCATTTTAGCAGTAACCTCATCATAGTCTATGGGCTTACAAAGGAACAATGGTGGCCGTAGCTCCAGGGTCTTCTGGGGAAACTCTGCCCAGGTCACGGGAGGTCAGCTCATTTGTAGGAGGGGATGGGGAAGCTAATTTCATTATCTCAACACAAGATAAACTCCACGGACAATGGAAAGTGACAGGTTTTGAATCCTTTTTATTTGCCATCAACAGCACATTTAGTGATGAGGTACTGGTTGAAATCACAATTTTAAATGTGCAATGATTAGTCGTTTTGTTTTGCAACTATTTTGGTGTTATTTAAGAAACAAAAATTCAGATTTTTTGCTCAGATCCGTGTTTTTGTTTGGCTGTTCACATTACCTTTTAAAATGTGGCCTATATCAGATTCCAGTGTGAACTGTTTGCAGTTTTGAACTGACCTCATGCGCAAAAGAACAATAACAATGACATCAGACGCAGTACGCTGTTGCACTAAAGTTAGGGAGGTTATGGAGGAAGTAAGCATTTTCGCTTTTATTTCAAAACATTAATGAGCAGGTGCTGAGGAGAAGAATGAAGAGAAAGAGATCTCCACCAGGAGCGCACCAGGAGCGCATCGAGTGTCCAATCCCACTGTAGTTCAACATCACGTCTCCTTAAGTCCTCTAATATTTCCTCATTTATGTCATTAACACATCCATGATTCATGGAAATGTTGTGTAAAACACAACAAGCCACAAAGAATGCTGCGACTTTTTGAGGACTGTACTGTAAAGTGCCTCCTGACCTATCCAAACACCTGAAGCGCATTTTCAGTAATATTTGTCTTTTTCACGCTACATTATGGCCAAGCATGCGCCCCTAAAATAGCATCTGAATAACGCGCAACTGACTTTAGGCTAGCGGCACTGACTTTAGACCAGGTTTTTCCTGGTCAGTGGCGGAATTGTTTTCTGAAACTGCAAAATAGCACCAGGGAACGTTTGCGCCGGAACACGCCTCCTCTTTTCGCTGAACCACCTCCTGGAGCGCAAATACATTCCCTAATTTACCGACGTGCGTCTGTGGAGGGAAAAGTCCGCTGTGCGTCAGGTGCAAAATAGGAATGATACATGCGTCGGTGTACAAAGGCAATTGCGCTGAGTGCAAGATAGGGCCCTTAGTCTTCCATGGTAGTAAACTGAATATCTTTGGACTTTGAAAAATTACATTTGGTATAATGTCACCATTTCCCAACATTTAAGCTATATGCCTTTAAACAAGCTGTCAGGACTTCCTGTGTGGTTGTGATGTCACAACTATACTATATATGGTAGTAGGGGTGATATATAAGATATATTGTCTCAATATTGTTATCGCAATATCACGCTGCGCAATATTATATCTAGGGGTGCAAGATATATCGACTCAATATCGTTATCGCAATATATCGAAAGTGTTGCAATAAGTATGCAATATTTTGTTTATTTTGTTGAGCGCTGCGTCCCATCCGTTGGCTGTGTAGCTTTTATTGTTGTGTTTGATTTAGAGCCCGCTTGAAACGCTATAATGATCCAATGTTTCATTGGCCAGTTACCGTGCTACTTGCACATGTTAGTGCACGTCAGCACACGGGTCGACTAAGTGACAAACCCTATGGTGCGTACCACGTGTGAGCATATTTCAACAGAGTGACAGTGTAAGTGAAGAAGTTGATAGAGACAACAAAACGGAACGAATAAGAGAAGCGAAAGAAAAGTTGTGTCCTGTTCTCTTTATTTATATATTTTATACTGTACAACCAGTAAAACATGTCCTGTTCTGTAGACATGGTCCTTATTTATTTATTCATGTTGTACCAGTCCAATATGACAGTCAGTTGAAATAAACCTTGTTTCATTTGTCATGAAACTATTTTGATGCGTTTTCTTGTAACTTTTGTAATTCACAATGTGATATCGCAATATCACATTTTGTCAATATCGTGCAACCCTAATAGGTAGAAAGTGTTGCCACAGTGTCGTTACAGTAATTCCCTGACTGCAATGACGGTGCAGAGACACAGAGAGCGTAGATGCCGAAGACCGGTAAACGCTGACCAATCAGAGCAGACTGGGCTTTTTTAGGAGGGGCTCTTAAACAGACAGGCGCTAAAACGGAGCGTTTCAGACAGAGGGTGAATACAGGTATATTCAGACAGACAGTATGAGAAAAATAATGTGTTATGTCAACATTAAGTGGAAACCCAAAATACAAGTATCAACCTGAAACTGAGCATCATGGGGACCTTTAAAATATCAATTTATGTTGTAAGTTGTAAAAAAAGATGATCAGCTGTTGACTGTAAGGAGAAGGATCAGGATTCCCCTTCACTGTATTATTAACACTTCCTCATCAAACACCCAACAGGCTTTGCTGTGTGACTGCGAGCTAATGAGGTAGACTGACACAGGCTCGCAGACAATGGCGCATTGTCTGCCATGTTTGCCGCGGGCCGAAATCTGACGCAGGGGCAGAGATTGGGGTCTACGCAGAGGCCGCTGACAACAAAATGCAGCCAGCACACAGAGAAAGAGAGAGGGGAGGGAGGTGGGATCTGTTTGTTCTCCTAACTCTGGGGTTTGTGTTGGGAGGGGAGAGGGTAAGGAGTTTGTAAGTTATGATTTACTTCTAGGCCCTCCCATAGCTACAAAGTCGACGCAGCCTCAAGGGCTGGGCGGTTGGGCAACTTTTTTTCTTACGTTTCCATATAATGGGAGATATTAGATTCCCGATCGTGCTGACTCAGTGCCAGGCCACAGTCTCCTCTCAGATAGAAGCCAGAGACAAGAGACGGAGGAACAGAGAGAGTCAGGGTTGAGCTTGGATATAGAGACATGTGGTTGTCTTTAGCAACTAGCTCCGCAGCCTTCCCCCTCGTCCCTCTCAGCATTTCTGCTGCTGCCATCATCTCCTCTCCCTCTCTTCTCTCGCTCTCTCTCGCTCTCTGGCTCTGGGCCAGAAAGAGGTTTGCTCATGTTTCGTAATCAGCTCATTAGAGAGAAAGTGGGATAAAAAGCGCGCTGGTTACGTGCGGGGTACGTCATCTCTGCGCTGAGTTGTTTCACATGCAAGGCTTTGGTAATGTCAGACTGCTCTCAGACTGAACCCAGCGGTGTCAACAGGTGGTCATAGCGTAGCAAAGCATTCCAGGGAAAAAAAGGTCGGTGAAGACAGCTTTTTTTAAGCAGTAATTACTTTAAGAGTCTGATTTGTACCTCAGACTGGTACACTAAACCAGATCAATCAGAACTAGAGCTGCAACTTTGCTAATTATTTTCTAGATTAATCGATTTGTTTGAAAATGGTGAAACATCACGATCATTACAATCATCACATCAATATTTCCCAACCTCCTTTTCTTAATCCTCTTCCAGTTGGTACATCTAAAGGACAGACCCAGTCTTTTCTTTATCACAATTAAGTGTTTTAATTCAGCCAAACTCAGGATTTAGTTATTTAGTTATTCTCATTTCATAGGATATGCACCTCCCCCCAATATTTTGAAGAGGTAGATTTGTCCCCTTCAAAAAATCCACACTCCCCAAAAGAGGTAAAAATAACTGTTAACAATAATTGTGTCTACTAGTAAAAAAAAAAAAAGAAAACATCCCAGAACACGTGATGATGTTTTGAATATGCAGAAAGTTTTGAACAATACAGGAGAATAATAATTTCCTTTACATACATGAATAAAGACATTTGCACCATAAATTGATTCATACAAATTCACCAGAATCAACATTTTCAGGGGGATGACCCACATGTCCCCTCCTATGTTGAAACAAAACCTACGCCCTTGTCTCATTTACAGCAGAATGAGCATAAAATAGTACAGTAATTTAAGGGTGAGGCTATTTGCACCCCTGGTACAATTAGCAGTGTATGCTATTTGAAACTAGAAATTAATGCTATTCGTACCCCGCCGGTGCACACAGCAATCGATAATACCCCGTCTGGTACAAATATCAATGTATGCTATTTGCAGCCCTGTGCATTTACAGTACCACTGGCTACTATGGTACTAACTAACAAACTAACAGTTGTATGCTTTCACTGAAGACAGAAAGCACAACTGTAGTATCCATTTTCCGCTAGAAATTCAATTGTTATAAACTTTAGAGACAAAACTTCCCTAATATGCCAGTTTCTGCGGTCATGGAAGATGAACGTCCGCCATGATTTCGGTGCACACGAGCAACGTGTTTTTGTTGTTACGTCACAGGGTGTGAATAACTCAGCTGTGTGGCCGAGGCTATTCGTATTGGGGGTGCAAATAGACACTCTGGGAATTTAATTGCCGCAGGCTAAATAAAGGCTGATAAAAAAGATGCATTTCAAATTTGTCCAGCTTAGTGTGGATGTAGGGAGTAAAAGTTACCACAAGATCTCACCTGGTGACATGCTCCGACAGCTGCTACTGACTGGTCCTGAGCAAACACACACACACGCAAGCACGCACGCACGCACGCGCACGCACGCACGCACGCAGACACTGACATCCCCCCAACTTCAAGGGAAGTCCCCCTCCTGTCACCAAAGACCTGAGATCTGACTTTAACGTAGCGGCAGCTGGCTTGTAAGGGCCAGCAATGTGTACCTGAGTGTAGCAAAAGCCAACTTTGATTTGGCCAAATCTTTACTCACTGGCTTGTAGGCATATCCGCTGTGGTTCTCCACAGGAACACACACGCGCGCGCGCACGCACGTACATACATACATACATACACACACACACACACACACACACACACACACACACACACACACACACACACACAAATACACACACACACACACACAGCCAGTTTTGCTTAAGTAGTTGCGAGGTTATTGACAGCTGAAGCAGTCGAGAGTGAGTGCTAACAACACATTTAGGATGAATGACCCAGTCCAAATGCTTGAGAGAGGAAGCTGGCTCGACTCAGCAGTGTGCCATGTGGCACCGGTGACAGCTGTGACTTTTACACACAGACACACACACCTCCGTTACATGGTTACAGGGTCAGACTTGTGTTCATTCAGCTGTGATATGTCAGCAATAAAAACATCACTTTTAAACTCAAAATGATTTTATTATCAATGGATTGCCTTTTATAAATACAAAGAAAAACAAAAAAAAGTAGTTCAGAATATAAAATGTTGGAAAACATAGAAAAATGCACTTTACAATTTTACATATATATGCTGACATATTCAAATTGCTTGCTTTTCAATTTACAATTACTTGCATCTGAGATGAGCCGCAAATGTTCACATTTAGCATTCTTACCCACGTTAGCGACATGACTCAAGGGACGCAACGTCAGCGGACAACAATTCAATTAATCTCAACAACAATTGGATGGATTGTCATGTCATTTTGTCCAGACATTCATGGTTCCCAGAGGATGAAGCCTGCTGGTTTTTAGTGCCACCGTGAGGATGACATCTGTGTTTTTTAATAACCACAACATATCCACAACCTTACCACAATCTGGTCAATATTTCAATTTGTGAAATACTTTGGGGTATGACGAAATAACTGCAATAGCCACCTCCCCTAAATCTGCAGACTCTTAGATTACAGGGTTTCCCCCAGAAAAGTTGTTAGGCCCTGTGGCAAGTGTCTTTTTTCCAACGAGGGCCCTGCTGGGGCCAGACTGATGGCAGCATTAGAGCCCAATAGTTTCTGTGATAACAGATTCATGGACGGAATCGCAAAATTAAGAATTTAAAAAGCCTATAAAACAGATTCCATAGAACCAAACATTAAGTCAGTGCTAAAAGTTAACTGGATATGACTGTGTCTGAGTTTCCAACAGAACCGTCCCACTGTAACTGTTGTTTAAAAATGTCTTAAAAATACAGTACAAAATACTTCCCAGTGGCTTAGGCCTGGTGGGGTGCAACAAAGGCCACCAAGCCTGCAATTCACTGGGGGAAACCCTGGATTAACTGATTTTCTGTCTATTGATTCAACTAACTGATCCATCAGAGCACATATCCTCCTG
The DNA here is from genome assembly GCF_010015445.1 of Perca fluviatilis. Lineage (NCBI taxonomy): Eukaryota > Metazoa > Chordata > Actinopteri > Perciformes > Percidae > Perca > Perca fluviatilis. The sequence continues at coordinate 539,382 of NC_053123.1, read as the reverse complement.
TAACCATACCTACCAGTTTGTACACCTGTTAATTAGGGTTTACTTTATTCTATACCCTTGCTTCGTATCTGTTCCGTCACTGTTTTTTTCATTCTCTGAGACAAAAAAGCCAAATTACATCCATGTAGATTCCTCCCTGCCCGGGACTTTGTGTAGGCCATGAGCTCCACATCTGTTTTGTGTTGGTTGAGGGAGACGGAGAGATCGACCACAGGATATTGCCTTTACTAGCAGGAAAGGTCAGGTTCAGGGGTGGGGTAAGAACTCATCCACAGGGCTTTTCTCTGCTGTTTTAGATGCCTTTTATATTACACCAATTGTTAGCTGCTCATTACTCTGTATCTCCTGCAATCCACTGGATGATTGGGTTTTGGGAAGGGATTTGAGTCCCCATGTCCAGATAGAAGATTGTAAAGGTATGGAACGAACAAAAGATAAAAAAAAAAACTAAAACTAGAAAGGTGGAAGAAGCATTTTCTTTAAAGCCCTAATTCACATGATTACAAACAGGATTGATGTATATGAACAATCTTGCTCTAGATCAATATTATACATCATTTTGGTTTGGAATTTGAATCACCCAAAGGTTAATTTTCCTTTACTTTCTAATTTCCCTCAGTTACTGAGCCATGTGAAGCACTTAAATGGCCTGCCTGTAGAAAACCTGCACTCTGATTTGCAAAAAGATATTGTGGCAATACTCTTATTCCCGCTTGACTGACCTGAATCTATGTGTGGCAGCCTGTAGTGATGTTGTTTCAACCTCTGAATCAGACTAATGGCTAATGCGTTCCTGTCAGACCTCTCACAATCTACTACATGACCTTTTAGACCTGAGCTTCAAATCCTCACAGGGAAACGTTTTCTCCAAAGAGTGATTCACTTATGGAGAATGTGCCCTGTCCCAGTCTAAACTTGTCTTCCCCCAGAGGTCTCTGAAACTTGCCGTCCATTGCAGTGTGTCATCTGTCAACATAGACATTCTCAGTCTGATGTGAATTGCTTTGCCATGGTATAATGCACATTTTGCTCTCTTTCTTTTTATTTTAAAATTTTATTATTAATTTTATTTATTTTTTATTTTGAATTTTGAAAAAGTATGAAGGTATAAAGTAAAAATAATCAAATAAGACATTGACGGTGTGCATCTAAAGTACATAGAGTGAAATGATTCTTCCTAGTTCTTGGAAGAGCGTCAACTCGTAAAATACTGACGCTTGGTCAGTGTCTCTCAGTGTCAGATACAGACGCAAGAATCACCCTTCAGCGTCTGTATGGAACGCACCGGGCAGAGCAGCAGCTCGGCCGCAGCGCTCTAAGATGACGTAGTATTAACAGCGACAACGGTAGAGAGTAGCATGAAAGACCGAAAATCTGCATAAGGACGTTGGTTGGGGTGGTGGATGGATCAAACAACACAGGACTTTCACCCAAGAGACGGGGGTTTGTGTCCCGTTTTTGTCACTGAAATGTACATTTTGTAACCACACCGACGGTCTTTCAGTTAAACGAACGTCCTGACCCAGAGCGTCAAAAAATGACAAGCGCCTCTAAATATGACGATAAAGGAGACTTTTTGCATCAACAACAAACCCCAAAGGCACCTGACCAAGCGTCACTTTTTGACGCGATGGGAATGAGAATGTGTTGGTAGTCAACTACTCATTTAACTTTTGGCTCTGTTTTAGTCTCTAACTGTCCCTTTCTTCTGAGGTAACTCTTTGGCTGTGAAGCTGCTAAGTGCTCCAGCAGCATGGTGGCCCAACGGTTAGCACTGTGGCCTCACAGCAAGAAGGTTCTAGGTTCAAATCCAGGTTGTTCTGGGCCTGTGTGGAGTTTGTATGTTCTTCCCATGTGGGTTTCCTGTCAGTGCCCTTGATCAAGGCACTGGAGTCTCTTGAGGGATGGGTTAAATGCAGAGAATGAATTTCACTACATGTATGTGACAATGAAGTACCTTTACCAATGCTATGTTCACCAGCTAGCCAATTTGGTGCTGGGCTAATAGTTTAGAGTAGGTTTTAAGAAATTGTTGCTGAACACAATTGCCTGCGGTGACTGAAAGCAGCGCTATGAGAGTAGTTAGCGTGAACTAAAACTGTTAAGTTGTGTGCTGTAAAACAAAAACAAAAATAGCTGAAAGATGTTAAAATGCTCCGTAGATCTTGGGGTGAGGATTCTTAATGAGTTTGTCGCTAAGAGCAACACCTTTTGATCTATTGTTATAAAAAATATTGATTATTAATCAATCAATCAATCAATCACATGAGGTACAAGGTACAATTCCAGGGGAAAGCAATCCAGTTAGCTCCTTGAACTTGTGCATGACTCATCATAAAGCAGAATGTGGCTGTCAGATTGATTTCAAGCTGACTAGAGCAGAGTTTTATTTCACCTCACCATGACCCAAGAGGCATGTTAATATTTCTTCTCTTTATCCTGGCCCAAAAAAATACAGAAAAGAAAAAAATCATTGAAAGGATTGAAGTTGGCAGGAATACAGTTTCACATGTGGTAAAGCAAAAAGTGAAAGTTTTAGAATGTGGTTTTAAAAACTAGAGAATGAAATTTCTGAAGAAATTGCGGTGGGTTTGCTGGCTGCTTGAAAAGCTGGAAGCTGGACTGCATTACTTCATGTATAGCTGGGAGCTGAACAGCACTGCTTGATAAATAGTCTTGCATTGCCAGATCTCCACAGCGCTGTGTTAGTGCTGGAGTATGGTCTGGCTTCACTGCCAATCTATTCTGGGATAGGGGGACCCTCTGGCTTTTTTGTAGGCCTATTTCTTTAAAACCAATCACAACTGTCCAGGGTGGCGCTAAGCCAAGATACCTGAGATTGTGAGAGGGGAGGGACATCCGCCGCGTAAGAGAGGCCCTGAATGTCAGCTGTTATCCCAGCAATGTACATCCGTTGAGCCAGACCACTTGTTAAATGACTGGGAAATAAACTGCATTTCTGGCTTGACTTTATATGAAGGTACAGATGAAGAAGTATTGAATAATAGGAAAGGGATAAAGGGTTGTAAAATATAAAAAGTATAGTGTAAGCAATGAAAGATGTTTTAACGAGAGTTATTATATAGTGTAAGGATTTACATGAGTTTAAGTGTACAGAGAGAGAGCGTTGAGGTGTCATTCAGATGTTTTAGTTTGAATAAGGGTAAACCATCAGCTGAGATCTAAGTCTTATAAGCACTGACTGCTTGAGTTCAATTCAATTTTATTTATAGTATCAAATCATAACAACAGTTATCTCAGGACACTTTACAGATAGAGTAGTTCTAGACCACACTATAATTTACAAAGACCCAATAATTTCAGTAATTCCCCTAGTAGTTCCTGTTATCTTTGGGGCTTTTATTTTGAAAATAGACCTTACTCCAGGGCCCTGCTGCCAACAACCAGCTGACATATGAGGGCTTTTATTTTGAAAATCCATTGCTCTGTGTGTGTGTGTGTGTGTGTGTGTGTGTGTGTGCGTCCCATCAGTTAAGAATCCACTGACTGACTCCTGGCACATACTGGTCCCTAAATAGAGATTAACATGAGAAGGAGGACTCAAACTCATTACTCAAAGGATTAAATGTTGAAACAATTAGTTTTAGCAACAAAAAGAGTTGAAATACATTTAAAATGTAAAAATGTTTGTAAGTAACACCAGTGTTGTGCTATCTGAAAGCTGCTGTGAGATAGCATATAGTACAGTATGAAGAAAGAGTTTCACTGAAGTGTCAACGCATGGTTGTTTAATGACAGAGATCTAATTAGCAAATCTCAATCAGCTGTGTGTCCTCACTTGCAGGCGAGAGGCACCTCTCAAACTCTGGCTTATTTTCAAAGACCGTAATTCCTGTGTAAATGTTGATATATTTAGAGATAGGGGACTCTGCTGAGCACATTGCTCTAAAATATGTGTTCATGGTGTTAAATGTGGGGGAAAGAGCTAGTTAGAAAGTCACTTTTTTGCTTCCCTCTTAAAAATTCTGGTCGCAGTTAACATTGGAGTCAATGGGGCCGTTGGATAGCACTCCTGTCACTTCAAGGCTCATAGCGCAATTTGCTTATATAGCTTTTTATGTCATTTGTATTTTTCTGTATTTTCATGAAAATAATGTATGAGCGGTCCACTCATATGAATGGGGGGAAATTTCCCAAAAACGTTATTTCGGAATGTTCCGAAGATACGAACACTAAAAATAATTTTGATAATGTCCTTAATGAGCTGAACAGTTTGATGTTTAAATACATTTTTTATTGTAAACAGTGTTAAAGTAGTTAGGTTCCAAAAAAATGAGGTTTAAACAATAATAACAAAAAGAGACTGAGAAGAAAATATTGGATTGCTCCAATCTCTCCTTAGGTACTGTAGCAGCCAAGACTAAAAATGAGCTGTGTTGTCTAGGGAAGGAAGTATTTAGTAAGCTAATTTGGTAAGTTAAATTAAAGGTTTCTCATGAAACTGTCGCAGAGTACCAGAGAAAGCTTGGCCAAGGTGGTTAGGGCTGGCCATGTGAGGGGAAAAACAGCTGTATTTTGTATGAATTATACAAGAAGCTCTCTGGATCCGGATATAGTTAAGGTACAGCTGAAGCCCAGAGAAACAACAAGGCTGTGTGGACTCCCTCAGCACCACCCCCCCCTCGCTCCTACACCTGTCCACCTGTAAATTAAATGTGACGGTTCCAGCATTCCTCCGGAGTGTACCATTGGTGTTAGCCTTTTGCCCACTTAGGGTGCAACAGGAGGAATGGATTCAGAGCTGCAGCAGTGCATAGACTGGACGGTGTTGTTATGTATCACAGCTTAGGACAGGTTTGGAGTTTTATCAAGTATATCTTAAAGAAAGGAAGTCCAGGACGTGGAACGTCGTCGATATAGACTAGGCTTCAAATAATGCATTTGTGTCTGAACTACCAGTGGACCGAACCAATCAGCATCCGGTGAGGAGCTACTGGCATCTATGGCCCTGCTTTAGGTGTGTGTGAGTGACGGCCGCGACTGTTGGTTCAAAACAACAATGGCGGACGTGATAGACAGATGGTTCATCCAATCGCAGATTTTTTTTGAAAGTGCCTGCCCTTTTCCAATCACTTTCCATTGACGGCTTCTCGCGTCAGGTTAGTCCTGATGCACACTGGTGAAAAATCCTGTTCGCAATACTACAAGTGGCACGATAAATTCTCTATCAGCTCTCGAAAATAACATGTCAACATCACGTCTGAGACAAAGACACAAAAATATGTAAAACAAAACCATATTTGGGCTTTTGATGGTTGTTTTGTTAACCTGCATGAGTGTGACCATCAGAAACTTGAGTAGAGAGTTCTGCAGGCGGCGTAGGGGCAGGAGACCTCACCTATCTATCTCTCTCGTGTTTGCCAAGTGAGCAGAGTGTGGGACAGCAGTTGGTGAGCACTGTGCGCACCCGTGTGTGTGTGTGTGTGTCTGTGTGTGTGTGCTCTGCCAGGAAAGAGAGCTTACCCGCATGCGGATCACATTGACTGAAAGATAGGATGGAAGAAAGTAAGAAGAGCAAAGCCTGGAAATCTTCAAAATGAGAGGGCCTCTTTTGATGTGTGTTTGCATTCCTCTCAGTGTTGGTGAAAGGGGAGCTGTTGAACGGTAGTGGTGGAGAGGAACACTTGAAAGTGACCGAGGCGCTGAGAAAAACACGCGCCAGGTCTCATAACAAAAGTCCTGCGAGTCTGAGGTGGAGGGGGGTGAAGGTAAATGAACAGACAGAGGAAGAAGAGTTCAGAGAGAAGAAAAGATGAGGCACAGATACTGTTGTGGAAATTCATTAGTCAAGTGATTATTATTACTGACTCTTGTTTCAAGATATCGGCATTCTCTCAGAAAGAAAGCTACTTCAACGAGTGATTCTGCACTAGAAACAAGTGGAATGATCTGAACCCCTTATGATTTTAAGACTGACCCGGGCAGAAGAAAACATAGCAGTGACTTTCCCCATTACCTCAGTCTTTTTCCTGTTCCCCGTGTGGTTAAGTGGCATGTCTGGATGGTCCATCAGAGCAAGGGCTGGTGGAGGAAAATCAATGTACAACCTCTGCTGTAAACTGTACTCTTCTCTGGGAATATTTCCCACCCTGTGCTCGAACCCTGCTTTAACAAAACCGACTTTTTCTGTATACTATTTCAGTTATGAATCATTAAATATAAGCCAGAACATATTAATAGTGTTCCTGTGTGGGCGGACTGAGTTTGAAAACAGCTTCGAAGAATTTGTTGAATTAAGAAAATACAAGACGTATTTCTTGGCATCTAACAGTCTTGCACTTGGAAAAAAACAAACACACAGACATATATTCTTCACCAAACCTCACTTTAAATGCTTGTAAGATAATTCACTAAAGGCACTAAAGACATTCTCAATGAAAAGAAAAAACCTCCGGTTTTGTGGCTGTGTGGCAGGAAGGAACAAGAACAAAGCAGCCTCACTGTAAAACTTAGGGTTAAGTTTTTCGGATATGGTTAGTCTAGCCTTACAGAAAAAAGCAGTTTTGCATCGAAATGAACTAAATAAATCATTTAAAGCAGTAATCTGTTAGATTCCTGTTTTGGGATTTGGCTGCTAGACAGACATTGCTATGGTGTTTTTGCCCTGCAGTTCCCAGAAACCATTTGGTAATCAGACATTAAAGCCGATCCTGGGGCGTACATTTGGACATGTACATTTTGGTCCTCAAGACACCAGATGTAGAAGTTTTCATGATGGTAGAGATAAAACCGGAGATATATCAGACATAACATAAAACATAAGAGTTATTTATGTATAACACTTACATGAAAACTAAAGAATCATCATTTGACGGAGTTTGGGGACTGTGTGTGTTGTGAGTGGGGGTAATTCTGCCCTGCTATGTCAAGTCCCCAGCCTGTGGTCACAAGAGGGTGGGGAAAGGAGAAGGTGTGGGGGGTGCTTATCCTGTTCGTGCCACAACGGGCTGCCCAGCCAACCAGAAGATGAGAAAAGAAGTGGACCCTTGTTGTTTGTTCGCCTTTGGCCCCTGCCATCTGTCTGCTTGGTTCCTGACACCTGTACCAGCCTGTCAGAGCTGGGCTTCCCTGTCATCGGGGGCAACGCGGGTTTGGCCTGTTGGGAGACTCTGGTGTGTGTGTGTGTGTGTGATGGGGGGGATGTAACAGTTCCACGGAAAGGGGTGGGTTGGGGGGGGGATATCAGGGTGAAGTTGGGGCCACATTTTGAGTATAGTCTCCCATTGCCTTACTTAACGGCGCTGTGGAGTCAGGTCTGGCTACACCACAGATGCTTTCTGGGATAGGAGAAAAAAACACTTTGGGTTGTTTGCATTTATTTAAACCAATCACATTCGTCTTGCGCGGCACTAAGCTATGAACACAGCAACATGGCTCTGCTAAATAGTCTCAGGAAGGAACTTGTTTTGGTGGAACTTTACACCTTGAAAAGAAAACGCCACATACAATATTAAATGAAGTGAACTATTGACACAATACAGTAGGGCTGCAACTAACGATTATTTTAATAATAGATTAATCTGTAGATTATTTTTTCGATTAATCGATGAATCGGATAAAAAAAACAAAAAAGCATTAATTTACATCAACTCAATACATACATACTTGTTGTTTTAGTTAATAGTTGTGTAAAGGTAAGTAACCCAAATAGCAGATACAGACAAGACACAGAGACAGACAGACAGACACGCAGAGACACACACACACACACACACACACATTAAATTATTACCATCATTGTAGTAAATGCAAGTTACGTTCATTTATACACCACACACTAATATATTTGTCAACAATAACTGATATGGGACAAAGCACATAATATATACATGACAGAATGAAAATGAATGGGCCAAAAAAGGCGAGTGAATAAAACCGTGACTTTAGTCTTGCAAACTATACCACCCCTGCTTTACTACTGTTATTAACGAGCTAACGCTAGCTTGTCATGCTAGTCAGCTGGATAACGAGTAAACAGCAGCACCAGAAGAGCTACTGGAGGGACGCTACGTTCCTCACTTCAGAACGGAACAGAAGGAGGATAGTGTAGTGACTTCACCCTGCTGTTGAACTCTCTTCCTCCTCATCAAGGACTCCAACATGTTTACGTTTTAGGTGCTGACTCATCACCGTGGTGCGCCCGTGCCATGCCGTGTCGCTTTTGCTTATCTTGCAATTAACAGGTTTTTGATTTATTTAGTGTGAAATGCTCCCACACCTTGGATGACTTAGGTCGTACTGATTTCTCTGCCTCCGCCGAGTGTTTCAGAACAACGTTACGGGTCTCTCCGGTCTCTCTCCGTATTTCCTCTACCCCCGCTCTGCTCTTTTTCTTTTCTTTCGCTCCACGCTGCTCCTCTCTGCGCTCAACTCAAATTTTTTTTATCTCCGCGACTGAGTGGCGTAATAGTTGCGCGACACAACGAATCGATAATGAAATTCGTTGCCAAATTTTTTTGTAATCGAATTTTATCGATTTTATCGATTCGTTGTTGCAGCCCTACAATACAGTAATATGAGCTATTAAAATTAGCTGATAGATGGTTAAACCTCATTGTCTCTTACCAGTGTTCATCCACAGTAATCCCACCAGTCAGTCCCAAAACGTCCCAGTTAAAGAGCAAATGCTGTAAACATATTCTTTATAAATCTTTACCATCATTCCCCGAAAGAACCAACAAGCCTGCCTTATCACAAGATCTGAATCTTCTTTAAAACTTTACCATTTTCAGCATGTAACTTGCTAGCTGGAAGTGTATGAAGGGATTTGGAGAACGGCAACACACAGAGAGCGTGAGGCTTTATCCTGGAAACGTTTTTCTATGGATCCAGAAATCAGCTCAAATCTAGCAGTTTTAATTTAACAGTGTTTAGTCCCATAAACTGCCTCTGCTAATTCAGTTTTTATTTTTTTCCCGGTAAATGACCTTTACAGGTGCTTGTACCCCAAACCTCTCATCATATATATATATATATATATATATATATATATATATATATATATATATATATATATATATATATATATATATATATATATATATATTGGCTCGAGGTACAGAGGCAATTGGAAAGCAAATAGTTGGCATGCTCTTAAAGCATGGAAACAGCTATTAATGCGGTGCCAGATGTTCATCAGACGGCGATGTTAAGGGGAGGATTCTTAGTTATTTTTAAGGGCCAGGGCTGCTTGAAAGGCAAACTCTGTTGCTGTGAGCACTGGTGTGTTCATGGGCACATCTTATCTTTGCCAAGAGGGTTCACTACCAAAAGGAGCCTGTTCTCTGGCCAACTCTGAATAAGATAAAAGCCCATGAAAGAGCACATTAAATTCTATCACAAAGGTGATGTCAGAGTGACAGAGTTCTCCAAGACAAGACTCAATGACATTTTGGCACCAGAAAAAAAGAAACAGATGCAGCCTAAACCTGTTAGTCACCCACCTCTAATCGGCTTACATTGGCTCGGTGACAGGCGACTGGCACCTCCGAAGGGTCACAGACATGGCTGCTAATACAGACACGTCACAATAAAGGATGACATGTTGGATATCCACATGAAACCCAAAACAGCGCTTCAAACATTCGGCTAGAGCTAACCAGATCACTGAACAATTACCTTGTCCTTTTTACATTCTCAGAACTCATTATGTATTTGTGTTTCCATATTCTCATACCCTCTAGTATTACACATTTATTTTATGTCTTTTGATCCTTTAGAATAGTTTTTAATGGTCTTACTTACAGCCAAAAATCACATTTGTTTCCCTGATTTCCGGATTGCTGTTTCAGGGTGTTGTTTTGTGTCCTTTGGGCACAAGTCAAGTCATAAACACTTGTTTTATAGGACTTGAGACTGCAAAATAACTTTTTTTGGTATGTTTGTGTAAAGTTTTAATCAACTGACTTACACTTACATAGCTGCCAACAGGTGTGAGGAGCGAACTGAAGTGCTTCGTTTGGATGCCTCTAAAGCATTCACGTGCATACTAAAATTTGTTCACTTTTCCAAACAAGGAAAGAAGTCCTTTTCCTCGCTCGCACCTGTGAAACATGAAGTCACCCCCCCCCGATCACAGCCACGTTGCTCGGCCTTGCCATAATGTCATCTCAGCGCTCTGTCAAAGCACACAGACATTTTCTCACCCGTGTCTGAAAGCAGGTGGAAAAGCCACGGCCACAAACTAGCTGCAGTGTGTGCAATGACTTCTCCCTCCCGGGCCGGCACTGGGTCTTGTTTGTTCTCGGCGGAGGATGATCTTGTAGGTCCCACCAAGTCAAACAAGTGGCACGTTGCCAAGTCTTCGAGCCATTCACACAGACATGAGGAGGTATTGACACAGTGTGCGTGGCTCAAACCTCAGTGCTAAGGGCCACTCACATTTACAATTGAAACAGAAGAGGACTGTGAACTCATTACATCAAACTGAGAAACCTGTGAGTGAGTGAGTGAGTGAGTGAGTGAGTGAGTGAGTGAGTGAGTGAGTTTGTGTGTGTGTGTGTGTGTGTGTGTGTGTGTGTGTGTGTGTGTGTGTGTGTGTGTGTGTGTGTGTGTGTGTGTGTGTGTGTGTGTGTGTGTGTGTGTGTGTGTGTTTGTCTCCGCTGGCTACCATAACTCAGTGTGATCTCACTCATTGAGGTTTTGTTATCTGTCTTTGAGAAGAACATGACGTTTTTTGGGGAGCACTATCCAAATATTCTAAGGTAAATGAGACTACTTTATCATTGTGATAGTCATTTACCTCCTTCCTGAAAACCATGGATGCATTTGTTTGCATACAACAAAATGACAGCTCCTATTAACTCTTTGAATGCATTAATATATGTTTTTCTTTTGCACGGTCACAGCCAAGATCAAATATTTTACCTAATGTTAGTGTCTGTCTTGCTTTCTCTAGGTTGTGACGGAAATTGAAGCGCAGCATGGAGACTTCAGCTCCAACCGCCACTGAGAAGAAGGAGTGTAAGGGTTCGGGTCTGGATGGAAGCAGCTTCTCGGAAATCCCAAAGAAGCCCTCGCCCACCACTTTGACCAGAGGTACACCTATTTTCTAATGCACTTTTCTCCTTTACTCTTTATACTAGCTATTCAACATAGGCTGGACATAAAGTAGGTCTTACACATGCTAGCTGCAGAGTGATAGTTAACAGAGTCATTCAGTAATTTGAGAAGGTGGCAGTCCTTCAGCTCTGTTCATTTTAAATGCTTTTATATTATAGCACTGTTGTATCCTTTTGTTTTTTCCCATAGGATCATGCGTGCAGTGAACTGAAACATTATGGCTAGTCACATAAGTAGCTGGCTAGCACATGAAAAGAGTTAGACCAAGAGAGGGCCGCGTGTTTCAGAGATGTCAGAGAATGGGTGATGAAAAAGTGTTATAATGAGGTCGAAAGACCTTGTTCTCACCTCCCGAGTGTACATTTCATGAATTACTAAAGAAGGCTGGCATAGCAGTGGACGACATGGTGTATCAGAGTCCTCAGATAAAGGCTGGGTGCAGGGAGGCACCTTTGAAATGCTAAGAAGATATGGTATGACATTTGTGGCGGTATTTCTGCTTAATGATGGGGCTTGGTGGCCTGCCACGAGAGGAGCCACGAGCTTTAATTGTTTAGGGATGTGGGGTGAGAATCTAGGACGTTTCAGTGTGCCCTCCCTGGCACCTCCACAAAGAGGCCACACGTTTTTCTAACCATGCAGCAAAGAAAGAAATGTTGCGCATGACATGAATTATTAAGTCATTTACACAGTTATGACCATTGTGTCATAGGCTGTGGGGGCTGAATTTTCATAACCTTGCACCACTGAAGAAAAGTAGTCTGCACCCATCAGGGCTTATTTGTGCTTGTGAGGTACCACAGAGGGTGCAGGGTGTGCACAATTCCCACTATAAAGGGGTCATAATTAAAAGATGAGCTCATGTTTTCATTAGCGAATGCGTGATGAAAACTCCTCCTAACGAGGTTTAAGGACCTTGTTCAGGCCTCTGAGGTACCAGTGTTATAAATTACTAACGCCTGCTGGTGGAGCCGGCTGGTGGACAGTGAAACCCCCTCAGGAAGACACACTGGCATCATCTGAGGGGCCACTGCAGGAACATATCATTCAAGTTGGTTCACTGTCTAATGAAGGGCCTGCTGGCCTGCCATCACAAAGCTCACTTTGTCACACTGGGGAACAGTAAAAGTAGGACGTTAGTATGTCATTAGATAGTTTTAATGCTCTGCTTTTGTTTTCAATTTGATTATTCTTTCTTTTTATTGGAACTGGTTCACAAATTAGGATGCATGCGGACACAGAGATGTGGGGCAAATGTGAATAAATCAAGTAGCTTGGAAGCATTCTTAAGATGTCACAACCTGGCCTACTTAAAGGTCCTCTTTTATTCAGACTACTTGTACTTGAAATGGAATTGCAAAGTACTCCAAGCCACGCAGACTACATTGGCATTCTCATAAGCTTGAAAATGAACCTGCACGAGACAATAGTGTAACTTAAGAAGGAACATCCTGAGAACATCTTGTTCACCCTAATCCGTTGTGTCAGCTGGCTGCGAATCTCATAACTTGTTTCATGAGAGCTCACTGTGCTTGTGTTTCATAGAGACGTGTCTTGCCCTGTTGAACTGAGTGTCAAGACATAATGGAAGTGTGTCTGAGTGGCCACTAACGCAGAGTGTGTGTCAGGGTCCAAGGGGAAGTAAAGGAAAGAGGATAGAAGCCAGGGATGCAGGTTGGGTTTATGATAGGAATCAAGCTTCTTTCTCCCGGCCTTGTTAATGGTTTTAAATGGGCATACACATTTTGTGGGACAGCCTGCATCTGTCTCGCAGCTACAGGGCGTGCATCCACAGGCACGGCCCTTGCAACCTGACTCCGCCGCCCCGGGATTTACGAGTCTGTGTCGGCTTGTGCTTTACCATGTCAGAGTAACGTGTCCAGATTAGGTACCGAGACTGTAAAACATCTCACGGTTTCAAAGGAATACCTGTGATTGATTCACCCCCTTCCTCCCTACTTCATACCCAAGACCAGCATATGGACGCTCAGATATGCTGTGTATAGAGGAAGAGCGACGCTTTCAAACACAGATCGGCCAACTTGTTGTTTTACGGCCCTTATTATATCGTGAGAAAGTTTGCCAGAGAGAATTTTTCCGTCATCCCTCACTTTGGTGTTGACTGTACGAGGCCAGTGGAGCAGACAAGCTCGCTAACACTCTGATTATTTCTGCCTAAGCACTGTGTTATATTCATCTTTCTTAGAGTCCGACCATATAGCTTGCGAACTCCCGACAGAGATTGATGTTCTTCAGCATAAAAAAACACATTGTCCACTGATAATTATTCACAGCTTTGATGTATCCAAGGAGGATGCCAATGAGAGGTGCCACATAAAATCATCCTCACCTTTGTCAACACTTGCCGTCTCACTTGTACTCAAACAGGAATACAGCATTAAATCACCCAACCTCCAGTTTTCCCCATGAAAATAGATCAGCTGCGAGTCTGACTCGGAGTGGTCACTGTAGCACAGATGGATGAAGAAGAGGAGTCTGGGATAATTAGTCTTGCAGGGAGTAGAGGGTGGCTTTGCGATAAGGAGCTGTGTGTTAATCATGGCCATCATGGGTGAGACTTAGATGGAGCTATAGTCTGAAGGGTCTCCACTGGGGTCTCTGGACTGGCCACAAGGCCATTCTCTAAAGGGTGCTCTGGATCGGGTCAAGGCCCCCCCTTGCAGAGAAAAATGTCCCTGAGCATAACAGACCCCCGCCTCCCCCAGCTCCCTCCCCGTCCACAGGCCTACTCCAAAAGGACGGCCACTAATCTTCCTGAGAAAGGGATTTCTGCCTTTCTTTCTATGCTCCTAAATGAGGCTCTTACGCTGCTGTGGTTCCACAGACCGGGTGAGAGGTGGAGGAGGGGGGCGGGGGATTCAGGGACCAGGGTTATGTAGGGATGACCGCATTCATGCCAGACCCCTGTGCCCCCTTTTGGTTTAACTCCTTGGCCCTCCACCTTAGTTGAAAGCATCAGAGAATCCATCTCCCGATGCTTGAAGTATTCTACTTTAGCAAAAAAAAAGAAAAAGAAAAATGCAGTTCTTCACAATGGCCATGGTACTGCGTAACATCCAGAAGAGTTCATTATTTTTTTACCAAGGCAAACAAATACGTAGTTTAAGGGTGTAGCGCAATGCAACTTTATGTCTTTTGCTATTTTAAGAAAGAGATCGAGTTATGAGGCATACATACAAGAAACACCTCCCCTGGCTCCGAAAGCCTCCAAACATGTCATGGATTTCATTTTTAACAAGCCAAAGTACATATTGGTATCCCCAGTGTTGAGAAGGAATCGGCTCTATCAGGTGTCAGCTACAGTAACATTTTGTAACAGCATATCAATAATGCCTTTTCCTGATACTTGAGAAGACCTGCAAGCAACAAGCTTACAGGAAGGCCTATTGACCATGTCCCAATGTTGTTTATTTTCCTGTCAGGGTCTATAGCCGCACACTATCAGGAACTCATGCTGTCCTCCAAGAATGACTTCAAGAGAGGCCGGTATTGTTTCTGTCCCGGAATGACTTTCTATTTGCAAACTTATAGCTTCATCATCTGCAGAGTCAGTTTACACTTAGATTGTGTGCCTGATATGTCCAGTGTGTGTTTACTTGGGACACATCTAATGCAATATTCCGTCCAATTAGTACCATTTAAATATTCATATATCTCCATCCGGTCTGTTTTTTTGTTTTTTTAAACTGCTGAAATACTTGAATGGCTGACCGGTTATCTGGGTACCGTGCTAGCATTACTTCATGTGGCTCTTATAAACAGTTAACTTGGTAGCTTTCCAAGTCACTCCTCACCTCCCCTCCCAGCTTCCGTCCTCGCATCTCTTTCTCTTTTTCAGTCTTGAGTTTCATTTTGTTCGCTGGCCGAACAAAATTACAGGATTTAAAGATTAGATATGCTAAGTGAAAGCACAAGGGGGTCATCTTGTTTTTTCATCGTTTTTTTGGCCTTGCTGATTGCAGTGTAAAAGCATAAAACACGGGTTTTTGATCCCTGAGTACTCGCTGAAGTTGCAGCCTTTATCGTCACTCATTACAGGCGTTCTCATCACAGCAGTGCTGGCCTACATACTAATTCAAGTGTGGTTATCCTTCAGTGATTGGTAGCATTTGTTCACAAGGGTTATGAAGCCTAATATACTGTATATACATGCATTTTGACAATTGATTTAAAACTGAATTATACATCCATTTCCTGGATTTATTTTACTTGAAATAACTAATCGAAGAAACGGCAAGCTGAATCCAACGACAGAGTTCAGAGGAATTCTTAACAAGTCAAAAGCACTATTGAGACGTGTCTTTCTAGTTTTGAAAAGGAATCTCTCAAGACAAATGTTTATTTTAGTGAATGCTTAGAAGACAGTCGTATTGGCAAATATAAAGCAGCCTAGTCTTCGAATAGTATTTTCTGAGCCAAGGCTTATAGTATGTTAACTGAATGGAGCGCTGACAGCCTTTGCAAGGTCTCTAATGTGGTTATGAAACATAAATCAGCCTCAAATGAGAGGACATTTCTGATATTGGTTGTTTCTTTGGAACGCTCTGCCTCTGCTTCAAAGCATCCCCAGAGTTAAAAAAGCAACGTGGTATGCTTTGGGCAATGTCTGTGAGTATAAATCTCTCCGTACCAGAGTTGTCTACACACACAGGGCCCAAAGACAACATGTTACATTCCTCACCGTTTACAAGCAGAGGGAGAGGAGGTGGAGGCAATATATGGAAGCTTTAGGGGATTAACCAACACCCCGTTCGCCAGCTTTCTCTCCCTATCCCTGGAGTCTCTCCCTTCTCCCTCGCTTGTACTTCCCTTTTTCTTTTTGTGCTTCATCCTCTCTTAAACAGAGAGCTCTTTCCCAGCATGCCGAGTGTAATCCATGCCCCTGCCTCTAAGACACTTCCTGCCTGTTTTGTTTGTAGGGCTGATGGGAAACAGCCCAATAAGGCGCCTGGCTCTCTCCTCTTCTCCAAGGTGTTGCCTCAGGCAACCGCTTTCTTTTGACGGGATGACGGCGCACGTTATTAAAGAACTTGTTGAGAGTCCATGCCCGTGCATTTCTATGCTGTCAACTTTCAATCTCCCTGACCCCGCGTAACCCTCCGCATCCATCAGACTTGAGCCACCAGTCTGCCAGCCTCGGCTACTTTGATACGCTAATGTAGCCCTAACACTCACAGTTCAAGTGAAGCAAAATAAACGTCCAAGGAGTTTAGACGTGGTAAAACAAAAATGTGTGCTAGCTGTAAACACGGGCAGGAGGCGCTTGTGTAAACAGGCCTGGTTCCTACGGCTGAGTTGGTCTAGAGGCGGACAGTTTGTGGTCAGGCTCTTCCGGTTCGTAACCCCCTCAACACACACACACACACACACACTACTACCCCGCCCCCGCCTGCAGACACAGCTGTGGTCCGCCCTCGTAGAAACACTGCTGGAGGAAAATAATCTCTCACAGCGCTGCACGGAACAAAAAAAAGCCCACTCACCCGTGATGAGAAGTGCATGTCTGTAGTTACTGAGGCATCATTCGAGATTATATAAAACAATAAACACCTCGAAAAGTTTGCATCAACATGTATTTCTCCAGAGAGAACTTTTCGTCAAATGTTCCAGACTTCTACTCTTAACCCTTGTGTTGTCCTTCGGGTCACTGGGACCTGAAGGACAACACAAGGGTTAAGACCCCTCAACAGCTACAGATTTCATTTTTTACAGAGTTGTGTTTCAGCTAGGGCCATGTTTGGTCTATAAAATTTCCGTAAAAAGGGTAAAATGTCCAAGGTGATGTCTTTAAATATCTTGTTTTGTCAGTCCAAAACCCAAAGACAATCAGTTTACTCTAATATTAAACAGAAAAGAGCAGGACATTTGAAAGACTGAAAAAATCATTTCCTGCCATTAATTGCATGAAAAATTACTTTAACGACTAATCAATTATCAAAATAGTTGGCAATAATGTTTCTATTGATTGACTAATTGATTAGTCGACTAATTGTTGCAGCTCTAGTCTCAGCTTGAGTATGCCATTGGACATTAGGTGTATTTACAATTGATGCCCGGTATAATTGTATTGTTACTTCCCCAGAAAACAAGAAGAGGAAATTGATTTTTGCTATCAGTGAAATTCCTCCTGTGGGAAACGCTGCTTCTTGTAATTACAGATCTAGAGTTTCATGGCTGCTGCTCTCCAGCCTCTGCTAGCATTTAGCAAATCGCCAAATCCCAGAGAGCTCTGGGGCACAGTCACACAGAGCTAGACGTGTTCATGTGTATCACCTGCCAGCCAGCGAGCGAACTAAGTGAAAAGCACTGGGTTCAAACCTTAAAATAAAATGGTCGCAGCTAGAAACAATACCAAACCATCCTGCCCAGTCAGCAGCTAGGTTTGCAGAGAAGCCGGAGGAATTCCATAAACATTTATGAAAAAATAAACTTTTACAATGTATTTTAATGGTCACATCCCCAGGGAGGGGGAATCTTTCTCCAGACGGAGCGTGCGGTCGTGACACCGGCCTTCCCCAATGGCCTGATTCCAAGGACAGGATGCAGGCGAGTCGCAGTAAACCGTGCAAGCAGCAAAATAAGCAGATGAGGTTGCCTCAGTCAATACAGTGGGCGCAGGTATAACAAACAAAAGATGCCCACAATTCATTGGCTCTTGGAACAAATGTCCTACAAACAGGATCAGAGGGGGGGGAAACTGAAAGTCCTTCTTAGACAAATACACATGCAATCAAAAATCAAATTAGGTGTTCGAGCTGTGTTTTGTTGACTTCTTATTTGATCAATATGTGTGAAAAACAAATGTCAACTCCAAAGGTCCAGTGACTAGCTTTTCAGCTGGTGTTTGTAGATTTGTGTGAATATGCGACACTCCTGTTGCAAAGCATTAAAAACACATAGGGGCCTCAGGAAACTGCAGACGATATAGTTCATATTATGTAGAGATAACTTCCAGACTATCGACCAATCGATTGGTTGAAGAGTAGGTAGAATTTTATTTGACCAAGATGTTTTTGGGTTGAAGACAGCCGTAACCCTAGCTGACACGAAAGAACAATTAAAACTTGCCTAATCGAATCAAGACCTCTCGCTCCATTTTTACTCTCGCAGACGGCCAGGGCGACTTGTTTTGTCTCGCTTTGCGAGACCCTCCTCCAAAGTACGCTGGAGGAGAGTCTGGCTAGTCGGGGATGGGAGGAAGTGTGATGCTCTGGTATATTGGCATTTCTTTAAACCAATCACAATCGTCTTGGGCGGCGCTAAGCACCGGAGAAAAGCTGTGGTGCCGCTGCAAAATAGCCTCGGAAAGATCTTGTAAAATATGAGATTGTAATTGCTATATTGCTGTGTTATACCACATGTACTGCACTTTTTTACGGCCAAGATTTGAACTGCTTGTTATAATAAAATGTGTTAAATAAAAAATGAGATTGTATTCCGAATGAAGACGCCATTATGCCCGGATGAAAAATCCAGGAGCAGCCAGACCCACGTGACGCGTTCGTCCATTCAGCTGCCGGTTTTCATTTTTTGGGCGACAATACAGATTAGCGCTGCCTGCTGTTATGGAGACGTATTCGGTGTGTTCTGAGGCACTTTTTTGACCTTGGGGAGTCGACTGATCAGTCCAACTGCCTTTTCTAAAAATGGTCGGCCGTCGGGTTGCTGTGTCAGTGGCTTTACTCGTGCAACAGAAAACTCTGATTGGACAGATAGTCTAGCTAGCTGTCTGGATTTACCCTGCAGAGATCTGAGGAGCAGTTAACCATAGTCCTCACAAATCCACCGGAGGTTAGAACGCCAACACAAAGAAAGAGGAAGGGGACGGACATCCGGCGTAAATGAGTGAAATCCGGCGGATTTATTATTTTGTCCAACATAGAGAAGAAATTCCACTTAGAGGCTGGTTTTTCTGAACAGTTCCTCTTGTACCATTCTTTACTCCAGGATAAAAAAGGATTTTCTGCCAGCCATAAGCATCCATTTGCTACCATGTCATATTCTTAGTGAGAAAGTTCTTTGGGACTGCTCTACCATTAGTTACACTGCTCTGTAATCACAGCCCAGCCTGTCATAGGGCCATTGTACAGTTGTCATGGACCATCTAAAGAAAGGCAAACAAAATGCTGCCATATGGAAAACTGATTTGTAATGTCATTCATCATATAGCTGCAGGAAACAGGAATAAAGACAGTAACAAGTTCAGTAACAACTGGGTAGCAACAGATGATTGAGTGCTAACCCTGGCTGGAGTTGGCAGTGTTGTTTTGTTGGTATGAAAGAAGCCACTACATCTCTAGAAACAGGATGTCTGAGATTTGAATCTTAAATTCTTACCAAACATTACATTTTTAGCTCGGAGGTCTCAGTACAATCAAAAGGGGGTGATACAGCAAAGTAGATATTGTGAAACATTTAAACATATTTTCATTGTGGGTTTCTTTGCTTTTTTGTAATTTACACTGTAAACCAGTAAGGATATGTAAAGATTCAAAGGGACCCTTGACACTAATGAAATCAAAAATAACACAAAGCAATAAATGTTGCTATGAGAAAATGTGAACTGAGCAATAAAAAGCAGGAATGAGTCATGCGTGAATGCGTAATGTTTGGGTCCAGTTACAGATGAACAAAGAATTAGAAAAGTTTGACTGTCAAGCCTTTGGTGTTCAAAGTCAGTCATCCATCCATTCATTCATTCATTTAATACCAACAATGAAAATACCCTCCAACCCTTTTCTGTCAGATAAACATCCAGAACTGCGGAATTAAAGTTTTGTTCTTCGAAGATGTAATCACACTTCTCATTTTGCGAAGGTTCATCGCTTTGCCATAGCTCCATTACGTAAGTGGAAGGAGGCAGCTGTCTAATAAACAGTCTACAAATGAAAAGGCTTTGTTGAATGAAAGCCTGTGTGTGTTAGTATAGCGTGTATAGCCTGTTGTGTTTTGTTTGCCAGGTGATTTCCCTGACGGTGTTAGCTAAGCCTGAGAATTCTTGGCTCTGGCTTCAAAGAGCAGCAGGGTCATCCCCTGGCAGCGGCGGATACAGACATGTTCACGGCAGACGTGGATCTGACGCGCACCGCACTGCAAGCAAGCTGTTTGTCAGCTTGACCCCCATCATCGTACATTTTGAGTTTGTCTTATGATTTGTAGAAGAAACAGAGCGTCCCAAAACTGAAATGACTTTGTGCTAGAGGGCAGTTCCCTGCCTCAAGTCCCGGCAATGCACACAAATATAGTGGAGTAAAAGTAGAAAGTGGCATGAAAAGAAAAGACTACAAGTACCTCAACACTTGTGCTTAAGAATAGTACTTGAGTAAATTTCACCACTGCGCACGCACACACACACACACATGCACACACACACGCACACACACACACACACACACACACACACACACAGCTTCAGAAAGAGACTGTAGAGAAGTATAAGCACAGCTATACTTGGAAATTATTCATTTTTACACCCTTACCGTGTGTTGTCACACAAAGGCATACACTCATACTGGTGAAACCATTAGTCAAGTGACAGAAGAACACTTCTTTATCATTATAAATTGAAAACTTCCTGGAATGACAAAACAAAACAGGCAACATGAGGACACCTTGGCTCCTGTAGATTTGTGTTGGTAATTTTCAGATTACATCTTCAGATAGGCATTTTTCAGAACAGATTACTCGATGTAGAAAACTATCATTAGTGTTAGCCCTATACTTACATTCACACACGTTCACATTGTGCAAAGTAAAACCCTTTAAAAGTACATCCACTAGAAAGCTGTATTTAGTTTTGACGCAAGGGGTTAACTGTGGTCCTGCCTTGGATAGCTTTGATACAGTAAGTTGATAGCACCGCCGCAGGACTAAATGGACGTACTGCATGTGATCCAGTCAGATTGTTCTTTAAAGACACTCCCCACAGTAACTGTGTTTATGTTCTTTTACATTTCTTCTTTTTTTTACTCCGTGATACATGCGACTGTTTCTTACTGAATATTAGACCCTTCTGCCATAACTACGTTCTGTCAGCTTCACAGTGCCATAAATCCATTTAAGTGTGTTAAATTTAAAAACACATTATCTCAAAGAATCAAAAACACTCTCTCCAGTGTAAACAGGAAGCAGATTGTCTGACGTTACTCTGACGTAAAGATTGACGTTATGCAGAAAATACTTTAGAGAAAGAACAACACTGGCGAAAAAGTAAGAGCAGGGATTTATTAGGAGCGAGGACGAGGTGGAACTGTTACTGAAAGGTATGGGGTTTGGAAGAAAGGAATTTTTTTAAATGTAGCCGGCTAATGCTGTAGTCTCACCATCACCTCTTGACCCTTGAGGCTTAATGCAGCCTGTCTCCAGATCCTTGTCTTATCACTGATTATACGTTTGGCATCAACTGTCATGGTAAAAGGTTGTACTCTCATGGCATGATATGGCGAGGTGCTTCTTCATCGAGAACAGCTATTTCATTGCTAGATGCACAGCATATTGTATCAGTCAATGCACTCCTCCCCAGGGACCTTTTTAAAAGCCTAAACACTTTGGAGCAGAGCTGCAAAGAATAATCGATTAATCGATTACCGTAAAACTTCAAATAATAGCCGAGTCCCAAATAGACGCCTGTCTCTTTTAAACGCCTGGTGTGACAACAGATTTAGGTAAATAAAGGCCGGTCTCAAATAGAGGCCTGGTCTGTTTTTTTTTTTTTTTTTGTCGTGTCGGGTTGTATTTGATCTTTTAAAACCCGTCAGACCGTTTGTTCTATGTTTTGATTTGATTTCACGTGACAGACGCAACCGTTCATAAACGACTCACTATGGCAACATAACAAACAGGTTTACGAACTTTCTTTTAGTCTTCAGTTTTTCTTAATTCTCTCAATACCACCATGGAGACAAAAAGAAAAAAGTATGATTTGACATTTAAACTGACAGTTGTCAAATTTGCCGAACAAAATTCGGGAGAAGCAGCGGGCAAGACGTTTCTCGATTGATCCTAAGAGAGAGCGAGAATGGCGTAAACATAGAGCAGAACTGCAACGTCTGTCCGAAGAAAGACGACTAAAGGGCCGGACTGCGAGGTGGAGGGAGGAAGAAGGTCAGTATAATGTGGTAACCTCCTATTGTCAATTAAAGGCCTGTCTCTTATAGACGCCTGTCTCAAATACAAGCCGGTGCATTTTGGCGATTTGGTTAAATAGAAGCCCGGGCTATTATTTGACGTTTTACGGTATTTGTCAACTATTAAATGAATTGCCAACTATTTTGATAATGGATTAATCATCTGCTTCCAGCTTGTTAAATGTGAATATGTTTTAGTTCCTTCTCTCCTCTGTGACAGTAAACTGAATATCTTTGAGTTGTGGACATAACAAGACATCATCTTGGGCTTTGAGAAACACTGATCCACATTTTTCACTATTTTCTGATGTTTTATAGACCAAACAACTAATCTATTATTCAAGGAAATAATCAACAGATGAATCGACTATGAAAGTAATCGTTAGTTGCTGTTCTACTTTGGAGACCCACAGATAGCTTGTTAATTTCTACATTTTGCACCATCTTGACTGGGTATGCTTTTTCCATGAGTGCACATTCTCTGAGTGTTAGCTTTGGCAAAACAGGTTTGAGATGCTTAGGCGATAAAGGTACTGTAAATCCTCTTCATTTAGCAGAGTTGTAGTCTTAGATAGAATCTGGCCCATCTGAAATTCCCACAGAACAAAGAGGAGGGCGAGGTGAGGCGAGGGGAGGGTGGCGAGGGAGAGGAAGAGAGAGAGAGAGAGAGAGAGAGAGAGGGTACTCAGCTGAAGAGGGGGTATTGTTTACATATCAAGACTCTTCCTCTAACTCCCAGGAAAAGCAGTAATTTACCTTGCAAGGTTTTGCAGTTTAATTTCTCCATTGTGCAGGGAGATAACCCCATAATTATAGAGGAGGAAGTAGCCCTAAGCCCCGGACAGAGAGCCTCAGTGAGTTCTGGACCCCCTCTCCCCCAGCCTCGATCTGGATTTCTCACTCACTCTTTACTGTGGCCATTTGGCCTGTTCATTAGCACTTGTGGGGTGTCTGGGCACTTGCCAGTTAGTGCTCCGCTCCAAGTAATATTTTCTTCCGTGAGGCCAGACCAGCTCTACTGGTAGAGACTTATAGGCATCTGGGCCAGAAGGATAAGGGGTGACGGGGGGTTAAGGGGTGACGGAGGATGGCAAAAGCTGCCAAAACCCTGGAGACCCTTTACAGACTGGACACCACTTCATAAAATCATCCCAACTTTTTGGAACACTTACTGCAAAAAGCCATCTAATAACAAGTTTGGTAATTAACATCCAGATGGGTTCTTGCACAGTAAGCCATTATGACAGACATGAGCAAATATTGACCTACGTTATAAATGTTTAGAGTATGTAGGGTCAAATATATGGGCACTGCAAAACTATCCATCAACAAGTTATTAAGTTTGAATGCTCAGTCTGAAGAAATGTGCAGAGGTTTTACAAAACAAACACTTGAAAGACCTCACCTTGCCACTAATCACACTGTGACGGGCATTTCTTTACTTTTTTCTGACATTTTGTGGGCCACGCAATGAATCGAGAAAGTAATCTGCACACTGGTCAACGATGAAAATAACCGGTGGGACAAATGGGACCATCCTAAAAGACCTGGCACTCTTTTTGAAAGCAAGTCATTCAGAACATGAAGCCATCAAGGACAATGTATGTTCAGTTTACAAGCCAAAAGGAGAGAAGACGGTAGTTGTGGAAGCTTTATTTAGTATCTTGTAAGAACATTGTTAGAATATAGTGACTAACTGAAGTGCGGGAAGCTGCAATACTGATGTTTTTGCAGGTGTGCATTAAGTTAAGTCAATACTGGACAGCTTGTGAGTTTGTGAAATGAGCCATGTGCGTGCATGCGTGCGTGCATGCGTGCGTGCATGCATGCATGTGTGTTATCCAGCTTGTAATAGCTGTAGAGACAGTGTACCATCCCCAGTACTGTGTGGCAGAGGGTGTAACAACAATAATACAAGGTATTCATTTTGGGTGATTTGCCTCTCTCTAGCCTAGTTTTTGTATTTTTACATTATATGTTACATATTACACACAGGGCTGAAATACACACACATGCACAAACAGGACCTATAAATGCATTAATGGAGAGATGTCAGAGTGTAGTATGAATATTAATATTTAATAATACTTTCTTGCTATATCTTTATGGTCAAGTGTTTGTGATATGTGTGTTTCAGCTTAACTGTTGCCTGTGTTACACACTGGTAACTCAATACTTTTTACACACTGGCAATTTGTGTTGCCTTTGCCATTAATGAGAGTCTGCAGTGGGAGAAGGAACGGGTGGGGGGGGGGTTCTGGATGCTCATGTTCAGCAAAGATTGCCTGAGAAATATTTTCCTTCATAAAATGAAAGCTGAACTTTACTATTCAGAGCTACAAGTTGCATTCTGATTCAACCGCCTTACACGTTTAGGTCTAGAAGCCTCCAATCTCAATAGCATTTAAAGATCTTATTTTAGAGATATTAGAGAGATATTTTACAGAAAAATAAAACATTTCCCAAAAAATTAAATGCTAAGAAATCATTGTTTCTTTAAAAGCTGCTAATGCTACACTAGCTGTCCTTCATCCACACTTATTATAGACATTGCTACAACTCTGATCTTTGTGAAAGACAAGATGTGCGCTTAATAGCCTCGGCCTTTCTCTTCCACTCTCTAACTTTCTCTCTCCCTCCTCCTCCCTTCTCGCACTCTGCCACCACACAGTTACTAGCACCATTAGACTGTCATAACACGGCACATATAACCTGAGGTGATCCCCGTGCTGAGTGAAGCGAGCGTCCCCGGTGGGCAGGGCGCTGCGGCAGCCAAACAGGATTGCTACCTCATGGCCTGGGGTGATGGGTACCACATGTAAGCAGAGGCAACCGCTGGCCCTAATAGGAGCTGACAAGTGGCGGTCTGACAGGGGGAGATCAGATGGCTTGGGCTGGCCTATCACTATAGAAACAGAGCTCTGTGTCTGTTGGGCCCTATGGCAGAGTGGTTTGCTTTAAATAGAGTCTTTGTACAGAAGGACAACTCACTCATGGCTCCCCCTCCTGATTGGTCTCCATTATTCTAGAGCTACACTGGCTTGGATAGACACACATGCTGGAATCCATATGTTCCGTCGTCGTAAACTGATCCTTTTAATTAAAGGGTCCTGTAGAGTTTTGAACCTCTAATCACGCTATGGAGCTGTTTTTTCAATGAATCTGTCCCCGTTTTGTTAATGCCATACACTTACAAAAGGATGCACATGCATGTGGGATACATGATGCAAGGTCCAGCCAATGGTTTTACACTATTCCACAGGTCTACGGTGGCAGTGGTCTCGCCTTGCCAGAACTATCGCCACAGCTCTGTGGAGTCAGGTCTGGCTACACCACACATACATTTTGGGATAGGAGAAAAAAAAAACTGGGTTGTTTGAATTTCTTTAAACCAATCACAACCGTCTTGGCACTTAGCTCCAGATGCAGCGACGGTAAACATTTGTACCCCGCAAAAAGAAAACGCTACATACAATATTAAATGAAGTTAACTGTTGACAGAATACAGTAACGTGACCTATTTAAATTAACCAGATACATGGTTAAACCTCATTGACTCTTACCAGTGTATCTCCGTATGTACTTCGTCCACAGCAATCCCACCAATCGGTCCCAAAACGTCCCAGAGGAAATGCCGTAAACATATTCTTCTAATCTTCGAATCTTTACAGTCATTCCCCGAAAGAACCAAGCAGACCTGCGTTGTTGCACAATCCAAATTTTCTTCAAAACTTGACATTTTCAGCGTGTAGCTTGCTAACTCAAAGTTTGTTGTTGTTTCCTAAAGCGAAGGGATTTTGAGAATGGCAACCCACAGAGAGAAGAAGAGGCCTTAACCTGGAAATGCATTTCCGTTCATCTAGACTAAGGTGGCAGTAACACGCTAAGATATGTTGCAAAGCACCAACAAAGACAGGGAATAAGAAGACTGCAAGCTACTTGGATGTAAACAATTCTGGATTTAAAATATTTAGAAAATCAGCTTTGTAAATGTTTAATGAGGAAGGAAATGCACAGTTGACCTCAGGGAAACACAGTAACACTAAACATTACGATAACCTTTGCTTTCTTACAAAAAAAATCACGAGAACGGGTAAAATTTATTTCCTTGTTTCTGTTATGAAGACGAGACGTGTGTGACTCGAACATCTCACATTACCAACAAAACGTACAGCGAAAGACCGTGCAAAAACTTTCAGACCGTCCTGCCAACCTGTATACATTTTAACATCAATGTACGCTGTAACGATTTTTCACTCTTAAGTGAAAGTTGCTGCTGTTTCAATCTTGTCAGCTGTCTGCAGCGGGCGGGACTGTTGCTCCGTTTCCCCCGCGACTGACTCGCTAACTAGTACTAATTATTATTCTCCCCAAAACAAGTTTTCTTTTTATTTATTTTTTTATTTTTAAGAACTATACAAAAAAAGTTGCAACTTTTTTGCAACAACTCATGTGTTATGGTCCACATTCACCAGTGTTTTTTGTTGTTGTTGCGCGTAGGCTACTCCTGATTTTGTCAGTCATCTCATCTCTTATATGCAGTGGCGTAACGAGCCAACACTATGCAGTGTTATCAAGGCTGTCCCCCCTACTACAGCACGTGACGCAATGTCCATGAGTAGGCTACCATGAATAGGACAGGACAGGATCATAGAGACACAGCAAGTCTTGTTTTTCACCTTTATGAGGCAAAACAAAAACTGGCTGGTAAAAAGTCACTGTGATTTTTAAATCCACCTGCCAAAGTGGCTGATGGTCAAAAAAGTTAACTTCATGCCCTGGATAGGATGTGTGCTGTTTGATGCTTGTGATGCACACAATGTGTCGCAATGCGTACATCAAGACAGTCAGTCCACATAGAATTAAATATATAGAATGTGTCCTGATAAGGATTCGGGAGTCCTCTCATTGTCAGGCAAACATATAGGTTGCACTAGACATTGTAACAAATGACTAATGCGGTGACTTTTCTTGGGAGGGCTTTCCCATCTCATTTCATGCAGTTAGTTCTCCTCCTTACCAGGAAAAGTAATCTTCGTAATGTTGGGACTGTGGCTCGCCAGTGTCCATAGAACTCTTCGCCACACTTACAACACCACACAAGACGACACGCTATCAACAATCCATGGGGGATTGTGAAAGAGTCACAGCTTTTCTGGAGTGTCAACTGGTACTGATGGCAGAAAAATAGGACAGTGGCGTTTCCTGACATGATGCATCTAATGAAAGCACACCTCAACGCTGGTGTGTGGGCTTACATTGAAAACAGCAGTATGTGGGACTCGTACGCCGTACACAGCTGGTGCATTTCACCCTAAGTACCACAGACATTTTGCTACTGCAGTCTTGGGGTGGATGACAGAAAAGATCTCATTGACTACCTAAAATGCAGGTGAACAGCAGTGTTGAGGTGTTGTTGGGTTTAGACACAGTATGGGCGGAAACTATCAATCAATCAATCAATCAATCAATCAACATTTATTTATATAGCACTTTACAGCAACCAGCAGGTATCCAGTGCTTTACACCAAGAACCAAGTATAAAACAACATAACATACAAGAAAAAGAATAGAAACATAGAAAACAGTAAATTCAGAAAAGATTACATAGAAACAGGAGGAGGAACGGGAAATTGTCACATCACTACTACGTATTAAAAGCCATTCTAAATAAATAAGTGATGAGTTTGGACCTAAAAATAGCTACATCTGTAATAGTGTGAATGTCAGCATGGGCAGCACCTGCGAAGGCGCGATGACCCAACAGTGTGTACCTTAAGCTTGGGACTTCTAAAATCAGTTTAGTCGAAGACCACAATGACCTGTTGTGCTCACGAAGGCTTGGCAGGGCCATTTAAGGCCTTGAAAACAAACATTAAAATCTTGTGGGTACATACTGGTAGATTCTTTCTACCTAAATCTGGAGATAGCTAAAACCCCCAAATCACAACTGTTTTAATAGCCTTTGCTGGAGCCATGATTCATTCCCCCTCTCCTAAACGACAGCGTATGGTGTGACTTCACATGATGTTTGCTGTAAGTGCTTAATGTGGTGCATTTTAAGAGAAGATTAGGAATAATACAGTGGCAGCATGTGGCACCCTTTCCCTGCAAAAAGAACAAGAGTTGGTTGATGAAGATCACAACTGTGCCACATGTGGATCATTATCAAGAGCCAGGCAGAAACAGTTAAAACTTCAATGTGCTTTTAGATTGGGGCTTTGAAGCCGGGCAAGGGAAAATGCTTTCTAATCAAGGCCTTGCAAAAACAAAAGCCACAATGTCTAAACTCTCAGACGACCATCTCCAACCTAAGGAGCCAGATGGTTTTCTGTTTGTTTGCATATTGAAGGGACAACCAATCGAAATAGTGAAAGAATCATATGAAAAGTCAGTCTGTAGTCATGTGTTTGTTTTACACATAAAAGCTGAGCAAAATTCCCTTTGGGTATTCTTTAGGACATATAAAACAACAACATTTTTAAGAGTTAATAAATGGAATCCAGCGCTGGAAACAGACTGTAAAGATCCCCCCCCCCTTTTTGAATCAAGTCAAGATAAGCGTACAAGTCTCTACCCTGGATTTGCTCTGGAGTTTGACTCGGGTCCACACTGTAATTGCTTCACCATGTCGCCGCTCAATTGCGCCGTCACTAAGACTGAGATAGAATATGGAACTCTCTCACATTGTCTTATTTTAGCCCTCCAAATTGTCAAGGGTTAATGAAATCCCATTGTTATCATCACTGTTGTAGTCCAAGTAAGAAATACTTAACTGACACTGTCTTCAATTTGTTCCCCAAATGGTTCACTTTGCATGTTGATAGAAGCTCTCTGGCAGTAATTTAGTCTAGAAATGATATATAACATATTTTTGTTAGACTGTCCCTGCCCACGTCTTTTAAACTCTATGCCCCCAGTTTGTAACGGTTGATGTTAGAATGGATGGTGAGGAGGGTAGGGTTGGGTACCTTTTGCATCTGAACCAATACCAGTATCGATACCGGTACCTCAAATTCGGTTCCGGTACCCAACAGTACTTTTTTTGGTACTTTCCCTCTGTCTGTTGAAAAAAAATATTTCAGTTGTAAAAATAATTCCAAACCTATTTATCCTATTTACTTACAACATTCTGTTATTTATTCAGAATATTTTAGACTGACAGAAATTAAATAAAAATAAAACCCCTCCCTCTCTCCTCCCAAACCCGTCCCTACAACCTGTTAAATTGAATAATAACTTGTATTTGTATATTATTTTTTTAGCCTGTTTTATTTTCATCATGACCGTTTTTAATTGCTCTTTAATGTTTCATGTAAAGCACTGTGAATTGCCTTGTTGCTGAAAGGTGCTGTAGAAATAAAGTTGCCTTGCCTTCAAACCTCAGCCTGTCAGTCAGGCCCCAGGGCACAGAAACCACCGTTGTGCCTGCTTGTCTCACAGGAAGTGTAACGTCAACAGCACCATGACCGCTTTCGCCTCGCCATTAATATCATATCACAGTGAATGGTGTCTGCGTGAAGTTTTGAAAAACTGTAACCACACTTGAAACCACTTTATCGGCATTGCTGTGACTTCAACAAAACTGCAGAGCCCACGTAGTTTGGTCCGTCCGCACCTCTGCACTCTGTGTGTGTGTGTGTGTGTGTGTGTGTGTGTGTGTGTGTGTGTGTGTGTGTGTGTGTGTGTGTGTGTGTGTGTGTGTGTGTGTGTGTGTGTGTGTGTGTGTCGGACCTCTGCTCTCTGTCAACATGCAGAGAGGACAGATAAGCTTGTGCTTACGCGCTCTCAGGTGAACCAATACTCGGTAGTACCGACATGATTCGGTCGGTACCGGTAAAAGTACCGGGTTTGGTACCCAACCCTAGAGGAGGGACGGGCAAAGGCATGACCCGCTTCATTGGTTGGGTTGGTTAGGTTTAAGCATGGGGAGTGAGATTGGTTAAGGTTTAGGGTAAGAATATCAGTGTAAGCCAATCAGAGGCCGAGTAAGGTGGGTCGTGCCTTCACCCGTCCCTCGGGACCATCCATTCTAGTATCAACCTTTCTTTTTTTTACGATAATTTTTTTGGGCTTTTCCGCCTTTAACTGACAGGACAGCTAGGTGAGAAAGGGGAGAGAGAGGGGGAAGACATGCAGGAAATCATCACAGGTCAGATTTAAACCCTGGACCTCTGCGTCGAGGCATAAACCTCCAAGTATATGTGCGCCTGCTCTACCCACTGATCCAACCCGGCCACAGTATCAACCATTTTTAATATAAAGGCTTTCTGTCAGGATGGCCCTGATGACATCACTATGACATCATCAGGGTGAATGTTTCACACTCCTCAAATCATCTACTGAGCCACAGGAGAACTGTATGGACACTGGATGACAAGATCTCACTACAACTAGGAAACTGACCCTCAGGTTAAGATAAAAAAATGAATAGTCTTAGTTTTAGATATCAGTGATTTATACTGGAAATAATACATTTGTCACTCACTGACTCTGACATTGAGATCAATCTTCCATAAGTAACTTTCTTTTCACATGAACATCAATTGTGCTTTCAACTTCATGAGGCCTTCATCTCTGTAATCCCAGCTCAGTTGCCTACTTCTCTGTTTCAGGTTGCATGGTGACCAGGGACATAGAGAGCTCTGGCTTTAATCAGAACCTGCGTGCTTTAGCTACATTTTAAACTACTTGATTGTATCGCTGTCATCGCCATTTCCATTCTCCTTTTCATTTTCCCATTGACTTTTGAGTGTAAGTCAATGGGAATCCATATGAGTCAGTTCCTTTTTACTTGTTCCATATGAACAGTGGAAGCTGTGAAGGCAGACATAACCCTCACGTTTAAGTCCCCATTGAAATCTTTAGAGAAGTAATTTCTCCCGTCATTAATGGTTCAGTCACCAAATTAAAGTCTCTTGTATGAAAGGTAGATCTTTTGTCATCACTGACAGCCTTGCTTAGCTTTGATGGAGCCTATTAAACACTATGAATAACCTAAGGACAGTCCATATTCTTTCTATAATCCTTATGGTCTATACCATGTGTTAATGCCCCAATTTACTAACAATCACAAATTAGGATTTGCCTGAAGAAGCTAATTTGGTTCTATTGTGGCACAGAAATCTATTGAATTTAAAAGTTGAATTGCGGCCTTAGAAATATGTGCCGTAGAAAGAGTATGTAACGGCATTCAATCAGAGACCCTTCTGTCAAAGACTGAACCATTATAACAAATGGTTATACAGTTGGCAGGAAAGTCTGTGCTCTCAAAGAATCCAAACAGAAAAGAGGAATTCTGCTCTCATCCAAAAATGCATTATATTTCATAAGATGTATATAAAATTAGCCTAGTTCCAGTAGAGTCGCTCAAGGTAAACTGGGCAGATTCCCAGTGAGACTATGAGACTGATGTGCCTGTGTAAATGTTGAACAGAGAACTGAGGGGAAAACAGAGTGTACACACACCAAACTGGACAAGAGACCAAAGTTATATCACAATAATCCATAACTTGGTTTAATAGATAGCTAATAGAATCACATGTTAAATTGACATTAATATTGCTAAATTGCTTGGAGATGCATGATAAAAAGCTAGTTAAATTTATATTTTCTGTTTAATTTCTCTTCGTATTTTTTACATTTTTTCGTTCATGTTTCCCTTATTACTCCATCACAACGTAATGTATGTATTGAAACAGGTTAATTATTATCCAGCTCCAAGCAAACCCCTCATGAACAGAAGTTACATTACAAAAGTGCAGAGTGACTTCCTCATGATTGAGAGCCCTTCCCGACCATATCTACGATAGTGTTTGTCAGATAAAGGATATTCCCCCGCAGGCTTACTGCGAGGTGACTCAACTCTCTCAGTGTCACACAAGGGAAACTGCGTGTTGGCTAATTTTATCACACAATGCATGCTGTTTGTCAGTGCGGCTCAAGTGACAAATTATTCCTTATCTTGAGGCCTGTTGTTTGTTTGTTGCTGAGTAATGTCCTGGCCACTCGCTCTTGTCTCTGGAGCCTACAGGGGCTTCAGCTGGCCCGCTGTCAGCTGTCAGGAATCACATTCACGTTACTCTCATGTGTGCACGGGTACACACCTGAGCTCACACAATGGAACATACACAGGATTTCACAGCCTGTTCTCACTCCCAACTCGTAAAATACTGATGCTTTGTCCGTGGCTCTCAGTGTCAGATAAAGACACAAAAAGCACCCTTCAGCATCTGTATGGAACGCACCGGGCAGAGCAGCAGCTCGACCACGGCGCTGAAGATGATGTAGTATTAACAGTGACAACGGTAGCGAGTAATATGAAAGACCGAACATCTGTGTAAGGAGGCTGGTTGGGGGAGTGGTTAGGACAAACAACACAGGACTTACACCCAGGAGACAAGGATTTGTGTCCTGTTCCTGTCCCTGAAACATACATTTTGTAACACCACCCACGATCTTTTCCTAAACCCAACTGCCCCGCTCTTGTGCCGCATGTCAGTTAAATGTACTGTACGTGCCGACCAGCGGCCAAAATATGACGCCAAAGGGCTGGACGCGAGTCCCGAGAGCGTCACCAAGCGCGTCTTAATATGACGATAAAGGATACTTTTTGCATCTATAACAAACACCAAAGGCCCCTGACCAAGCGTTTTTGACGCAATGTGAGTGAGAATGTGTTGGATTTCAAGTACAGCTCTGCAGAAAAAACTGGTACACAAATTCAGGTGTCATTTACCCCGTAGGCGAACTGTTCTCTGTGTTTGCCATTTCCTCTCTGACTTAAGTTTTCCACCACTTAGCTTGATGGCCTTTCCATTTTGCCTGCACACAACCTAATGAAGACCGACATGTAGACTAACAGAACAAGCTCCTTTTCTCTTTCAATGTCACAAATCCTGCTCCTTTATACACGCTTGGACCCCATTGCCAGTGAGGGACTGATGAAAGCGACATGTGTTACTCATAGGGCCCCGTGTTTATTTGACTTCCATACTTGCATTAAGGCCAAGTAAACATATCAACTGCCCTCTAGGCCGGAGAGATGCAGGCGTTCGCCGCTCGGATCCCTTTCACAGAGCCACCCTTGCTGCCAGAGGTAGCTGCAGGGAGGAGACTGAGATCTTCCTGGCAATGAATGAACCACTGATTAATGTCATTCAGCACTGATATAATACAGGGTGAAGATTTTCTGCAGTTTTATATACCAGAATAACAAGCCTTTGCGTCTGGAAAATAAACTACACACGTAAAGGGTAACTTTGTTTTTTTCCAACCATATTTTACCATGTTTTTTATGTGTAAGTGACTGATGGGAAC
Organism: Perca fluviatilis; assembly: GCF_010015445.1. Taxonomy (NCBI): domain Eukaryota; kingdom Metazoa; phylum Chordata; class Actinopteri; order Perciformes; family Percidae; genus Perca; species Perca fluviatilis. The sequence continues at coordinate 505,834 of NC_053123.1, read as the reverse complement.
ATCAATCTTTGAAATTAAGTATTAAGTATTAAGCAACAAGCTGCAATGTTACGTTAATGGGAAATCGCACACCTTTTTGTTTAACATGAAACCGCCCCGAAACCGCTAATCCAAACACACTTCATTCAAAGTCAACAAAAAACGTCTAGTTTCGTCTTTCCACTGTTCCAAAATAATTAATTCACCCATTTACATGTGGAGATATGCTGGCTCTATACACGCTAAAAGTAGTGATTATTTACATGGAGTCTGGTGGGTTTGGGGATGGGGATTTTGGGGCTGTTTCTGATGAAATATAAAGGATCTCACTCTTTAACAAAAAGGTCTGTCTCTGTAGGGATCCTTTCCATAATGTTGTCAGACACTTAGAATAATAATCTAAGCCTGTCAGCGGCAAAAACAGAGAACTTTTAGTGGACTAAGATTGAAGATGCTCATTTGCCCTTTAGGGTTACGTTGGAGCCTGGTTCATGGCTGCAGGTTACAGCATTCTCGTTCAATACTGGACCAATTTCAAAGATTTTTGACATTAGTCACTTGGACACCAATGCATAGGGCTATGTTTAAAAAAATTACCCTTAAACAGAATACGTCGTCATAACAAATCAAGCCAAGAAGAAAGTTATTTTTCCTCTCAGCCCGAGGGCCCGTTAGTAATTCAGACATCCCCACGGCAGAGAAACATTTAAATCACATGTTTTGTGACCCGGCAGATCCCAGAGGTTGTGGCCCTAATAATTCACGCCATTGTTGACCCCATGCCCCCTTCTTCTTCCTATTTCCCTTTCCTCTTCACTTATCACTGTATCAACCGACTCTCTTTACTTCTTTCCTTCACTCTAGCCTAGCACTCTTGTTTATTGTTTTTCTATCTGGACCACAAGAGACGGGAAGGGAAACTGATGCTGTTTCAATTGAACCAATAACCAGTAGCACTTCCCGTAAACTTTACTTCATGTCACTAACCCTACACAGCTCTAACTCCACGTCACTCACCAGTCGTGAAAAGGGAAAAAAATCTGCTGTTTTGTCCCCCTTTCTCTGCACCTTTTCAGACCACTGGGCATTCCATGCTGAACCGTGGGACTACTTCCTTTCACTGATTCTGTATAAAACAACCAGGATGCTTCAATAAAGAGCCTCATGTCAAAGAGCTACAGGGAGAAGGGGGTGCTGAAGGGGAAATGTCCCTCCGCAGTTTTTCATCAGACTGGAGACCCAAGGCAGGGTTGTTAAAATGCCATAAAATGAAGTTGGTTCATGAATCAATCTTCTGTCCTCACAGTGATAGGTTGATTTATTAGATGTATTTATTTAGCACATGTAAAAAAAAAAATAATAATGATGGTAAAAAATCATTTTGATACAACAGATGGAAAACACGGCAGCAAGCATGCCATAGTTTAGGCCTACTGCTCACGACACCAGGAATATAGGTTAGGCTGAAGACTCAGACTATTGTCCCGTTAGCATCCAAGCTGAGCTAACAAGCTAATGAGTTGCCTAAATGACTGTTAGCAAGATCGCTAGCTTGGAAAGCTTTATTTCCACTCTTTAATAACTTCTGAGCAGCAGCAGAGGGCACAGTCTGACATTGGATTGCAGGTTTTTCATGTATGTTAGTGTATCAAGGTATTTCTCAGTATTGTATGGTATTCCTCATACTGATCAATTTTCTAATAAAGATTTTATTCCAAGACTGTCTTGGATGCGTTTAAACAAGGGATGAATACCAAAGCCATTCTACATTCCTTAAAACAATGGGCGGTTTTAGATCATTCCTAGTTTTGACAATTGTTCTGAAACTGACTGTGTTTTTGACGACAGATGACTCTATAAACAGTCAATTCAAGACACCATTAGAAACAATATATTATGTTTCTGTTTTAACAGATAATCCTATGCAGAGACGTGTACAGAGAGCAAGCCAAAAACACATTGCTGTTTTAGAGATAGAGGCTTTCGGCTTTGGGAATGGTCATTCTAACTAAGAGGCCTTTTGAAAACATTAAATATCCCATACAACAACCACTATCGACTGAATCTTTTCCTGGTAAGACATGGGCCCTAAAATGAAGGGTCACTTTACAAAAAGAGAAAGAGCAGAGCAACACTGTCAGACCGGGGGGGGGTCACCTGAGAGCCAATCCAGTTGGTCGAAGGCCCTCTGACCAGCTGTTTCTTGTTAGGACTTTAAAACAAATTCCCAGAGTGAGATGGTTTCCACGCTCAATCCTGCCCTGAAGAGGCCAGACAAGAAGGGGCTTAATAAGACCCCGCTGCTGCTGCTGCTGCTGCTGCTGTGTGTGTGTGTGTGTGTGTGTGTGTGTGTGTGTGTGTGTGTGTGTGTGTGTGTGTGTACACTTCTACTTCACTACATCATATTGTACTTTTCACTCCTATGTGTGTGTGTGTGTGTGTGTGTGAGTGCGTGCACTGCTCTGTCTTAGCATTTTATCTTATCGTGATAGCTGACCTGAGAGATGCTCTGCCCTGTGTTATGAACGCCACCAACTGTCAAGAGTTTTGATTTTTTTCCAAATCTATTTCCTGCTTTTGAAAGTATCAACCCTTAAGTGAGCTTCAGTAACACTCACAGGATGTTTACAGCCATTTAGTGAGAGTTGACCTTCCATTCAACTGTTGCCGAATATAAACAAATGTAAGTAAGCCTTATCTCAAATGGTACAAATGGACCGTACCAAATGTTTTCGACAGTTTATTCTCACCTGCCAGCTGACCTTTTTAAAAGACTAAGAACAGGTCAGCGTTGTAATGCAAACACATGAAGAGAAAGTAGAAGGATGTCCTCTGTGTCCTACAGTTAAGTCTGAAATGGGCCACCTGTTGGCAGAGCTGTTGTAAACTTAGCTGCTATTAATGTCACCATGAAAATAATGGATATCGGTCGTTTATTTAATAAAACCTCCATGCTGATGGGTTTTACACATTTTTAGGGACAGGAATTATTTTAAACATGAATTATTTCTCCATCAAGAAAAATTTATGTCTGGCCTTTTTAAGCCTAATGGTGCATGTACACAGTGGCGTTTTTTAATTTAGTTTTAATTTATCTTCGATGACCACTGGCAAGCAAAGAATACAGGCTACATACATCCTCCTAAAAACGCGATGGCTGCACCTGATTGGACGAACGCTTCACTGGATTCAACGTTATGCACATGAGGAGTGGGCAACGCCAAGCTTCTTAAAAGTCACCGCTACACTACCAGAATGCATTGCCCGGCTGCTTACATAGACAGTGAATGGAAAGTGTGGAAATGTGCTTACCACGTGGACATGTCCCATTAATCCATCTGTGTCTTATGTTCACAGGGATAGGAAAATATTGTGTATTCACTCATAGTGTTTCAAAACTTTCTTGTGCAGCGATAAAGCAGTGATGGTTCCTGTATGGGATTCTCACACCGCCTCAAACCATAGCTCAAAACACACCGACAAGGCTGATCGCCGGTTACGCAATTGGTAGTCTATGTCACTTCTGGGATACTCCAGGGCCACGCAAAATTACGCCAGATGTCCGTCCCCTTCCTCTTTCTTTGTGTTGGCGTTCTAACCTCCGGTGGATTTGTGAGGACTATGGTTAACTGCTCCTCAGATCTCTGCAGGGTAAATCCAGACAGCTAGCTAGACTATCTGTCCAATCGGAGTTTTCTGTTGCACGACTAAAACTTTTAACCGTATACATGTTCCACCATGCCAATAAACCATAGACAGTATGTAATGGACCAGTAGACCCCGTTGCTCTGGACGGAGACCAGTGAAGGATATTAGAAGCACTTTTCCGGTGATGGCCAGCTTTACTGCGCAGCCTCCAACTGACAGAGACAACGTAGATGTGACGTGAGCAACCTGTCTGAAAGTGTGAAGTCTTCTGGTAGCTGTGCCGAGAGAAATCTCAATCATTCCCAATCTTACAGAGACGGAGAGTGTGAATGCTAGTCAGTGGAATGCTAACGGGAGGTGATGGCTTTGTAGCATCAAAATGGCGACATAGGAGGTTCGAGTTCTGAAGCAAAGCTTACCCCCTTGCAATAAACCAGAGCATGTTTTTCTACCATCCCAAAATGGTCCTCCGCAGAGCTGTGGAGGAAGGTCTGGCAATTCGAGACTACATGATTTGCCACTGCAGCGTGACGTGAGGTTGTTTCTTCAAAAGTTGAGTCGGTCTCAACTTTTCACCGCAGGGCCGCTTCGTTTTTTTTTTTGCGTCCCCACCCTGCGGCAGAAACCCTCTCCGCAGCCTAAACACACTACCATTCAAAATGAATGGGACGACCTGTAGTTTTTCCACACCATCTGATGGCCGATGCAGGCCGTGTGAATGCGGCATCATCCTGTAAGACCACAGACACACTTAGCAGACTCAGTGGCAGTTTGATGGAGGCCAGGCCAGGTTCATCCATCCAGGAGATACTCCCCAGCCCTCCCGCCTGGGCCTGGAGACCAGTCTCCCCGGGGGTGGGGGGGGGGCCCTCACCTCATTCTGACCCCCAGCTGAGACGGCTTTAGATTGATGTGTGCACTGCCTCCCTCTCCCACACATTGTGTGCTGTTTTGGGTATTTCCTCTGCCTTTCCCCTTCTTTCCTTTAGAGAAAAAAAGCCTTGTTTACAAGTCATGGTGGGGGAGTGCTGAGCCTGTGCTGAGAATGCCGTCATAGGGCGATGAGGACGCTCTTTGTGTGAACTGGCAGCGTCTCCGTCAGCTGTGTCTCAGAGGTTAAAGGGCTCGCAGAAGACAGAGGAAAACAATGAGTTCCCGCCGTTTGAAGTGACTTGGCTTGATCGGTGCGTTCACACTTGTCAGAAACTGGCAAGCAAATGCTGTTCGAAACCCGAGAGAGTGAGATCAGTGATAAAGTCACACATGAACTGATACTGCAGTGTTGTTTTGATGAATGAGACTAGCAGTAAACACATAATAGTGACTAGAACTCAGCATTTCATGTATCCCTCAGTGTGGAGTAGAGCTGCAGCGATAATCAATCCCTCAATTCCCTCAATCGATTAGTCGATTGAGGGAATAATGTCTGAAAAGCAAAGGTGGCTCAATGTGTTTTGTTCACAAGCCTCTCTCTTCTCTCTCTCTCTCTCTCTCTCTCTCTCTGACAATTAAGCTACTACACCTTCCTATTTGTCAGCACCAGAGCTGGGAATAAATGGCCCTCCTTTCTAAGCTTCATTGACAGAGACAGGTTCAAATACATCAAAGCCAGACAAGATGCACGGAGCAAGAGGGAGACAACAATTAATCGATTAATCGATAACACAATCGGCAGATTAATCGGTAATGAAAATAATCCTTTGTTGAAGCCCCAAGTGTGCAGCACGACGGACACTCTCCAACCAGGACTAAAGTTTTATCTCGTTTTTCCTCGCATCCTCCTGAATTGAAATTACCACCGCCGCAACAATAACAATAAACCCACTGCATTAATTACCTGTGCTCTAAAGGGGCCAGGCGATAAATCAGAAGTCAGCACGGGAAGCGGATTACCCTGACACCTCATCAGTCTTTACAGAGAGGCCCACTACAAGGAGAGCCAAGCTACCTGTACGCTAACATCACACATGAAGGCTACACCCAGGGCCGCTAAACGCCTAACACTCCGGCCGCGTGATGCATGGCCGTCGTTAGGGAATGATCCCCAAGTGCTGCTGCTGCTGCTGCTGCTGCTGCTGCTGCTGGACACCACTGATTACACCACCACTTCCAAGATGGAAACCTTGAAACACCGATTTTTGTGTGTTTTTCTTTGACTATGGGTCTCAGTGGGCTGAGAATCGTAGCATTTTATGAACCACAGATATAAAATGGATTTTATTCTTCAGCCATGGGGAAATGCGTTGTTAGGGACACTTAGCTTGAAAAAAAACTGAACTTAGGGCTTAGTTGATGTTTTCATAAAGGTCTTAAAGATAATTCATAATGTCTTAAAAAGTCTTAAATTTGCTCCATGCTGATGGGTATAAACATTTTTGGGACAGGAATTATTTTAAACATGAATACTTTTTTTGGAGGTGCAAGCGTCTTACAAAAGCAAGAGACTCGTCTAGCCATGCAACTTCCCTTGGAACCTATGTTACTCTGAATGGATGTAATATCAGCCCGGGTGAGATAAGGTCTTGGTAGCATTCACTCTTTAGAACAATTAGGAGAGGTGGTGCAGCACCTTGTAGGCCAGGTGATGGATCATACTGGTGGTGGGTTCGTGGGGTTGACGCTGAGACTGAGGCGTGATTGGCTGAGGCCTGCGTGCAGATTTGACAGAGACGGATCGCAGAGGAGAGAGGCCAGCTGGGTCTGAGTGGGATCTGTAAACAGGGCGGGACAGGATCCGCGGCAGCTACACTGCGAGATGATACAACACATCTGGGCGGGGGGGATCAGGGCGTCATGGCAACGGGATATAAACACAGGTACAAGGCCCTACATAATAAACTACTGTTTTTTGGTCTCACAATCGCTCACAGCTCATCAGAAAACAATAAATGCAGACCTCACCACAAAAAGGCCTGCATATCACTTGGGTTTTTTATATAAGCAATGAATCAAATGTGTAGGGCAGCAACTAACAATTATTTTCATTGTTGATTAATCTGTGGATTATTTTCTTAATTAATGGATCAGTTGTTTGGTCTCTAAAATGTCACAAAATGGTGAAAAATGTGGATCAGTGTTTCACAAAGCCCAAGATGACGTTCTCAAATGTCTTGTTATGTCCACAACTCAAAGAAATTCAGTTTACTGTCACAGAGGAGAGAAGAAACCAGAAAATAGTCGCATTTAAGAAGCTGCAAACAGAGAATTTGTACTTCTTTTTTCATAAGAAAAACGACTCAAACCAATTAATCGATTATCAAAATAGTTGCAGATTAATTTAATAGTTGAAACCAAATTAATCTTTGCAGCTTTAAAAATGTGTACATCGAAAGATGTCGCTTGTAGTGCTGAACCCAGCTCTAAGATTCCCCTCAGCTGTAGAAAGCATTTTAACGTCTTTAAGCTTAAAGTTTTAAAGTTAAAGTGTTTTTCACACACACAAATATAACTACCTGCTCAGCACTAGACAGCAGACAGACAAAGTTAGTGACCACTTTGTGAACATAGTGGAGCATTAAGCAGCTAAAGAATCTGTTTCTCAAGAGTTGGTGGAGACCAAAACATGGCTACAAGGAGAGTGAATATTACACTTTTTTTTCATTAAGACGCCAGAAACACAACTCCAAATTAATGTTAGTGTTGATCCATGTCTGTTGGAAGCATATATAGGCAATTGTCAAATGTGTGGTCTTCAGCAAGTACCCAAAAAATGGATTTCTGCTGTTTTGATACTAGCGCTGATACTGTACCTGAGTTTTGGTACTTTACTTAATACATATATGCTCTTGTCAGAAACCGATTTCATTCATTTTATCCATCTAGCTGTAACGGAACTTTGCCTCAACAAAACAGTCACGATTGCTAATCATAGCATGCATTCGATGTCAGTTTTGAATACTATGTAATATGGACACATTTTGGTCTGTACTATAAGTGTTGAGGTTCAATACCCAGCCCTATCACAACTACTGACTAATGGAATTTTACAAGCTTCAAGCAGTGTGCTCTCTTTACAGTGCCGACTCCAAGCCTCTGGAACACAACTGTTAGTCTTCCCAGGGAGAGAGTGTTTGATGTGTACATCATAACATACACCAACTTTGCACGAGTTCACAGGGACTAATGAATTTCCGCTCAAAACATCTCGTGTCATTACAGAGATCATTGGCCTAATCCACTTACCTTCTGCCCAAAATCCCCCTATCAATATAAAAGGTATAATTTTACCCTCCCCGAGGGCTGTTAAAAGTAAAGAGCCACTCTGTTAAGACTTCCTTTCATGGATGGCAGTGGTTCCGTGCTCTCCTGTAAGCCTCTAATCCCTCTGTCGCCATCACTCGCCCATGTACTGCCCTAGAGGAAGCGACGTCTTGCAAACTAAACCTGCAGGTTTCATGTTGTGTGTGTAGTGCAGGATTCCGGGATTAGGCTAAACATACACTTTTTATTAACCTGGTGCATTTGCTGTTTGTGTGTTGTGTGTGTGTGTGTGTGTGTGTGTGTGTGTGTGTGTGTGTGTGTGTGTGTGTGTGTGTGTTTAAGAATTTTAAACCTAAAAAAAACAACATTTGTGCTTGTCTCAGTCACTGTTAATGGTTGCTTACTGAGAGTGAACTGCAGAACAAATCAGTATCTGTGTGTAATTGTATGTGTGTGTGTGTGTGTGTGTGTGTGTGTGTGTGTGTGTGTGTGTGTTTTTTTGTGTGTGTGTGTGTGTGTGTGTGTGTGTGTGTGCGTGCGCATGGGTACGTGTGTTCATGCGTGCGTGCGTGTGTGTGCACATGAGCACTTGTGTATAGCCGTTGGCACGATGCTATGTTGTTAGGGCCCAGGCCAACTTTTGCTCCTGGAATTTCCTGTCTGAATTGAGCACCCCCACCTCTTCTACTCCTCTGCTCTTCACTCTCTACTCTTTCTCTCTCTCTCTCTCTCTCTCTCTCTCTCTCTCTCTCTCTCTCTCTGTGCTTCCCTCTCTCTGTCTCTCTCTCTCACTGCCCCTTTCTCTCAAAGCACAACAAAGGCTTTTTTCCCCTCAAAATTATTCCTGGCCTGGCCTGGCCTCTCAGGGCGTTATTATTATCGTTGAGTACTTCCTCGAAGACATGAGCCCACTCTGCTCTCCACTTCAGCATGGACCTGATCTGGGGCTTCATTTGGACATAATGAGAGAGTGCTTTTCCTTCTTTTGTCTCTGAGTCATGAGACTCAGAGACAAAGAGAGAGTGTTAACATCGAACACCTGGCTTTGTCTTTAGTGAGACATCAAACCTGGGCTTTAAGATGCAAACTAAAAAGGGGAAGATGTGGCAGGATGTTTGGCACGTCTGGAGCCTCATTATGGGGGCTAGGGGGCAAAGACTTGTTCAGTCTCGGAGAAGATAGTGGCTAAAACAACGACCACCAGTTAACGGTTCCTGTGGGCTAGATTTGATTTATGATACAAGATTATACCAGCACAAAAACCCCTCAGTGCACTGTGCATGGTGCACTTAACTGCATTTTGAGCCCTTGCCATGTTTTACAAAATTAGCACTAAGGCTGTCCTCGATTAGTTGACTAACACTGATACGATTTTGTCGACTAATCGATTTGTTGATGGAATCGGCAGTTCTTTAAAACTGACCACAAAGAATTGTGCAAAAGCATCACTTTAAATCCTGTTTTTACCACATATGTGCTTATGTTTCAGAGAAATAAGTCATTCAGAATGAAAAAAAGACTAGAAAATGACTAATAAGTCAACTAAGACCAAAACGACCGATTGGTCGACCATGCCAGTTCTGGCATCCGGTTGTTGGCGAACTCATTCAGGCCTCCTGTTTCCACTTTGTCGCACGCCACTGAAAAAAAAAGAGCTGTGCGCGACCTCGGCTCGCGCGCCATAAATCGGACATAAAATATACATATTACATAATTTTGACGTCACGATGTCGCGCGCCACCTTGGATGCGTCTAGTATATAACGGCTTTAAGCGGGGGCAGCCCTAATTATCCCAGTTAGTAATATTTTACATGATTACCTATCTAAGTTAATGACCTTTAATGACCTGAAAGTGAAGCACCATTGTTAAGATGTTAAACATTTCGTAAGCAGTTGTTCAGATCTGAAATAGCACTGCCTCCAAAAGGGCTACATCAGTGAGGGTGTGTGGTTTTAGGTACCGGAGAGACGATTGAGCAGTAGATGCATAACTTTGGAGACTTATTAGATGCCAAAACACTGCACAGTGGTTCACAGTACTACAGATAGGATTTTTCAACTCATCAACGAATCAGAACCGGATTTAATGAGTAAGTAACACTTACAAGGAACTTGCCTTGGTGGTTGGTGCATACATACACATTAAAGAGAAATAAACAGGGCTCCTGGCTAGTTCACCTTGTAGATCATGCGCCAATATATAGAGGCTCGGTCCTTGACGCAGCAGCCACAGGTTCAGTTAATAATAATAAAATAAAAGAATCTTAAAAAAAGAGAAATAAACAAAACATGTTAGACACGATAACCTAAATAAATGCAGTACCAGTCATGCTTTCTCATTCACTTGAATGGGATAGCATGTGTCCAAACGTTTGACTGGTACTGTGTGAACAATATAAGTGTTAACAGTAAGAGAACAAGGCTGTATGAAACTCTGCAAACCTATCACTGTGATCATTTGATCCTCCCTCTCAATGTCGTGGTAAAAGTTGATAAAAAAAAAAGGTTGTGCTAATGTTGGGCTGAAGAGTCGTCAGCACTGCTCTGGATCTACAGTATGAGGCCCAGGGTGGAGTAACCCTGCATGCCAACACACCCAAAGGGGACAGACGGCCCGGCCAGTATATGAAGAAACTGAGCCATGTACCTGTCTGTAGCTGTCCCTGCAGTCCAGGAAACAATACAGTTGTCTGGGTGATGGAAGGGCCTGTTCAGCCCTTATCGCCCCCACTTTCATCAGCCCCAAGCTTGGAGCGGACTGGACTTTTTTTTCTGAATGGGAATTCAAACAAAAATCATTAGTAATCTATGACTTTTTAATATGAATAAACTGTTATTCTCAATCCAGCAGTTTTCATTGATGCTTTTACATCTGCTACTCTGAGGCTACATCTACACTAAAAAAACGGAAATCTTTTGCCACGTTTACGGCGATTCTGAGCCCCTAAAACAAAGACATTTGGAAACACTGTTGTCCCCATTTTGGTTTGAAAACAAACTGAGACCTTCGGAAACGAGGACACACATCAGTCGGTCTTATTGGTTAGGTAGCTTACATACCTTTCAGTTCCACCTCATCCTCGCTCCAAGCTAATAAATCCCTGCTCTTACTATACTCCATTGTTGTTTTTTTCTCTAAAGTATGTTCTGTATTTTCAACTTATACATCTTATACATCAGCTTCCTGTTTACACCGGCACGCACATGCCCAGTGTATGTGAATGGTCATGTGATGTGCGTTGTCAGACGTGTTAATATGGATGGAGATTAGTTCTGCTACTGGAGCCAAAACTCTTGTGTGGATCGTTTTGGTCTCAAAACGCAACGTAGTAGTGTAGATGTAGCCTAAATATGTGATATTAGGCAGGTGTCTGGAAGGCCATACAGTAATATAAACTACCCCATCTGAAAATAGATTGAATGGCGCTACCTGTTGAAAACTTTACCAGAAGAAAATACATCCCAACACAAGTGCAATGCAAAGTAATGAATTAAAGAAAAAAAGAATAGGGTCCTGCAGTTTGACGGTTTAATTGATCAACTTTCCAATACGTCAAAGAAGCTACTGTGCTGGCCTGACTTCCAGCACAACCTTGCTGTCTTTGTCTTAGTCTAGTCTCCTTGTCCCGTGCCCCCACATCCACCGCAGAGATTGCGGCAGCGCACAAAGCCACGGGCCCCCTCACAGACAACCCCCAACTTCTGGCTCCACTTGTGAAACAAAGCTCAAACTCCTTTTCCCAGCTCTCACTCCCTCTCACTCATTTACTGGGTGCCTCTTTTGGCTTTGTAACACACAAGTTAACTCGGAATTGGCCGCCTGTCTCACACACAAAAGCAAGGGAGGGTCACTGGCCGAGATCCAGCGGCATAGATCTTGATAGAAACACAGAGCCCGTGGCCTTCTGCGCTCCAAGACGAGAGGAGACAAGGACCGAGGGGCACCGCGCCGATTTTTACAACTCACTTTGGCTTCACAGGCAAGTTTCACTATGGGGGTGCAGTAGTACATTTTGAGTTTGAGACTTGTTTTACCTGCGGACATCTGGTGATTTCATTAATTTTATTGCTGTGCAAATCTGTCATGTCATGTAATTTCTGAAGCAGAAAGTCCTGCACAAATGGCATGTTTTATAGATATAACTCCTCTGTTAATTAGAGCAGCAACAATTAGTCCACTAATCACCAATAATAATCACCAACTATTTTGATATAATTTGGAATCATTAAAGTTTTCAGCATCTCAAATACTGTATAGTCATTTCCTGCTCTTTTCTGTTTTATATCATATTGCACTAAATATCTTTGGGTTTTGGACTGACAAAGCAAGACATTTAAAGACATCACTGGGATAGGCATTTTTCTCTATTTTCTGACATTTTATATTTGATTTGATTTATCGAATAATCAAGAAAAATAATGGGCATATTAATCAATAATGAAAATAATTGTTAGTTGCAGCTTAGTCTCACTTTGCCAGACCATCCACACGCTGCAGAGCGGAGGAGGGTCTGGCTAGTCCACACAGCATTCCAGGATGGAAGAAAAACGTGCTCTGGTTTATTGGTATTTCTTTAAACCAGTCACAATCGTCTTGAGCGGGACGGAGTCGCTCTAAAATAGTTGTGCGAGAGAAAACTCCGATAGGACAGATAGTCTAGCTAGCTGTCTGGATTTACCCTGCAGAGATCTGAGGAGCAGTTAACCATAGTCCTCACAAATACACCAGAGTTTAGAAAAGCAACACAAAGGAAGCGGACATCGGCGAAAATAAATGCATCCGGCAGATTTTCCTGCAGCACCGGAGCAATCCCGTTAGTGGAACGTCAAGGATATAGACTAGTTGCAGCCCTTCTGGCAATACTAATCATGTACTATAAGCTGAACTTTAAAAATCTGGTTTTCAGGACAGTTTTGACTACTTTGGCACAACTTTGATAATTTGCTTCACAAAAACAGGAATTAACCAAATTTTGGTATAATTCTAAATGTCAGTGTTTTCGAAGGGAAAACAATCATTGTAGGGTAATGCTTGTTCTTAAACAAATTCCACAGCAGTCAAATGGTTCCCAACCCAGGGCTGCCCTCAGGGAAACTCTAGCAGCTCTAGCAGTCTGTGTGTAGTCCCATCAGAGTTAACTAAGAACAAGACGCTCCAACGGCAGGATGATTGCCTTAGTCACAATAACAAAAGGCTCAATCAGGGTAAAGCAACAGTAATGTCTGTCTTTTGTGATTGGCATCCCCTAAAAACAACATTAAGCGTTGTGTCATGGCCCAAAGGCACAGGGTCCTGTTACACCTTGTCTTCACAGCGCTGTCTGCAGCATGTAAGGAACCCTGAGGCAAAATGACTTTGAAAAGAGAAGCTATTATATTGACAAAAACTGGGCTTTTAATGCAAAATTCCATGTATCCAAAAATCATTAAAACAGCAAGCAGATGAAGAAATACTTTAATCAATGACAGAGAACAAGGCATTTATTTTTTTAAGATTTATTTATTTGATTAGGACACATTATTTAACATTTCTGTAAATGCGCCAGTGTTAGCCAGACGATTCATTTTCAACGGTAGTCCTAGTTACCTGCCATGCATGTTTTTTGTTTTTGTTTTGTTTTTATCTTTATTCGACAGGGTATTAAAGGTGCTGTAGGTAGGATTGTAAAGATCCAGGACTTAGCCAACTTCTCAGTCCCTCCCTCCTTCCTGCTAAGCCCAACTCCTAAGCCCCTCCCCCCACAAGACAGAATGAATGCGTGTGCATGAGCAGTGATTGACACCCAATTAGACACCAACCCCTGGCCCTGATTGGTGCATCTGAACAGTGAGGTGGATTTTTGCAAATCGCACTACAGGCTGTAGGTGGTGCCAGAGGAGCCAGATTTATTTTTACCTGCTTCATGTAGTTCTACTCGAACATAGGGTCAGTTTCAGCAAATATGACAGAAAGTTAGTTTTATAAGTCTTACCTACTGCACCTTTAATAAAAATATCTGTAAATGTGCCAGAATTAGCAAAAAATCTAGTTTTCATCTGCAGTCCCTGGCCAGATGTTAAAATAGGCTCCCTATAAAGCAATGATAGGTATCCTAACATGAGCATAACATTAAATACAAATATATATAAATACATGTGCACTAGATAAAATCCCATTACATTATTGTCTTTATGGTGGGAGAAACTGGAGCACCCGGAGGAAACCCACGCAAACACGGGGAGAACATGTAAACTCCACATAGAAAGGCCCGGGACGGACCGGGGATCAAACTCTGCAGTGCCAACTTGCTGTGAGGCAGAAGTGCTAACCACTGAGCCACGTGCCGCCCATTTGGACAGAACTTATATTACAGAGGTCTTTAGATCTAATTTCTCTTTTGTCCAGTAACATCAACTCAAAACGTCCTCCATATTTACCTGCTGTCTTGATAAAATCAGTATAATGTACACTCTACACGACAAATACTCATACTCACCCCTACTGTTCTGAACATATATTTTCAACAGTATTAAAACAAAAAATTCACGGACTAAATCCAGTCACTTCCACGTTTCTGTTTTTCCACCCAATCTGTTAAAATACCACCATTGAAACACAGCCCTTTCTGCATAGATGTTTCACATTAAAAGCCCTCCAGTGTGCATTTTAATGGATTCCTCTCCTGGCAGACTTTATGTGAAAAGTTTGCAAAAGAAGTGTCAGGACAGTAGCTTAACAGCAATCAAGTAAAAAAAAGTGAAATTGATCAAAATCATAATGAATGAAACTGGTATGTCTGTAACAAAGTATGGCATGACAGATGTACTGACTGATTTAGGGCTGGAGAAAAAAAGTACATTTTGCTGAATGTCTATTAATTCTGGCCGCTCCTTTGGACTTAAACTTCCTCAATATGTTTGCTCGTGGGACATTGGCATCACATTGGTGTCCCCTGTCAGCCAGTCCCAGTGGTCCTCTCAGGTAGAGATAATGATCTGCGCTCACTGAGCTCTGACCTTTAACCCCAGTGGTCTCTGCTCCCAGGGCATCCCAGCTTTACTGGACCGTACAGCCCAAGAATCCTAATGGCAACCAGGGATCAACCCAAGGGAGCGGCAGTGCACTATGCTCTCTGTCTCTGTCCCACCATAGTGCACACCCACCCACACACACACTCACACATTGGTATAAGAAGTATTCAGATCCTTTACTTAAGTAAAAGTACTAATACCACACTGTGAAAGTCCTGCATTGAAAATTGTAGTAAATATATCTAAGTATCATCAGGAAAATGTACTTAAAGTATTAAAAGTAAAAGTACTCAATGCAGAAAAATCCTCACATTGTAGAAAGTGTAAAGGATCCAAAGAGTTGTGTGTTTAATGGTCTAATCATTTCAGCCTTTCGTTACATTGTTGGGTAGTTTCATTTATTATAAAACATCATATTTTATAAACTACGTATGTTTGTGTTTAACTATCAACTAAAGCTTTCAGATTAATGTAGTGGAGAAAAAAGTACAATATCTCTCTGAAGCTACTTTCTTCCTTCCTATCTTTCAGTCAATGTGATCCGCATACGGGTAGGCTCTCTTTCCTGGCAGCGCATACACACGCACACACACACACACAACTGAATGTGTGCTCATGGGTTCAAAGTTATCCAGCATAGCTGTTTTTGGTTTGTTTTCCTGCATCAAACGTGAAACTTTACCATGAAACTGGAGAGAATTAGTAGGCTTTTGTCTATGATTAGAGCTCTCCTCCTCCTTCAATCAAGACAATAATGTCTCCTACTCAGCCGCTCTAATCACAGTAATTAATGAAGATCGTCTGTGTTGTCCTAATGAGACTTCCCTCGAGCCATCAGACCATTTATGGCAGGAAACGGTGGATTCGTGCATTCTTTGTCTGACACATAAAAACACATTCATTGTTGTGTAAACCCTGCTTTGGTCTCATTGGATGGAGAGGGCCTTTAATGAACATACAGTTCTCGGGGCAAAAGGTTTCAATTACTGGTGGATTACAGGAACAGTAAAATGGTACAGTTGCATCTCATGCTGCGCTGCAGGCATTAGTCAGGAACTGTAGTTCACCCTTAATGTTAGTTTGTCTTGTGCCTTGTTTCAGAAAATACTCATCATTCACTGTTTTTTGTTGATTTGTATTTGAGACCTTTTTTCTCTCTTCTGTGCACTTACAGGGGCCCACCACCTCTTCCCCACCTTCCACACGCCCATCCCAATCGACATGAGACACCACGAGGGGCGGTACCATTATGAGCCACACCCACTCCACGCCATGCATGGGTAAGTCTCATTAGATGACACAAATAATCATGGTGACATTCACAGTATATCTTCCCTAATAAACCAAACCAAACTGTGCAACCAAACATTCAAATCCACCAAAGTTCATTTAAAATTCTAGTGGAGATTCCAAAGTTTAGATAGATCACTAAAAACGTAGTTTATTTCACTAATTAGACATGTTAACACAACCTAACGAAACATAAGCTTAATGGTGGGGTGTGTCAGTGTAGAAGACATCAGTCGTGTTGGCAGCGTGTGGATGGGGGAATGTATGGCGTGATGTGTGTGGTGCAGCAAACCAAACAAAGGACAAAATGTTGAGCTGGATGCAGTAGGCCCAGCTGAGAGAGAATGAGTTTACAGTTTACAGTTTACAGGTTAATGAAAAAAAAAAAAAAAAAACCAAGCAAATTCATATCATAGCAGTGAGCCACGTTTAAAAAAAAAAATGTTTGGAACATCAATGACTTCATCAGTAAAATGAACACATCGTATGAATCATTCATACTGGTCTGTGACTGCATTTGACCAAATAATTCCAACCAACAAAGGAGTCATAAGTCTCTTGCATTGCCAGCCCTATCTCCACAGCAGTGTGGAATATGGTCTGGCTACAACCACACATACAGTACATTCAAGGAGAGGAGAAATAAACGGGAGGATAATAATGTCTGAAAAGCAAAAGGTGGCTCAATGTGACAGGTCAGTTATCACTTTTAATTGCTTTCTCTCTCTCCGAGAATTGCGCTACTACTCCTTCCTATTTGTCAGCACCAGAGCTGGGAATAAACTGCCCTTCTTTCTGAGCTTCATTGACGGAGACAAGTTCAAATACATCAAAGCCAGACAAGATGCACGGAGCAAGAGGGAGACCGAGATGAAGAGAGACAAGCCACATTAGCACTCCTACAATTTCATGTGCTGGGACTTGTAGTAGTCTCTAGATCAGCTCTGCTGAGAGTTAGACAGTGTTGGAAGAAGTACATAGATATTTTTATATAATAGTAAAATCCTTGTGAAAAACTTTATTATTTGCTGTAGAAATCTCACTCAGTCACACATTTATGTATCTCATTTCTAAAACATGAACTCCCAGCATATTGTTGAGGATAAATATGCTGCCAGTCCAGCCCTGCGCTTGGATTTTAAACTTGTTTTCTAACCTGACCTACAAAGAAACACTAATTTATTTTCCGACTTTATTACCATAAAAGTCTGGCCTTCCCTAACGTTGCCAGGCCTTCTTATGCTTATCTAAAATATTGGAATCCAGGAAGGGAACCCGGGAGTAAGATCAATAGAGGTTTTGTGAGAACTGTGCGCTTACATTTAAATTCAGCAAGATCAGGTGATACACAGCGCAGGCAGAGCTATTCATCACCTGCAAAGCGAGGGGAAAGGAGGGGGAACAACCCGCTTTTTGTTTTGATTAATGTGACGGGACTCTGACAGAGTGCTCCCACTAATTCATCAAGACCTTGATCTAGCTGTCTTTTCCCCAGCATGCGCCAAATTCACCTAATTACGGCGGGTTGTCGCGGCGAAATGGAGCAGGGTGTCGGCGCAGGGGCACTCGGTGGCGGCGTTCTGTCAGTGGCTGCATGCTGGGTGTCAGGGTTGTACTTCCTGCCTGAAGGATGACGCTTACTCCGTATGGAGCGCCCTTCGTCACTGTTACATGGAACATAATGAATGCTGCAGGTCACCATGCCACTGTCATAATGCAGATCCTGCTGTGCTCACTGCTTTGCTACCTGCTCTGCTCCCTGGCTGACAGTGCAAGGGAATGGACTATGGCTATCCTGTGACTCAGTAGGCCAATGAACATACTCCCTGTGTACAGGAGCTTTGTGCCCAAGTGCAACCTCTGTTACACCTCTTTTCCGTGCTATCTTTTATGTTTCTTATCAATAGATTCTGTTTAATTATTCCGAAATACAAAGAGGTTTGATTTTTTTTGGCATTAGTGGTATTTAAAGAGTATCTACCAATTTAGCATCACAGGCCTGTATACCAATACCACATCAAAGAAGATGATAAAAGAAAGTTCTATTGCCTTAATTCTCTGTAAGTATTTGTGCATGTTTTACAAAGGGTTTAACCTGAGCCAGGCCATACAACAATGATCACGATATCGGTCTGACTATGACTACAAAATACCTGTAAAACTGTGAAGTGCAGGTTTTCTCTCTTTATTCACTGCGAGTCCAAACTGTTAGAAAACAGCACAATTCTGCAGCAGTTTTCCAGTCTGTAAATTAAAATGACACGACTATAGAGCAACTTTTGACTTTAGGCATCTGTTATTTTCCTCAAACTGCTGTTCGCCATCTTGTTGAGAAAACCTCTTAGGGCCTTTTTTAACGATCTGAAACGCAAGTATCAAACGTGAAGCGCAAGTAGCTTTGTGGGCTGATCTCGGGCGCTGTTGGATCTAAAATGGGTTGGTCTGAAGTAGCTAGGTGTGGTTTGGGCGTAACGTGCAATAAATCAATCAGAGCGTCATCTCACATTCCCTTTAAGAGGAGGTGCACTTGTTCCATGGCGGATTGCTATTATAATGGCGGATTTGCCTGGCGCACGCCAGCGGGAGCTGTCCAGGATGCGGCAAAGTAATAAATGCCCGTCTTGACCGGGTGGCGATGTTGCTGCGGCCTCTCGGGCGCATCTCCTCAAGTCTGGAGAGGATTGCTGCAGCCATGGAGCGTGGGCCTCCAAACGCACCACCTGCTCCTGTTGTGCCCCTTCCTCCTCCCCCCACTCCATCTCCACCAGGAGTGCATTGCCACTCCCGGACCAGATCCCGCCGGAGTGTCCAATCCCACCGTAGTTCAACATCACGTCTCCTTAAGTCCTCTAATATTTCCTCATTTATGTCATCAACACATCCATGATTCATGGAAATGTTGTGTAAAACACAACAAGCCACAAACGACTTTTTGAGGACTGTACTGTAAAGTGCCTCCTGATCTATCCAAACACCTGAAGCGTATTTTCAGTAATATTTTTCTTTGTAATTATGTATGGTTTGCAAAAATGGGAACTGCTGCGTCCGTGTAGATGAGAGAAGCAAAGCATGCGCCCCTAAAATAGCATCTGAATAACACACAACTGACTTTAGACTAGCACCACTGACTTTACTGTACGTACACACCGCCGCCGACTTGAGCTTCTAAAGATACCGGAAGTCGTTCATTTTCAATGGAAGCTGGCTTCTCTCAGCTGCAAGAATCGTCAAATCTGTCGGCGTCGTGTTTTGGGCGTTTTGAGCGTCCAGAGCGTCAATCAGAAAGTTGAACTTTGGTCAACTTTATGGTAATGAGCTATGACGCGGTTCAGCGGCAAGCAGCGGCAAACAACAGCAACCAAATGGAATATAGACGTCCTTCGCGCTGGCTGATCCCAGAGAAACATACGATGTAAACTTTTGTTCCTACCAAGACATTAGTTCCATGAAAATGGAGGAAAAGCTCATAATCGCCGTTGCTGGGTTCCCCTATCATTTATGATATGACCTTGTTTGCGTATAGGGACCAGTTAACGTTACCTGCTGTCACATGGTCTCTAAACAGTCCGCTCACAGTGAAGTCCTGCACGGATCAACAGCTGGCGGCTGCTCGCTCTGCCTGCATTCTGCTGCGGTTCAGCGGCTACCGAGCGAGCTAACTGTTGTGACCAACAAACAATACAAATTCTGTCCTTATATATGTAATTTATAAAATGTTTCTAGTGTCAGTGTATTGGCCGTCTTCAATCGTGTGTTGAACATGATGGAAGAATGCTGCTATGTCAGAGCAGCCAAAGCGTCAAACAGCTTCCCCGTACTTTTTGACAAGCGTCCTTGACAGGGCGGCCTCCTATTTTCACTGAACCGCCCCCAGGAGCGCATATACATTCCCTAATTTACCGACATGCGTCTGTGGAGGGAAAAGTCTGCTCTGCAAAATAGGAACGATACATGCATCGGTGTACAAAGGCCCTTAGAGTGCCTTAGACCTTTAGCGCCTTGTTTTATTAATTACAAATTGATATTTGGCACCAGCGTATCGATGATTGTTCCGCACAAACGACAACGATATATTGCCATATCGATATTTTGTTCCACCCCAAATATATATTTTATTTTTATTATTATTATTATTATTATTATTATTATTATTATTATTATATTTTTTTATTTTAATTTTTTAACACACTGGTATTGGATCATACACGGTATCAGCCGATACACAAGATCAGGTATCAGAATCGGTATCTGGAAGGAACATCTTTTTGGAACATCGACACATCAATATTGGGCACGCAGACCCAGAGATATTCTCTTTTTTATTTCATGCTAGATTGATCCTTCAGACCTTGTTAGTATGCTTTAATTGAGGTGATTGTTGGATGTGGTCTCACTGCTATTCACAACAAACAGAAGAAACATCCCGACTGTCTCTGGAACACGTTGGGAAGAGCCTCTCGTGGGATGACAGTAGGACTTGTAGACAGTGCTTTTTGCTTCATATTGTGGAGTCGGGCATCTTCTTTGCAAAGCCACAAGCCAGGAAAGCCAGCCACCGTGCCAGCATGTTTGACCGGGTAATTAGCATCCGAAATCCAGCCTTCCGTTCCCAGAACCTTAACGACAACGCAACAGATGAGAAAAACAGATCCCCCGCTCATTCCACAGCCCGTATTTATGCTTTTCGGGAAGCAGTCGGGGGGCAAATTGCAGCACTGAAAAGTTGAAATATGCCCAAGGTTTTTGTGTGGCAGAGCTGTGGCCTACGCCGCCCCTGTACACAAACAGATGTGGTCCCACTCAGCAGGCAATCAGCCTGCCCAAGGCCCACAGCCCCGCAGCATGGAATGTGTTGATTAAATACAGTTTACAGATCAGACATTCAGCTTGATGTTGTTTTTTCCCCTTCATTGTTTTGGTTTGGTTAACATGGAAAGGAGTGGAGGATGGGGTGTAAAGGGGGGGTGGGCAGATTTTCGAGTCTGATGATTGGTTGTCAGTAGTTTTGACCAACATGTTGTTATCTTATGTTGTTGCCTGTTGGCTCCAGCCCCGGCTCACGTCACGGCTAATGTTTGAATTGGGATGCTCCCCTGAGTTACAGCCAGGAATGTGCTGCTGAAAAGACAAGGGACCCATCAATCAAATGACTGGGAAGTTGCAAATCAATAGCCTGAGATTGTCACGGTTTATCACACGGTCTCAACGTAGTTATCTTGCACTCAAAAAAAGACTAAATGGTATGTGACAGCCAAATAATGGATAATTACCCTCTGTATAATCCCGTCTCATTTAGGTATATTATGCCATCGTCTGACATAGTTCTACTGGGCCCCTACTTTGTACACAGTCCTTGCTTCTTTAAGCGAAAGAAGGAAAAAAAAAAAAAAAAAAAAAAAAAAAAAAAAAAAAAAAAGTTTTGTGTGTCCCCTCCCCCCGCCGCTTCGTTGTTTTTTTTCTTGATCGCCTTGGCGCGCCAGTAGAAGTACAGAAGGGAGTGTGTCACATCATAATTCATCCAACCCCGAGCCAGTAGGGAAAATGCCAGAGAGGCAAATTCTAACTTGTTGGTCAGCCAGGAGGGCAGAGAGGCAGACGGACAGAAAGAAAGAAAGGGAACTTGAAGTTGGATTGTACCTTTAACACCTTACATTGCAAACAAGTCACATGGGCAGCATCTTGTGGCAGAAAGACCCATTCAAACTAAGGCGTAGGGCTGTAACTAACGATTATTGTCATTGTCGATTAATCTGTGGATTATTTTACTGATGGGTGGATTAGTTTTTAGGTCTATAAAATGTCAGAAAATGGTGAAAAATGTGGATTAGTGTTTCCCAAAGCCCAAGATGACGTCCTCAAATGTCTTGTTTTGTCCACAACTCAAAGATATTCAGTTTACTGTCACAGAGGAGAGAAGAAACTAGAATATATTCACATTTAACAAGCTGACATCAGAGAATTTTTAAAATGACTCAAACCGATTATCAAAACAGTTGGGCGATTAATTAAATAGTTGACAACAAATCGATTAATCTTTGCAGCTCTATGTCGTAAAACTAAATAGGTTTAGAGTAGTACGTTTATCTTATGCAAAAATACCTTGGGTCTTCTTTAATGAGATGCACTAGTTGGAATGAAGTGTCACTCGTCCCTGTCTGAAGGCCTGTTTCAAATGCTCGTGCACTCTGGTATGCACTTACTCACAGGGTTACTCATATGCTCGACAAGCTGCGCCATGTCCAAATCACTTTTTCTCACAGAAAACTTTTAACAATGGAACAACAGAGACCATGTAATCACACAGTATAGAACACAGAGACAAATAGCAATTACCCCAGTTGAAAGCATGTCGTCTTCTGTCTCACACTGGCTTCCTATCCCTCTATCTATCCTTATTTCTCCTGAAGTATCATCTTCACAAGGACAAACTCCTGGCACTTATTTGGCAGAGATAAAGAATTTAGATTTTTTCAACCGCATGCGAGCACACTTCCTAGTAGTGTGTTTCCAACAGGCCAGCCACCCATAGTTTTCAGGTATGATGGAACTTTCTTTAAATGGCAGCCACTAATTAAGAGACAGGCTATAAGAGCTTCCCATTCTCCCTGTGTGACTGGAAAGCACACAGACTTCAAGTAACATCTTGTCAGAAACAGGGTGGATCGACAAGGCTTCAATAATGGTACCTGCCAGACAGAACTATTATTTGCAGCCTCCTGACAGCCAAACGCAGTAAATTTCCCCTTATTATCAAGGCCTCATACACACTCAGGGTCGTTGGAGTGATTTACTGCAGCTAGAGTGATGTGTGCCGACACGCTGGTTTGCTGTCGGCCAAGAAACAAATAACTATTGTTGATACAGGTTTGAAGTCAAATGTTGCAAAGTGGTTTTGCTAGGTGAAGCATGGAGAGGGGCATTATGGTTTATAATTATGGATATGAGATTAATTTATTTTTCAAAGCAAGCTCACACTTGAAGTTCTGGTTATATTTTTTTTCCAGCGAACACAACAATTAAGCACGCCGAGGATGTTCATATCACAATATAGGGTGGCTCATCTTTATTGTCATTCTGTTTTTAATTTGCATTAAAGGATGAGGATGGTGATTTTTATTTTATTATTTGAGTCTGGTAGTGAGATGTGTTGACAGTACCAAAAGTATGCAATAATGCCAGCTTAATCTATTTTAAAATGCAGCATTTTTCTGACTATACATACACTCATGAAACTGAAAATAGATTAATACATTTGGCAAACACTGCAATCCATTATTACATCTGCATCAATCAGAGAATCAGAGGTAAAGATGAAATATGCTCAACAGGTTCCTGCATTACATTAGGCAGCCATTTCTAATATTATTGTTTTTACTTTATTTATAGATTTTAAATAAAATAAAATTAGGTCACAAAAACATTGCATCAACAATGCTTTTTCAGACAGAAAGACAGACAGAAAGAAAAAAAAGAATGTACCTTTTAAAGAGAGTAGTACAAATCAGAATAATCTTTGTGGTCAGCATTTTTAATATTCTGCTAATTCTGGAAACATATTAAACTATATTGCATTATAGCTTTGGCTTCAGTCAAATGTGACTGTGCAATACTGTAAATCCATTTTACTGTTTATTCTCTTTACTTATATTTATGTGTTGTTTGTTTATATAGTATGTGTCTTGTACTTTCCCCTCTATCACTCGCTGTTGCAACAGTGTGAATTCCCCCACTGTGGGATTAATAAAGGATTTTGAATCTCGAATCTTGAGCTAAATGCTGGGAATCCCAGTGTGCGATTTACGTTGATGAGCTTTGAGTCCCGCAGTCTGATAGGAAAAGAGAGCCAGCAGCAGTGCCAGCTTACCCAGGTAGTCCTTCAGTGAAGCACCAACACTAATCTGAGGCGGCACTGCCAAGCTCTCTGTATGCTGCTTGGAGGCGGACTGAGGGAAGCGTGTTTTTGTGTATGGAGCGTCTGTTTCTTCTCAGTTCTCCCCTCCCGCCCAGAACAGAGGGCTCTTTATGGTTGTTTGCAGGGGGAAGACTGGGCCTGACGGCAGAAAGTTGGCCCTCAGACAAGGCCAGCAGTCTGCAGGCGCTTACTGGAAATGGAGCGATGGCCGAGGCTCTGGGTTGGTTGGCTCGGCCTACAGTTGGGCAGGGCTGGGCCGGGTGCAGGTTGGCGTCCGCACAGAGACACTGAATGAGAAACTGAGCAGGGAAAGTCTGAAGGGAGGATGGGTGGTGGTGGTGGGGGGGTCTCATGCCCATCTTTAATAGCCACAGCCAGTAACTACAACCTGGACCAGTCACACTCATTTCATCAGAGTCAAATGATTCGACACCCCTGGCGGATTTTTTTTTCAGATGTATACTGAAATATTGAATTTATTTATCCACTATTTACTGACCTTAAGGCATCTATTTTCAGTGTTAGTCTTGCATAGCACTCATTCCACTAGGGCAGGGGAGAAAAATCAATACAGCATAGCATCGCGATATTTTCTGTGGCAATACTGTAATGATACACAGACACCAGAATCCTTTTCTTCTATATTCCCCAGTTGCTAAAGGACCTGAACAAGTTTTTTTGTACAAGTTGCATTGTCCAAATTACCTGTAGTTGCACAGCAGTGCACACCTGTTTGCATTTAATGAAGGTGGACTAGACTGTAATCCAAACAGTTCAGTTTGTCAGGCACATTTATTGTATTATTGTTTTCATGTCATTGTTGGTCAGTTGGTCTGCTGACAATCCGATTTTTCAGCAATAAAATTGAAGTAAGAGGTAAGATGATCAAACAGAGAAATTGATCTTTTTAGATGAAACAGATGTTGACGTTTTAGAAGTTTTCTTTAGGGGACATCATTTGAAGCTGGAAAAAAAGGTAATACATTGCAATATTATCGCAGAATATCGCAATAATATTGTATCGTGACATAAGTATTGTGATGTTTTTGTATGGGGATTCACACACTAATCTCCATATTTAATTGAATAACGTTAATGAATCATGTTAGCAGCTTATCCAGGAATACTTTTAGATCCACCATTCCTTACACCCATTTCTTACGCATGCAGTTGTTGCTGCCAAGAATCCAAACCACACATATAAACACTTGTGTTCACCGCAGCCATTGAGCTGCTTAACTGTCAGCTTAAACAGCCTTTGCTCTCAGGCCTTCATAACGACAACCCTTCTGTTATTTGGATTACACTGTATTGTTGTATGCGAGTGTCACTGTGGTTGTATTTCTTACAAAACTTTCTCCCAATCATGAGATGGACTGAAGTGAAGTTAGTAGTGTGTAATCTTTGACACATTCCAACAGTGCCAGCATAAAGTCACTATATTTTCTCAGTTCAAAGTAGGGATGAACATGGGAGCAAGAATTGAACATTTTGATTAAAAATGTTGAACTGACAGTGAAATGATCTCAAACCTGAATTCTATTTTGAGGCTAGTCTACGATGCCTAACATTTGACTCATCTGTTGCTCAGGCTCATTGTGCAAGGCCCTCCTCTTCACCACTGACAGCATACAGTGAGTCATTAGTCTGCTGATTCCATTTAAGGTTTATTACCCTCAACCCTTTATCTTGCCTTCCTCCTTTTTTTTAAAGAGAGATTGACTGAGGACTACGACTTTTAAAAAATTACAGTTACAAATTACCAGTACCAATACCCATACCCTTAAATATAGTGATACTGATACCAATAGGGACTTTGCCACACCACTGACTGTATATGTTGTAAGTGCAGCGGTAGTGGGCCAATCACACGTCGTGTTTAATCAAGGAACGCTTGCAGTGATTGGCTGCAAGCAAAACCAAACCAATAGTCATTTTTTTCAAGATCTAGGTACAAAAATTATCACACGCAGGTATCGTTTGACTGGAGTTTCGATACTACTTTGTACTGGGTTATATGGGTCCGTACTTTAAAGGTATCAAGTACCGATACCCAGCCCTACTGATGACTTATAGTTACTATACTTCCATCAGGATGAAATTTGTGTTGCCACATACAGTTTCCATGAAGGCAATGGCTTATGAGGTCCTAGGTTTCTCATGTGTTTTTGACTTCATGCAAATCCATCATTCACTCATTATTTTGTTTGTCTTACGTCATTTTAAAATATCAATTGTTGTTAGCGAATATTTCCAGCTTATCTCTCAATGAAGTTACTGAACCGTTCTTCACTTGTAAAAGTGTCATGTTCTGGGTATACTTTCTTTCTGCTGGATGAAGTGAACAGCACTGTAATCTACCTGTCTGTTCAACTCGAGGGCAGGATCAACTTAAAGTCAGTGTTGATTGACAATTTATTAGGAACAGTTAAAACAGCAATGTAGATGCATTGATAGATAGATAGATAGATAGATAGATAGATAGATAGATAGATAGATAGATAGATAGATAGATAGATAGATAGATAGATAGATAGACTTTATTAATCCCAAATTGAGAAATTACTCTATTACAAGCAGCAAGTTACTTGGACATACGTACATACTCACTCACACACAAGAAATATACTTGAAATAATAAATAAGATTTAAAAAAATAAGATAAAGATAGCAATGATAAAAAAAATGCCAGAACACTTACTGAAAAAAATATACTTAGAGGGATGAAAAAGAATGTATATACTAGTGTAGAAAAAAATCTACAACCTACATACTGTACATAGTATATATAACAACTATACTATATATAATATATACTATATATATATATATATATATATATATATATATATATATATATATATACAAAAATACTAGGGCTGCCCCTGCTTGGTCATTTAGTCGACTAATCCGGTCATTTGGTCTAATTCGACTGAGATTTCTTTAGTCGATTAGTAATTTTTTACATTTTTTTCAGTGTGAATGACTTATTTCCAAGAAACTTATGAGCACAATCTCACAACTTTATCTCTGGTAAACACAAGATATAAAGTGGTGCGTTTGCATGATTCCCTGTGGAGAATCATTTTTTTTACAGATCTCTCAAATAAATCAACAAATCAAGTTGAGGTCAGCCCTCATAACTACACTCAGTCATCAGCCTTTCCTCTATTAGTCATGGTTCCTCCCGCTCCAGAGTCTTTCTGAGGGCTGAATCTGTACCAGGTGTTCTTACCACACACCGAGGGAGCGGCAGGCCTCTTATCACAGCCGAAGCTCACTAGGTCGACATAAGTACTTGCGCTCCTTCAAAGGGTTGTGCCACTGCCAGCGGCCAGCAGACATTTTTATCTTGAGTTCAGCCCCTTGGGGCTATTGAGAATTACAACACCTACATGTCTGTGTTTCTGCAAGCAAAGCCGCTGATTACCTGTCAGAGCAGACACATTTACTGTACAGCCTGATGTGACCGGCAGGCAGTCGGAGAACTTCTGGCTTTTCTTGGTGGCTTCAGGCAGCTACTTACTGTAAGGTTTTGAGCATCCGGTTGCCTTCTCTTATCTTTTACCGTGTAATACCTGATGCGAAAGAGACCCTGTCATTTTGCCCACCCAAATAGATAGAGAAAACACTTCCTGGTAGCCTCGAGAGTGGAAAAGCCCGTGGTCTCGACTTGTCTGTAGCTCCAGGGCTTAATAGGCGAGGTGAACAAAAGGGGATTATTATGTATTAGCTGTGGGACTGGAGAGGGGAAAGGGGTGTAAGTGGATTGAGACTGCAGACACTTTGTGGAATAACACAATTAGAATTGGAATTACAGATTAACAGGATGTCTCCACTCTCTCCATCTCCCTCCATCTGTGTCTTTCTATTCATCTTTGACCCTCATCCTCCGCCCATTCTTTTTGCTTCTTTGCTCTAACTTTTACTCCGTCTTCACAGACCTCCAGGACTGACGGGCAGCCCAGTCATCTCAGATATTTCCCTGATCCGTCTGTCGCCCCACGCAGCACCCGGGACGGGTGAGTCACCGTTCAGCCCTCCGCATCATTACGTCAGCCCCCACATGGAGCACTACCTACGCTCAGTGCACAGCAGCCCCACCCTCTCCATGATCTCAGCGGCCCGAGGACTGAGCCCTGCTGAAGGTAAGATTCACCAAGATATTGACTATGATAGCTATCTAATATGTACATGATCTGTGTTGCTAATACCAGAGCTAAAGAAAAATCATCACACTCACACACACAGAGCACTTTTTTGTGTGTGAGTGCTGTGTGGACTAGCCAGACCCTCCTCCGCAGCGCTGTGAAGGAAGGTCTGGCAATGTGAGACTACTCTTCGCCCTATTACATTTGCACTACTCAGAGAAACTGCAGCTGTCAAGCAAATTCCTCTTCTTTTTGTTCTTAATGGTGGTCTGCAATCCTTGTTAAAGTGTATTATCCCATCCTACTGGGCTGCATTGTCTGGTGAATTTGGAGAATCATTTTCTCTTACATTTACAACACAAATCTGGAAACACATTTTCGTTGTAGATTGTACACATGTATACAAGTTCATACACACACTTGTGTACAAAGTACATTTACTCACCTATGGCAGCCAAGCACTGGAGCAGAATATGAGAAAGACATGCAGATACTTCTCACATGCTGTCATTCACTTGTGTTCGTATAGAAGCCTAATATGTGATTGACTTCCAGTGCCCGGGCAAAGGTGTTCATCCATAACCACTCTCATACCCAGACACTCAGCCTTAGTCTTCTTATGATGTATGCGGTGTTCTTAATACGAAGAACAAACTGCGAGTGATTTGGAAAATCTTTTGCATGGCGCCTATTCTGCAGCCGCTTCGACCGGTTAACATTAAGGAGGTGAGATTAGAGTTGAGCGGGTTCCGAATTTAAGTATCCTGCTCACTATAAACCAACTCCGTCTGCTTGGCCACAGCTCACCGCATACACACTCTAGTTTACACAGTTGATTATTTAACTGGCTGTGATAATTAGTCTCGCACCTTACACATTCCACTACGTGAGGTACTGAAGCACACCTTTCATCAAGCATGTTATGGTGTTTTTGCATTTGTGTGCAATGCATGCTGGTGATTTGCGGGTGTATCCGGGATACACTTTGCGGTACGGGCAACTTCCCTGCTCGTTCGTGTATATATGTGTGTGTGTTGTGTGTGTGTGTGTGTGTGTGTGTGTGTGTGTGTGTGTGTGTGTGTGTGTTTGAGCAGGAGAGAAACCATGGAAATCAGCACAGAAAAAAAAACGTGACTACACTATTGAGTTCACACGATGACAGACCTGTCCTCGCTCCCCCTGTTCAAACAACAGGTTAGAGAAGTGAGGAGCCACAGGCCTGCATCCAGCACCGATAAATCACCAAGTGCACGCTGCTGGCAAGTAATGCCTCCCCTCCTTTCAAGAGAAGCAATGCGGAAGAGATGCTGTCACTGATAAAGTAAAGCAAGGAAGTATGGCACCAAATGGAGGGCACTGTGCAACTCTGCAGAACATAAATAAAGTCTATGGAACTGCGGAGCTCAGTGGAGCGTGTGTAAACCCTCTGATAGGGATACCTGGGTGCCAGCCGTGTAAAACACTAACTGTTTAAGGAATACTCAAAGCTGGAAGATTACTAGAAAATTGCACACAAGTAGAAGTACTTGTGTAAAAATGTACTTTAGCTTTAGGTCGTAACTTTTTTATATTATAGAATGTCCGTTACATTTAAGCCATTGCCAAATGAGTTGCTACAAAGCTAATTAAGACTATCAGCTCCACACAACTCTCTCTGGATTTCTCAGTATGACTATTTTCAGAAGATTGTGGCGTCCGATGACTTTCGTGCGCAGAAAATTGAGTGAAGATAATGACCTCTCCTTAAGAGTCCATCATGTTTTTTATTCCTCCGTAGCCTCCTTGGTAAGTACAATAACTGTGTGGAGGAGGGGTGGGGGTGGTGCGCGATCACGGAAGGCTTGTATCATGTGGCTGCGCCGACGATGTTGTTGTTCCTTAGAATTCCTCATGGGGGTGACAGAAACTACGCACCATAGCTTTAAATAAATACATTTCATTGCAATGTTGTGCATGTATGTACTGTTCCCTAACTGCTAACACCAGCCACCAGGTGCAACCACTGTTCCACACACACCCTGACTGAATGTGTAAAATTGCAATTTCTAAAGATAGTACACAAAAAACGACTTTGTTACAGTAATGAGTAAATGAAATCAGTTACTTCCAACCCTCCTTATACTATATCAATTACCATGATCCCTAGTGTAATGCCATACTCATTGTGACATCAAATGACACTCATGTTCACCTCAGGATGAATTGTAATAACTGTGGTGCCCCCTTTAAAGGTTCTGAGCAGTTCAAAGTGCCCATATTATGTTCATTTTCAGGTTCATAATTGTATTTTGAGGTTGTACCAGAATAGGTTTACATGGTTTACTTTAAAAAAAAAAAACTATATTTTTGTTATACTGCACATTGCTGCAGCTCCTCTTTTCACCCTGTGTTCAGGTCTCTGAGCTACAGAGTGAGACATCTTACTGCTGTAACATCTTTGTTGTCGCACATGCTCAGTAGCTAGGTAAGGATCACATCAGCTAGCTGGCTGTTTAAACAACTTTGGTCAGTTACAAGGCAGGATTAGCTGGGAGACTTCTTCTAAACGAGGGTGCACATGTAAGTAGTTCTTTTGTAGATTATGGTGAACTAGTGTGTGTTGTAGCAGTGTTTTGCCATTGATAACGAGCTAGCATATGCTACGGTTAGCCCCTTCGTTTCGGCTAGTGACGTAGAAAGCCCTGAACAGCTCACCCAGAGACTGAAGGCAGGTTACATTCAGAAACCGTATCTCACTCAAAACAGCATGGATGTTTTTTTTTCAAGTTTGTATGTGTGTGGAAGCACCAGAGACACAAAATAACACCCCAAATCCCAGAAAAAGTGATTTTTTTAATAATATGGGCACTTTAATACTGGAACTATTTTCTTTTCACAATAGTTTCACATGCTCACAACCAGGTCTGTCGGTTATCTGTGGGTCATGATCTCTGAAAAGAGACATTGCTGTTGAGTTTTTCAAATGTATTTTTTGGGGGCTTTGCGCACCACAAGCCGAGTGCCATCAAGTTCCTTTATATTGGAGAGAAGGCAGACAACACTAGGCAACTTACACCAAAACTATCTAGACTGATAAATAGCACTATAGGTAAAAGGAAAAATATTTAATTTCAAATTTTGGTGTGGAACTGTCCCTTTAACTTTCCATCTTTCACCATCGTCAGGTCAAAATTTAGATTTGTTCAATACCTTAGTTTATAACCATCAAACTAATGACATTCCCATCTGTGAACATGGAAAACATACCTACTTAACATCAGATCAGCCTATTGGCATTGTCACTTATTTTAGCATATGGCTCAAAGCACCACTGCACCTACGTACAGTAGAGCCCCACAGAGCCACTAGCATGGCTGCAGACTCTTAAGCAGTGTCTGACATGATCACATCCTATTTACTATCTATATATATATATATATATAACACACAACATTACCCTACACCATTTTGTTACACTGTGAAATGCATGTACTATATAGTACAAAATCTAAATTTACTCCTAAAGTAAACTGCTCAGCCTTTCCCCTTATCGTGGGTTGTGAATGAGTGGGCGAGGGAGTGAATTCAGACACAGCTTTAGTATTATTTCACTACCACTAGGTGTTGTGTGTGGGGAAAAATGTTTTTTTTACCAGTGTAACTTTTGTCTGATTGTTTTGGGACCATTGGAGGAGTAGCTGTCATCCTCTGTGTTCATAAGTGAGGTCACACACGCACTGAAACAAAACGCGACTCTGCAGAGGTGGTAACGTGATCTGGCAGCCGTGGAGAAACTAAAGGAATATGGCCGGCTCGCTGCTGCAGGAGCACAGACACACTGCCTGTGCACTGTTACCACAGCCATGGCCTAATAGGTTCTGATGGATCCAGATTTTTTGGTGGTTATGTGTGCGCCAATGTGTATGTGAGGGTGGGGGAGGCTGAGGTTTTTGCTCCCCCAATATCCCACTTGGCCCCCAACCAGTGATCCCAACCCCCTCTTCCCTCTGTTTCCACCAGCATGCATATTAATCCACCATCGGCCCACACACCCCTCCCCACTGGGGGAGGAAGGGAGAGCAGGAAATGGAGGAAAGGGGGGACACAGGCACAGATAGATGTAGGAAAAAAGGAAAACCAATCCATCCCTCACTATTATAGTTCTTGACACGTTTAAATGTGGCTTCACTGGGTGCAGGTGTTAACACATTTTACGTCAATATTACCGTTGCACATGCAGCGTTAAAGGCTTCCTCAGCATTATGAGTGTGCATCTGCGTGCACCTGCACTCTGTGTATGACTTCAGCCTGTCAAACTAAGTGCATACACAACACCAGAGAAGTGCAGGAATGTGGTATTCACCCAACCCCCCCACACACACACACACACACACACACACACCCCTTTCTGCACTGATCCATCTCTCCCTCTGCTTCCTTTACTCCCTAGAGATACTTTCCCACAGCCCAGCGAGCCTCAAAGACATCAGACATCTTTTATCAAAAGCCTCATGCCCCGGGGCATGCACGCAAGCACAAATCTTCAAATCTGTAAAGCAGATCACTCGTCTCCTCCGTTGAGTCCTTCTCGCGGCCTTTCTGTTCTAGTCTTTGTTTTGTCATTCTGTCAATGGTTATGTCAAATGACAAAATCTAACTGTATTTTGCTCAGCCTTGTCAAAATGCATCACTTCACGGGTTATGACCACCGTACTGAAACACCAGCAGGAATTACTTGACAGAACTTACCTCTCAGGGTTTTCCCTGCCATTACACAGCTTATATCGCCTTTCAAACCAAGCATGGTTTGTGCTGCCCTTGCCATTCACAGCACATTCACAGCACATTCACAGCGCACTTTGTCCCAAGTTCAACCAGGTAGATGCAGCGAACGCCGTTGTGGTGTGCCGCAAGCCACTGAAAACAATGGGGTTTAGAGCGCTGTGGTGCCGCTGCTGCATTTGGTCTAACGGTAGGTTTCCACACAGCGAAATTTCGCTTTGCTCTCATTGAGGTTGAATGGAGACGAAATTCGCCCTGATTGAGCGAGATGAGAGCGAATCGCCGAGGGGAGCGAAATAAAGTTGACGAAAGTTTAACTTTATTCAAATGAGGACCACTCGAGAACCAATCAGGTCCGCGTGTTTGTGTTTGGAGGCGGGAGTTACAAAAAAAGTCTGACCAAGATGGCGGAGGTCATCAGCGCAGTATCATGAAAATTTTGATGTGATTAAAATGTTTCTACACGAACATCGGTACTTCTATCAACACGAATTGTGTTTTATATGACACACAAACTTAATTAGGGCACATACACCACTAAATAGATCACTGTATATGTTAGTTTAAACACTCGAACTTTTCAGCTAGCCGACAGGCTAATCGCTAGCATGTTCGGACATTGGATTTCATTGTAGCCATTGTAGCTACTTGTGCATTTGTTTGATTACATGTTTTATTGGCAAACATTGACACTTGTAGCAACACGGATTGTTGTTTATATGTCACACGAACTTAAACAGGGCGAACACACACCACCAAATAGACCACTGGAGATAGTTTAAACACTCAAAATGATTCAGCTAGCCGACAGGTCACCCGCTAGCATGTTCGGACATTGCATTTCATTGTAAGCATAGCAAGGCAGCTAGGCTACATAGCCAGGTTACCAGAGCATTTATGAGCTAACATTTTACCGGTGGTTTGCTGCTGTGCATTTTTACCGCCCTGTCTTCTGACAGCCCGGGACATTTAAAAAATGTTGCGGTCTTGCGTGTTGTTTTCGCGACCACGCCCCCCGAGGCAAACTTTCGCTGGCCGAAATTCGCGAGGTGTTTCGCTGTGTGGAACCCTACCGTAAAGGGCCCTTTAGGGAGAGGAGAGAGGGAGGTGTCTGTGTCGGTGAACTAGCCGTAAGGTTATAGCTGTGAGCATAGCAGCGCAGTGTTTACAGTTTATCTGTCGGTAAATAAATGCTACAACTTCTCAAGGCCCAAGCCAAGTTCCTGTGTCTTGCTTGCTACCTGCTAGTTAAAGTGAAGGCAGTTAGCCACGGAGCTAACCAGTAATCTCTCCCT
This sequence comes from Perca fluviatilis, assembly GCF_010015445.1. Lineage (NCBI taxonomy): Eukaryota > Metazoa > Chordata > Actinopteri > Perciformes > Percidae > Perca > Perca fluviatilis. Next base: position 471,586 of record NC_053123.1, on the reverse strand, counting down.
TGCTGCAACCGACAATCACCAAACCTTATGTAAATAATTGTGCGATGATGTCCCTGATATGCAGAGTGCATGTCGTCATCTGTACTTAACACACTATTATTTCAACTAGAGAAAAATTAACCTGTCATCTCCTATTTGTTCCTCACATTTCTGCTGCAGTGACCCACGAACACCTGAAGGAGCGCGCCCTGTTCAGCCTCCCCCCTCCACCGCCGGGGGCCAACCCCACAGAGTACTACCACCTGATGGCCAGTGCCAGCCAGCGGAGCCCGTACGGCGACCTGCTGATGCAGAGCAGTGCAGCAGCGGCGGCAGCTGCAGCGGCTGCAGCTCATCTACCGGATTACATCAGCCCCGTGGATGGTGAGGATCAAACAGTGTGTGCTTTGTTGCATTTTGACAGAAATGTAACTTAAGGTGTTTTACTACATATTACTACAGATGCACAGTCCAGCGTAACAGCACATTGGCAGTTAAAGCTTATTAATCATATCTTATTCCAGTTACAAATGTAACTTCATCCTTTCTGAATGCTTAGAAATCTGTGCACATCCATTATCCATCCATTTTACTCCTAGTAAAACGCAGCGTATTTGGGTTTCACTGGGAGACTCTGACTCCTGAAATTGACAGTCAGCAAGATTGTTTCACTATAAGACGTAACACTCTGTTGGGTCTTTGGCCTTTTGGCAACTTACTTAAAGGTAAAGTAAGTGATGTTAATCCAATACACTTTTTGTCAAATTCAGTGAATATCTCCTCACGGTCACCTAGCTTTCTATTTTCTGTGTGCGCTGAAAAAAAATCCGGTGTAATACACAGCCCTGGCTTTTGAAATGGAAAACAAACACAAAGGAGTGCACGAGCCACAAAACACTATTCCAGCCAATCGGCAACAGGCGGCGACAGTTGATGGAAGGGGCGTGGAAGAGGGGGGGGGAGGCAGCATTTGAATGTGCCGGCCTGTAGCTATCTGTCCGTGAATCTGGTGGGAGGGGGGGGGTTGTATTTGTTTGGCAGTTGAGTTCAATTATCAACAATCTTTGTGCAGAATCACTTACTGTACCTGTAAGGTATCAATGCTCAATAGTTACAGCTGATATGATTCGCAACGAGTGGTGGTGGTGATATTAAAAAGACAAACTCATCTGATTAACACAGAGCTGTGACACCCTTCACGCAAAAGGAGCTGGCAAACTTTTCAAGTGAAGCCTTTTTAACTGGCAATGGGGACGGTCATCGCTCACTTTTAGTGATTCACCCGCTACACCTGAAGTATTTGCACATTATCAAATACAGGGAGGAGGGCCAGAAGGTTCAAGAGATCCGTTAGCCTTGGAGCTTAGCAAATGTGGGTATTTTATAAACTTGGAACCAGATCCAAAAGAGAAGGGAATGCAACGCGTACTGAATCACCATCATGATACTGTATGTCAGTGGGATATTTTCATGTAAAAGTATTATTCATTATCTCTAATTAACTCCCATCCCAGTAATACTAAAGCACATGCATGCCTTTCATCCCCGGTACAAGAGTAACAGCAGATTTAACAGCCATCTTGCCCTTTGTTCTCAGCACCAAGCATGTTGATACCATCCTCTTATTCTTCCTCTAGAGGCTTTTTCACGCAAGAGTTCCCCACATCAAAGCCAGTGGAGCTTTTTAGACTTATATGTAGCATGGGGGCCGCAGCTAGTTGAGGGTTGAGGGTGCATAAACACTAAAAGCCCCAAGGCCAGGCGCTCGTAAAAACATGTGTTACTTTAGAGTCTCTCATTCTGATGGTGTTTCAGGTGTGTTTCTACTGTTACTATGGGTAACATCCTACAAAACAAATCCAGGGTAACTATTAAAAAAAATTGGCAGCATGAAGAGAATATGGCTGTGTGAGGCAAAGGAATGTTACCCTGAGACCTTTGTGTCTGCTCTCTGTGTCAGGCAGTTAAGGCAGAGATTAACCTCAGTGGGCTGCATGCGCTGTCCACTTAATGGCAGGGATGAGGCAGCTTAACACTCACACACACACATACACACAGTGGCGAACAAGAAAACCAACAGCCAGGCAAATGCTCACAAACTCATACACGTGTTTGCACACAAACTCACAGAGGCCAGCCTGTTCTTTCAAGCCAGTTAGAACCGCTGCCCTCTATCAAGATGACGGTCAGGCACCAGAACAGACGTTTGATTTCAGCAGCGAAACGCATCCAAGAAACCTTCAGACCTTATGAATGGGGAATAGAAAGAGCCCAGAGTGGAAAAAACTGTCCGTGAAAGTCAGCCTTTTCGATGCCTGATAATCAAATACTCCCCTTGGCACTGACGCCCGCCCTGCTCCAGGAGCACTCGCTCTTTCTTTCATCCACCAACCACCCACCCAGAAAAAGAAAACGGCCCCAGTGCTTTCACTGCTGCAGTGTCACACTCGTGACTGCATGACACTAATGCAGGCATCCACACGCACAGGTAGGAAAAGACAACAGAGAGAACAAAAGTGAATCAGATACGGGATCGTTTGGCAATTAATCTTTGAAACGGCCTCAATCACTTAGTCAAACACGGCGGTGCTGAAAGGGACCACCTCTCCTCCCTCCTCCTCCAACCACCTCAGTGACCGCTGCTGTGCTGCCTTGCCCACACTTGTTTGGCAAGGCTGTTTGCTCAAATAGCCACATAGCCCCCACCCCCACCTCTCTCCTTTCCAACCCAGTGTCCACACTTGATGCCACCATCCCGGCAGCTTTTATTTAGTGTTGGACCATGCTAGGAGTGATGTGGTCAGTTTTAGGCAACACTACCATTTTGGTGGTTCTTCCATTGCGGCCTCCAGACACAGGGCCCATATTGACCAAGGCGGCCAGCTAATGGTCATCGCGGGCAGCCTTGGCTTGAATCAAAGGCCTTATTTACTGCCAGAGCATGGGAGGAGGAGCGGTGGCAGAGGTGGCAAATATGTGCTTCATCCCTTACCGTTAGTTTTGGAAGGCAGGGCGGATAAAACCCATATTAAAAATCAATTTATGCACTAATATTTAGCAGACCCACCGCAAAAACTGGGAGCCCTCAGTGAACCCATAGTATGGCTTCTCACCCGCCTCCCCCTCCTGCCCCTGTTTGTCCTCTGGATAAGTGAATTGCGAGGCTGAACCAGGAAACACTGAATGCTGCTGTGCAGAATTGCCAGGGGGGGATTGACAGGGCTGCAGGTCTTACCATTCCACTTATGCGTTTTAGGATTTACTGTTGGGCACGCCTCAAGTCGGACACTTACACACAGGAATTTTTCAGTTATATGAAGGAGACATTTAAAAATCATGCCGTGATGAAGTGCCACAACTACAGGCCGCGCTGCAGACTTTGGGAAACTTCTTTTCATGTCCTCAGTTAAAACACAAAACCCACCCAGCAGAATGGTTGTTTGAGCCACGTGTGTCATCATGGTAAAACGTGGTCCTGGAGACAACTACTGTAGAGGGAAGTACCACAAAGCCAGTTATGAGTACTTTGCCAGGTGGTTATATGTCTGTGGACAGATTTTGTCACAGAGATAGTGTTGCAACCATGCAAGATGTGTCACGAAACGTTACATATGTGAAGTTGACACCTGTTTGAAGACAGAGTTGGAAAATGGGTGTGGTCCGAGCAAGGGTGCCGGATGTAAGGGGGTAGGAAATAGGGAAGGTGCCATCCAGTCACTGTTCCATTATTAATGTGACTACTATCACCACTGTTCATCACACCCGAGGTTTCTTCCCAAGAGGGAGTTTTTCCTCGCCACTGTCGCACTGCTTGCTCTTGAGGGAATTACTGGAACTGTTGGAAGTGGGAACGTACTCTTTGTAAAGTGTCTCGAGATAACTTATGTTATGATTTGATACTATAAATAAAATGCCATCCCATTTTAAGTTCCAGGCCCAATTTGGCGTCCAGGCTGATCCTATCGCAGTTTTTTTTTTTTTATTTGTTCCAAGCATGCCAACTTACTGTTCCACCTGACAACGACATCATTAGCCTTTCGCTTCACCGCTTCGACAATGGAACACATTATAGAGGAGGAATTTTGGTTTGAATACATTATTTAATCATACAATGTTAAATGGCCTCTAATTTAAACATGTGCCTCTTGATACCATTTGGGGCAAAGAAAATAACACTATAGGAGAATATGAGAGAGATGACTTTTATAGATGCCATTTATTTCTATCAGAGAAGTCATTCCACCATTTACCTGGACATATTTATATTTGGGTCTCTGAAACCAGATGGAAGAAAGACAGGGAAACAGTAATTCCAATGTGGGTGAAAAGACTTTCAAACATGGTAAGTGTTAGCATTGGTACACCACCACTACTGTAAGCACAAATAAAGTCACATTATGGTATTTTATATTGGGAGGCATTCAGAAGACGTTTGTATATGAGCGAGCAGATATGTAAGGGGTGGGTGGGCAGAGAAATATCAGAGAGAGTATCAGAGAAAAAGCAGCGGCCAAAGTAAATGTCTGCCATCCCGGGGAAAAAGATTTTAGTGTTGATGCAGCGGAGGGAGATAGATTTGTGTACTGATGTGGTGGTGAGGAGTGAGGGGGTTGGGGGTTGGGGGGGAGGTCCCCTCAGACTGCATATGCAAACACTTACTTATATGTTGCTTCATGAGCACATAGGTGAAAGTGTGTGCATAAACACACAGGCAAACACAACGGCAGCTTCGGGCTGGACACTGGGGGCTCATAGAGGATTCAGCACAAGCCCCCTCGCTAATAAAATTCACAGTGTTAGTATTAGTGAGATTTAGCAGGGAAAATAAACATTTTCCAAATCCAACTGGCCCGTGGGGTGGCGAGGCTGGCTGAAGATGTGGAGACCTGGGGCACTGCTGGCACCAACTCAAGTTGTGGTGGTGGTGTAGGGGGTAGACTTTGCTGAGGTCTGCCTCACCCTAGGCAAGGTCAGGGTGAACAAGCCAAAGATTATCCAGAGAAGCAAACTGTAGGACATAGAGTAGGGTTTCTGCTAGTCTATATCGACGACGTTTCATTTCCGGGATTGCTCCGGTGCCACCGGAAATTCCGCCAGATGTCCCTACTTTTCAGCCGCTCTCTTTGTGTTGGCGTTCTAAACTCCGGCTGATTTGTGAGGACTATGGTTAACTGCTCCTCAGATCTCTGCAGGGTAAATCCAGACAGCTAGCTAGACTATCTGTCCCAACGGAGTTTTCTGTTGCACGACCAAAACAACTTTTGAACGTAGACGTTCTGAGACTATTTTGCAGAGGCTATGTCATTGTGTCCTGCACTTAGCGATTATGATTGGTCTAAAGAAATGTTAATAAATCAGAGCATGTTTTTCTCCCATCCCGGAATGCTGTGTGGACTAGCCAGACCCTAGACTAGGTTTCTGCTTACATAACGATGTTGCATAGCTTGGAAGCCACTGTAATTTCTACCTTAACTATTGTTGATGACACGTTAACCAGTAGAATAAGAATCAGAATCAGAAATATTATTAAAAAATTATTTAATAGAAGCACTCTGGCTGCTGTTAACTTGACCTCGAGAGATCTCTTGGATTCTTCACCAGTGGTGTCTTTGTAAGGGGGTTTACCATGTTGGGGCTCCCTTGTCCCTCCCTATGTACACACAAACGTGTCTGCAAAACCTTACCATGCATGGCAGCTGAATTCGCAAAATATCACAAGATCATGCAAGAATCGCTGAAACTGATCACCTGCCAAGTATTTTTTGAAAGTGCCTTCCCTCACCCAAACAGTTTCCAATGACAATTCGCATTTTTACACGCCAAACACATTGGACTGACCTGCTGCTTGTCAAGAGAGCTTAAAACTGGTCAGAGCGGCATTGATTAACAAGATTTGAGTTTGCGGCAGCTGGTGTAATGTTATCAGCTTGCTAACATTACATCCATCACATCATCTTCCTCAGGAATAGTTTCTCCCTCTAGCTTGTGAATTTCATCACTGTCTCCACTCTCAGACAATGTAGTCGTTTTGACAAAGTTATGTGTGTGCACAACAAGCAGGTAGGCTACTAGTTTCATTCAGTCCATTTCACACCCCTGCACGGACCTTATGGGTTATGGAATGAGAGAAATTCTATGTTTTAGGGAAGTGCCTATGTTGCCTGCTAAGAGGTGGCCGTGTGCTCGGGGCCAGGATGACACTGAGAGCTAGCTGCTTCGGGGGATTAGCACAACCCTCCAATTAAAGTGTTTTCATTTTCCACAAAGCCATTTCAGTTAAAACAGCGCAGGCAAACGCTTAAAATAATCACACACATACACAGTCCTCACTCTCATCCTTTTTAATATGTATTTTTTTCTTTACTGTATCGATGTGCACTGGAGTGCCTGTAATTATGACTTTCTATATAAATCCAGATCCCACAATTACAACCAGCCCATGTTGCAGTCCCACACACTCCCATACACACACACATACACACACACACACACGCCATATTACCACATACTGCCGCGCCACCATGGCCTGTGCAACATCTGTTTTCTCACTCGCTGCCGGAACCTGCTCACCCTTTCAATTATAAGTGCCATCTATAAAACACTCCTTTACCAAGTGGTGAGAGTTGTGTGTGCACGTTTGTGTGAAATTTGTTCCAGGTAAAATTAGGTTACACCATTGGAACATGACTGTGCTAAACAAAACTAGCTTGTTTGCACCTTAGCTTTAGGAGAAGCAACATTATAGACAGTGAAGCTTTTGTTGCTGGAGGCGTTAAGAATTCCTCTGAGCTGAGGCTGATGTATGGATTGAGGGGGTGGTTTGACGATGGAGGTAGAGGGCGGTGTTTTGGGCACACTTCCCAGAAGGGTGAGGCAGGCGCCAGGCTACCAGGCCACCAGGCTGTGAGGCCTGTTTCCTGCTTTATAAAGGGGAATATTAATACACTTATCTCCCATTAAATCTGTTGGCGAGACAGCAAGCTCGCCTCACTGCAAAAACAGAAAAACCCTGCAGCCATGCATAGCTTATCAGAATGAACTCCTCATTCATGACAATCCATGGTCCCAAGTGGAGGATCGCCTGCCTCTCTACCCTCTATGTTTTTTTCTATCACTCCCCTCCCACCTCCCTCCTTTACTCCATCCCCTTTTCTTTATGTGATTAACCCTTGTTTATGTGATCCTGTTAAAATCAATCTAAAATAAAAACCATAACAGCTGGAGCAGTAATTTCTTTCGGAGCAGAAAGCTAATATAAGGCTTCTGTCTTTCGCATCATTACGCTGTACGCTCATGATGACGTCATCACGTTACGTGACCGTCCGGTGACACCATTTCTATTGGAGATGAAACTATCAAAAGACCTTTACACTCTACTCATTAAAATTATCATATCTCAAAAAGTAAAACATGTACATAGTTCAAATAACTTCTGTAATGTTAAGGAATATTTTGGTCGTGTTTTTACATTTACAATATGTTTTATTTGTTTAATTGGTAAAAGTTGATGCAAAAAAAAAAAAAGGTTTAAGACTTTTATTAATAATCATGTTTTTTTATTTAAATACCATTTTAACTTAGTTTGTACTGATTTTAGGGACATTAAACATTTGAAGATACTCCAAAAAAATGACATCACAATATTAAAAAATACCAATGTAGGCACTGGAGAACCGTTTCTATAGCAGAGTACAACGGGTTAACCAGAGATGACACATTTATTTATTTATTGGCCCGACTGTAAAGAGGCACATTCCTGAGGACCGTTTGTTGTTTTTGCCAACTCTTTCATACACGACACTATCATATCTACCACTCTTTTTTTATTTAGGCCCCCAACTACTGTCGTCTTCCGTGCCGGGGGCCTTTTAACTAAGTGCATATGCTTCTGCTTTACGACTTGCCACCTCCAAACATAATAGTTTTGGATCCTGGTTTATGGCTGTAGGTCTGGCGCGGTGATTATGGCGGTGCCTGGATTCATTTTGCTCGAGGGGTTTGTGAGTTCCACCAGCAAAGAGTCGGGGATTGACTACATATTGACAGCAGTGAAGTTGGCGTGTAGCAAATGTGTGCTTAGGTGAGTTGTGATGGGCCTATTAGGAGTTTCCTGCCTCTCGCGCCTCTGATGATGTCTGCTGTAAGACCTAATTACACGAGTGCACAAAGACACACATGCCAGTCCTGCTCTCCGTCCCCTCACACTGTGAAGCAGCACCTGTTGGTCCCAAGCAAGTGTGGGAGTGGGAGCTAGCTATGTACATGCCCCAGAAATGTAAAAGAAATAAATGCACTCGAATGATGGGCTCTCAGTATGTATGGAAAAACAAATAGCCTTCTCTTTAAGTTCATGGGAAAGTAATCTCCCCCGTCATTTTCTTGTGATTTTTTTTCAATGTGAAAAAGAAAATAGTGCAACAGCCAGGTCTAGCGGAAGGCCATGAACCCACCTTTGTGAGTCAGCCTTGTTCTTTTTTTAATGGTATTCTGAGATCAATTTGTTTAAATTGCCTCCATTTAACTTCCCCAAGTACAGCGGTCTGAAAGAGATTGCTATCACAGTAATTACTGAGAATGATTGGGGGCGATTCATTATGCATAAGAGGATGCAAATGTTAAATAGGGGAGCTGTGTGTGTGTGTGTGTGTGTGTGTGTGTGTGTGTGTGTGTGTGTGTGTGTGTGTGTGTGTGTGTGTGTGTGTGTGTGTGTGTGTGTGTGTCTGAGAGATGCAAGAGATAGAGTGTAGCTTAGCGTGGCTGTGACCTGGACTACAATGCTCAGGGCTGAATGTTCCTTCTAACATGGTCCAGCGTAACTGCTGGTTTCTTTTCAATTCAATTCAATTCAATTTTATTTATAGTATCAAATCATAACATAAGTTATCTCGAGACACTTTACAGATAGAGTAGGTCTAGACCACACTCTATAATTTACAAAGCCCCAACAATTCCAACAATTCCAGTAATTCCCTCAAGAGCAAGCAGTGCGACAGTGGCGAGGAAAAACTCCCTCTTGGGAAGAAACCTCGGACAGATCCAGGCTCTTGGTAGGCGGTGTCTGACGAGCCGGTTGGGGGTGTGATGAACAGTTTCTTTTGAGGGCAGGCAGAGATTTAGTGGAAGTACGAGGTATTTACACATTAGTTCTCTTGTCTGTTGACTGTGAGCCACGAAAGTTGGGTCCACAAAGTTCTTAATACTGCACGTTAGACATCATATAAATTTTTTGGCAAGCGGTTGATTTCCCGTACCGTCTTCCATTGAGATAGCAATGCTAAAACGTCTGACGTTGTCTCCGTTGTGTATCTGTGTGTTTGTGTCCAGTGTCACGTTTCTCCAGCCCACGGCTGACACCGCGACTGAGCAGGAAGAGGGCACTGTCTATCTCCCCGCTGTCAGATGCCAGCATTGATCTGCAGACCATGATCCGCACCTCACCCAACTCTCTGGTGGCCTACATAAACAACTCCCGCTCCAGCTCAGCCGCCAGCAGCTCCTATGGACACCTATCCGTTGGAGGGATCAGGTAGTTAGACACTGCACAAGCACACATATCAAGCAACTACAACACGCATATATATATTTATATATATATATATATATATATATATATATATATATATATATATATATATATATATATATATATATATACACATTGGGGTGGCAGTAGCTCAGTCCATAGGAAGTTGGGTTGTAGTGTGGACTGGTAGCTGGAGAGATGCCAGTTCACCTCCTGGGCACTGCCAAGGTGCTCTTGAGCAAGGCACCGTACCCCCTCCCCCCAACCGCTCAAGGCGCTGGTCCAGCACTGGCAGCCCACCCACTCTGACATCTCTGCATTTGCACATGTGTGTGTGTATTTCAGGCCTGTGTGTAGTGATTTCTAACAAACAGAGTGTAAAATTGTAATTTCCCCACTGGGGATCAATAAAAAAAACTATAAATTAAATAAAAAATGTACAGGCATTGAGCATATTGTGCTGACTGATTTTATTTAAAATTCCTAGAATGCTAGTTTCAATAGCTGTCTTTTACTGGAATCCAATGATGCAGATTTACCACTGACAATAATTGATAGTACTTTAAAAAGTGATACTTTTTTCAAGTGCTACCCTTTTTGTATCCTACTGTATCCCATACCTGTCAAGTATCCCGTTTTGGCCGGGAAAGTCCCGTATTTTACTCTTCTTTCCCGCCATCCTCCCGTATTAGTATTTTCCCGTAAATCTCCCGTATTTTAACCTGCGTTATTAAAAAATAATAATACCCCGGGCCCGAGCGGAGCAAAAAAGAGAAAAAAAACAGAGCTTAAGCAATAAGCAAAACTTCTGAAGACTTTACTATGCATTCCCCATAGCAATGCACGTTGAGAAAGGGTGTTTAGCATGGTACGAAAGATTGTTACAGAGAATAGGATGACGATAGACCACAGAACTGTTTGCGCTCTACTCTCATGTAAAATGAACCACTCTGGCCCAGCCCACAAATACACTCCTTCCAAAACAGTCTTAAAGAATGCAAAGTCTGCAACAAATTTGTACAATAACTCAATAAAGAAAAGTTATGTGAAATTAAAAGAAAAACTGTAAAAGAAAAGCAATATGAAATGAAAAGAATGTGTGGAATGAAAATAAAATGTAAATGTAAAGACAAGCATAAATTGTAAATGTTTTCAGCATTCTGCATCAAGTGGTGATTTTAGCTTTCTTGTACACCTGTCTTAAAATGTAAGGAGCTTGGTTGGGGTGGTGGGACTGCTCGAGGTGGGCACCGGAAAATTTCCCTTATTTTCAAATCCAAAACTTGACAGGTATGATATCCAGTGAAGCCAAACCTTTAAGGGACTGTCACATTTGAACCGGCTTGTGAATTTTGACTTTTGAAATTTGTTTTCAGCTGTCGGTTGGATTTAAAAAATGTGAACCTTGAGCTGCAAATTTTTCAGGTGCTTGACGCATTGCATTTGTTGAAATAAAACCAGTGACAAAATGCTGTTTTTCTGTGTCCCATTTCCCTTTTTTATAAAATTTAGCAGCCTTGTTGTCAGTAGTTACAGTATACAAGAATAGATGTTATATGCTTTACAAATGTTGTCTTCTTCCTCTGTGCTACAAGAGCTCCATTGTTGTCCAAAAAACTATTACAAACACATAAATCATCCCCACTGGGTAACATACAGTATATCTTTACCAAAACCATTGGCATTGAGTTATGCTCACAAACACCATCCTGCTGCTGCAAATACTCACTATTGCTCCAAATGTGTATTAATCCGTTGCTTAAAATAGTCCCCAACAAATGCGCAATTTACTCCTGTTTGAGTCATGTTTACTAAAAAAACCACAGTGCCCAGCTGTTTTGGGACATTGCTCAGATTTACTTCAGTAAAAACACAGACGAGGTAGGAGAGTCAGAAAGCACTGAGAAGACGGACTAATGCTTTGTTGGTTTTGGTCTTTTCATGGGTTTTGTAAACAATGATGGAACTATCGAATAAGGCCAGCCTCATCTACTACTCCCAAAATCAACTGATACATTCCCAAATTATGAAACCCTATCCTGTCAGCACAACAATGTCATTTTACCACATTAGCATGACAACTGTTACGATAGCAGCTTACACTGCTATGTGATACTAAGTGCAGATCTAGATCCAATTAGCATCCTAGTACCCTAGCACACTATTGTACTAGCTTACCCACCATCCCTTGGCAGTGAGGATGAGGCAAACACAGGACATGTTGGTGCAAATTAGTTGGAATTCATTGAAATGATTCTAGTGTGGGTTTAGAATTTGAATATTAGCCCTTGGACAAAAGTCTCCATTCCTACTTTCCTTGACATAACTTCTTTCCTCTCCCTTCGTGCTCAGCCCCTCGTTCAGCTTCCCTCATCCCATCAACCCGGTGGCATACCAGCAGCTGTTGTCCCAGCAGAGGAGTCTCAACGCCTTCGGCCACACACCTCCTCTCATTCAACCATCGGCGTCCTCCTTCTCTGCTCGCCAACACCCCCTCCCTGCTTCACCTATGTCCACCTCCCACAACAGCTCCAACTCTGAGGCAAACCAGGTAGGAATGGGAGCATTCATACCTTGAATATTACACTTTCTATATTAATATTATGTGCACAGATTCAAGGGCATATACACTTTCTCTTTCAATCTTTCCTACCTTACACTCACCTTCACATCATATGGATGTGTAATGTGTAGGATTGATTGATCCATCCATCCATCTTCAGCAGGAATAGGCATTCTCAAATCATTTCTGCTACCAAAACAGATGATTTTTCTTACTTTCATGTAATGCATCTGGGGGAGAGAGAGAGAGTTAGGCCATTGACTAACTAGACATGTTTAAAGCGGAGATGTGGACAGTGATTCAGTAGTCTTGACGGTCTGGGCTAAGTTTGGCATGGAAAACAGTGAGACAAAACAATGGAGAAAAATATTATTGATTGTTGATGGACAAGACCCAAAACTGGCCCATATTAAAGGTGAAAATTAGACATTTTCTGCATTTAAAAATGCCCATCGCAAGCTCACAGAGCAAAAAGCTGAAAGCTTTAAAATCAAATTTTTTAAACAAATAGTCCTAAACCAGGAACCAACATGTTAGGCATGTTGTGCTTTATACATGACTTACATAATCAATTAATGAGCAAATTCTGATGTCGATCAACTTATCAACGTTTTTTCAGAATTGAGGATAAAGGCTGGACTGTACATGTAGCAAAGTTACAAGTTGTCATGAATGAAGAATTTTTTGTGAATTGTCTCAGGGCAGAAATATGCAGGAGGCCTCCCATGTTCCATCTGTCTTCCTTCCTACTGTCTCCTCGGTCTGTCTTTATCAGCCCACTGTATACAGCACAGCATAATGTAATGTAAACTTCCCACTCAGTGAATCACTCCACCTCACACTGCTATCAGCTGCCTCCCGCCCTGTTTCAGCACACTGTCTATTGACACATTCTAAGAGTATCCATGTATCCAAGAGTATATATTTGCAACTTTTTGCGTATACGCACACACACACACACACACACAAACAGGACACACACACAAACAGGACACACCCCCATTCACACACATGCACAAACACACTCTCCGCTTCATTTCAGCAGTGATCAGAACCATATTTCCCCTCTTAGTTTCCAGCCAACTGAATGAATCATCGAGGCCCCCACAAATCCTGAACTGCACTGTAGCGTCTGGGTGGGATTAGGAGACCCCCCTCTAATATTGGACCCCCTCCAGTGAACCTCAATACACACACACACACACACACATCAATGTCATGTATCAGCTGCTTAACATTTAATATCTTTCCTTTGTTTTGGTCTTCATTAGAGCTTTGTCAGGCCTTGTGTGTCTTTCTGTCGTCTTAAAAAATCTGTTGGCAGATCAAAGCCCCCCCCAGCCTCCCAACCCTGCCGCCTTCCCCCCTCCGTACAGAGGGCAATAACTCCTCTTCTTTCATATTTCCTTGTGGCTTTTGGCGATCGTAGAGCAGTCTAAACTGTTTAGTCTCGGCGGCGGGTCAGAGTCTGACTTATGGGCCGCGGTGCCTGGTGCAACAAGGACTCCACACAACTCTTTGCAGCCGACTGTCGAGTCAAAAACAATTGCGTGGTATCACCTTGACTTTCTTATCTCTTTCCCTCCGTCGCTCTGTGTGGTGACTGTGTGGAATGTGCTGGTTTAATAAATTGAATGGGTGGTTAAATGAATAGGAGAATGAGTGGGAGCGCTAATGGATGGATGGGAGTGTAGATATGTGTTAGGATTAATGGAATTATTCATTGATATGGTATGAATGAGTGGGTCGTTGGGTCAGTGGATGGATGTTTGAATAAATGGAGACGTTTTTGGTTTCCTATATTACTATATTGGTTTACTATATTATTCTGCCTCCTTTTCTGCTTCAAGATGTCATTCAGAAAATCATATCCGCTACAGTAAAAAAAAAAACCTGTCTCTTTTCTCATCTGTCCTTCAGAATGCCAGTGGAGACCCCGCAGTCAGTAGCACAGTCAACCCATTGATCACCAAGAGGTCAAAGGTTAAGACGGAAGCAGAGGGTTCGCTGCCCATCTCACCATCCTCTCATGTAAGACAATTAAAAGAAAATAGTGGAAATAAGTAAAGAATCTGAAGTCCTGAAGAAAAAGAAAAAATGCCACATTAGATAGGATTTTTTTCAAGTTGCACTACACATTCCAGACCATTGCTTTCCTTTTTCTTGAAGAATTTACTTTTTGGATCTGCAATGACCTTAAGAAAATATTAAACAACTGCATGGATTGTTTTTTTGTGCCTCTATCACAGCTTCAGCTTCTTACAGTGGACAAATAGTCCCCACTTTACCTGCAGTTGCACATGTGCCTCCTATTATAGGTAGTGAATAAAAATGCAGCTTTAATCAATGACGAGAGGTGTGTCATGCATTGAGATCAAGCAACAACTCATTAGGATTAAGAAACAGATAAGATTAGAGAGATGCAAAGCAGTACAGACCATATTGACCACAGATTCAGGTAAAAGATGTACAGTACTCTGTGTGTGCATGCTTTTATTCTAGTCATTTACAGTATACACATTAATGGATACACACATACACATGTACAGTACTGTTTGTTAGCCCCCTTTCTGACAAAGTGCTGTCCCCTTTCTCCAGGACCACTGTGGGGGGGTCTTGGACCTGAGTGAGGATCTGGATAAAGATGAGTGCAAACAGGAGCCTGAGGCCATATATGAGACCAACTGCCACTGGGAGGGCTGCAGCAAGGAGTATGACACCCAGGACCAACTTGTTCATGTGAGTGATAGGCGTACTATCCTAATGCTACTTATTGAAAGACAGCAACTGTAACTCTATTACAGCCTGGAGACTACAACACTGGAAATTCCACTGAGAAATAGAGCTGCAAAGATTATTTGATTCATCCACGGATTTAAAAGTTTTTGAAACCAAGGACTCCTTAACTGAAAGAGAGACAGAGCAGGGACCCCCTACTACATATATTGTATTAAAATTAAGTTGCAACTAACTTGTAGGGTGGCCTAAAGCCTAAATACATACCTTTTTAATGCATAGAATACTAAAGTATTAAAATAATTGTTGCCATGATTTTATGAATCATGTTTTAATGTTAAATATGCATGTGGCACAGTGAATCCTTAGGATGAACTGTGGATGGCTACCTTAGTGACTACCTTTATAGGTAGTATATTTATCTATAGGCCAGCCTATTTTTTTTCCACAAATAGGCTGATTTATATTTGCTAATGTAACATTCATGTTAACATTTTAGGTTTTTTTTTCATTTAACTTTCAAAAAAGTAATAATAATTTGGTGGGCCCCCCTTTAGTAACCCCTGTTGAAGATCTCTGGATTAATTATTAGTTGTCAATTATTATATTTATCGACTATTTTGATAATCGATTAATCGGTTTGACTCATTATATATGAAAAATAGTAAAAATCCAGCTTGTTAAATGTGAATATGTTCTAGTTTCTTCTCTCCTCTGTGACAGTAAACTGATATTGGGCTTTGGGAAACACTGATCCACATTTTTCACCATTTTCTGACATTTTAGAGACCAAACAACTAATCCATTAATCCAGAAAATACTCAACAGAGTAATGGACAATAAAAAAAGAAGTGTTAGTTTCAGCGTTCAGCGTACATGCGTATCCTTGGCTGTGGTGAAAGTAAATTCCAAACCGTGCCATCAGAAACACTGCACTGCATTTGTTGTGTAAAAAAGGGAAAAGTTCAAACAACTGCTGCTCATTAAATGCATGCTGATTGAGCCCGGTCAGAAAGCTGTCCCATAACTGATCCTTTCCTGTTGGGTTGACACACGCAACCCTAATGAGCCTGCCGGCTCTCGCCAAACTCAGGCCCAAGTCCTGCAGCTGTGCCCCTTGTCCCACCCCTAAACCCCTCAGCCCCATGACCCCTAACCCCAAAGCCCAGAGGGCCGGTCATAAATCCATCGTCATGCCAGAAGCTCTGGAGTTACGGAACCTC
The DNA here is from genome assembly GCF_010015445.1 of Perca fluviatilis. Lineage (NCBI taxonomy): Eukaryota > Metazoa > Chordata > Actinopteri > Perciformes > Percidae > Perca > Perca fluviatilis. The sequence continues at coordinate 455,562 of NC_053123.1, read as the reverse complement.
ATGCTCCCCCCATTTCCAGGCCAACCTCTCTTTTTGCTTTCTACTTTCTGGCTGTCAGTCATCTCGGAGCAATGGTAGGAGGGGCATGTGTCAGGTCCACAGTGGGACGTGGTGGTAGACGGGCTGCTACGAGTCAGGACCAGAGTTACCTTTCAGAACTGTTGCCCGAACTCCAGCTCCCTAGCCACAAACTCTGTGAGAGCTCGCCAGGATTAGTGAGGAGGCTAGCAGAGGATCGGTGGGTCTGATGTTGGGTGTGGATAGACAATGTGAGGGCCAACACACTTCTTAAATCCTCACTGGACCATGAGGGTTTTTAAAGGCCTCTGCTTTCTGTCAACTTTATAAAAAACAACCAGAAACCCATGGTTGTAATAGTTGCTTTTTCTGCAAAAGCTCCTGACAGCATGTTCCTCAGCACAGCCCCGGTTTCATACAAGGTTAATAGCAGCTGAAAAAAACACACACCTGTGGAGTTTTCTGGCTTCTGATTAACCAAAGTAATTCTGTTTCAAGATCCCCAAAAATGATGGATTCACACTAGTGTGTAACCTGAAAATAGAGGCCTCCGCTTGTTTCCATTCCTCCTCCTTCACCCAAAATAGATCTCAGCAGAATGGTCAACCACTGAGCTTTTTCGCGGGCAGAGAAGTGGCCACATAATTGGAGCGTTGTGGGTCTGGATGTCCTCAGGAAATGAAGTGGTTCCTCTGGGTGTGTGGATTTGCGTGTGGTGCACGGGATAAGAGTTTGTAGGTGTGTCTGTTCAGAAACATTGTGTTTTTTTGTGTGTGTGCGTGTGTGTGTGCGAGCACAGTAAGTGTGTGTTTGTCTGCAATGTAAATCATTTGAGTTTTAAAAAACCTGATAAAGGTACTCTGGCATTCTCGAGCATGTCTACACAATGACTAGGGCTGGGACGATATTCTATTTTCCCGATTCGATTTTTTCACAATACATGGGTGTTGATTCGATTTGTATTGCAAGTTTCATTTATTATGATTCTTAGAAGTATTACGATTCTCTTTTTCTTTTAACAAAAACAAAAGTCGAATAACACACTTATAGGACAATATATCATGAGAAATTTCAAAAAATGTAATGCACATCACATTTATTTCATTTGTATAGAAGTAAATAACATGTATTTACTGCTTTCCGTTTGTTTTGCTGGAAATGGATATGATGCCGTTGGCAGTAGTGTATAAACTATACTACTACATCTTCTATCGGTTCTAGGGAAAAGAATCGATTTTAAAAATCGTCACAAAAAATCACAATACATACACCCCCCTACAATGTAGTAGGAGTAACTGACTTAAATATGATGAATTCCTACAAAGTGAAATTCATGCTGGAATTACGCTAAGATGTATACTTTTCATTGTAGATAGAACATTTAAAAACAATTAGGTTTGCAGTTATCTGAAACTACACTAGCTAATACAACATTTAAGTTTTAGCTTTGAACAGGAAACTTAGTTTAGTCCCTCACTGACTTCATGATCCATCAAAAGTCAGGAGAATGGGAGATAAATACGAGTCGGTCGCAAAATCCTCTTCCTGCTCACTTTTACTGGGAGCTGAGGAAGTTCCTCTTCCTTTAGAAACACACAGCCTTGAAAAAACAAGCTTTTGTAGTTTTTGTTTCCTGTTGACAGATGCATAATAACTGTCAGCCATAATGGATGGCACCGTCACTCACAATGTGTGTGTGTGTGTGTGTGTGTGTGTGTGTGTGTGTGTGTGTGTGTGTGTGTGTGTGTGTGTGTGTGTGTGTGTGTGCGTGTGTGCGTGTGCGTGTGTGCGTGTGTGCGTGCTTGCCCTTGCACCGTTGTGTGTGCTAGTACGGATGGTCCTTTCTGTCTGTCTTCTGGTGGGAAAAAGAGAAGAATTTGCTGACTCGTTTTTAGTAATATGGTGACACACAGGTGCTCACACACACACAGATGCTCAGGCACACACCCACTTGGTGTCTAGTTTTGACATTTATCTCAGTGTATGTTATGCTACATGTGGATGATTTACCTAAATGAAATTGTCTCCTCAGCACATAAACAACGACCACATCCACGGTGAGAAGAAGGAGTTTGTGTGTCGCTGGGAGGAGTGTTCACGGGAGCAGAAGCCCTTCAAGGCTCAGTACATGCTGGTGGTCCACATGAGGCGTCACACAGGGGAGAAGCCGCATAAATGCACGGTAAGAAGCCTGTACCCCTGTAAAACACTGGGGTGAACTGTGGGAACTTTACGGGTTATTTGGGCCAGTGGTTAAGAGCTATAAGTAACTAGCTAGTTAACTGACTGACTGAGTATAGGATCATCTGACTAACTGCTCACTGATTGGCTACTGCACTTAAAGGCTACTCCAGCAATTTAGTATTGCCTTTCCTTGAAATTTGGGGGACTTGCGAGAGACCGATGTTTAAAAGAGAATCTTCTAAATCAAAGCAGCAGAGGCCAAAATATCCTGACTTTTAGTCAAAAGTACTGGATCCTACATTTCCCATAATGCAACCATTTTTAGTTATAACCTGGCTACCAGAATGTCCATGTCTTTCAAACCCTACGCCCCCGAATTTGGAATGCAGGCTTTTGGTTATACATTTAATAGTCTTGCATTGGAGTAAGGTCTGGCTACACCACAGATGCATTCTGGGATAGCAAAAAAAACACTCTAGGTTGTTTGCATTTCTTTAAACCAATCCCAATCGTCCGGATGCAGCAATGGTGCCTCTGCAAAATAGTCTCGGGAAGGAACTTGTTTTGGTGGAACAGTTGTTGTTGCTTTTTATAAGTGCCGGGTCGTTAAGAACATGAGGTACACAGGATAGTTTGAAAAAAAAAACACCCATGCATTTAGGGTTAACTGACTGGTTAACTGGTTAACCATCTACTCAAACTAGAACTTACTCAGCCACCGTAGTCTCTACCCTACAACCCTTCCCTTTACCTCAAAAAAATAAAAATGCTCTTGTGCTTAGCACATGTGATATTTTCGATGTTGATAAATCATGAGGGTTTTATTGAAGGCTTCATTTGCTGTGTGAAGATCAAATTGAGGGCCTTTTTGCTTGGCTTCAAAGCTTGCTCACAGACTCTTGTGAATGCATTAAAACAGATGACTTGTGAAGGAGAGAGTGAAGAATGTGTAATATGTAATTAAAATCTGCAGACAAGTAGGGGTCCTTGGGTCCTTATTAAGACCAGGCTGTATATGCGTGCACTAATCCCACGTGCATCTTCTCATAACACTCCAACTCCCCTGTAGTCTTAACGGAGAATTTTCTGACTTTTATATCCAATGAGCTCGTCTCGTTTTATTCTCTTTTAATTTCAAAGCCAATTCCGTTCACATTGACTGCTCTAAAGGAATACCAAATTATAGCTTGTACAGTAAAAGTGAACACAAAGGCTAAACACAGACTTCTCTTTGTCTCAACAAAGCACTCCAGCCAGAGAGCTCCACCACACTTCACACTCAGTTTAGATATTTCGCATAATAGCCCTTTTTACAAAAGCGTAGCACTGCTTTGCTTTTGTGTGGCATGCCACAGTAGGTGGGCACAAGTCCAAGAGTAGATTACATTTGAAAAACTGAAACACACAGTTGTAATTTTTTTTTTTACCGGCTCTTTTCTCTACCCAGCTGCAGACAAAACAGCACAGCACTCAGGCAGTCTCACCGTGTATGTGTCTATCTCCATTTCTCTGCAGTTTGAGGGTTGCGCCAAAGCTTATTCTCGCCTGGAGAACCTCAAGACCCACCTCAGGTCCCACACCGGGGAGAAGCCGTATGTGTGTGAACATGAAGGCTGCAACAAGGCCTTCTCCAACGCCTCCGACCGGGCCAAGCACCAGAACCGCACACACTCTAATGAGGTACGCTCACGCACACACGCACACACATCCATCGACTGACTCACTAAGTGGGATTTCACGCATTTGAGCAAGGGCATAGATTTAGTTTCAACACACTTCATTTCCTGCACTCTGGTCAATTTTTATGTAACAATCTTTGGTGCAAATCTCTTTATTTGTGTCTCAATAACAAACAAATCAACAAATCTGTTAGAGAATGATACCTTGTTAAAGCTCCTGTTGTGTTCTTTAACCACCCAATGTAGCACAAGTAGACACTGTTCTTGTTTTTTTTTTACATGTTTTCAGACCCCTGAACAGTTATTTTTACCTCTATTTGGGGATTGGGTTGTCTTTCATATTTTTTGAGGGGGACAAATCTACCTCTTCTAAATATTGGAGGGGACTATCACCTGCATCCCCCACCCTCGAAATCTACGCCTATGCATTTGAGCCACCATCAGCTTAGTGTTTAATATCTTTGAGTTGTGGACATACTGTAACAAGACATTTGAGGACGTCATCTTGGGTTTTGGAAAACACTGATCCACTGATTGACATTTTATAGACCAAACAACTAATCGATTAATCAAGAAAATAATCGGCAGATTAATTGACTATGAAAATAATCGTTAGTTGCAGCCCTAGTGCAAATTGGACAATTTTTTGGTTTCATGTTGGTTCATGAAACCAAAAAATTGTCCGTCTTGGTTTTTTCTCAAAGGAAAACACAGTAATATACAGAATATGTATGTTGTAGCAGACCCAAAAAATGCAATTTTATTTCAGTTGGAAATTTAACTAAATCCCTCTTGGCAGAAACCATATGTGTGTAAGATCCCGGGCTGCACCAAGCGCTACACAGACCCCAGCTCTCTCAGGAAGCATGTTAAAACAGTCCACGGACCCGAAGCCCACGTCACCAAGAAACAACGAAGCGACGCACCTCCGAGACAGCAGCCACCCAAAGGCAACGGGGAGAATGAGGCCAATTCCAAGCTGGGTGCGAGAAACATGGATGGCAAGATTGAGGCCAACAGCAGCTCTAGAGGAGTGGAGGACTGCCTACAAGTCAAATCTATCAAGACCGAGAACTCTATGGTGGGTCCTCATCACATACATTCAAAAAACATCATCCCATACAAACCTCCTTTATAGTTTATAAAAATATTTGGGTGCAGGAAATAGATTTTTCATTCAAACTCTGGAGTTTGATTGACTGCATTTTGAAGGAAATTAGATTAGATAGACTTAATTGATCCCAAATTGGGAAATGTCAGTGCTAAAGCAGCCACACAGCACACATGCAGAATATACAAGAAATAATAAATAGGTGGTGAATAAAAATGTACAACTACTTAAATAGTATTCATAAAGATGTAAGTAAACCTATGTCTGTGGAAGTTGCACTTAGACATAGTATTGTGATGTATATGAGTCTTATCTAACACTCAGTGATGAAGTGTTAAAAAGTTGAATTGCCTGTGGTAGGAATGATTTCTTGTAGCCGTCAGTGCGACACCAAAATGTATAACTTTTAGCACTCCAAATGATCAACATCACCTGTTAATATAACATGATATGTAACATAATTGCAGGCATTTGTATGTTTAGGAAACAAGAAAGACAAGGACACACTTTTTTCCTATTCTTTTCCCCGCTTTACTAACATTGTTCTGACGTTAACTGTTTACCGCTGCTACCTCCTGCATCCTTCCTAACTCACCTCTCTGGTTGTTGCTTGAACTTGCTCCTCTCAAGTTAACCTTTCTAATGGACAGACTTCACTGAGGTGAGCACTCAAACTGTCTCTCCGTCTGGTCACAACTCGGCATGGGGAGATGTGTGAATGTGTCTTTGTGCTTCATGCTTGTTGCATTTTTCATGATGTACAATGTTCTTTTTTGCATGATTATCCATTTTCACACATTAAAACATGCTCCTTTGTATATGGGATGCAGTATATGCATGTATAGAAACACACAAACTACTATTCAACTGGACTTTTCTGCCCACAAGATCACTGGCGTAGCCTCTGCTGTCGGGCCGATGATGAAAGTCATTGTCACATTAATATTCAAAGGCTGGGACTGTTTTAGCATGACAAACAAATAGTGCCAGCATCAAGCTGTGATCAAGACTTTAGTTCATTTTCCGCCAGTTTGAAATGTTTCCGCTAGACTGTTGCTCACAGAACTCATCTATTATCCACTTGTTGTAAATAAATCAAATTCATCTATCATTAATGAGCTCTTCAGGCAATATAGGCCTACATTAGTTATTACAAAACACCATTACAATCAGAATTTCTTAAATGTGGTAATTATTTAATATTGAAGAATACATAATGGAGTTCTCTGAACATTTTTTAAATTTCACTTGTTTTTTCCATCATTTTTCATAAAATGCTAATTGCTTTCAGTGTTACCAAAGTTTTGGAGAATGCTACTTATATACTACTGGGAAATTGAACAAGGTACCATATAATTTTTAATAAAGCTTCTATACTTTGGTTCCACCAGACATATCAGTCCAGTCCTGGCGGCCACTCGTCATGCAGCAGCGAGCCGTCGCCTCTCAGCAGCGCCAACAACAACGACAGTGGGGTAGAGATGGCCATGCACAGCGGGGGCAGCTTCGGGGACCTCAGCGCACAGGATGATTGCCCCATGGTTGACTCCACTGTTCCCGCTGGGGGACAGCAGGCTGGGGTGGGGCTTCAGTTGAGGAAAGCTGTGGGTCATGGTGGAGCGGTCACCATCAAGCTGGAGAATATCAAGAAGGAAAGGCTGAAGACAGTGAGGGACTCCTGCCCCTGGGTCAACTCTGCACCACAGCCGCCGCAGGGCCAACGCAACAGCATGAAGCTGCCTCCAATACCTGCAGTCGGTAAGTGTAGACGGTTGAGGAAATCTGTTTGCTGTCATTTGTTAAAGTTCTTTACTGTGTGATGAGGGTGCAAGATGGCTGAAATGTATTATGTTTTGTTATAGTCCGACAACCATATACAGTAATTCTTAGTCTATAACTTCAAATATTAGGGCTGTCAAAATTAAGGCGATAATAAATTCCTTTTAACGCCAACATTTTTTTGACAAGCAATTAATTCTTTAACTAATGGATAAAGAAAAGATTCTTTTGAAAAGTTTAGTTACAAAGTCCATCTTGATGGGCTTGAGTTTGCAATATTATGCTTTCAGCATATCTTTTGAGCATACTGTACCTTTGCGGTTATTCTGGAGAATATTCTAGTCTGTATTTGTCATTGTTGCAATAATAATAACATTTGCATAAAGCAAGCATATATGTCCGCTTCCGTGTTGATAAAAGCATTAAAAACCTTTAAAAAATATCCCTTTTAAAGTACATTTGGAACAGATAGAAAATGTGTGATTAATTTGAGATTAATCGCAAGTTAACTATGGACAATCATGCCATTAATTGCCATTAAATATTTTTATCAATTGACAGCCCTAAATAATATCCTTTTGTGTCTGCCAGGTTCCCTGCTGGAGAGCTCTAACATGATAAGTAACTTAAGCGGTCCGTATCCTGGCCAACGCATGGGTGACTTGTCTTTATGTGAAGTGACACTGCTGAACCAGCTGAATGAACGCCGTGACAGCACCACCAGCACCATGAGCTCAGCTTACACCATGAGTCGGCGCTCCTCTGGTATTTCACCCTGCTATTCCAGCCGCCGCTCCAGCGAGGCGTCCCAGTTTGGTACTAACCGCCACAACAACATCAGTTCGGCTGACTCCTATGACCCAATCTCCACTGATCTGTCTCGCCGCTCCAGCGAGGCCAGCCATTGTGGAGGTGGTGGTGTCAGTGGAGGAGGCGGAGGAGGTCTTCCAAGCCTTCTTAGTCTGACACCAGCTCAGCATTATCGACTTAAGGCGAAGTATGCTGCTGCCATTGGTGGAGCGCCACCTACTCCTCTACCCAATATGGATCGAATGAGCCTAAGGACCCGCATGGCACTCTACAGTGACTCCCAGGAAGGCTCGTCGTACCCATTCCATCAGCCACCCTCTGGAACTGTGCCTCGCCGATGCAGTGATACTGGATATGGCACACGGAGCATGATGCCCCATGAGGTACCCCCCAACCTTCCACGTCGTGCCAGCGATCCAGTGCGTCGTCCTACACTGGACCCTCTTTCCTTCCCAAGGGTTCAACGCTATAACAGCACGAACAGCATGAACCCCATGAATGTTCCATCCGCTGACCGCCACCAAACACTGGCTATGCAGGGCTACACTCGCTCTGATGGCAGCCTGCAACGCTACCCATTTGCCCCCAGACCACCTAGCATTTCTGAGAATGTAGCCATGGAGAACATGGCAGTAGATGGGATGATGATTGGGGGGGAGCAGAGTGGGGAGGACGACATGGTGCTTCCAGATGATGTGGTGCAGTACCTTACGTCGCAGAACTCTGGCCCCTCAGGTCACAACTCAGGGCAAGTGGACTACCATTCCAACAATCAGACTCAGGGCTACCAGACAGGCATGGCCCCACCGGCATCATTTTATGCGCAGAGGAGGATGGCAATGGTGGACGCCACCATGTCTCAGTCTGGTCAGGACATGCAATCCTACCAGATGGGTCCCATTGGCTCCCAGCAGCCATTCTCAGCACCATTGGACAATATGAACAAGAATAACATGCCGGTGCAGTGGAACGAGGTGAGCTCAGGAACTGTGGACACCACAACCAAGCTCACCAAGCAACAACAGCATCCTCTCAGGGGGAACCTAGCTGTGGTTCAGCAAAGGCACAATTTTGGTTCCTTTCAGGGACAAGGTCATGGCCTGGGCAGCAACCAGCAAGTAGTGCCTATGAGTCAGAATATGTCTATGCAGGGGTACGCAAACCACAGTAACCAGCGGCTGATTAACATCTCCCACCAGCAGCAACAGAGGCAATGCAACAGTGTAAACTTTAGTGAGCAAATGAGTCCTCAGCAAGGGTTTGGACAAGAGGCAATCCCAAACTCTATATCTGGGAGCACTAGCATGAGACCTACCCGGAACAATATGGCAGAGCCTGAACTGCAAAGTTGCAGAGCAAGGACACAGGCTGATGGGTATTCTCATGTGAACCAAGTGGATCCGCAGCATAATTACAGCCTTCTCTCCCAGCAACAGCAGCACAATATCCATAATGGAGGCAGAGGAATGCTACAACCTAGGCCTCCCATAGAGCCCAAATCGAATGCCAGACAACACACAGGGTCTAGCATGATGCAACCGAGCCGAATACCCAAGTCATCTGATCTGAGTCTTAGTCGTGGTACTGACACCTCAGAGGCAAGCCCAAAGAGGCCAAGTGGCAACAGCAACTCTGAAAATCTAAACTCTGCTGTGTTCTACACAGGTCAGATTCATATGTTTGACCCAACTTCTGTCAGCTTTGATGCCCCCATGTCCCCCAGTGCCAGTCAGGCTCCTGCCAGCAACACCACTGCTGCAGCCAACATGGCCTCACCAGGAGTCAACCACGTTTCCAGCAGTACGGTGGATTCTTCCACTGGTGGATCTGGTGGCACAGAGCATGCCCAGATCGACTTTGACACCATGCTAGATGACGGGGACCACTCCAGCCTAATGTCGGGCACCCTGAGTCCTGGCCTTCTGCAGAGCCTCTCACAGAATTCCTCACGTCTCACCACCCCCCGCAACTCTGTCACCCTCGCCTCTGTACCGGCAGGGATTGGCAACATGGCCATCGGTGACATGAACTCTATGCTCACAGCCTTGGCTGAAGAAAGCAAATTCCTCAACATGATAAGCTGAGAGCAATCAAACACGTCATCATCCATCCAGTCTTAACCCTTTTTACATCAGGAATATATGGACTACACAAAGCACTGATTGAACAAAGTAAAACTGGCTATTTCATGCATTTGTTTCTTCGTTGTCCATAGTAATATGCCTATCTTGTAATATTATACTTCAGATTATAATATTTTACATTAAAATAATAATAGTAAGTAAAGCTAGAGTTAAGGATCATTTCTATCATTATTTGTTAAAAAGCCATACATTTTACCTACGAATATATGGTAGCCCAGGGTATATATATACATATACATGTACATATACATCTATAAACAATTGCCATTCAGTATTTGCTGGTGTAATAGCCCTTTACAAAGTGGTGCACTGAAAGCAGTTCACATACATGTATTACCTTGCTGGGGACATCAATGTTGAGCATCTGAGTACGACATGAAAACAGTTAGCAGGAAATGGACATGATAACAGATAATATTTTCTCATGAAGACCTTTATGTGTATAGATTAAACTGCATGGTACTTGCTTTAAATTATGCTATAGACTTATGAGGTTTAAACTAGGGCTGTCAAATGTACAGTAAAATATGGGCACCTACTATTCACAAAAGAAAAGTGACAGATTTTTAATTAGATTTTTCAGTTTGCTTTGTGCTAACCACATGGATTGGAAAAATAAAATTATCATAAGGCTAAGATACCTTTTATGTGTACAATACAATATGCTTGATAAGTGAAGCGACTAACCTGTTACACACTGTACACATGTTATGAAAATGAATTAGAAAGGTGAACTTTTTACTTGTGACAAGGTTTAAATCTCTATGACATAGCTCAGAAGGACATACTGTACATATAAATGTATGTAATTGTTATGCAGGCAAATCTTTACAGAACTACAGTTTATTTAGCTTTTCATTTTACTGCCAAACATGCAGGTGCTTAAAGCACTGAGGTTAATGAACAGTCAGAGCATATAAACAAACCATGCATGTAGAAATTGATACATGCCTGTTGTGTAAAACATGAACAGCTATTGCAATGTATGTATGCATTCAACTATCTTGCAGGATAAGAAATAAGCAAAGAAGTGCCAGTATTGGAACCTGTCTTTGTATTGCTGAGTTTCAACTACACATAGATTTTGGTTATTTGTGATTCTGAGCTAATTTTGCATACGTTAAACATTTTCATTTTCAATTTCATGAAATTCAATATGCAATTATACTCTTAAACCAGAAACTGTGACTCATTTCAATTCACAAATGTAAGCATTTGGCAGCCCTGGTTTAAATATGTGGTTGTACATTATGATCCACAGATAGTAAGTGTTTTTTGATCATGGTCTGAGCTCTTGGGGATGGCACTGTAAATCCGATTTCCTTCTTTTCCCTCTGGATCAGAGGCATTAACTCTCCGTGGTCCCATCTCACAAGGGTTAATGATTGAAAAGGACAAGGATATGCCTCTGTGTTAGTCTATCATGGCACATGAACCCCTGTCTCTGATGAGGAGCATTCTCTAAAAGAATATACAAGTACCTCTGTGTGTTTTCAGTCGAGATCCGATCCTAATTAACACATTCATACCAACCCCCCCTTCGCCGCTCCCCATCCTTCCCCTGGGCTCTGGATGAACTGCAGAGAGTCCAGGAAGGGACACAGACTTTGATAATGAAATCCTGTTTCAGACAGGAATGGCCAACTAGCCCTGCAAAAGCCCTCAGTTTTATAATGTTTGCTGAATTTCTAAGTAGCCTTTAAAATTTTTGTGTGTATGCTACCATTCACGTCTACTATGCTCAGTGTGTGTGGGTTTGTGTGAGTGTGTGTATATAGCTTTTGTACATTTCAAATAAACTATCTCTTCTTTTTTTCTGTTTAAATCCCAGCGTTGTGTCTTCTTTGATATAACAGAGTCTGTGGTCCCTGGAGGTGACATGGAAGTAGAGCTATATGCTACAAGTGAAATCACATTTGGCATGTTCACACACTGCTGTCGAGTCCAGCTCTAAGGCCAAACACCAGTATACTCAGTGAACACATATGAAGAGGATTCTGAAAACAACCTTGATATAAAATGATGGTACTCACGCTGAACATACATAGTGTGTGTATACAAAAGGCAGACCTAACATTATGTTTAAAAAAAAAATCACCAGGCCAAGAAAAAGTCCAGCACATAGTCTATATCCTTCATGTTCCACTTCCGAAATTCCACCAGATTTCACTGATTTAGGCCAGATATCCGTTGCATTGGGCTTCCTTTCTGTTGGCATTTTAAACTCTGGTGGATTTGTGAGGACTATGGTTAACTGCTCCTCAGATCTCTGCAGGGTAAATCCAGACAGCTAGCTAGACTATCTGTCCTATCTGAGTTTTCTGTTGCACGACTAAAACTACTTTTAAACATACACATGTTCCACCAAAACAAGTTCCATCCATCTATTTTGCAGTGGCACCGCAGCTTTTCACTGGTGCTTAGACGATTCTGATTTGTTTAAAGAAATGCCAATAAACCAGAGCACGTTTTCCTCCCATCCCCGAATGCTATGTGGACTAGGCAGACTCTCCAGTGCGCTTTGGATCAGGGTCTGGCAAAGCGAGACTATCCAGCACATAACCCCCAGTAACACCACATCTTGTCATTTTTTCCTCTCGTTTTAGCTTACCATTTAACGGACAAGTCTGACAGTGGTTAGTGTTGTAGTCAAGACCACCTGAACCGAGACCAAGTCATCACCAAGACCAGAGTGTATTGAGACCAAGTCAAGACCAAGACCCTGGCAGGGTGAGACCAAGTCAAGACGAAGACCAGACCAGTGCGAGTCCCACACTGCATGACACGATAAAATGTGGAAAATGCTAACCATAGGCACTCCACAAATTGATCTGAAAGATCCACATTCCCATATAAAAACACCCACAGAAAATATTCACCTCTTTCATTTACATAAGTGTATCATGAGAAATGCTTCGATAAAATAATCAAAAGCGATTGCAGAGTTGAATTTTATGTGTAGGAAATGGGGTTAACAGTAACAGATTTCAAATTAGAAAGTTATTGGTTGCATTTGAAGAAGGAAGTTTTGCATTCAATTGCAGTAATGATGTTAAAACATCAATCAGACCATGCACAGGCAGTTTAGTGATATCACCGCAGTTGTTGGATAAAGAGGACTCTGGATTTATTTCAAGACAGGTATCTTAACCTGTCTTGAATCTTGAAGTAAAATCTCTTTATCCGAGACAGAGACAAGAGCGAGTAAAAATGTCATTGATTCCGAGACGAGACCGAGACCTTCAAAAAGTGGTCTTGAGACTGGTCTCGCGTCCATAACAGTTGTTTTTCAGGAAATGAAAAAAAGGCTAATTTGAAAAACATTTTAATGAGCTCTTAACCTCAGACAAAATTGCCTCGTCACTGTTTAAATATTTGTAAAACCCATTGACAGACGTAACGAGTGACCAATAGCATTGCCCCTTTTTTTCTTTTAGGGTAGAGGTGGGGGTGATGGGATTTATAATGTATGATAAAAACTGCATGTTTTTTGCCCCAAACTGCATGAGATTAGCATGACATGGGCAAATCTGTAAAGAGAAGACTCGATTCTGATTCTGACTCGATTCTGACTCGATTCTGATATCTTGAGGTGAGAGCCATGCTATTTCTTCTCTTACCAAAATGTTGCCTATATTTGGAGCATTATTTAGCACCCTTCCTGGCAAGCTAGCATTACATGCAGTTTCCTGAAACCAGATCTTCACTATCTACAAATCTGTGAATGCTACAGCTTCTGAAAGACAAAAGTTGGCCAGGCACACATGGGGCCAAAACCATGCAGTTTTTATCATGCTTGGCGGACGGATTGGCAAGAGGCTAAACATGTTTTAACATGTACTGTACATTACAATAAAAATACATTGAGACTGTAAAAGATAACTTACAGCACTTTTTTATGGTTGCCTTTAATCTTGCATCAAATAGTGAACTGCATGCATGTACAAATCACCCGTAGTAAATATTGTGCTAGTATTAGTATTAAACTACAAGAAGCAAGCCTTTAATTAGAGTTATGTAAAGCTTTTGATGGGACAGCTAGGTCCTAGAGATGTGGTGACAACAGCTGCGCAAATTAGATTTTTTGTCATGGGGCCCAAAATTCCTGGCGGCGCCCCTGATCACAGCTACCCCAAGGTCTTACAAAGCTAATCCGATTTGAATTTAAGGCATTTTTATGAAGGTGAGGGGTCTTGTTAGAAGGAGCAGCTAGCTAGCTAGCTATATGTCCCATTCAATACAATGGGAAAATATCGCGGCTAACTAGCTACACTTTCGGCATAACTGTAGTATATTTACAGTTTGAATTTCGTCACGCCAATTATGTAACATCTACCCAAGGTCTTACAAAGCTAACCGTTGTGTCCGATTTGAATTTAAGGCATTTTTGTGAACGCCGGGGGTCTTGTTAGGAGGAGCAGCTAGCTAGCTATGTGTCCCATTGAATACAATGGAAAACGATTCCGGCTAGCTAGCTACACTTACGGCATAACTATAGTATATTTACAGTTTGAATTTCGTCACGGCATGTATATTACAGGTTCCCCAAGGTCTTACAAAGCTTAGCTAACACCCGTCCGATTTCAGATTTACTGCATTTTTGTGAATTTCAGAGGTCTCGTTAGGAGGAGACTAGCTAGCTCTCATTGATGGACTCCAGCTCACCGAGGGCTCTATCAATGAGACTCGCGGTTAGAGGTGTTTAGTTCCCCGATCGTTTGTTTAACTCAACACACATATCCATTATAAGATTACTGGAACCTGCGGTAGGTAAGAGATTGCAGGTGTAACAAGCTGCTGACCGCGCTCTCAGTCACACACCGGCCATTTAGCAGGAAGAGGGGAGGGAGAACAGCGAGCTGCAGGCCCTGGAGCTCTGTCAGGGCAGCGGCGTTTGGTAGTCCAGTCACCCAGAAAAGGGTGAGTTTGCGCGGGTATTGAGCACCGCAGGCTGCTGGCCGTGACAGAGCTCAATCGAGCTCTCAACAGGCCGGGGTCTGTGACGGAGGACAGGCAGAGCAGCGATGTAGCAACCCAGGCAGCACCGGCCGCTGAACTCCGACACACAGTCGGACAAAATTTGCAATTAGCCATCCATTTTCGTAAAACGGCCCATATTTGAGCTTTACATAGTTGATTTTTCGCATAAAAAAGTTTCAGAAGTGAATTTTGTAATGGAATAGCAGAGATCTGTGCGACCTAGATTCAGAAGACTACCTGATCTCAGGTCAGTTGTGTAGCCTATGTAAATGTTGGGGCATTACCATTCTCTTAATACATTCATGGGCGTGACAAAGGTACAGGTTTTGGGATGCTTACGTAAGCTTCTAGCTTTGTTGAGATTCACCCGTTTTCAGCGTCAGTTTCAGAATATGAGATTTTCATAGTAAAGGGGTATCAATGGGATTTTGAGCTTCTATTTATGTCCTATTTACCCACCGAACTGTCGTTATTTAACTATGACAGGGTAAAATCGGTTTTGCATTCTATCACCCCTTTAAAAAAAAAATAACATGAATCCAACATAATATTTGGCTCTAGGCCGCCTTATTGTATTGTTAAATATGCAACTAAAGTTTATACATTATATATAGTAAAGGATCGATGCTCCCCCTGATTTACTGTATGATGGCAAGGGCCTTTCTCATCATCTATTATCTGAACATAGAAACGATTTTATTATAGTTTTACAGTAATCTTTATATTTCATCTAAAGTGCGGTGTTCCGAACTTTAATTAATTACATCATCACTGATGCTGTGTCACTCATCCATTTTCCTTTTTGTTTAAAATGCCACAAGGCATGCCAACATGACACTTCATGGCAGCTGGATTCTCTTTGTGATATCACGAGATCACGCAGATTGAGTCGAGCCGGGTAGCATCATGAGAGGCAAGACAATCCTCCTTTAGCTCTTTTCTATTTAAATTATTTCATTAGGGGATAGATGAAAGCGAGATTTAAAAATAATTCCTCAAACTGTCCATTCTAAACACCTGTTTTCTTTGCAGAGCTGTGTCAAAGTGTCAAGTTGAAATAAAAACACCTTTAACATAGGCTGCTTTAATGGAGATAGAACACCATAATTGATGTGGTTGCAAATTAAACCAATTTCTTTGCACACTCCTTTCTCTTGTCTCCGAGGCAGGTCTCTATAGATTGCTCTATGAAAACTGCAATGCACATGCTTCAATAATAGAAGAGCAACATTTGTAATGCTTTGAAGCCCTGTCTTTCATCTGCCTACATCTCTATCTTTCTTGATGCTCTGCTAATTAATAGATGATGTATTACTTTCAGTAGTTGGGCTTTTTACCCCTGGTTCTTCATTCTGCATACTAGAACAAAAGAAGCAACAACACTGACCTCAAGTTTGAAACCCCAGGTGAAAGAGGATACTCCATACACACAAAACGCACACAGAGCAGTTTCTAAAGTTAGATGGCATGTTGTCTGAAATTAACAACGGCAGGCTGGCCCTGAAGAAAATGGGTCTGAGAGCAACATGAAACAGGATAGAAGAGAGAGAAGAGGAGCTGGTGTAAGAAAAATCAGGAGAGAAAGAGAGAGAGCTACTGTCGAACAAAGCAGGAGACTGGGGATAAGGGAAGGGGATGTGGGTATAAGAAAAGATGCAGATTGCTAAAAGAAAGAGAACAAATCACTTTTAATTTGACAGCAAATGCAGCTGGGGACCAGTTAGAAGTGGAGCCCAGTGATTGCTTTTGCCACTGGAATTCCTTATTCTCTTAGAGAGAGGATAGGAGAAAAATAGCCCCAGGGTAAGGAGTCTCACCAGAGGAGAACAAGAGGTTAGTGAGGCAGAAATGGATGATTAGACAAAGCACACAGATGAGGAGAGATAGTGTGCTCTGATACTGTACAAAAGACACAGATCTATGGATCACCCTGTTTCCTTGCGCAACATTGAGTCTTTAAGACACAGTTTGATTTTAACTGTTCGAGAAACCTGCTCTTAAAGATCTTTTTTTTTACTCGGAGGCAGACTTCTGACAAGCTAAAAACCAACATGTTTTACAAATTGCCAATTAGCAATACAACATGTTTCGTAGCATTACTAATTTTGTCTAGCACTAGCAACCCGTAGGACAACGTACTGTATGTAGGACACTGGCTAAATCCCCCCTGCCCAGTTTTACAGTTTTTTTTATGTAAGTAAGTAACTTTTACTTAAAGTACATTTTAAATGAACTACTTATTACTTTTACTTGAGTAATTTTTCAGATAGGTAATTTCACTTGTACTTGAGTAATATTTCATCAAAGTATTGGTACTTTTACTTGAGTACAATATTTTAGTACTTTTTCCACCTCTGCACATAACACATACTCACTTCATATAAAAATATTGAAGAGTCAAAGAAATCTGTCCCGCCTATTCTCAACTCTTGAAAGAATTTTACACAATAATCCCTACATTGAACAAAGATTATCAGGAGTAAAACCCCTCAATCACCCAATTTACCATTCATGATCATATCTGACGTAGTCAATTCTACCTCCAGATTAGCAACGATAGTCTCATTGTTATCTAAGATCTCAGACAGATCTCAATCTGTGGAATCCTCTCCCTCTCGGCTCAGCTGTCCCTAAAGTTGGCAAACATCTCATTGTAGGGCTCTGAAGCGCCGCTGCCCGTTAAGTAGAAGGCCTTCAGAGGAAGTCAGCTGTTGTTGGTGACATTCGCACCATGCACCATGGCTGCCACCATGGCACCAGACAAAACAACACGTGTCAGAGGGGCAGAGGGTCAAGTGAATGAGAGATCGCTATCCTCAGCTGACCCACAAAAAAACAAATGCAAGCTGCAAAGTAGGGGTAGAGCCAGAGGTTGTTAACATTTGGGCCTCAGCCCAAACCGGGGGGGGGGGCCTCTATTTTTCAAGACATTTCAGATAAAGCATATAAATCTGTACATCATTTGGGGAAAACATGATAGTCGCCAAGAAAAAGAATCCTCCTGCATACTGTAGAGCCTGTTTAGTGTCTTATTGTTTGCCAACAGTCAGAGAGAGTGAGGGGTAATGACACAAAGTGACAAACTGTCGACATGTGATGATCTCTGCGTTGATTATTTAGCTTATTCATCTCTCTTTAGCTAAGCTAGCTGGCGCTAGGGCTGGCAATTACACTGACCTATTTAGTTTGGTTATTCCTGAATATTTCCTTTAGCGCCACCATAAGGTTTCAACTTTTGCTTTCAGTGAAATGTCTTGACAACTGTTGAAAGGATTGCCATGACATTTAGGTCCTTTAAGGATGAATCCTCATTCCTTTGGTGATCCTCTCTCTTTTTAAGTAGCGCCATCACGCCCGCCGATAGGGGGGGACAAACGGGTCTGTTGTCCCGGGCCCACAGTAGGGGGGGGGGCCAGAACTGGGCCCTCATTAAATTATGGAATTATTTAAAATCTTTTTTTTAAATAGGCCTATTTGTGGAAAAAAAATATGTAGCATAATATTTGAATTACATAAAAGCTTTTTATTTGTTTTCTTCCTAATTGTCCTGGAAATGGTGGTCAAGAACCCCACCCCTACCCCCAACATAAAAATGGTTTGGCCACTGATCAGAATTTGATATTGTCACTTGATTTGAAGTTCAGTACGCTCAAAATGTCCGGTCAGCACAAGTCCGGAGCTCGGAAAAGGAAAGAAAAGAGAAGAAGAAAATAGAGGCCGTAGAGATTTTCTAAACAAATATTTAAAAAAAGGTGGTGACGGTGAAGCTGGAACTGTCAACGTAGAGCAAGGTAAGAACCAGCGCAGCCAACGTTTACGAGCCTTGTAACGTAACGTAACAGGCCAGCTCTAATGTTAACGTCCATTAGCTCGTATAAAAGCCTGACACAACACGTTAACTTTGACAGAAACAGTTGAGTTTGGTAGCTCCATCAGTAAGGATGAGACAGAGAGAGATCCAGCTGAGCAGGATGGATCAGAGACTGATTACACACTTAATTTCAGTGAGAGAGGAGAGGAAGAGCAAGGGAAAAGGAGAGATCTGGCCGCGAGGGGGAAGGGGGGGGCCCATCTAAGATCTCGTCCCGGGCCCAGGCAAGACTGTCAGCTGGCCTGAGCGCCATGATCATGTCAAAGTTCTCTAGACTGGGTAAACCCAGCCCGATCTGCTGGCGATTTGATTTCGCCCTGCAGCTCAGGCTGGAAACCTGTACATTTTTCACTCAAAGATGAAGCAACACACATATGATGGGTGATTGTGGGACATGCCATGCCTGCCCCATTAACTTCAACAGAACTAAACACCTAAAAGTAAGTTTTTCCTCGCCACTAAATGCTTGCTCTTTTGTGGGTCTTTGTAAATTAAAGAGTGTGGTCAAGACCTACTCTATCTGCAAGTGTCTCGAGATAACTTTTGTTATGATTTGATACTATAAATAAAATTGAATTAAATTAAATTGAACTGGCACCAGTGCAAAGTTCTAATGACGTATGACTCTTACTTCTATTATAGGTTGCTTGGTGTGTCAAAATAAACTGCAGTGTGTGTGTGTGTGTGTGTGTGTTCATTGTAATGATAACACATAATGAATATGCAACTGTGTGAATCGTCACACGTGTTTTTTCTTCTAATTTCTAATTTATTTGGAACAGAGCTACAGTTGGACAGATTGTGAAGCATAACTGATTTTCTACTTGGAAAAAAAATAAATGACATTCTCTCTAGCCTCAGCGAGCTATGATAATTAGCACAAATTCCACACTGTAAAAATTATCAGGGTGGTTCTACTTAAAAATTTAAGTTCAATTGCTGCCTTAAAAATGTGAGTAAAGCCAACATTAAGAATAGTGTTGTTTCAACCCACGAAGTTAGATTATAGAATATGTTTAATTAATGATCATTTATTGTTTGAACTTGATACTGTGATTTAAAACAACTATCAATACTACATTGTCCACTCAAGGAAACTTGCTTCCTCTTGTCAAGCAAAAATACAATTGTATGCTATTTCAACTCACGAAGGTAAGTTAGAGAAGATGTTTAATTAATAATAATTTATTGTTAGAACTTGATACTGTGAGTTAAAACAACCATCTATCTTACATTGTATATTCAAGGAAACTTGCTTCCTTTTGTTAAACAAACATAGAATTTTACATTTAATTTCAACTAACTGTATTCATACCAATTGTCTTTTCAAGTTAGGTGTACTCATGTTTTTAAGGCAGCAATTGAACTTATACTTTCAACTTAAGCAGACTAATGTTTTTACTAAAAGATCACACACTGTAATAAATTTCATGGTAGTTTAACTTGGAAATGAAAGTTCACCTTCAGCCTTGAAAATCGAAGTTCACTCAACTTGAAGACTGCTTTTGTTTCAACTTAGAAATTAAAGTTAATGAGGGTGATGTAACTACAGTGTTCTAGTTTTGTTAAAGTTGTTATTTTAGTTGATTTAACTTTTAATTACTTAGTTTAACTTCATACTTTAAGTTAAAACAAATAAATGACTTTCTTTAATAATGCAAGAAACCTTCCTTGCCTAGTATAACAGACATACTTTTCTGCTTTATTACAACTCACGGTTTAAAGTTACAATAACATAACCACATTTATAGTGGAGATAGTGTGGATGCTTGGGTGCAGCCGTCCCAGGGCCCCATGCAAAATAAGGGTCCCTCTAAAGCCTCTGATCTTGTGTCACTTGGGCTAATGAAGTGACACACTGCAGATTAATAGCTGAAGGAAGCCTATTACTGCTCAAAGTCTAATGCTGCAATACTCCAGCTCTTCTTATCAAACATAACAGTCACTTAACTCATGGTTACAAATGT
The DNA here is from genome assembly GCF_010015445.1 of Perca fluviatilis. Classification (NCBI taxonomy): domain Eukaryota; kingdom Metazoa; phylum Chordata; class Actinopteri; order Perciformes; family Percidae; genus Perca; species Perca fluviatilis. The sequence goes on along the minus strand of NC_053123.1, from coordinate 435,019 downwards.
AAACCAGCACAACAATGACAATTACCAGGCAACAAAACACTACATTCAAGCACACGTTTAATAAACGGAATTCAAACAAACAATTCCGAACAAACTGCAAACTTTTCAGCAAATTTTAACACAACTCTATTTACCGCCTTGCATCATGGGAATTGACCAGCCAATGAACCAATTGCACCTGACTGCAGTATGTAGATTGGGGTTGGGCTAAATGTGGGCGGAGCTGTTTGACTTTTGAAAAGTACTTTTCAAGTACATTTCAATATGAGAAGAGTGAAATGCCAAATTCACAATTCACAAGCCTTTGACAGGTACTCCCTCCTCCCACTAGTGCTTTGTTGTTTGCCACAACACTTGTTATATTTTAGTAGAAATTTGCATAGGCTACATCACTTATCTGCGGTGTATAATCAATTTATTCTGTCCATGCTTTAACTATGCTGTGAAGACAGGTTATTTTAAAATCGAAAGGCAACCATTTTTTGTTGCAACACACACACTTTTTTTTCAACTGATAACTTACATACCCAAGTTCAATCAACACATACATATCTGATAAAAAATTTAAATAGTGGACCCAATGAATAAATGCAAGTTTAACTTTCAAAAACTCATAAAGTTGAGTTCAAAATCCAAAACTTGTATAAGCGTGTTCAGTTAAAAATAAGAAATAAGTGGACATAACTAAATGGGTCTGTACTTTTTTACAGTGCAGCACTTTTTTTTCCTTTCCCTTTTCATGGATCTATTATTTTTTGATCACGCAGATCCATCAGATCCCCTAAGTATTCAATCCCATATAAATTCCCAGAATTTAGTTACTTAACATCTCACCAGGTCCATGTGGTGTGTGAACAGTAGTGTGAAAATGAACCAAAGAACCCAGGATCTTTGTCCTGCTCTTGTGCTTCTCGCACTCTACATATAAATGCATGTAGGTACATATATCCACCACCAGTGGTGAAATGCAACTAAGCACATTTACTCCAGTACTGTACTTAAGTACAAATTTAAAGTACTTGTACTTTACTTGAGTCTTTTCTTTTAATGCCAACAACAGCTTAAGTTAATTTACAAATTCGGATTTTTACACACAAAACACATGTAGTTCCTAAAATCTGATGTTTCATTATGAATTAAACTTTCCAACAATATAATGGCCTACAAGTCCAGCTGAAATGATTAGACCATTAAACACACAACTGTTTGGATCCTTTACACTTCCTAGTTTTTTTCTGCATCAAGTACTTTTACTTTTAATACTTTAAGTACATTTCCCTGATGATACTTACATACTTTTACTTAATTAACATTTTCTCGAGACATTTATATTTTAGTATCATTTTCCTTTACTTGTAACAGAGCATTTTAGTAAAGGATCTGAATAATTCTTCCACCACTGGTATCCACCAATTAGAGTCGTTGATACTTTGATGTTGCTGCTATCAAAGAATCTAAATCGTTTGTCAAATTCAGTTTGAAATGTATGCTGGATGTATTTGAAGACGTATCCGAGTGTGTCACATTTTGCTCTTGGACCTTTGAGGTCAGGTCATCATAATAAAACGATTCACTGGCTGATGGGGCTGCTGTGCCTTTCTCCCCAGGCTTGGCTCAGTTTCTCATCAAAGGCTTCCTGAGTCAAGCTCTGTGCCTTAGAGGGGACGCGACCCGTGTCTGACTCAGGGTTACCTACTGCTCCAACAGAGCTGCTGCTGCTGCTGGCCCAGGGGCAGAGCGTGCCCCGCTAAACTCTGGGAGTGCAAGAATTATGATCAAGCTGCACAGAGCCTAGGGGATGTCTGTGATGAAGGCCAGCATTGTGGCCTTCCTTGTGGGTGTAAGAGTCCAGGGTCAGTCCGGTCAGTCCCTAACCCGGATCATGACCTCTCCTAGGTTGTCCTCTATTGGCAGCCAGATTGCAGGTCAGATGCTCTGAGAGCTTAGCCATGAGTAGGCCGCTCAGGAATGCCATCGTTTGATTGAAGTCAGGGGGATCTTCTGATTGAAGGCTTATGTGAGTGAGTGAGGAGTGAGTGAGTGTAGTGAGTGGATGACCTCATCTTTGCTCTTCGTCAGCAACCCTTAGAACTACTATTTTATGCTTTTTAGACTTTTGCTTTTCCTGTTGCAACTGGGACAAAGAATGTGTGCCCACTCATCTCCCTCACCCGCTGCACCATCCCTTTGATATGAATGGTGTAACAGTACTCACAAGTATAATTCACCTTTTGTCTAATACCATTGGAATAAAACGTTTAAAATTCTTTAAATGGTAATTTCAGTATTTTTCAACCTGGTCCCTACAGTATTTACATTGGTGTCTTAGTGACTAATGTTAACAGAAATCTGTGAAATTGGCCCAGTATTGAGCGAGAACGCTGAAACCAGCAGCAGCGAACCAGGCAGCAATGTAATCATACAGGATGAAGGTTTTCATCCACTAAAAATTCTGTTTTTGCCAGAGTCTGGTGGGGTGGCGTCAGCAATTTTGGGGCTGTTTCATGTTAAACCAAAAGGATCTTACTCTTTAAAGTGGCCATATTATGCTCATTTCAGGTTCATAATTATATTTTGAGGTTGTACCAGAATAGGTTTACATGGTTTAATTTTTTAGGGATTAGCCGGGAGACTTCTTCTAAACGAGGATGCACTTCCAACTTTGCGTGGAATACCTGCAGAACAGGGACATGTAAGTAGTTCTTTTGTAGATTATGGTGAACTAGTGTGTGTTGTAGCAGTGTTTTGCCATTCAGAACAAGCTAGCATGCTAGTGCTAACATGCTACGGTTATCCACCTCGTTTTGGCTAATGACGTAGAAAGCCCTGCAGATTTTGAACAGCTCACCCGGAGACTGAAGGCATTCAGAAACCCAAAACAGCATGGATGGTTGTTTTTTTCAAGTTTGTATGCGTGTGGAAGCACCAGAGACACAAAATAACACCCCAAATCCCAGAAAGAGTGAATTTTTCATAATATGGGCACTTTAACGAAAAGGTCTATCTCTGTAGGGATCCTTTCCATAATGTTGTCAGACACTTAGAATAATAATCTGAGTCTGTCAGCGGCAAAAACAGAACTTTTAGTGGAATGAAATTGAAGGTGAGCCCATTAACGTTACATTGCTTAATACTGGACCAATTTCAAAGATTGTTGTTACCATCAGTCACTTAGACACAAACACATGGGAAAATAGGTTCCAGGTTGAAAAAAAATTTAAGTTACCCTTTAATATTCCTGTATATGCTTTAAAGAATCAAAGATAGAACTGGTGTTGTGGCAAAGAGAAATACATTGGGTAAAGACCACAGGGAGTATGGGCAGTTCCATTTTTGCTAATGTTCCTTTGGTTTGGCTCAGTCACATATTCTCCAGGCCACATTGACCCAACACTGTAAAAAAAAAAAAAAAAAACTTGCATCGTAACAGTTTTGCGTCTTCTGGAGCAAACAAACTGATAGACCAAAGGAAGTTTCCCTCCCTAAACCTGAACCCTTGACCTTGTTTAGGGGTTGGGAGAGCGGGGCTGTAGCTGATGTTGCTGCATAAAAACTGTTGTGGATGGACTAGTATTTTCACATCCACACCACTGTAATTATGAAGTGGAAATGCCAACTACCACTACAGTTTGAATAGCTGAGCACATATGAGAGACGGTTGAATGACTGGACTTAAAAAAAGCCCTCTTTAGTAGAATGTACCCTTACAACCTTGTAAACAGATATTTAATTTATATGTTTTCCTTTATCATATATAAGCCTGGAATCCCTTAAAAGAGTTCAGCACTAAAATCATCTTCATACCACCATAAATCAATAGAAATAAAGTGCCATAAGGCATTTTAGAGAAACTAACCACAAAACGTTGTGCTCTGGGGTCAGTTACCTTAAACTGCTGCAAGAGTCCCAGCTGGGGAATTGAGTTTAACATGAGGCCTTACCATCTCATAAGTATCATATATTCACCCTTCTTTTCCCCTGGACTGGAGAAAGGGGGTCTGATACAGAAAAAAGTATTAGCCCAGACAGAACACAGATTGTTTCCTTCTATACAATGCACAATGGTCCACTTGCCAAATAAAGTTCCTCTTTTGAGCGCACACAGCAGGTCTGTGTAGAATGGTAAACCACTGTGGCGCTGTTAGAAGCAAGGAACAAGTGTTGCATATATCCTGGACATAATGCCAGCACGTGGGATGTTGGCTATTCTCAGACACTTCTTTCCTCTTTCGTTCTCTGTCGTCTTTTTGCATTATTTTAAACCACTGGAATTGGGTCAAACTACATCTACAAATAAGGAACTATTGGCTGACAGATGGTCAGGGTGATATTATTTTGCTTAGTAAATATAGTTAAACACACTAAAGGATGGAAAAGTGCCAAATGCCTGTCGACTGTGTATTTCATGTCTGCAGAATAAGAATCTTACATCATCAGTGTGCAATGATAAATTTTTCTTAATTTTATTATTATGGCATTTTTAGTCTTTATTTGACAGGACAGGGGAGAGAGGGGAGGGGGATGACATGCAGCAAAGGGTCGGACTTGTAGCACGTTTTTACCTCGAAAACAGCCACCTTGATGAGAGCGGGGACGAGCTAAAAGATGCTAAAACACTCAGGGGAACTGAGTCAGGTGATAACTCAATACGCTTGTCAGTTTACACCATAGTCCATTGCTAATAAATAATATGTTTTTGTGTAGCTTAACTTTTACATCTTCAGTAGAAATCAATAGACTTGGGACTGATTGCTACGGACAAGAAGTCAGAAAGTGACGGACTAACACATTATTCATTTTGGTATTTTCTGTTTGTTCACAACAAGAACATTTAAAAACATCAGACTTTGCATTTTTTTACATGTTGAAAAAAATATGAAACTACTGAGGACCTTATGTGCAGCTGTAGCACATTGGATGTCCCTTGCTTCTGCTCCATACTTGCATCACATTTTATAGTAATCCAATTTTGTTAACATAATGGCATTAGGCAACAGTAGTTGGTCCATATGCAACAGATTGACAGCTCAATCCAGGTGTCTCCTGTTGCAGTGGAGCACTCACACTTTTCAAAGGCTTCTCCTTCTGTTACGTTCTACACTGCAAATGAAAATGTTCTTTTGGATGAATATATGACTTTCTGTCAAAGACAAAGCTGAACGTCAGTGCCACTGGGATTTGCTTTTACAACATTTTAAATGCCCATCGCCTCATGCGCCTTGAACATGTCTCAGTTGATCAGGATGAACACTGGAAACAAGACAACATGCTTAGAGAGTGTTCTTAGCTTCTGTTCTTGCTGTTTTACAAATATGTAAGAATAGAATGTGAAACACACACACAAACACAGATTATGGACAATGCATCTTGTCGCAGTCGGGCAGAAACCTTGTATCTCCTCCATATTTTGTCAGTTAAATTTTTTTATCTAAAATATTTTATGTTAACTTGTTTGTGTGAGGAGTGGTATGCACAGCTAATCTACACTTTATTGTATATTGTATTATGTGAAAAGCAATTTGAAGATTAATGTATGGGCATCTCACAACATTGAACGTCAACAATCTTGTGCTGTAATTGTGTTCCAAATGTGTTAAAAATGTCTTTAAATAATAATAATAATTAGACACCTTTTCTGATGCTATTTTCATTTTTATGGCCATGGAGTTAAGATACAGCATGGCAACATTATTTTGGCCACCATCCATGGTTATCATCTGTAGTTAATACTGTATGTATGCATACTGTTTCTTAATCTGGTTGTCCTTTGGCATCTTGGTGCCATAAACTCTAATGTAGGATGTAACCCTCCAAAGATGACTACCATATGTGTATTTTGTTCTTAGTTGCATCCTTACCAAATGACTGAAGGAAAACCACTCAGTACTTGGCTTTTAGTGTAACTCAGGTACAGTGTTAAAGTCCTCACTGATATTTCTGCTTTTAGCACTCCAAAGTGTCAAAATGTCCCATTTTAGGTGGCAATGCATTATCACACATCTAATCTCTGGCTCCATGGGTGGGGGTGACTAAGAGCATCATTTTGACTGACAGCAGGATACTCCTGTTAAATGCTCAAATATATCCCAACATACAGCTGCATAGCTATTCATCGCTAGTCTATATCGACGACGTTTCAATTCCAGGATTGCTCCGGTGCCGCCAGAAAATCCGCCGGATGTCCCTCATTTCGGACAGATGTCCGTTTCTGTCTTCTTTCTTTGATTTGGAATTTTAAACTCCGGTGGATTTGTGAGGACTATGGTTAACTGCTCCTCAGATCTCTGCAGGGTAAATCCAGACAGCTAGCTAGACTATCTGTCCAATCTGAGTTTTCTGTTGCACGACTAAAACTACTTTTGAACGTACACATGTTCCACCAAAACAAGTTCCTTCCCGAGGCTATTTTGCAGAGGCACCGTAGCTCCGTCCAGTGCTTAGGATGATTGTGATTGGTTTAAAGAAATGCCAATAAACTACAGCACGTTTTTCTCCCAACCAGGAATGCTGTGTGGACTAGCCAGACCCTCCTCCGCAGCGCTGTGTGTGTGTTGGATATGCAAGACTAATTCATCACTATTACCAGACTATTAGCAAACTCATTTAGTTGTCTACTCATGGTCATCATGATCATTCTGCACTCATGCATTCAGGAAACCAGCCATTATGTTTTGTGACAAGTTATGTCCAAGTTGGTAATTTTAGTGAAGTTCTTTCTGAGAGTCTCAGATGTGTGCTAAAGTCACGGTAGGCTAACCAGTTGTAACTATTGCCCCACACTCTGATGTATAAACACAAAGCTGTGTAAGCTGTAGGCCTACTGTATGTTCATTGCCACAATGACCACTTTTGTACTTTCTTAACACCAACAACCTCTCAGCAGAGTCAGACCTCTGATGGTCTATTCAGTGTAATGGCTAGGGGGAAAAACATGAGTGAAAGATTGATTTTCAAAGTACATTTTACATTTTTTACAGACACTATAGCATACCTGGTAAACAGCATGATGGGTATTGTCATCGTGAGCATGATAGCATGCTAATATTAGCATTTAGCTCAGTAGGTTACAGCTGTACAGCATGGCTGTAGTCTTTTGAAACACAAAATGTGACCTAATCTTGTTCTACAGCCGCAGAACAGCCTCCATGAGTGGAAGACGGGTGGATCTCGGTCTGACCTTTTCCTCTAAGTCAACTGTTTGAACAAAGTCCCAAAGGAGCTGAGGCTTTTTGGTCCTAAGCCAGTTATCCATGGGGAAATGGGCAGGGGCTTAATATGGATGATAGTCCTTTAAGTGCATAAGAATGGAATGAGTGTTACACACAACACACAATATCTTTGTAAGGACATGATTATTGTAATGCCCTTTTTACCTGTTCAATGAATCATACTTCGCTAACCATCTTTAAACTGTCCAAAACGCAGCCACTCGGCTTTTAACTAGAAGTAACAAGTATTATTGGGTTTGATATAACTGACAGATGAACCTTGGACAGGTGATAGCTGGAAAATAAAAAGTAAAAAAGAATATGTATGTATATGTATGTGTGTATGCATGTGTATATGGGTATTCATGTATATAAGTGCCTGTAAGAAGGTATATATGCATGTATGTGTTAAGTATAAAGTACATGTATACTGTAAATAGTTTGTACATAACTATGTACTTTTATTCTAAGCAGAAAAGTAGAAAAAGGGGATAGGGCCAGAAAAAGTTTTTTTAACTTCTTCCTACTCCTTTTTGAACATAGAAATCCTTATTTACAATAATCTTAATCTGAGTATTTTGTCTTTGTTGGTTTTCTTGCCTGTACATGTTCTTTTTTTATTTTTAACATGTTCAAAATAAACTTAATCAAACAAACAAGAGATCACATATCACACCAGTTCTATGGCCTCACTTCACCGGCTTCCTATTCAATTTCATATTCATTCAAGTACTGGTGCTAACTTTTAGAGCCCTAAAAAATGTACTCCCCAGTATATAACTGACCTCCTCCAACCTTATATGCCAAATCAAGCTCTTAGATCATCTGAGCTAAATTTGCTGGATGTCCCTCAAACCCACTTTAAAACTCAAGGTTTCAAGCTTGGCCCCCAATCTTTGGAACGCTCTCCCCTCATCATTGTTATCCCTAGACTCCTGTGATGCTTTTATGAAACAGCTGAAGACATTTTTATTCACACAGGCTTTTGATAAGCCTATTCAAATCCTATTCAAATAGCTAATAACTTTTATTTGCTGCTGACCTTATTTATCTGCTGCTGCTGCTGCTGCTGCTGCTGCTGCTGCTGCTGCTGCTGCTGCTGCTGCTGCTGTGATTTGAATCTTGTCATCCCTGTGTGTATTTTGGCTATCTGTCTTTACCAAAGAATAAGATACATGAAAATAATTAGGGTTTATTTTTTCATAGCAGCTTTCACAGATACACAATCACAAAGTGCTTAACATTACAAAAAATACACAATACAAGCAATAAAAAAGACAGATAGCAACAATACACAGCACCAATAATCATAATAATGAGTGCTTTTTCTCTATCAGATTAGCCTAGTTTAAAATCCCGGCTGCCACTGGGGTATGAAAGCCCCTGACGGACAGTCTTGATGGAGACGTCATGTGAGCTGGCAGCAGTGCAGGGCCCCTGAGTGGAAAAGCTGTTCCCTGTGTTCAGAGTGAAAAACCTGCTTTGTCCTGAATGAAAAAGCTCTCCCTGCTTTTCCTATTTTCCTCTGGCTATGTATCTCTGTGACAGCGGTTCCAGGAGCCAGACCCTCCCTATCACCACACCTCCCAACTCCCCCTCCCCACCCCCACCCTCTCATTTTTGTCCATTAGCAATCCATAGGGGGGGAGAGGTTTTTGCTGAAAACAAACAACAACCAACAAAAGACAAAAGTGGGGCGAGAAGAGCAGAAGGGGGGTGCAGAGCGAGAACTTCTGTGTGAAATAATTGCGAGGAACAATTCCAAACAGATGTCTGTTTGGACTTGGCCCTGGGCTCGTGTCCCCGTTAAATATAGTGATTTGATTGGAAAACAAGCAGTGTGAGATGGGCTGGCGGCCAGCCGGACCATTCGGGGGCTCTCTAATGACCCCCAGGGGTCGGGGGGTCGTTGGAGTAAAAGCAGATCAGAGAGGATGTGGGGCCGGCGGCCAGGACAGGGCCCATAAATCTAGCCCATTCTCAGAGGAAGCTATCTTTTTTTACTTTGCCATCAGAATTAAAATACAATCACAATCGTCACATTGTGCTCCCGCCAGTGGGTAAAGGTTATAATTCAGAGCCTGCAGACAGAGTTGGGAGGTTGGGTTTGTTGCTAGTGGACTATAAGGAAGAAGGTCAACAGGGTGATGTATTTTGGGCTCGATGAGAACCACCGCTCAGGGAGTTGTGGGAAACTGTCCTACACATCCATATATTAAACCAGTGTCTGAAATGGTCCAAAAAAAGTGCCAGTATCCTAACTCAGCAGTTGCATGACATGATTGTTGCATGGGTCTTAAATATATTTATATTCATTCGTATATCTTGTAGGGGTGACAACAAATAGTCGACTATTCAGAAACCTGATTCAACTGCCAATCTCACAGTCGAGTGTCTGAAAATGTGGTTATGAAACAGAGCATCATTCCATCGGGGTGCTGAATGTCTCGTTTCATTTATGTATTTATTTGGCTTTTTTAGGCCTTTAATTTTGACAGGACAGCTTAGACATGAATGGGGAGAGCAAGGGGGAATGACCTGCAGCAAATGGCCGCAGGTCAGAACCGAACCCGCGGCTGCTGTGTCGAGGACTGCGCCTCTGTACATGGGCTCTACCAGGTGAGCTACCCAGGCCCCCCAATTGTCTGATTTTACATAGAACTGCTTGGTTTTTCCCAATAAATCATGATCTATTACCTATTTTAGTATAAATATCAACCTAGTAATAGTACTGTTAATAACACTTAAGTAAGGGTACACATGTGGACAAAAATCACTACTCAGTACTGGAGAGTACTGGCCCATTTCAGGCACTGTATTAAACTTTAATTATTGTGACTCAGCTGAAAAATCACACCATTCACTAAACAGTGGAATGAATTTATACCAACAAGTCATAGAAATGTTTTTTAATGTCTTGCTTTTCATCACTTTGTAATCAACCTTGAGTGCCTGGACATGTTTTTTCTGACTGTTTTAGTCATAACTCTTCCTCCTTTCTGTGTACTTTGATCCCTTCATGAGCACCGCTGGTTAAAAGGATACCAAAAGTGTTCCTGCCATTTTTTTCTCAGAGAAATCTGTATTCCAACACACTCTGGTGTTTTTTGCCCCCAACTGCTCCTTCCAGGGAGCGCTGCAACCACTGCCTTCAAGGCACCTAACTCTAACCTTAACCTTAACCCTAAGTGTTTCAACCCAAACCTAACCCTAACCATAACCAGTGCCTCCCAACGGCGCCTTCCAGGCAGCGCTGCCTGGAAGGCGCCGTTGGGGGCAAAAAACACCGAAAAACCACAGCAACGCTGTACCATGAATGGGATGCATTATTACAGTAGGAACAACATTTGTGAAGGCAAAATATCCGATGGCATAGCTGACCCAAAGTTTTTCTTCCAATTTTCAGCCAGCTCAGCTATTCACAGATGTGTTGATGTAGGGTGGACAGCTGCACTTTATGGCAGAATGGCGCAAGATGATCAGGATCATTTTCATTCCCAACTGAACATTGCACATGCAGTTCTTAAAATATAAAAAACTCCATCAAGATAGAGAAAAGGAAGATAATTTCTGATTCTTACCCGCAACAAAGGGCTTAGTCAGACTTGAGTGTGAGCTGAGGTCAGCGTTACACAGCTCTGTTACGCTCTCTACAGGGCAGGACGTGGTGTGTCAAAATCCCTCTAGCACTCCCAAGCCACTTTTTGTACTGTACAGCGTACATGTAAAGCCTTTACATCTTTTACTTCTCTGTCCTTCTCACAGCACGCTGACTCAGTGTACAAGAAAGCCCTTCAGTGCCTCCATCTGCCGAAGAAGCTCACAGCGAGGACAATTTAACTGTGGTTTACCGCTCACACACTGAATCCATACTCTCTTAAAATATGTCAGCCTGATACAACGCTGTCACCTTCAAACACAAAACAAAACGTGCCCAGATAATAAATCAGGCCAGCAAGATAATTGGCTCCCCCCAAACCGCCCTAACAGAACTCGGGGCCTCATTTATAAAACCTGTTATGCAAGAAAAAGAAAAATTTGCCATCGCAACATTCCTCGCAAAAGTCGGGATTTATAAAGAATTTCCATGCGTAAAACCTTTCCACTACCTTTTGACCATGCGTGTGATCGTGCGTAATGCTCCCAAGGTTTTGTAGACTGTGTTTTAGTGAACTCCGATGGTAACACAAAATATAAAAGTACATATGAATAATAACTATCAGATAGTACTGTCTGGTTTGTTGGTTATTCAAAAGAGGGCAAAAAGTGCCACAAACAGATTTAAATATTAATTAAGTAGTGGAAACAGTAGTGCATAATGATGAATACCTTACATGACAGTCAGTAAAAGTGCTGGCTTTTTGTTTTTTGTCAACCCATATGTTAGTGCATCTCTCAAACTTTCCAACTTCTCACCATGTCTGTGGCACTCAGCTCCATTTGCTCCTTAAAGTTTCAGGTTCATAATTGTATTTAGAGATTGTACCAGAATATGTGGTTTAATTTTCAGAAAACACCATATTTTTGTTGTACTGCACATTGCTGCAGTGTTGAGCTCTCTGTTTTAGCTACAGAGTGAGGCATCTCACTTCTGTTTGTTGGGAGTTGCACATGTAAATACTGCTAGCTAGTCAGTTGCAGAGTATGAGGGCGTGTTATGCTAGCAGCTAGGCGAGCATTATAACGTGTGTTCCAAAGTGACCACGTTTGTCTCTGAAGTAAAGGCTGGACTACAATAGAACTGTTTGGAGCAGTTGGTGAACAGTGTTTTCTCTGCAAGATGTTAAGTCCCTTTGGGGTGGACTTTGCTTTTTTCACTTTGTAAACCTATAACGTGCACAAAAAGATATATAACACAATAAAGGAAAGGGGAAAAGCCAAAAAGCATAATATGAACACTTTAGGTTTCTTAGCAAACGCTACACAAACAGGAGGAAATGGTTCATTTACTGGGGACTATTTTCAGCAGGTTAATACACACTTTGTGCTATTGAGAATGTATTGAATGATGAATGTGGGATTGAGTCAGATTAAACTACAGTGTGTGTTTATGGTAATGAAGGAGTGTGTGGTGTGTGTCCTTTTGGATACACACAACACTTGTTGGAATGATCAATTCTTTGCTCATTTTGGTCTTTTTGGTGATAAAAAAAAAATTAAATATCAACAGCCTTATTCTTTAAATTTTTGCAATTGAATTAGTTTGAAAAAGTGAATCAAGTTGCTACGTGGGTAATGTAGGCCCCAGGTTTTGACAAGAAGATAAATGCGTGGGGGAAAAAAGACAATATCTCTGGTTCTGCTGCAGCAGTTTTTATCTTTCTTTTCTCAAAAGTCCACTATGAGTCTAATTAAGTTATGGGGTTGAAATGCTAAAAAATAAATCAGTAGAGTACTTTTAATGTCACTTTACTTTGCAAAGTCAGAGGTGGAAAGTAACAAAATACATTTACTCACGTTACTGTATTGAGTAGTTTTGTTGTGTATTTTGTATATTTCAAGTAGTTTTTCAAGTAGTTTTTTTCAAGTAGTCATTTAAAATGTACTTGATTACATTTTGAGTGAAGTATTGTATTTCGCTACATTACAAATCCCATCCGTTACTGAGTAAAAAAAAATTTGACTAACAAAGGAAGAAATGATTGCGCCCAGAACCACTACAGTGAGGAATGATCAGCATCTAGGCTGCCTACCAGGCTCCAAGTCTTTCTGTAGGAGCTTGAGAACGAGATGGAGGAGGATCAGGCGAGCGACGATGGTTCAGAGACTGTTTCGGTAGAAATGCTAGCTAAATTCTGCCGCCCAAAATGATGAAAATCCTTGGCCACCTATTTCATTTAAATTCAAGAGGGCCAAAAGTATCATCATGCAATGCCAGATGTGCCTGCCAAAGGTGACTGAACTGGCAGCATTCAATAACTCCACATCTAATCTGCGGAAGTATGTTTTGGTAAGTATTTGTGCATTGGTACTTCAAACGAAATTTTCATGACTAATAGCAAATTGCCAATTAGCAATACAACATGTTTCGTAGCATTACTAATTTTGTCTAGCACTAGCAACCCGTAGGACAACGTATGTAGGACACTGGCTAAGTCCCCCAGCCCTGTTTTACAGTTTTTTTATGTAACTAAGTAACTTTTACTTAAAGTACATTTTAAATGAACTACTTATTACTTTTACTTGAGTAATTTTTCAGATAGGTAATTTCACTTGTACTCAATATTTCACTTCATTTTACTTTTACTTGAGTACAATATTTTAGTACTTTTTCCACCTCTGTGCAAAGTGACTGGGTTTTATAGTCCCCAACCCATTATTTATTTCTTAACTTTAACTTCTTCTATTTTTAACAAAAAGATACCTTCTGAAGAGACACAGCAGGCTTGCTTTCACTTTCCAACTCGTATATTATGAAGATGTAGCTCCGTTCTCTGACAGGAATAAGTAGGCGCATAATGTTTTGCTCAGTCACTTGGACCCTGTGCCAAAGGTGCAGCTTTCACTTGTATGTGGGTGGCAGCAAATCACAGTGACACAATGTTCACTGAGCAAAGCCAATCACAAAATGTATAACAGAGAACAGGAACCAAAAGTAACATTTAGGACACTAAGCATTACAGACGGTCGTCCTTCTTTGAGTACTGAAAGGGAAAAGTTTGGCACCCACAGCTCCTTTTCACTGCAATATGCTATAGGAAGGACACACTCATCACCAGACTGACCTTTGACCCCCCAGAAGATGACCCTCTGAAGATTGCTTTCAGCCATGTGTTGCAGTGCCACACATACTTTAGGCTATCATCTGACTCAATCCATCCTGACTGACATGACAGAGTCAGAAACACAGCATACTAATGACCAAATTAGCTTGTTATTGCCATTTTATTACACAGCTTGGTTGAATACTCAATTCTGATTGGTCAATCACAGCATTCTACGGTCTGTTATTTATATAACAGTGTTGCTAAGTTTAACAGACCGTCTAGCTCACCTGTTAGAGTGTGCAGCTCATGTAGACCTTCCACAACATTACAACCCCTCCAATCATCAAAACTGGCCAGTGCAACATCCCCCCCCCCCAAAAAAAATAAAAAAATAAAAAACCAATTATAATTTCCTTTACATAAATAAAGTCATTTGCACCATAGATTGATGCAGATAAGGCACAAATTGTTGCAAAAAAAAATTACCAGAATGCAGAAAAAAGATCTCAAGCCGCTTGATTCAAGACCCCTCTGTGAAACCTGCCACACCAAGGTAGACAGATGAAATAGCCTGGAGATACTTGGGCAGGTCTACCGTTTGCAGATTGAAATGCAGCCACATGCTGTATCTCATGGCATTCAATGTGACCAAGATATTAAAACTGAACAGATGCTTATGATTTCTGTAAGCTGTCTCTCCTCAAATGTAGACATGCAATCTCTTACAGATGTTGTCACTTGTTGAGCCATCTGCTGCTTTGGTATAGCGTGACACAGACTAGGCCTGCCTCCTGAGGCCGAGAACCTGCGTTCAGAAAGGCCAGAAAGCAACATACATATTCAGGAACAGGCTCCACACCTTGCTAATCATCCTGACCCCCATGGTAACGCAGCATCTGCAGCACACCTACAGGAGATTGTGTATGCAAGTCTAAGTACAATAGATATAGTGTGAGAAACAGAAAAATGGTGCAGCATTATGCATGTTGACCATTCAAACCTCAGATGACAACACAAGTCAGACTGTCCATCGTCCAGGGAGGTGAGGGTTCCTCTGTTCACGACCCTGTGACTCTATCACCTGCCACAGGGACGCACCATCCTCCTCCTCCACCCTCGAGTTCACTTACAACCATCTGTCTATTGTTTTTGTGCAGGCTAAGTGAGGAGATTCTAAAATGTATTAGCATCCTCTGAACTGCTTTTTGCATCTCTGCCTTAGGCCTGTACATACATTTTGGTTTGCAGGATGCATGTCTTCGCCGAGGTCCGTTTGCTTCCGCTTTCTTTGTGTTGGAATTTCAAACTCTGGTGGATTCATGAGGACTATGGTTAACTGCTCCTCAGAGCTCCGCAGGGTAAATCTAGATGGCTAGCTAGACTATCTGTCCAATCTGAGTTTTCTGTTGCACGACTAAAACAACTTTTGAACGTACACGTTTCACCAAAACAAGTTCCTTCCCCGAGACTATTTTGCAGCGTCTGCGTGCAGAGCTTAGGGCTTCCCATGACGATTGTGATTGGTTTAAAGAAATGCCAAAAAACCAGATCACGTTTTTTTTCTCCCATCCTGAAATACTATGTGGACTAGCCAGACCCTCCTGCTGTGGAGGAAAGTCTGGCAAAGCAAGGCTACTACAGACTCATCACACTCTGTCTGAGCTTCTCCCCTCTGGTAGGTGCTACAGAACTCTGTTCGCCAAAACAAGCAGACACGAGAACAGTTTCTCCCCACAGGCCGTCACTATGGTGGACACTTCACTTCACTTCACTTCACAGGAACAATACCTGTGCAATTACCCTGGAACACCCAGCGTCCACCTTTCAGTATGTTATAGTGTTAAACACATAATTTTAACATGTAAATATCTGTCAAATATACAGTACACTGTATCCACCTACATCAGATATAAAGCACCTGTTACATCAATAATTCTTTATTTATTCCAGCACCATTTGCACTTTTGCATTGCCCTATTGTATTACTGTTTACTATCCTCATAGAGCTGTTTGTTTAAATGTGTGTGCTTAAACGTGTATGTTTATTTGTTTCACAGACATAAAATATAAATTACATTGATGAAATACAAAATACATGTGAGGGTGTGGTAGAAACCTGTAATGGCTTATATAAAAAAATCAAAAAATCAATACCTGCCCTTGTTTTAACCGTTTGTCTATTTCTGTATACTTTTAGAGCCACAAAAAGCCAGGGGCAAAGTGCCCAGTGGTATATCAAAAGAGAATTTAGGTTTGCTTTAACATCTGTAACGTAACCAGCTATCACCATATTGTTAAAGTCATACAATTGGACACATAGTATATATCTTATGCTGTTATTATGGGCAATCACAGACTCTGTGGAACACAAATCATCATCATTTCTGAGCTTGTGGTGCCCTCCTGTGTGTGATACAGGTAAGAGCATCCTTAACAGGACAATGTAACTTACAATGAAGTACTATACTTATTGCAAATACATATTTAATTAATGTTTGTATCTTAACTACATTAGTAGCTAACTAAGGCAAAATGACAAAATGTATTACAATACACTTGGAATACTGAGTTTTAGGATAGTGATGTATTTCTCAAGTGTTTGACTGAAAAGCAACAGTCTGTGCACAGTAAAATTTAAATAATATACATGTTAATGTCACAGTACATATTTATTTAATAGGCCATGCAAAAATGCATGTTCAACATTGTTCTTTTGGAATTCAAAAAAAGGTTGTTTGAACAAAATCACAGTAATGTAACACAAAAATTGAAAATTATTGTATTTTAAACATCGGATCAGCTTATGAATAAATGAATATGACTAAATCCACAAAATCAAAACAAAATAAAACTAGATTCTGATAGAAACAGATAGAGGTCTCGGTTAAATACAAGAGAGACATTTTTATGTGAGTAATACATTGTTTAAGGGTTATTAAAAGTAATTTAGTTTTATTAATAATAGAACATGCATTAAAGATACTAACTGCAAAACATTGCAAATTGTCACATAATTGTTAAAGTACATCATTATAAAAGCAAATGTAGAAATTGTATTTTTGATGCAGATAATTTCATTATGGAATAAAAAAACATTTCAATTTTCATTATTAAAAAATTACTCATATTTACAATGACTTGTGAGCTACAGTACACTTTTAACGTAAGACTTTTTAAGAGATTATACTTGACAAATGTTTTCCTTTGCAAAACAATGGTATTAATAATGTACGAGACAGGAATGCACACAAAATGTGACATGACATTCATTAAAGGTCCTAGGCATGCTGCTTTTCGGATTATTTTATATAAGCCTTAGTGGTCCCCTAATACTGTATCTGAAGTCTCTTTCCTGAAATTCAGCCTTAGTGCAGAATTACAGCCACTAGAGCCAGTCCCACAATGAGGTTTCCTTAGGATGTGCCATTTCTTTTTCTGTAGCTATTGCTACTGCTATTGAGGAGGAGAGAGGGGGGGCAAGGTGGAGGGTGGGGGTGTGGCCTTGACCCACTGCCATGCTTCACTTGTTTGCAAGCCATGATGTCTCTCTCTTTCTCATGGGCGGGCAAAATTCTCTGGGTAGGCAAAGCAGAGAAAGGGGAGGTAACCTTACTCCTTATGACGTCCTCCTACTTATAAAAGTATCGCTGCCATCTTGTTATTTTGGAGCCAGAGTCTGTCATCAAATAACTATTTTAAACCAAATTTTAATTAACACTTGAATATACATGAGCGTGATCAGAACTACCTAAAATGACAGAAACCATCTTTGAAAAAATGTATCTGACATGTACTTTTTTTGGTTCGGTCCAAGTCACATCCGCTAATATGGAGGGGGCGGGATTTATGACATAAGTATACTGCAGCCAGGCACAAGGGGGCAATCCAGATTTTTCGGCTTCACTTACACAGTCAATGCATCAACCCCTGGTTGGAATAGGCTGCTTTCAAAGTTTAGTTAATGTCAAGTGCAACAGGGCCTTTCATTGAGAAACCGATAATGAATGACACTTTTGACCCCGGTGCATACCCACTCAGCTGACTTGGAAACATTGGGGTGACTTCAACCTTCAGCTCTGGGAAACAAGTATCTGCCAATATTTTGTTGTTCTTTGCCTCGCCAGTTACCCTTAAGAGGCGCTCCTCCACCTTCTTCTCTTTCCATATTTTGCCATTTTCCCACATGGAGGCAAACTCTTCCTGCCGAGCCTTGATGCAACCTTTGATTTCCCCAAAGTGTACCAGTCGTTCATAGCCCTGCTTCTTCCCCAGGAAGAAATGGACAATGGGCCTCTTGCCATTGTACACTTCCTTCATAACTGTGTGATAAGAGGTCATCATCTGTGAGATGTAATTCCTCAGACTTCTAGGTGGAGCCACGTACTGCTGTGGCCACAACAGCACGACTGCAATGAAGTGCAGTGGCAAGTTCTCACTTATTGGGATTTGCTCACGCAGAACTTGGCAAAGGCGATCAAGTAGTTTCTGGTACGGCTCAAGATGTTGGGATTCCAGTTTAATACAACTCAACACAACATTGACATAGATGAAGTTGATTCTCTCCTTCACAGTGGGCTTATGTTCAGGTGCACAAACAAAAGCATAGAGTCTGGCAATCTTCTTCATTATTTCAGGTGAGATGTCATTTGACAGACAATTTAGAATCCCGGAGTAGGTATCAGCTTTTTGCATCTCCAGGTATTGTCTTGCCTCGTGTAGTTTCAGCATGTTATTCGAATTTTTTTTTTTTTTTTTTCTTTTTTTCAAAATTTTTTTTTTCATTTTCATAAAAATTGTCAAGAAAGTCAAAGTTCACCTTCATCCTATTTCTGAGGTTGTAAAGTACATCCTCAAACTGTTTGAGAATTGTGTAGTGGTGTGCATGTTTGTTGTGCCGTTTATCTTTTGTTTCTACAGCCTGAAGTTTCATATCTCCAGAGAGAACACCACTCATTATGTCATGGCGGACATTGTCAGAAGAAAATATGGGGGTCTTTTCCAGCACTTCGATGACAAGTACTCCAACTTGAATTTCTCCAAGGCACCCTGCTGTATTAAAAGGGCAGTTGTCTGTCTTGGTGTTCAACCGCTGAATTGACTCCTTTTTCGCAAGGTTCTGTGTGTCTTTGAATGCATCTATTGCTGACTGAGCCATTTTAAGAAACATTTCCAATTTTTCAGGACGAATCGGCACTTCCTTGTAGTTTGCAATGGCATCCTTGAGCTTGTGCTTGATAACTTGTGCGGATGTGTCTGCGAAATATGAGCTGTCTTTGGAAAGATCTCTAGCTCTATATGCCCAAACTTCTGCCTCTGAGAAATCCTTCTTTTTTAGGTAGTAGTACCTGGCAAGTAACTGAGAGACAACTGCATCTTTCGGAAATCTTTTAGATGCATTTTGAAGCACCATCTCTTCCAGTCCTGGGGTTTCACCTAAGATGTCTTGAATTAGGGGAGAGAACTTAGATTCCTCCATTGAATGATGTCTCTTCACCAAAATGTAGTGGACATCTTGCAGGAGTTTGTCTTTGCCTTGTGTGCTCTCATAAAGCTTGTCTGTGGTCAGCAGTAGGTCGGTGATATTAGCTTTACTCACATTGTGTGTTGTTGTAAGTTCCTGCAAACAGTGACTTGCGATACTTGAATGGATAATTTTCACAGCTTTGAAAACTACCATACCCTGAACTGAGCAGGTGGCAACTAAAGTGGAGAATTTCCCAAATCCATCTTCGACTTTCATTGTTCCACAAACTGGTTTTGGTTGAAGACCAAGAAATTCCTCACACAGAGACACAGAGAGTGAGGCATTCTTGCAGTATACATTCAACAGAACTAAAACAGCCAGGAGTTGTGCATGTTTCTGATTTATGTTGAAGCTTTTCAGAGTGTTGCGGGCCACACCCTGAACATATTCTGGCTTGAAGTTCTTCTTCATGATCATGAACCCATAGAACGTGTCTGCATTCTTGTGTGTTTTCTCTATTACTTTAAGCTTATCCTCAAACAGTTTCTGCTCAGTCTCAGAGAGATTATTTCCAATGAATACCATCTCTTCAGTTGGTTCAGTTTGGTCAGAGGACTCTGACCTCATACAGTTCAGGAGAATTACCTGTGGAGACTTAGACTGAATGTCTTTCTTCACACATTCTTTTTCAATGAGCTGCTGCAAGTCAAACACTTTTTCCTTATCATCAAAGTCATCTATCATCAGCAAAACAGGGACCTGTGGTAATTGCTCCTTATGGTCATGCATTAAAAGTTTGACCACTTGATCAGCGACTTCAGCAAAGTCAGCATTGCTGTCTTTGAGGACAGCACAACGGAATCTGGCCCGGTGAGCCCATAGAGTATGCATGGCCAAAGTTGTCCCACCACATCCAGGTACATGCATGAGGTTAAGCAACACACAGGCTTTTCTCAGGGAGCACAAATCTGGTAGGACTGTGTTCATGATGAAGTCAAACTTGTCTCGTTTGATAAATGGTGTGGATCCAGGCTGCTCAGAGAAATAAAAATTCCACCATGACACTTTTCCTCCTTTGTAGAAGTTCTCCTCTATGGCAATTTTGTCCTCATTTCCCCCTTCGCATTGGTTCACACACAGGACCTCTAAGGTATTCAGGCTACGCTCCACTTTCTTTTCAAGAAGCACTTTGCTTTCCCCACCACAGGGTAAGAAACGGCTGGATCTACGGTTTTTTGACAAAAGACTAAGGACAGTGCCATTGACTTCAGCAAAGCTGAGCTCGTATATGCATCTATGAGAAATGTTGATGCCGCACCGAGCATTAATTAGGTCTGTCCAGGAGGTAAATGCTTTTTCGTTATTGCATATACAGAGGATTTGATCTGTGCCTTTGAGCTCCTGCCAGAATGTACTGAAAGCCTCAACAAGAGGGTCCATCTTCTCACTCACTGTTGACAAAAGTAAGAAAATGACAAGGAATCTTTTGTTTGGAAGCACATCTTTCCGACACAAGAAAGAAATCACATCTCGAATGGAGGCTCCCTTGTCCATCAACCACTCGTCTATGTCTGAGGGTACCTCATCCTCAATACCTCCATTGCAGAATACCCAACTGGTGTTTCGAGTTAATTTCAACTTGTTTGCAATGTCTTCAATTCCTTCCGTGATTTTATACTGTGCTGGTAAATGGACACTTACTGTACTCTGCTGTTCAAAGTGACACTGCAATCCACGTTTAGCTGATTCCGGATCAAAGTCCAAAACAGCTATTGGGTTGAGCTCCACAAGAAATCCTAGTGATTCAAACTGGATTGGATGGGATTTGTTAGCTACTATCACATACTGCTCAAAGTGTGACTTATCTAAAGAGAGGGATCCACCAGTTATCATCTGACTTAATCTGGAGCCTTGAGTACTGCTTTTGATCACATTGAGGTGCTTCTCTTCAGCTTGTTTTCGGAGTTGTGATCGTTGTGCCAGACTGTCAACAAACCGCGTGTACTCTTCCATCGGTTTGGCAGATGTGGTTAGTGCGAGGAGATCCCTGCTGCTACCGCCATCTCGGACAAAGAATTGTTTTGATGGTTTTGTGTCAGTTGTGACTGTTTCTTTACCTTTTGCTTTTTTCTTGGCTTTTTTTGTGTCCATGTTGAAAGTGTGGTAGATGTTATCTTCACACAGAGCAGAGTCAGGAACTATGTCCACTTCTATCACAAATTTGTCAGATGATGTCATATTCTTATTGAGAACCCCAACAAATCGCGGATGTTTGATGCAATTTTGAGCAGTTTGTTTGTGTTTATGCTCAAAATAACCATCAATAGCAGATTTGAGCACATTTGCATAGGCTTCTGTGACCTTTTCAACCACTCCCAACACTTGACCGTGGCTGAAGTTTGGCTCGTCTCCAATTCCAAAATGTATGGTGCCATTGGTGCGGCTATTCATGCAGGCAGCTGCAAAGCGAACAGCCTCTTCTGTGAACTTGCTCATTTTAGTTTCATCCGTTGTATTGGTGAAAGCTTTGTACTCGTGGCAGGGTTCAATTAAATCTGAGGCACCTGATTCTGTAATATCAAGAATGCTGCTCTCCATGTATCTATATGTATCATCGTACCTACGAAATGGATAGGGCTTGCATGGGCTCCCAGGCAGATTTGTAGAGCTTGTTGGCTCCTCTTTCTGTAATTTCAGTCCCTCATCTCTGGCATGAATGATAAGTTTTGCTGGTCCAAAAGTCACACCAATTTGTTTTAAGTCCTCTGTATCTAAAAGCAAAAGACTAGGTCCATTAATGTCCTGCTGAAACAGTATCTCTGCAAATTTATCATCCACATCCTTCAACTTGAGAGTCCATTCTCTCACTTGATGTTTACTCCAATCCTTGATGTCAGGTGGAAGATCCTCCTCGTTCTGAAATGAAAAGTGCTGTTATTGTGTAATAATGCACCTGAAGGGGTTTAATATGTTTGAAGTGAACACATTTTATAAAGTTTTGTTGGTTTCATAACTTTATCTTTTAAATGCATGTGGATCTAATTTAAAACTTATTTTATTATAGTTTTCAGTTTAATGGGTTATGGCATTGGAGCATCTTCCTCAAAAATGCATAATGTTTTAACGGTTCTTACCTTCATTTCAGCTTCCTCTGCCATGACAGCACTGGTTCCTTCTTCACAGACGTAGCTCACTAATGCTACAAAAATAATTTAAAAAGAGCAATTCACAATAGAGGATTCGACACTATACAGATACAGATACTATAATGTCTGGATAATGTACTGGAAACATAAAATAGCCTAAATATCATATATTTCATCTTTACCTTCATTTTTTCTTGATCATACAAGAAAGCTGGCTCGCTTCTCACCAATCTTGACTACTTGACCGCTGCAAAAGAAGGCATACATATGAATATATTAATTTAACAAAGGTCTCAGCATATTAAGGACTAGGTATTGGCTATGGCTACTTTGCTACTTCCTAGCCCCTTACTTCATGCACCCGGACCACACCCATTTTAAAACTAGGTCTTTATTTTGATCTCAACTACACAGGTTTTACATTGGCTGTCATGAGAACATTATAATTGTCTCAAGAATATTTTTCCTTGGCTTCAAGTAAAGTCGAAAAATCTGGATTTGTGATCGTGTCGATTTCACCATCAAATGCTTATATAACGGTGTCATGAATAATATCCGGGACCTGTCATTTCAGTAAGACGGGATAAAAGTTAGAAGGCCAGTTTTCTGACAGGGAATCCAGTACTGAGGGGATTCGTTTTGTACAGATAATGTTGCTACCTTACATCATCACTGTTCACTTTTAAACACTTTTTTTTTTAAACTTGCATATATTTTTCTTTTAGTACAAATATTAACTATAAATACTATAAATACTGCTCAGTACAATACTGCTTTCAGATCTTTACTTAAAGTAGTAAAGGTAAAAGTAGTAGTAGGTCTGACGTAAAAGTACACAGTAAGTCAGTAGTTGTTGGGTTGCATATTAAGTGCTTTGAGGGCCTTCTGTAATTTGTTATTTTTGGGGTTCAATGGTTCTGGAGAAAGCTGCAAGCAGCGATACAGGAAGCCAAGTAGTAAGCCTATTCTAAACAGGCACATTTTGAACGGGCACTGCAGTAGTACATAAAACTATCTATTGATGACTCTGATAATAATTATAAAATAATGTGGGGAATAAAAAGTCCCAGTACTAGGTTGGATCCCACTTTATCACGATAAAGCTGATCTGTTATTTTTCCCTTTCCTTAGACTGCACTGAATGAAAATGAATCTGTTGAATCATGTTTCGGTGAAACAAAGACATCACATATATACCATAAAAATAATTATATATAATATCATATATTAGTTATACCTGTAGGTAAACCTGTTCTCTGTCATATGTCAGCGATGACAGAGGCCTGTTGTATCACCCAACTGGAATTGGTGCTATAAAAAGTAACTAAATAAGGCAGAGAAAACACCTACCCTACCCAACCTATGCCTACAGCCAAAGCAACTAAAAAGATAAGAAAGTGGCCAGGACACCTCAATAACCTACAGTATTAGCTGCGTCAGCCCTAGTGTCCATGAGATATAACATTTAGGCTAGTTTACTACATTTAAGTGTGGATGAATGCAATAGTTCCACTTATGAACTAATGATATTTTCATATCAATACTAATCCACACACTTGCATTTTAAAATTCCCTATCTAATCTGTTTTCTCTAAATTTTTATTACTAAAGTCTAATGGCGCAATGAGATGCACTCTCTTGGGTACGCCTTTATTTGACAAATTCAGGATTTCACCACTGCTCTCTGGTGCCCACTGTGCATCAAATAAAACCAGGAAGAAGCTGTACATTTAAATCTGGGTCCGTGTAGGTCCAGGTACCGTTCGTTCATTTGTTTTTGCTGTCACATATGAAATCAAAAAAACGAGAAAACAACTCCTTTTTCCGTTTTTCCGTTTTTTTAGAAAAACGAAAAATCGAAATTATGACTTGATTTTTGGTTTTCCCGTTCTTGCACGGAAATCAGAAAAACCACTTGATATTCCGATTTTCCCCTGTGGGTGGTGCTAAATCTGATTGGCAGGATATGCATTCATTGTTTTTCAAATTAAGAGTTTACCCACACTTTATTTGTTAGCCTGTAAAATTAATAGTCTATATGTAAAATGAATAGTCTATATGCATGCTTTTTGTCACCCAATTATTTGGCTTAACTGACTGAAAACATCTATTGAAATAGCCTAAATGTAAACATGTTCACGCATTGACAGACAAAAGGCACAATCTATTTTTGTAGGATAGATAGATAGATAGATAGATCGATAGATCGATAGATAGATAGATACTTTATTGATCCCCAAGGGGAAATTCAAGGTTCCAGTAGCTTAAAGACATCACACACAACATACACATACATCACTAACAGGATCATAAAAAAGCAACTCCACATGAATAGCATGGACAATGAAATAAAAAATACTAAATAAATAAAAAAAATCCACATGAATGTACTAAGGGATGTATAAGCATGAGACGCTTGTAGTGATAGGGCAGGGACTGACCCTGTGATTCAGTATGAGAGTGTGTGTCATGGTGGTAGTGCAAATAGGTCCAATAGTGCGAGGATAAAGTAGACCAGCATTAAATATGGACAATATAAGAGATCAAAAGTCAATATTAGAGGTTTGAAGTATTAGGGTTACAGCCATTGTTCATGTATTAAGTTATGTTAGACCTCAGTCCAGGCTGGCGGGAGGAGGGAGGGAGGGATTGTGCATATATGGGCTAATATAGCCAGTAAACGGTGTAAACAGTAAACAGTGGGCCAGTGGACAGTCAGTACATAACTGTTATTGTAGGAGGTAGTGGAAGTGGTGGAGAGGGAGGAGAGGCAGACAGACTATGCAGAGAAGTCTCTCTCTCCTCTTCTCTTTAGTGAAGCATTGTAGAGTTGTCTGGCCCTGGGGACAAATTACTTTAATGCGTTAGCTACATAATAGTTATAATAGAGTATGCTAACGTTAGATTGTAGTGGAACGAAGCAGCACTTTCTAAGGTCAAAAATCGCAGATAAAGGGTTCTGAACCAAACACTACCCAATCGGACATGTTTCAGCAGGAATGTGACCCGGAATTGGGGAGAATTTAACAACACTGCCAGCTAAGATGACATGTTTACTGCCGTTAGCATGTAGCTACTGTAGTGGTATACAGCAGTGGTGATTGGAAGAGCTGTCATTCCGTCTTTGAAAGGACACTTATGTACGTTTACACTTCATCGCATTAATAATATACAGTCTATGGTTAATAGTCTTGATTGTTTGTATGACTATTGTATAAGAAGGATTTAATAAAAAAATAAAGTTGGGATGTTTGGTCGCTGTTGGTCGTCAAGTGTTTCAACACATGCGTGGTACAAATCGCACAGGGACTGAGCCTTGTTCCACGCAAGCCCAACACAGTCCAACTTCTTCCTGAATGCAGATACTTTATCATGTACCAAAAAGACATGGCACTCCTTTCCATAGATCATTTCATTATTTTTAATATTTTTTAAATATTCCCCTGCTTTTTTTACGCCTACTACACTAACCTTTTCTCAGAGTCTCTCTCTTTTTCCAAAGTGACAGATAAAATCTCTTACTTTTGACCTAAACAGGTGTTACTTTATGTGAATGTATACATTTTTAAATGGTTTCTTTAACAAATGTCCTTGGTAACTTTGGCCCAAAGTAATCTGTGATAAACAGTATTATGTTTCATCTGATTATTTATTATCGTCAAATTAATCCAGCAATTATGTTTTTTAGTTCTCGATCGAATTTAACCCTCATGCCCTCCTTAAAAAAACATACTCTCGACACCTTTGAGGCAAAAATGTCGTGTTATTAAATCATCATATATCAATATTTTTTTCTGCTTTTTTTCATAAATCACTTAAACAACTTCTAACCTAATCAAAACTACCAAACATTCAATCATTTTCAGGATTTTAACCCTTTAAATGCCAGTTTATGTATTTGAAGTATTTCATTTTTTATTACAAAAAAACACAAAAAATGATTTTTTTTCCAGATAATGAATAATATCTAGATGGGGCTTTGGTGGGGATTAGAGGCTTGGATATGTCAAAGATAAGCAACAAAATTAATTTGATTGCATTAGTATTTTTTACATAGTGCCAGATACTCCCTTTGGACACCTTCGAGGCAAAAATGTACATGTCCAAAAAACATGTCCAAAAAACTGATATTAAATCATCATATATCAATATTTTTTAATTTCTAAATTGCTCAAAACTACCAAACATTTAATAATTTTCTGGATTTTAACCCTTTAAATGCCAGTTTTAAATCTTTGAAGTAACAATTATTTATGAAAAACCCAACAAAACATTAATTACAGTGCCTTGCGAAAGTATTCGGCCCCCTTGAACTTTTCGACCTTTTGCCACATTTCAGGCCTCAAACATAAAGATATAAAACTGTAATTTTTTGTGAAGAATCAACAACAAGTGGGACACAATCATGAAGTGGAACGAAATTTATTGGATATTTCAAACCTTTTAAACAAATAAAAAACTGAAATATTGGGCGTGCAAAATTATTCAGCCCCCTTAAGTTAATACTTTGTAGCGCCACCTTTGGCTGCGATTACAGCTGTAAGTCGCTGCGGGGTATGTCTCCATCAGTTTTGCACATCCGAGAGACTGACATTTTTGCCCATTCCTCCTTGCAAAACAGCTCGAGCTCAGTGAGGTTGGATGGAGAGCGTTTGTGAACAGCAGTTTTCAGTTCTTTCCACAGATTCTCGATTGGATTCAGGTCTGGACTTTGACTTGCGCCAGTCTAACACCTGGATATGTTTATTTGTGAACCATTCCATTGTAGATTTTGCTTTATGTTTTGGATCATTGTCTTGTTGGAAGACAAATCTCCGTCCCAGTCTCAGGTCTTTTGCAGACTCCATCAGGTTTTCTTCCAGAATGGTCCTGTATTTGGCTCCATCCATCTTCCCATCAATTTTAACCATCTTCCCTGTCCCTGCTGAAGAAAAGCAGGCCCAAACCATGATGCTGCCACCACCATGTTTGACAGTGGGGATGGTGTGTTTAGGGTGATGAGCTGCGTTGCTTTTACGCCAAACATAACGCGTTTGCATTGTTGCCAAAAGTTCGATTTTGGTTTCATCTGACCACAGCACCTTCTTCCACATGTTTGGTGTGTCTCCCAGGTGGCTTTTGGCAAACTTTTAAACGACACTTTTTATGGATATCTTTAAGAAATGGCTTTCTTCTTGCCACTCTTCCATAAAGGCCAGATTTGTGCAGTATACGACTGATTGTTGTCCTATGGACAGAGTCTCCCACCTCAGCTGTAGATCTCTGCAGTTCATCCAGAGTGATCATGGGCCTCTTGGCTGCATCTCTGATCAGTCTTCTTATTGTATGAGCTGAAAGTTTAGAGGGATGGCCGGGTCTTCGTAGATTTGCAGTGGTCTGATACTCCTTCCATTTCAATATTATCGCTTGCACAGTGCTCCTTGGGATGTTTAAAGCTTGGGAAATCTTTTTGTTTCCAAATCCGGCTTTAAACTTCTCCACAACAGTATCTCGGACCTGCCTGGTGTGTTCCTTGTTCTTCATGAGTGCTCTTCTGCGCTTTACACGGACCTCTGAGACTATCACAGAGCAGGTGCATTTATACGGAGACTTGATTACACACAGCTGGATTCTATTTATCATCATTAGTCATTTAGGTCAACATTGGATTATTCAGAGATCCTCACTGAACTTCTGGAGAGAGTTTGCTGCACTGAAAGTAAAGGGGCTGAATAATTTTGCACGCCCAATTTTTCAGTTTTTTATTTCTTAAAAAAGTTTGAAATATCCAATAAATTTCATTCCACTTCATGATTGTGTCCCACTTGTTGTTGATTCTTCACAAAAAATTACAGTTTTATATCTTTATGTTTGAAGCCTGAAATGTGGCAAAAGGTCGAAAAGTTCAAGGGGGCCGAATACTTTCGCAAGGCACTGTATTTTCCATAAAATAAATCATAGGGGAATGGGGATTTGGTGGGGATTAGAGGCTTGGATATGTCAAAGATAAGCAACAAAACTGATTTGATTGCATTAGTATTTTTTATGTAATTCCACCTTCGAGGCAAAAATGGCCCCATTGACTTCCATTATAACCACATGTTTTGATCTCACTGCCTTTACAGTATATAACCATGCATTCTGTAATGTCAGCATTTCATTTGGAAGAAAACTAGTCATATTTGACATTACAGGTTCACGCAAACTCACACACACACACACACACACACACACACACACACACACACACACACACACACACACACACACACACACACACACACAACACACACACACACACACACAGAGCTCCATAATATAACTATAATTTCATGCATCGGCCTACAAGGCCAAAATGGTTGAATCTGGTGAAATACTGTAAAAATGTCAAATATTTTCTTCCAAATGAAATGCTGACATTACAGAATGCATGGTTATATACTGTAAAGGCAGTGAGATCAAAACATGTGGTTATAATGGAAGTCAATGGGGCCATTTTTGCCTCGAAGGTGTCCAGAGGGAGTATCTGGAATTACATAAAAAATACTAATGCAATCAAATCAGTTTTGTTGCTTATCTTTGACATATCCAAGCCTCTAATCCCCACCAAAGCCTCATCTACATATTATTCATTTTATGGGAAAAAAATCATATTTTGTGTTTTTTTTTATAAATAATTACATACTTCAAATACATAAACTGGCATTTAAAGGGTTAAAATCCTGAAAATGATTGAATGTTTGGTGGTTTTGATTAGGTAAGAAGTTGTTTAAGTGATTCATGAAAAAAAAGCAGAAAACAATATTGATATATGATGATTTAATAACAGTTTTTGTGTGCGTGGACATTTTTGCCTCGAAGGTGTCCAGAGGGTACAAAATGAATCATTTAAGTATAAAAGACATGTAAGAGTAAAAAACACTGGATTTAAAAAAAATGGCTGAAAAGAAGGATTCCTACAAAATTTCATGCCATAAGAAGTAACACAGCAAAAATTATCACAAAATGAAAAAAAAACTTGAGAAAAATGTACAAAAATGACCGAAGAGGGCATGAGGGTTAAGATGTATAAGCTCAGATCAATGAGGCATGTGGGCCATAAATAACAAATAGACAAAACAAGAATTTAAGTTAATAAAAACATCTAAAACAAAGAATAAATGTATTATTTAAATTTGTATGATGAGTATTAATGGAACGGTCATTTTGTCAGTCATAACAGACTGAGAAAGTAATTTGTCCCCAGGGCCAGACAACTCTACAATGCTTCACTAAAGAGAAGAGGAGAGAGAGACTTCTCTGCATAGTCTGTCTGCCTCTCCTCCCTCTGCACCACTTCCACTACCTCCTATAATAACAGTTATGTACTGACTGTCCACTGGCCCACTGTTTACTGTTTACACTGTTTACTGGCTATATTAGCCCATATATGCACAATCCCTCCCTCCCTCCTCCCGCCAGCCTGGACTGAGGTCTAACATAACTTAATACATGAACAATGGCTGTAACCCTATTACTTCAAACCTCTAATATTGACTTTTGATCTCTTATATTGTCCATATTTAATGCCGGTCTCTAGACTTTATCCTTACACTATTGGACCTATTTGCACTACCACCATGACACACACTCTCATACTGAATCACAGGGTCAGTCTCAGAGGCGTCTCATGCTTATACATCACTTAGTACAGTCATGTGGATTTTTCATTGGATTTTTTTATTTATTTAGTATTATTTTTTTTTTATTTATTTAGTATTTTTTATTTCATTGTCCATGCTATTCATGTGGAGTTGCTTTTTTATGATCCTGTTTGTGATGTATGTGTATGTTGTGTGTGATGTCTTTAAGCTACTGGAACCTTGAATGGGGATCCCATGGGGATCAATAAAGTATCTATCTATCTAACTATCTATCTATCTATCTATAAATCTATCTATATATGTATATTTTTGACTGGGAACAAAAAATTGGTTAACATGACTTTGAACACAACAGGATTAAACAATGAAATGGGTCTTCTCCTCTCCTACAAAAATAGATTGTGCCTTTTGTCTGTCAATGCGTGAACATGTTTACATTTAGGCTATTTCAATAGATTTTTTCAGTCAGTTAAGACAAATAATTGGGTGACAAAAAGCATGCATATAGACTATTAATTTTACATATAGACTATTAATTTTACAGGCTAACAAATAAAGTGTGGGTAAACTCTTAATTTGAAAAACAATGAATGCATATCCTGCCAATCAGATTTGCACCACCCACAGGGGGAAAATCGGAATATCAAGTGGTTTTTCTGATTCTGCCGCAAGAACGGGAAAACCAAAAAATCAAGTCATAATTTCGGTTTTTGGTTTTTCTAAAAAAACGGAAAACGGAAAAGGGAGTTGTTTTTCTCGTTTTTTGATTTCATATGTGACAGCAAAAAACAAATGAACGAACGGTACATTGACCGCGATTCATTCGATCATTTTTTACGAAAAACGGGAAAACAACTCCTTTGTCCGTTTTTTAAGAAAACAAAAACGAATATGACTTTATTCCTTTCGTATGGTGGTGCTAATTCTGATTGGCAGGATATGCATTCATTGTTTTTCAAATTAAGAGTTTGCCCACACGTACTGGTTAGCCTGTAAAATGAATAGTCTATATGTAAAATGAATAGTCTATATGTATGCTTTTGTCACCTAATTATTTGGCTTTAACTGACTGAAAAAATCTATTGTAAAATAGCCTAAATGTAAACATGTTCACGCATTGACAGACAAAAGGCATGATCTGTTTTTGTAGGAGAGGGGAAGACCCATCTCATTGTTTAATCCTGTTGTGTTCAAAGTCATGTTAAACAATTTTTTGTTCCCAGTCAAAGATAAATAGATAGATAGATAGATAGATAGACAGATAAGATAGATAGATAGATAGATAGATAGATAGATAGATAGATAGATAGATAGATAGATAGATAGATAGATAGATAGATAGATAGATAGATAGATAGATATTTTATTGATCCCCAAGGGGCAAGGTCTCAGAAGATCACAAACAGGACCATAAAAAGCAAATCGCATGATATAGCATGGACAATAAAATAAAATACTAAAAAATTAACACAATAAATTCAAACATAAAAATTCAATGAATGTTAAAGGATGTATAAGCATGATATACTTGCGTAAAGGACTGACCCTGTGAGTTCATATGAGTGTGTGTCATGGTGGTAGCAGGTACGCAAATAGTGCAAGGATAAAGTCTAGAGACCAGCATTAAATATGGACAATATAAGAGATCAAAAGTCAATATTAGAGGTTTGAAGTTAAAGGACAGCCATTGTTCATTGTTAAGTTATGTTAGACCTCAGTGGCTGAAGCGGGAGAGGAGGGATTATATGCGGGTAAGTTGTTAAACAGGTAAACAAAGTAAACGGGCCAGTGGATGTCAGTACATAACTGTTAATATATAGTGGAAGGGTGGAGGAGAGAGGGAGACAGAATATGCAGAGAAGCTCTCTCCTCTTCTTAGTAGCATAGAGTGGTCGTTCTGTGACAATCAGTCATGACTGACAAAATGACCATTCATTTATTTTCATACAAATTTAAATAATACATCTATTCTTTGTTTTAGATGTTTTATTAACTTAATTCTCTATGAATAATTTTTTTTTTGTTTATTTGTTAATTATGGCCCGTATGCCTCATTGATCTGAGCTTATACATCTTAAATTCCATAAAAAATAAAAAGCAAAATTGGTGGATTATTTTGATAATAAATAATCAGATGAAACATAGTATATACTTTTACAGATTATACCAAGGACATTTGTTAAGAAACCATTTAAAACGTATAGCAGTAACACCTGTTTGGGTCAAAGTGAGATTTTATCTATCACTTTGGAAAAGAGTTAGCGTAGAAAGGTTAGGAATGTGACAAGCAGAAATATAAAAATATAAAATAATAAAATGATCTATGGAAAGGAGTGCCATGTCTTTTTGGTACATGATAAACTATTGCATTTAGGAAGAATTTCTGGACTATTTTGTACACGCATGCATTGAAATTCTACTTGATTCAACAACAGTAACTTTTAAATTAAATCTTATTTATAATAATAACAATCAAGACTAATAACCATAGACTATATATTATTAATGCATTAGCATACAGCTACATAATAGTTATAATAGAGTATGCTAGATTGTAGTGGAATGAAGCAGCACTTTCTAAGGTCAAAAATCGCAGATAAAGGGTTCTGAACCAAACACTACCCAATCGGACATGTTTCAGCAGGAATGTGACCCGGAATTGGGGAGAATTTAACAACACTGCCAGCTAAGATGACATGTTTACTGCCGTTAGCATGTAGCTACTATAGTGGTATACAGCAGTGGTGGTTGGAAGAGCTGTCATTCCGTCTTCGAAAGGACACTTATGTACGTTTACACTTCATCGCATTAATAATATACAGTCTATGGTTATTAGTCTTGATTGTTTGTATGACTATTGTATAAGAAAGATTTAATTTAAAAAAAGTTGTGATGTTTGGTCACTGTTGGTTGTCAAGTGTTTCAACGCATGCGTGGTACAAATGGCACAGGGACTGAGCCTTGTTCCACGCGAGCCCAACACAGTCCAACTTCTTCCTGAATGCAGATAGTTTATCATGTACCAAAAAGACATGGCACTCCTTTCCATAGATCATTTTATTATTTTTTATATATTTTTTTGATATTTCCATGCTTTTTTCACACCTACTACGCTAACCTTTTCTCTGAGTCTCTCTCTTTTTCCAAAGTGACAGATAAAATCTCTTACTTTTGACCCAAACAGGTGTTACTGTATACATTTTTAAATGGTTTCTTAACAAATGTCCTTGGTAATTTTGGCCCAAAGTAATCTGTGATAAACAGTATACTATGTTTCATCTGATTATTTATTATTGTCAAAATAATCCAGCAATTATGTTTTTTAGTACTCGATGGAATTTAAGATGTATAAGCTCAGATCAATGAGGCATACAGGCCATAAATAACAAATAGACAAAAAAAAATTATTCATAAGAATTTAAGTTAATAAAAACATCTAAAACAAAGAATAGATGTATTATTTAAATTTGTATGATGAGTATTAATGGAACGGTCATTTTGTCAGTCATGACAGACTGAGAAAGTAATTTGTCCCCAGGGCCAGACAACTCTACAATGCTTCACTAAAGAGAAGAGGAGAGAGAGACTTCTCTGCATAGTCTGTCTGCCTCTCCTCCCTCTCCACCACTTCCACTACCTCCTATAATAACAGTTATGTACTGACTGTCCACTGGCCCACTGTTTACTGTTTACACTGTTTACTGGCTATATTAGCCCATATATGCACAATCCCTCCCTCCCTCCTCCCGCCAGCTTGGACTGAGGTCTAACATAACTTAATACATGAACAATGGCTGTAACCCTATTACTAATATTGACTTTTGATCTCTTATATTGTCCATATTTAATGCTGGTCTCTAGACTTTATCCTTGCACTATTGGACCTATTTGCACTACCACCATGACACACACTCTCATACTGAATCACAGGGTCAGTCCCTGCCCTATCACTGCAAGTGTATCATGCTTATACATCCCTTAGTACATTCATGTGGATTTTATATGTTTTAATTTATTTAGTATTATTATTTTTTAATTTATTTAGTATTTTTTATTTTATTGTCCATGCTATTCATGTGGAGTTGCTTTTTTTTATGATCCTGTTTGTGATGTATGTTGAGCTACTGGGACCTTGAATTTCCCTATCTATCTATCTATCTATCTATCTATCTATCTATCTATCTATCTATTTATTTTTGACTGGGAACAAAAAATTGTTTAACATGACTTTGAACACAACAGGATTAAACAATGAGATGGGTCTTCCCCTCTCCTACAAAAACAGATCATGCCTTTTGTCTGTCAATGCGTGAACATGTTTACATTTAGGCTATTTTACAATAGATTTTTTTCAGTCAGTTAAGCCAAATAATTAGGTGACAAAAAGCATACATATAGACTATTCATTTTACATATAGACTATTCATTTTACAGGCTAACAAATACAGTGTGGGCAAACTCTTAATTTGAAAAACAATGAATGCATATCCTGCCAATCAGATTTAGCACCACCACAGGGGAAAATCGGAATATCAAGTGGTTTTTCTGATTTCCGTGCAAGAACGGGAAAACCAAAAATCAAGTCATAATTTCGTTTTTTTGTTTTTCTAAAAAAACGGAAAAAGGAGTTGTTTTCTCGTTTTTTCGTTTTCATATGTGAAAACAAAAACAAATGATCGGATGATACACGGACCAATCTGTCTGGGCAATACACGATTCATAGTTCAGCAAACAGAAATATCTGAATATATATTCATAATATAATATTGCATAATAGAATTATATTATGCAATGACAAAGTGGAAAAATAAGGTATATATGAAGGTAAATATGGTGCAAAACGTGAGAGCTTGTAGAATACAATGTGAGAACTTGCAGAACAAAAAAATTTAACTTGTATGTTAAAATTTGCACTTGTCAAATAAAAATGTATTTTGTAAAATAATGCATTGTAAAATAAAAATGAACTTGCACCATGTAAAAATATTCAGCATTTGAATTCAAAAAGAAAAAAAACATGAGAGCTTGTAAAAAAATCTGAACTTGTAAATTGAAATTTGCACTTGTAGAAAAATATTCACAAATGTGTAGATTGATATTTGCATGAACACAATGACAGCTGCAAACTTGTAATGCAACATTTACTCATGTACTTTTTTTTACTCAGGTTGATTTTCCATCACAACCACAACTCAGTGATTACAACCTCTCGAATCTGTCACTGTATGCGCGCCTCGCGCATCACCAAGAGGCGAATCTGCGCCGACTTTTGCAACACTTGTTGCGATACATTTGGTGCAAAACTAATTTGTACCTGTGGACTTAGGCTGTGGAGCTCTGATCCAACAGAACGGGGAAAGCAGGGTTTCTATCGCCAGATGAGGGACAACTCTGTCCGGCTTATTTAGCTATGTCGCATGGAAGCCTGGTTGAATAGCAAGCTGGCGTTAGCTAACTAACCAACCAGCCTGATTCTAAATAAATACCTTTTAATTATCTTAACACTTTTTAACAGTCAAACTGAAACACTGGCGGTGAGCTCCAGGTCCTGCAGCCGCAGACGGACCGTCACCAGCGGTATCGGCCAGCCGGAGCAACATCGCTATTATTGCCAGAAAGCCTTGCTTCCGCCTCGACCTGCAGTCGGAGCTCCAGCGGGACACAGAGAGCCCCGCGACCGGTAGCAGCTCACCGCTAGTGTTGGTGGAATAGCGAAGCGTGTAGCTAACTAACCAGCTTCTAAATAAATACCTTTTAGTTATCTAAACACTTTAACAGTCAAACTGAAACACTGGCGGTGAGCTCCAGGTCCTGCAGCCGCAGACGGACCGTCATCAGCGGGTAACAGCTGCCAAGTTCTGCATCCCTGCCAAGACTTCCATCCATAAGGGGAAATAATGATTTTATAAGGCAAAGTAGCTACTGTTTAATTAAAATGTAGGCTATATACATTCCTTTGTCATGTTCATCAATGATGATTATAATTTTACAACGTTTAGAGACATCAATGTTTTATCAGACTATCATTTCCTTGCTACCTGGGTGCAAATCTCGGCAGCAACGAGGGTTAAGAGATGACGCATCATTCGGCAAAAATAATTACTGCTGCCCGCGAGGTGGATGTAATTCTGCAGAAGCTATTGTTGCTGCCTGCCGGGTGCAATGATTGGCAGTGAGGCACAACATCAGCAAAGCAAGCTGTGGTCATGGCCGGGGATTGCCGAGATACCGGGTGCGGGGCTCTCTGTGTCCCGCTGGAGCTCCGACTGCAGGTCGAGGTCGGCAGCGGGCTTTCTGGCAATAATAGCGATGTTGCGCTTCGGCGAGCACCACTGGTGACGGGTCCGTTCGCGGCTGCAGGACCTGGAGCTCACCGCCAGTGTTTCAGTTTGACTGTTAAAAAGTGTTAAGATAATTAAAAGGTATTTATTTAGAATCAGGCTGGTTGGTTAGTTAGCTAACGCTAGCTTGCTATTCAACCAGGCTTCCATGCGACATAGCTAAATAAGCCGGACAGAGTTGTCCCTCATCTGGCGATAGAAACCCTGCTTTCCCCGTTCTGTTGGATCAGAGCTCCACAGCCTAAGTCCACAGGTACAAATTAGTTTTGCACCAAATGTATCGCAACAAGTATGTGTAAAAGTCGAGCGCGCAGATTCGCTCTTTGGTGATGCGAGAGAGCCATACAGTGACAGATTCGAGAGGTTGTAATCACTGAGTTGTGGTTGTGATGGAAAATCAACCTGAGTAAAAAGAAAAGTACATGAGTAAATGTTGCATTACAAGTTTGCAGCTGTCATTGTGTTCATGCAAATATCAATCTACACATTTGTGAATATTTTTCTACAAGTGCAAATTTCAATTTACAAGTTCAGATTTTTTACAAGCTCTCATGTTTTTTTCTTTTGTGACTTCAAATGTGAATAATTTTTACAAGTGCACATTTTTATTTTACAAGTGCAAATTTTTATTTTACAAGTGCACATTTTTATTTTACAAGTGCACATTTTATTTTACAAGTGCAAATTTTTATTTTACAAGTGCAAATTTTTATTTTACAAGTGCAAATTTTTATTTTACAAGTGCAAATTTTAACATACAAGTTAAATTTTTTTGTTCTGCAAGTTCTCACATTGTATTCTACAAGCTCTCACGTTTTGCACCATATTTACCTTCATAGGTATATTCCCAAAAGATTCAAAATCACACATAGCCTACATAAAACCTGCAAGTTAGATGCAGGAACTAGCCTACAGGCATCCACTGAGCTAGGTTTACATAGGCTACATCTTAAAACTGAGGAAATATTGGTATTCATTTAAAATTATTATTATTTATTATTATTATTATTATTATTCTAGGAACTACTTTTTCCACACTGCCAAAACAAAAATACAGACAACACCCACTTACCATCCCGGACACAAAGGCTGCTGTCCTCACCATTTAATGTGACGTCTTCAAGCAGGGTTCGTGAGACAAACCTTTCGAGACAAGTAAATATAAGACATATTTCTGTGCTGGTTCGCAGAGAGAAGATAGCAGAGCTGAGTCTGACTGCGGTGCTCGGCGGAATACATGCAGTCTTCCGGTGGGCGGTCAGCTCCGAGAAAACGAAA
Source organism: Perca fluviatilis (assembly GCF_010015445.1). Lineage (NCBI taxonomy): Eukaryota > Metazoa > Chordata > Actinopteri > Perciformes > Percidae > Perca > Perca fluviatilis. Next base: position 397,253 of record NC_053123.1, on the reverse strand, counting down.
CCCAAGCAGCACTTCCACAGAAACGAAACCTATGCGGTTCCTTTCCTCGTCGACGTTTTGGGAGGTAGTCTACTGGTAGTAAAAGCTGGTGAAGCTGTTCCCCTGCCCAGCGACTAAACTAGTTCACAAGTGTAATAGCTAGGCTATAGGCTATCCTAACTTGTAATATATATTACACATTAAGTAGGCTACTCGTGCACCTTACGCATTCTTTCAAGCGCGTGTACCCTTCACTTCAACTGCGTTTAGTAACAAGTGGTTGTCGAACAGCCTGTAATAAATTATACTGGGTGGGCTGGTGCTAAAATTGTTATTATCTCTGGTGCATGGTCCATATCACTGTGTCGTTTTTGGGCCATTTTGGGTGTTTAAAGGATATGTTCACAAGTTTTGAAGTCTGCCTTAAAACAATCTCCACGTGCTCAGGCCTACATTGAAGAAGTGTTTAGTAACTGCAGCAACAATAAAGAACACCATTTGAAACACAACATTTCCACTACTGTATGCTAGGGGAGAAATAGAGCACTCTGACAGTTTCTAGCCTCATCATACCAACGCATCACTACAGCAAATCTCTCCTCCACCAGTTGCAAAATGTGGATAAATATATTATTCTGTGCCTTTTTATTGAGCATCAACCTAGCGATTATGTGCGTACTGTCGGAAAAATAGTAGCGTAAATAAATGTGTCAGTTCAGGTCGCAGTTAGCCTCCGGTCTACACCCCCGCAGGGTGGACGGGAATGATTGAAACATCTTGTTGCAATAAAGGGGCATTTGCATTTGTGACATAAAAAGAAAGTGGGACAGGGCCGTAAAGTAGGGGGAGGGGAGGGGGGAGGCAATGGCCCCTATTTTTCACAGAACAGTTGATTTGTTCTTATTTTTACTAATTATCTCAACAGGCATTTTCATTATCTGAATAAAGTCCATTGACCTCTAGAAAACAAAATACTTTATTTTGAGTGAAATACACACATCATAGAGCCACGGCAGTCAAAAGCATCCTTTCAAACTGCAACATAGTGTCTCTGTTTAAACATCCAGAGGCCTATGTGCATACTCACCTCACTTTTATCAAATTTCACATTACACTTCGTCAAGAAAATAGGTAATAGAGCTTTAGCATATGCAACAGACTACATGACAGCATTATGTGGGACAAGCATGAACATAGAGCAAGGACATTGCATTACATTCAAACAGCATAATACAGTTTGTTCATTTGTCTTTTGCATTTGTCGGCGTGATGATGTGAAATATTTACTCTGCTTTATTTATCATAAAAGTCACTCACTTGTATTTTTAGGTGTTGCCAAAAATATATGATCATGTGAATGAGTAATACAGCAGGGTTTACCTCTAATAACTGTACTAGACATTTCAAGCATGAATCAGTAACTTAACAACACGAATAAAACAAAACTATTAAAGAAAACTGAATAAGGCCACAAAATCAACCGTGAACTTAAAGATTAACAGTGTTTTAAAGCACCGTAGTCTCGAAGGACTTACAGTATATACAAGCTGTACAATTCCACTGATTGTCAGAGAAAAACGTTGAGGCACCGGAGCCCCTGTTGGTCATTTCAACACTACGTGGAAGCCATTAGTGTTTTCATCTGGGAAACAGAAAACAGTAAAAGATTATTAAAACTACCGACATACTGAATGATTAACAGTGAGTTATGACATTAACTTTAAAATAATGACCTCTTATAATGCTGAGGATGAAGCTTGTTTCATCCCTGAAGTTCTGCACCATCTGAAATGAAGGGATCGACTGACGTAAGCACAGCTCATTTCCATTTCCAAAGTGCTGCATATTCAAATCTAGAACATCTCCACCTGTGGTTGATTGTCATGTATAAACCCCAATGCTCCCTAACAACAATCCTTTTATATGTGATTTCTTAGCCTAGAAATGGCAGTGTTAAATAGACTGCTCTAGAGGAAAGCTTTCCCCACTGTTGTTCTTGTAAATCTACCTCAGTAATTCTATACCATTGTTGTTATACATTTACATAATTAGAGCTGGGAGATATGGAGCAAATCAGATATCAGGATATTCTTGACCAAATACATCGATGTCCATATTTTCGTCGATATTGTAGGGTTGACAATTGTTGCTTTAATAAAATATTTTCACAATTAGATTTTAGATAAATAATCATCAATAAAGTGGATATAATGATAAAGTGGGTAAAGCCAAATGATGGAACAGTCTGGTAAGTTAAGAAAACTGCATCAATGTACTGTGCAAATGTCCCAAAATCTAGTCTCATATCTCGATATCGATATAATATCAATATCCAGCCTACATTTAATATTGTACATACATTAAGTGAAACCTGACCTGAACTATGAATTAAAGTCTATACTAGATGTGTAGACCTTACTCCACAGCGCTGTGGAGATAGGTCTGCCAATGTGAGACTATTGGTTGATAGAGGTGTAGGGATACCTTGTCAGAGACTAAGACATGGATCCCGCTGGGCTTCTGTCTGTAGATGTGTGTTATTTGCTGTGGAGGGATGCTGTACAGCGAAGCGATCTTTTCGGAGAGGTCCAACAGTGTCAGCTCCTCCAGGTACAGAGCGTTGTAGACTGCAGGGAAGACACAGGAGGAAACACATGAACAAGCTCCATGTACAATTCCAGGACTACATTAGAACAAAGTTTTCCTTTTCCATTGTATTGATGTTCATTATTATTTTCCTGTATGGTGACTGATATTTACAACAGAGATGTCTGGAGAACGCTTCTCCTCAGTATTCCAGGATATTGCAGATATCCCCAAAAATGAGACATGCTTAAAGAGCGCTCAAAATAAATTCAACATAAGAGTATTAGACGTCTCCTATACAGTATGTAGACTTACTGTCTCCAGCCCCTGACTTGGTGGCAGGTTGATGCCTGGCCTGCTGCTGACACACATAAATGGTGAGACGGGGCTGTATACACCTGGAAAAGAAGAACATGCCACAGTAGTGATATTGACTCAAGATGGTTCTCAGTTTGCCCTCATGTCTACCTAAACACTGAACTTTAGGAATTAAATGCAGGTAATGAGAAGGTTCTGTTTTTGTCAAAGTTCTCTCCACCTACGATCTTTCCCTAAACCTAACTGTCCCGTTCTTGTGCCGCATGTCACTTAAACCTCTGTCCTGACCCAGAGCGTCAAAAAGTGATGCCAAGAGTCCTGAGCAAGCGCATCTAAATATGACATCAAAGGGCTAGACGCAAGTCCCGAGAGCGTCAAAAATTTATGCCAAGAGTCCTGACCAAACTCGTCTAAATATCACGCTTAAGTATACTTTTTGCGTCAATAATAAACACCAAAAGTATCTGACCAAGCGTCGCTTTTTGATGTGCTAGGAGTGAGAATGGGTAAGAAAGCCGAACAAAACTGAATTTGCTGTGCCCAGTTCTGAGCACATAAGTGTATTTTAATGTCTCACCTTCCTTTCATGGTGTTGAAGAGGCGAATACCATCAGCTGGACCGCAGATCTGGATCAGATCCTCCCTGCTCATCCTCAACAGATCAGCACCTGCAACAACAGCAGAATATCTATTCTGCTTACTTTCTGCTCAGAAATATTCAGTGAATTTCTTTTCTCTGAATCCTACTGTTTCCATGGATCGAAATGCTTTGTGATTTTTTTTACCGCCGTTACCTGAGAAGCTGCAGAAGAGTCTTGAGAAAGGGGAGAACCTGTGTCGGTGGAGCCACTGTTGGGCGTCCTGCGGCTGGGTCGATGGCAGAAGGTGCTACATGTCAAAAAGAAGAAGAGCCCTTGAAATGAGTATAGCAGCACAGCATCCACTGTCTCCAAATAATGGCCTAAAGGAATATAAAAGTTCTCTATAACTTACATCAGAGCAGCCGGGCAATAGCAGTTCCCCTTGATGGTTTGGAGAATAATTGCTACAGAAATGTCCCGAGGAAGAAAGAAAAGTGATCAGTTGAGCGTTTTGTTCGTACTGCTCTAAAACACATGTCTGTCAATCTACTGAAAAAAACAAAGTGTCTGGTCTGAGGTGCCCACACAGTCTTGTCAGATGAACTCACGTACCCCTTTATGAAATGCATAATACTATTAATAAATAGGCCTATATAAAAGTGGATATTGTATATATGAGGCTGGCTTGGTCAGCAATCATATAGTCTATCTATATCCACAACGTTCCACTTCCGGTTCCGGTGCCGTCGGAAATTCCGCCGGATGTCCTTCTTTTCGGCCGAATGTCCGTTACCACGTACGCATGTTCCACCAAAACAATTTCCTTCCTGAGGCTATTTTGCAGCAGTTTAGTCCAAGACGATTGTGATTGGTTTAAAGAAATGCCAATAAACCAGAGCACGTTTTTCTCCCATTCCATAATGCTGTGTGGACTAGCCAGACCCTCATCCGCAGTGCTGTGGAGGAAGGTCTGGCAATGCAAGACTAGCAATCGTACCATCACTAGCCTACTAGGCTATGTGAAGCTGAATGTTTGACCAATGTGACTTTTAGCTAACTATTTCAACCATTTACCCAGTACTTATAACTAATAATTTGAACTGTGCAGTCATTACTTTACTTTTTACTGTTTATTTCTACCATTTATTCATTACTTTTTGCTACTGGTTCAAACTTCTGGGCTCGCTTGGTGACTAATTTTCTCTTACATAACTGCAACATTTTGTGTTCAGTTGTTACAGTTGACTGAAAATATATTCTTTTGAGATAAATGTTTTATTAGCACCATTTATCATTCAGACATACAGAACCAGCGTTGAGCTATCATTGTCTTGGTTGCAGTTGAGCCGGCTAGACAAATCTTCCTCTGTCTTTCGAGCAGGTGTAAATTAGAGTCATCATTAAGTAACAAAACCACCAGGTCAGTAGGAATTAGATATCCTATCACATCAGATAGTATTGATGTTGTTTTATGCCAGATTTCCTGCACCTGTTCACACTCCCAGACTATATGCAGGAAAGTTCCAGTTTGTTCAGGTTGACAGAACGTACAATAGGGAGTGGGAATGGCTTTCGAGACGTATCTCTTCTGAGGAGTCCAATATGGCATATGTTGAAGTGGATATACTGGTGATTTGGGTTCTCCCAATTAATTGTGTTCGCCTCAGGGCTCAGCTCTCATTCCCATTTCTTTACTATTGGGAGTTCTCCTATGGATATTTGCAACAGCTTAGCATAAATCCATTACACTAATCCTCTCACAGGAAAATCAAAAAAACATTTAATGACTGGGTGCACCTCAAGACTGTTTCCCCATGGTATTCCATAACATTTTAGGGCTGATCTTAAGCAAAGATAAAAGTAGACGGAAAAGCTAGCTCTCAGGTCTTCAAAACTCACCATACCTATCTCATTGAATAACTGGTCTAGAGTATAAATACCCCTGTCCCTCCACTGCTTACAAGCAAAAGGTTTGTTACCAGACATTAAGTATGTATTGTGCCATATTGGGGTATTCCCATGCCACTTGGTGTAGCGCAGGTGCTCCTCCACCTATTTAAAGTTGGTCAATGTGTTGGTGATAATGGGTCCATAGGTTAGCATACACTTTTTTGGACAAACATCTGCAAAGGCCAGGTCTTGCAGTCTTAGACTTCTAATGAGGTTTTGCTCTATTCTTCCCCATGGATATGTAGATGAGGGGTCCATCCACACTCTAAGGGCCTGTAGCTGAAGGGCCTTGTGATACATTTTAAAGTTGGGGAGGGCCAGGGCTCCCGTGTTTGTGGTACGTTGCAAGGTAGAGTATTTTAGCCTATGTTGTTTATTGTTCCAAATATACCGCCGAATTAAAGTATCAAGTTTCTTCCAGAAGTTCATTGGTGGGGGTAAGGGGATCATTGAACTTAAAAAAATTCACATGGGGAACTATGTTCATTTTAACAACAGCAATCCTGGACCACAGTGACGCCGGCAGCGCAGTCCATCTAGTCAGAACCCTTTGAACATTACTTAATATAGTTTCATAGTTGTCCTGGACCACTCGCTGTAGTGATGCATGTATGATGATGCCCAAATATGTCATTTTGCTTTGAGTTGGTATTGTACCACTAATGGCTGATGTCACATGCCTGTTGTTCAACAAAAGAAGATTAGATTTATCCCAATTGATGTGAATATATTCTTTGAATCAACTCATAATTTCTAAATTTACAAATGACGGTAATTGAGCTACTCTACAACACTAGCGGCGCCAGGATTTTGATTGTAGGTGGGCCTCCAGTAAACTGGATGGGCCAGTTAAAATAAGCCAAAACAAACGTTAACGTTAGCCTAACTGTTAGCCTACTTGCCTTGCTTGTGTGGGGGGGTGGCTACGGGAGGACTTGATGGGGAGAGGGCGGCCAAGCAGGATGGTAACTCCTCAATTGTAACCACATTACTTAAAATTGCAGTAGCTCCTCGGAGCGTTGCTTGCTGAATTTAAATGAAAACAAGCTGCTTTGCTTTGCTTTGCGTTTCATATTAGCTAATAGCTACAGTCTGTGTCTCCGTGCGTTCATGGACATCGGAAAAACATTTTTCCGAGTGAAAACGTCATCATTCACGTCACTTCCTGTGGGAATCAGAGGTGGGAAACTCGGGCTGGATTTTGCTAACCGAGTTTCCTAGTTGGTGACGTGTTGTTGAAAACTGACATTTGATGACATTTGGTTCACTGAACATATTTCAGTGACAATAAATTGTGGTTTATTGTGGACAAATGCCTCTGCCAAGAAACATACACAGACATAACATGTTTCAAATTATTCATAAATAAGCCCATGTATAAAAAAACACCACCTTATGTGTCCTTTCCCGTTTGTTGTCCTGTAGATAACACAAAGAAACACCTGGCGATGTGCTGTTTCCATGCTCGTATAAGAAAATAGCAGCAAATCTTTTGTTATTGTGGCCTCCATGTTTTCACACACCTGATATTTCTAGGCTACGGCCAACCGTTGGTGGCAGTCATGCAACAAGTTGTTATGCCAAACGTAGGGTGATCAGACGTCCCGGTTTGACCGAGACAGTCCCGATTTTCAATTGTTTGTCCCGAGTCCCGACAAAAGCCTGTCGGGACGCTAAAATGTCCCGGTTTACACCAGGAGCGGCGTCAGCCAGTTTTGCCGGGTCTTCAGCCCCGAATTTTTTTGAGTTTAGCCCCGAATGTAACTTTGTCCAGTTTATTTTTCCTAGGCGAATAGAACGGGCAGCTACGTACGGGGTCCGACTATGCTGTATTTGTTGCTATCACCTAGCAACCTGTTAGCAACCGCCTCTCCGTGAGGAAAGCCCTGAAGTTTTGGGAGGAATCCTAGCCAAATCAGTCTAATACATTGATGCTGTCGGTACACGATCCGTTCTGCCTGCACGATCCGTTCTGCACATGCGCGACACATGCGCGATCCGTTCTGCACATGCGCAAAATGTTCGCGCATGCGCTGTTGTACGAGGATTCACGACACTGCACGATCTGTTCCACGCTTCCGGTCGACAGCCAAGCTAACGTTAGTTACACTTCTCCATCGCTAACGCTTAGTTTAGCTAACAGCTAATTCGGCTAACCGCTAGCTGAGACAGCATGTAATAACTTTAAAAGACCCTCAAAATAAAACTTGAAAATAAACGTTAACATATATAACAGCTGTTACGTCAGTTCTACTTTACTTGTGCTCATTTAAAACCCAATACTCAATATTTGTCTTTATTGTTATTACTGTAAAGTCTTAATGTAGCTGTAGCCTGCTTCTCCCATTAAGGTTGACTTAACGTTATTTTAGACTGAATCTAGCTGTCAGCTAGCGGTTAGCCGAATTAGCTGTTAGCTAAACTAACGTTAGCTTCCCGGTGGAGGCTAGCCATAGGCTAGCGTGGAACAGATCGTGCAGGTCGTATCCTCGGTAAAACAGTATTATCTTGCGCATGTGCAGAACGGATCGTGCAGGCAGAACGGATCGTGTACCGACAGATGCCATCAACACAAAGTTTAGGAGCGCAATGCTAATGATTTAGTTTGAAGTTCCTGTGACGTGACGTTTCCAGTCTACGGTTCAGACTCAGACACACGAAGCTCTGAAGCAGACCTGCTTGTGTCCACTCTCTGTATAATGCAGCGCAGCTTCAGGTTTATGGACGCGCTAATCTGTGGGCATGCTGCGGTAGATGTGTTGCGTTTGGCTCCGTGTATTTTTGTAGTTTCCGTTTTCCACCTCCGATGTAGAGCAGCGTTCAGTTACTTCTCTAGCTAAACTATTTGTCTCATTCAGAGACCAGAGACCCAGACGGGGCTCTGATTCTGTCAGGAGGTCTGAGATCTACCGTATCAGCAGAGCAATCACGTAATGCACAGCAGACTATGGTGCAGGTATAGATACGTTTCTGAAATATAGTGACTTTATTCTTGTAATAGCCTACTAACCTAACTTTATTTTTCTCAAAATGTCACGACTCATCGTCTCCTCCAAATCACAGAGAACACAGATATGCTGTATTTTGAAGGTGCACAAAGTTTTGGACATGAGCAGAAATCTTGCTCAAACACATCTGAAATATTACAGTCCAGGGGTCTATTATAAATTAAAATGAATTAATGTATCATTGAGGTGAATAATTGTCATATGCACATTTAAGGAGGTTACTTCCTCACCAAAAGACGCCAAACAGGAGGGAGGAGTAAATGATGCCTAGGCTACAGATATTTGCAGGTTGCAGTATACATTGATTCAGAAAAAGGTAGAAATATGTGTATAAAAATTCACCAGAATGCAGGAAATGAAGTGGTTATGCTCAAATTTTTCAATAAATCATTTTAATTCTTTTGGTGTTATTGGAATAAATAACACTTAAAAGAATCTTTTTTAGAAAAAATCAACATAAATCTCACACTAAACTGAAAAAGGCTGTTGCTGCAATTTTGTTAATTTTACAGGAAAAAACACTTATTATTAGATGAGGAGCCTACGATCAAAATAATGAAGTTACTGTCTGTGTATATGTCTGACCTGGGCTGGCACATGTTCACGTTAAAAAGCGTGTGCGTGCACGAGCACTACGGTCACGTGCAAAGTGTCCCGGTTTTAGCTCCGGGAAATCTGGTAACCCTAGCCAAACGCCAATATAACAGAAGAAGAAGCACACACGTGGTAGTCGGGAAAAACAACGTAATCACGGGGGCGGTCCCTGTTATTCCCAGGTGTCATGAACGCAGCATCAGGGCGTTTCTCAATACCAAGAATGCAAAGTACGGACTTGTGTTCTTGGGGAGAACGTTCTTGCTGGTTGTTCTTGGAAGAATTAACTCGCAAGTTCACAAGCACAGAAAACGCTGTTAACAGTTTGAGACGATGCGTTCTTCCTGTTATTGCTCAACACTCCCAGCACAGAGGCTACCTGCAAGGCTCCAAAACCTACAACTACAAATATTGCAATAATATTGAAAAATAAAACTAATTGAGCTTTCATTTTATTGTTTATGGTTTAGCTCAAACACCCCTTACTTATTCAAAAGAGTGGAACGTGATCCCTACTATTACTAGCATATAAGTTTAAGTCAGTTTAAATTAAACAAATAAATAGGCATATGCACTGGTGTGTCCTATGTGTTCCTATTAGTGTTATGTGGAATTATCATTTCTATATTATTGTAGTGCACTGTATATGCCCAGGGAGATGGAAATTAGAAATTCAAATTATAAAGGTTGGTGTCTACCCTTTAGTCTACATAACATGTCATAGCATGTTACCACTTTATGTACAACTGTTCATTTATCATAAAGACTGAAACTCAACTTCTAACTAGAAAATGCATTTCCTGCGGAAAATGCGTGGGAATGCTGAATAGCTGAACTGCTAAAGCTAACTGGTTGAATAGCTGAAATCTGTAAGAAGAAGTTGAAATAGTGAGAATAGTTGAAAAAGTGGAAATCGTTAAAAAGTTGGCTTTAAAAGCTGAAAAATGACAAAATATGTAGAACATTGTGAAGTCTTTAGCTGAAGCTGAAGAATAGTTGAAAAAGTGGAAATTGGTTCAATAAGTTAAAGAAAGTAAGAGAGGGAGGGAGGAGGGATGGAGAAAGAAGGAGAGAGAGAAAAGAGAAAGAGACAGGGAGAGAGGGAGGGAGAAGGAGGGATGGAGAGAGAGAGAAAAGAGAGAGACAGGGAGAGAGGGAGGGAGAAGGCGGGATGAGAGAGAAGGAGAGAGAGAGAAAAAGAGAGAGAGACAGAGAGAGATGGAGGGAGAAGGAGGGATGGAGAGAGGACAGAGAGAGGGAGGGAGAAGGAGGGATGGAGAGAGGACAGAGAGAGAAAAGAGAGAGAAACAGGGAGAGAGAGATAAAGAAAAGAGAAACAGAGAGAGAGGGAGGGAGAAGGCGAGATGGAGAAAGGAAAGAGAGAGAGACAGAGAGAGAGAGGGATGGAGGAGAGGACAGAGAGAGAGGGAGAAGGAGGGAAGAGAGAAAAGAGAGAGAAACAGAGAGATAGAGAGGGGGAGAGAGAAGACATTCAGAGAGAAGTGGAAGACCACTGTGCTGTGCTGCAGTACTAGAGTCCCTGAGAGCAAGCTCTCAAACAAAGCCTCACTGTGGCAACACCATAACTGCTATCAGTCAAATGACGTGATCCTGAGCACCACAAGGCCTTTGTGAACGAGACGGGTCCTAAAATTTATATGGATAAACGTAAAAAATGTGGTCATATCAGCGATTTCAAAAAGTGGTTTGTTCAGTGTTTCGCTGGGAAATATCCAGGAGTTTGATCATTGAAGCAAATGGAGAACGAAATGGACATCTTGTCATTTGGAAGCTCAACCAGCCAAAAGTAAAAGGCGTATCACAAAACTGAGCAGATTTTCCCCAGATTTTCAGACAGACAGACAGAAGTGGAACGCAAATGATATAGACTGATGATCATAGTTAGTCTAGTTAGTTGACTCCTACAGCAAGCCTGGAGTAATCAGTAGACTGTCTGTGAAAGTGTTGTCATGGTTACTAAGGGCCTGGGCAATGTTTATAAACATCTCTTTGATCTGATAACGATAGCACCTGCTCTTAATATGTCTCCTGTAGTACACGCCAGCACTTCAGACACTGAGAGCAGAAGAAATATTTTCATTATTATCAGATATATACTGCATAGAACGAAAAAGCATCAATCTAGCTGAGATGAGATGTGAAATATATTAGGTGAAAAGAATGGGGCTGAACAAGAAGAAAGAGGAAAGAGAGAGGGAGAGAAAGAGAGAAGAAAGGAGAGCAGAAGAGAAGAGATGAGAAGAGAGAAGAGTGTGGTGTGTGTACGACGAGCCGGCGTGTGTGTGTGTGTGTGGGGAGTGTGTTTGTGTGTGTGTGTGGGGGGGGGGGGGTGTGTGTGTGTGTTTTTGAGTAGTGTGTGTGTGTTGTGTGTGTGTGTTTGTGTGTGTGTTTGCATGTGTGTCTGTCTTTGTGTGTGTGTATATGTGTGTGTGTGTTTGCGTGCGTGCATGTGTGTGTTTGCAAAATAAAACATGAATAGCTGAATTGCTAAAGCTAAACTGGATGAATAGCTTAAAACCGTAAAAATAAGTTTAAGTAGTGAGAGTAGTTGAAAAGTCAAATAACACCTTAGCCAGGGACACAATGATGGACATGCCACAATGGGATTTGAACCCGGGCCCCCCACACCCTAGCCATGTGCCATAACCACTGCGCCATCTTCAGAACAGACAAACATCTTTCCTTTAGTATTTATAAAGCCTCCCTTTGATCATTAATCGCCACACCTAATGAGTGAGAGACAGTGTGAGAGAACCCTTCAAACAAGCCTTAATAAATCCACAACAGTTAATGCTATCGAAACAGCGACTTGACCGTTAGAGGCACACGGCCTTTGTGAACGTATCGGTATAAAATTTATATGGATAAACATAAAAATGTGGGCATGTCAGCAATTTAAAAAAGTGGTTCGTTCTGCTCTTCGCTGGAAAATATGGACGCCTTTTATCATTGCTGCGGATTGAGAGAAATTTGTTTTTCTCGTCATTTGGAAGCTCGCTGAGCCAAAAGTATGAGACGTATCACAAAACCGAGCAGATTTTCTGAAACTAGACAAAAATACCTACGTTTTGATGTATAAATTGTGTATGACAAGTAGATATTGTGGGCGTGAGAGCAGTTTACAGACAAGGAACTAAGATAATTTTTTCGAAGCTTCACCCTCTAGCTGTGATGTCATCCACTCTAGCAAATGCAATACACACCCTGTTTAATCGATAAAAAATCCTGAAAAGATTACTAAACTTAAAAGGCTTTTTCACAAAAACTGTAAAAGATATCAACCTGAAAAGTAGACCCCGAATAGCTGAATATTTTGTGAACATTTTAAATTTTGAATCACGTCTGTAGGTGGAAGAATGTAGGAGGAGATACATTTTGAAGCAGAAGAGGATTTGAAGGATTTGAAGGCTGCTCTCATTGACTTTAATGTTAAAAAAAAGTGTTAAAAAGCTTAAAATTTGAAAAAGTATAAATAGTAGAAAAAAAGTTGAAGAAGTCCCATCATTAGCTGAAAGAGCTGAACATTTGAAAAGTTGAATGGTTTAAATAGGTGAAAGTATGCAGAAGTTACAGAGAGCCAAAAAACGTACGGAAGACGGAATAATAAACTAGAAAATGCATTTCCTGCGGAAAATGCGTGGGAATGCTGAACAGCTGAATTGCTAAAGCTAACTGGTTGAATAGCTGAAATCTGTAAGAAGAAGTTGAAATAGTGAGAATAGTTGAAAAAGTAGGAAATCGGTAAAAAGACTACGCTTTAAAAGCTGAAAAATGACAAAATATATAGAACCTTTGTGGAGTCTATAGCTGAAGCTGAAGAACAGCTGAAAAAGTGGAAATGGGTCAATCAGCAAAGAAAGCAAGAGAGGGAGGAGGAGGGATGGAGAGAGAGGAGAGAGGAAAAGAGAAAAGAGACAGGAGAGAGGGAGGGAGAAGTGGACGAGAGAAGGAGAGAGAGAGAAAAAGAGAGAGAGAGACAGAGAGATGGAGGGAGAAGGAGGGATGGAGAGAAGACAGAGGAGAAGGAGGGATGGAGAGAGACAGAGAGAGAAAAAGAGAGAGAAACAAGGAGAGAAAAAAAAAGACAAACAGAGAGATAGAGGGAGGGAGAATGGATGAAAAGAAGGAGAGAGAAACCAACAACAAAAAGAAAAGAAAAAAAGAAACACAAGAAGACAAGGAGAAGGAGGAGAGAGAAAGAGAGAGAGAAAGAGGAAAGAAAAAGGAGAGATGGAGAGAGAGAGAAAGAAAGGAGAAAAAAGAAAGAAAGAAAGAGGAAGAGGAGAAGGAGAGAAAGAGAGACAGAGAGAAAGAAAAGAGAAACAAGAGAAAGAAGGAAAAAGACAGAGAGAGGACAAAAAGGAGAAGGAGAGAGAAAGACAAACAGAGAGAGGAGGAGAAAGAAGGAGAGACAGTGGATGGAGAAAGAAAGAGAGAGAACGCAGAAGAAGGAAATAGAAGAAAAAAAAAGACAGGAAGGAAATGAGAAAGAACAAGAGAAGGAGAAAAAGAAAAGAGACAGAGAGAGGAGAAGGAAAAAGAGAAGAGAGAGAGAAAAAAAAAGGAGAGAGAAAGAGAAAAGAGAAGGAGAGAGGAGAAGAGGAGAAAGAAGGAGAGAGAGGAAGAGGGAGAGCAGAGAAAAAGAAAGAAAGAAAGAGAGAGAAAAGAGAGAGGAAGAGAGGAAAAGGAGAAAGAAAGGAGAGAGAGAGAGAGAGAGTAGAGGAGGGAGGAGAAGGAGAGAGAGGAAAAAGAGGAAAGACAGGAGGAGAGGAGAAAGAGGAGAAAGAGGAGAGACAGAGAGAGGAAGGAGAGAGAAGAAGGAGAGGAAAGAAAGGAGAAGGATAGAGAGGAAAAGAAAGAGAGAAAAGAGAGGAGAAAGAAAGAGGAAAAAGAGAGAGAGGAAAGAGAGAGAGAGAAAGAAATGGAGGAGGCCCAGAATCCACTGAAACAGGCACAGCCAAGGACCACAGCCCAGGCCCAGGACCACGAAACACACATTCAGGACTGAAACACACTGCCCAGGCCCAGTGTGGCACAGGAACGCAGGAACAGCGGATGGACAGGACCGAAAGAACGAACACGAAATAAACACAAAAAGGTAGTGAGTCCCCTGAGGAAAGCCTGGAAACAAAGCCCACCAGGTGACCAGGACCAGTGGCCACAAATGACGGATCCTGGAGAACACACATGTCTTTAGAACGACGGAGGTGGATAAAATGGAAGGAGCCAGTGGAAACAGTGGAAATGGAAGATGGAGCCAAGGAAGAAAGAAATGGATATCTTGAAACATGGATGAGACGGAATAACTGAGTAGATTTGAACGGACACACAGCCGGATAACGAAATGGACAGATATGGAGGAAGGACAAGGAACGGAAAGCCACGAAGGTGGATGGCCCACGGAACGGAAGGACACGGAAATGACCGGAGATAGAATGGAATCACGAACTTAAACAGATGCCACACAAAAATCCCAAAGATATCAAAACACTGAGCACACCGGAATACCTGGAATATTTTAGAATATTTATGAACGCCCAGGTGGAAGAATGGAGGAGATAAGAAGGAAGAAGAGGATTTCAAAGAAACACAGCCTTATTCACTTAATGTTAAAAAGAAAAGGAAAAGAAAATAGTGGAAAGGAAGAAACCTGATGGAAAGAGCTGGAACATTTGAAAGGAATGGAGCCGAAGGAAAAGAGAGCCAAAATGGAAATGGCCATGGAAAAATGGAATGGAATAGCTGGACCAGTGAACTGGACATGGAAGAAGGAAGGAAAGCCGAATCGGAAGGAATGGATGGAAAGGAATAACTGGAATGAAAGGAAAGGAAGGAAGGATAAAATGGATAATGACTTGGTGGAATGAAATAAATACACACAGTGAAGATGAAAGAAAGAAGAAGAGTGGACAGGATATAGAATGGAAAATGGAAGGGAGAGTGGAAGAGGGGAAATGGAATAGGAAGAAAGAGAGGAAGGAGAGGAAAGAGAGGAAGAAAGAAGAGGCAGGAGAGGAGAGAAGAGAAGAGAGGGAGAGAAGAGGAGAGAGGGAAAGAGAGGGAGAGAAAGAGGGAAAGAATGGATGGAAATGGATTGAAATGAAAGGGAAGAAAGAAAAGGAATGGAATGGAAAATAG